>NC_090446.1:1503651284-1504272279 GCF_031143425.1 Pleurodeles waltl | reverse complement strand
ATGTGTCCACGTTGCGCTTTGGGGCATTTCCTGTCGCGGGCCCTAGGCCTACCCACACAAGTGAGGTATCATTTTTATCGGGAGGCTTGGGGGAACGCTGGGTGGAAGGAAATTTGTGGCTCCTCTCATATTCCAGAACTTTCTGTCACCATAATGTGATGAAAACGTGTTTTTTTAGCCAAGTTTGAGGTTTAAAAAGGATTCTGGGTAACAGAACCAGGTCAGAGCCCCACAAGTCACCCCATCTTGTATTCCCCTAGGTCTCTAGTTTTCCAAAATGCACAGGTTTGGTAGGTTTCCCTAGGTGCCGGCTGAGCTAGAGTCCAAAATCTACAGGTAGGCACTTTTCAAAAAACAGCTCTGTTTTCTGTCAAAAAAAGGGATGTGTGTACATTGTGCTTTGGGGCATTTCCTGTCGCGCGCGCTAGGCCTATCCACGCAAGTGAGGTATCATTTTTATCGGGAGACTTGGGGGAACACTGGGTGGAAGGAAATTTGTGCCTCCTCTCAGATTCCAGAACTTTCTGCCACAGAAATGTGAGGAACATGTGTTTTTTTTAGCCAAATTTTGAGCTTTGCAAAGGATTCTGGGTAACAGAACCTGGTCAGAGCCCCACAAGTCACCCCATCTTGGATTCCCCTAGGTCTCTAGTTTTCCAAAATGCACCGGTCTGGTAGGTTTCCCTTGGTGCCGGCTGAGCTAGAGGCCAAGATCTACAGGTAGGCACTTTGCAAAAAACACCTCTGTTTTCTGTCAAAAAATGGGATGTGCCCACGTTGTGCTTTGGCGCATTTCCTGTCAGCGGCGCTAGGCATACCCACACAAGTGAGGTATCATTTTTATCTGGAGACTTGGGGGAACGCTGGGTGGAAGGACATTTGTGCCTCCTCTCCGATTCCCGAACTTTCTGCCACAGAAATGTGAGCAACATGTGTTTTTTTAGCCAAATTTTGAGGTTTGCAAAGGATTCTGGGTAACAGAACCTGGTCAGAGCCCCACAAGTCACCCCATCTTGGATTCCCCTAGGTCTCTAGTTTTCAAAAATGCACAGGTCTGGTAGGTTTCCCTAGGTGCCGGCTGAGCTAGAGGCCAAGATCTACAGGTAGGCACTTTGCAAAAAACACCTCTGTTTTCTGTCAAAAAATGGGATGTGCCCACGTTGTGCTTTGGCACATTTCCTGTCACCGGCGCTAGGCATACCCACACAAGTGAGGTATCATTTTTATCGGGAGACTTGGGGGAACGCTGGGTGGAAGGACATTTGTGCCTCCTCTCAGATTCCAGAACTTTCTGCCACAGAAATGTGAGCAACATGTGTTTTTTTAGCCACATTTTGAGGTTTGCAAAGGATTCTGGGTAACAGAACCTGGTCAGAGCCCCACAAGTCACTCCATCTCGGATTCCCCTAGGTCTCTAGTTTTAAAAAATGCACAGGTTTCGTAGGTTTCCCTAGGTGCCGGCTGAGCTAGAGTCCAAAATCTATAGGTAGGCATTTTGCAAAAAACACCTCTGTTTTCTTTTAAAAAAATGGGATGTGTCCACGTTGCGCTTTGGGGCATCTCCTGTCGCGGGCCCTAAGCCTACACACACAAGTGAGGTATCATTTTTATCGGGAGGCTTGGGGGAACGCTGGGTGGAAGGAAATTTGTGGCTCCTCTCATATTCCAGAACTTTCTGTCACCATAATGTGATGAAAACGTGTTTTTTTAGCCAAAGTTTGAGGTTTGCAAAGGATTGTGGGTAACAGAACCTGGTCAGAGCCCGACAAGTCACCCCATCTTGTATTCCCCTAGGTCTCTAGTTTTCAAAAATGCACAGGTTTGGCAGGTTTCCCTAGGTGCCGGCTGAGCTAGAGTCCAAAATCTACAGGTAGGCACTTTGCAAAAAACAGCTCTGTTTTCTTTCAAAAAATGGGATGTGTCCACGTTGCGTTTTGGGGCATTTCCTGTTGCGGGTGCTAGGCCTACCCACACAAGTGAGGTATCATTTTTATCGGGAGACTTGGGGGAACGCTGGGTGGAAGGAAATTTGTGCCTCCTCTTAGATTCCAGAACTTTCTATCACAGAAATATGAGGAACATGTGTTTTTTTAGCCAAATTATGAGGTTTGCAAAGGATTCTGGGTAACAGAACCTTATCAGAGCCCCACAAGTCACCCCCATCTTGGATTCCCCTAGGTCTCTAGTGTTAAAAAATGCACAGGTTTGGTAGGTTTCCCTAGGTGACGGCTGAGCTAGAGGCCAAAATCTACAGGTAGGCACTTTGCAAAAAACACCTGTTTTCTTTCAAAAAATAGGATGTGTCAACGTTGCGCTTTGGGGCATTTCCGGTCGCGGGCGCTAGGCCTACCCACACAAGTGAGGTATCATTTTTATCGGGAGGCTTGGGGGAACGCTGGGTGGAAGGAAATTTGTGGTTCCTCTCCGATTCCAGAACTTTGTGTCAGCGAAATGTGAGCAAAACGTGTTTTTTTAGCCAAAGTTTGAGGTTTGCAAAGGATTCTGGGTAACAGAACCTAGTCCGAGCCCCACAAGTCACCCCATCTTGGATTCCCCTAGGTCTCTAGTTTTCAAAAATGCACAGGTTTGGTAGGTTTCCCTAGGTGCCGGCTGAGCTAGAGGCCAAAATCTACAGGTAGGCACTTTGCAAAAAACACCTCTGTTTTCTTTAAAAAAATGTGATGTGTCCATGTTGCGCTTTGGGG
This sequence comes from Pleurodeles waltl, assembly GCF_031143425.1. Lineage (NCBI taxonomy): Eukaryota > Metazoa > Chordata > Amphibia > Caudata > Salamandridae > Pleurodeles > Pleurodeles waltl. The sequence goes on along the minus strand of NC_090446.1, from coordinate 1,504,269,574 downwards.
CATTTCCTGTCGCGGGCGCTAGGCCTACCCACACAAGTGAGGTATCATTTTTATCGGGAGGCTTGGGGGAACGCTGGGTGGAAGGAAATTTGTGGCTCCTCTCATATTCCAGAACTTTCTGTCACCATAATGTGATGAAAACGTGTTTTTTTAGCCAAAGTTTGAGGTTTGCAAAGGATTGTGGGTAACAGAACCTGGTCAGAGCCCGACAAGTCACCCCATCTTGTATTCCCCTAGGTCTCTAGTTTTCAAAAATGCACAGGTTTGGTAGGTTTCCCTAGGTGCCGGCTGAGCTAGAGTCCAAAATCTACAGGTAGGCACTTTGCAAAAAACAGCTCTGTTTTCTGTCAAAAAATGGGATGTGTGCACATTGTGCTTTGGGGCATTTCCTGTCGCGCGCGCTAGGCCTATCCACGCAAGTGAGGTATCATTTTTATCAGGAGACTTGGGGGAACACTGGGTGGAAGGAAATTTGTGCCTCCTCTCAGATTCCAGAACTTTCTGCCACAGAAATGTGAGGAACATGTGTTTTTTTTAGCCAAATTTTGAGCTTTGCAAAGGATTCTGGGTAACAGAACCTGGTCAGAGCCCCACAAGTCACCCCATCTTGGATTCCCCTAGGTCTTTAGTTTTAAAAAATGCACAGGTTTGCTAGGTCCAAAATCTACAGGTAGGCACTTTGCAAAAAACACCTCTGTTTTCTTTCAAAAAATGGGATGTGTCCACGTTGCGCTTTGGGGCATTTCGTGTCGTGGGCGCTAGGCCTACCCACACAAGTGAGGTATCATTTTTATCGGGAGGCTTGGGAGAACGCTGGGTGGAAGGAAATTTGTGGTTCCTCTCCGATTCCAGAACTTTGTGTCAGCGAAATGTGAGCAAAATGTGTTTTTTTAGCCAAAGTTTGAGGTTTGCAAAGGGTTCTGGGTAACAGGACCTGGTCAGAGCCCCACAAGTCACCCCATCTTGGATTCCCCTAGGTCTCTAGTTTTAAAAAATGCACAGGTTTGGTAGGTGTCCCTAGGTGCCGGCTGAGCTAGAGGCCAAGATCTACAGGTAGGCACTTTGCAAAAAACACCTCTGTTTTCTGTCAAAAAATGGGATGTGCCCACGTTGTGCTTTGGGGCATTTCCTGTTGCGGGCGCTAGGACTACCCACACAAGTGAGGTATCATTTTTATCGGGAGACTTGGGGGAACGCTGGGTGGAAGGAAATTTGTGCCTCCTCTCAGATTACAGAACTTTCTGCCACAGAAATGTGAGGAACATGTGTTTTTTTAGCCAAATTTTGAGGTTTGCAAAGGATTCTGGGTAACAGAACCTGGTCCGAGCCCCACAAGTCACCCCATCTTGAATTCCCCTAGGTTTCTAGTTTTCAAAAATACACAGGTTTGGTAGGCTTACCTAGGTGCCGGCTGAGCTAGAGGCCAAAATCTAAAGGTAGGCACTTTGCAAAAAACACCTCTGTTTTCTTTCAAAAAATTGGATGTGTCCACGTTGCGTTTTGGGGCATTTCCTGTTGCGGGTGCTAGGCCTACCCACACAAGTGAGGTATCATTTTTATCGGGAGACTTGGGGGAACGCTGGGTGGAAGGAAATTTGTGCCTCCTCTTAGATTCCAGAACTTTCTATCACAGAAATATGAGGAACATGTGTTTTTTTAGCCAAATTATGAGGTTTGCAAAGGATTCTGGGTAACAGAACCTGATCAGAGCCCCACAAGTCACCCCATCTTGGATTCCCCTAGGTCTCTAGTGTTAAAAAATGCACAGGTTTGGTAGGTTTCCCTAGGTGCCGGCTGAGCTAGAGGCCAAAATCTACAGGTAGGCTCTTTGCAAAAAACACCTGTTTTCTTTCAAAAAATAGGATGTGTCCACGTTGCGCTTTGGGGCATTTCCGGTCGCAGGCGCTAGGCCTACCCACACAAGTGAGGTATCATTTTTATCGGGAGGCTTGGGGGAACGCTGGGTGGAAGGAAATTTGTGGTTCCTCTCCGATTCCAGAACTTTGTGTCAGCGAAATGTGAGCAAAACGTGTTTTTTTAGCCAAAGTTTGAGGTTTGCAAAGGATTCTGGGTAACAGAACCTAGTCCGAGCCCCACAAGTCACCCCATCTTGGATTCCCCTAGGTCTCTAGTTTTCAAAAATGCACAGGTTTGGTAGGTTTCCCTAGGTGCCGGCTGAGCTAGAGGCCAAAATCTACAGGTAGGCACTTTGCAAAAAACACCTCTGTTTTCTTTCAAAAAATGGGATGTGTCCACGTTGCGCTTTGGGGCATTTCCTGTTGCGGGTGCTAGGCCTACCCACACAAGTGAGGTATCATTTTTATCGGGAGACTTGAGGGAACACTGGGTGGAAGGAAATTTGTGCCTCCTCTTAGATTCCAGAACTTTCTATCACAGAAATATGAGGAACATGTGTTTTTTTAGCCAAATTATGAGGTTTGCAAAGGATTCTGGGTAACAGAACCTGATCAGAGCCCCACAAGTCACCCCATCTTGGATTCCCCTAGGTCTCTAGTGTTAAAAAATGCACAGGTTTGGTAGGCTTACCTAGGTGCCGGCTGAGCTAGAGGCCAAAATCTAAAGGTAGGCACTTTGCAAAAAACACCTCTGTTTTCTTTCAAAAAATTGGATGTGTCCACGTTGCGTTTTGGGGCATTTCCTGTTGCGGGTGCTAGGCCTACCCACACAAGTGAGGTATCATTTTTATCGGGAGACTTGGGGGAACGCTGGGTGGAAGGAAATTTGTGCCTCCTCTTAGATTCCAGAACTTTCTATCACAGAAATATGAGGAACATGTGTTTTTTTAGCCAAATTATGAGGTTTGCAAAGGATTCTGGGTAACAGAACCTGATCAGAGCCCCACAAGTCACCCCATCTTGGATTCCCCTAGGTCTCTAGTGTTAAAAAATGCACAGGTTTGGTAGGTTTCCCTAGGTGCCGGCTGAGCTAGAGGCCAAAATCTACAGGTAGGCACTTTGCAAAAAACACCTGTTTTCTTTCAAAAAATAGGATGTGTCCACGTTGCGCTTTGGGGCATTTCCGGTCGCAGGCGCTAGGCCTACCCACACAAGTGAGGTATCATTTTTATCGGGAGGCTTGGGGGAACGCTGGGTGGAAGGAAATTTGTGGTTCCTCTCCGATTCCAGAACTTTGTGTCAGCGAAATGTGAGCAAAACGTGTTTTTTTAGCCAAAGTTTGAGGTTTGCAAAGGATTCTGGGTAACAGAACCTAGTCCGAGCCCCACAAGTCACCCCATCTTGGATTCCCCTAGGTCTCTAGTTTTCAAAAATGCACAGGTTTGGTAGGTTTCCCTAGGTGCCGGCTGAGCTAGAGGCCAAAATCTACAGGTAGGCACTTTGCAAAAAACACCTCTGTTTTCTTTCAAAAAATGGGATGTGTCCACGTTGCGCTTTGGGGCATTTCCTGTTGCGGGTGCTAGGCCTACCCACACAAGTGAGGTATCATTTTTATCGGGAGACTTGAGGGAACACTGGGTGGAAGGAAATTTGTGCCTCCTCTTAGATTCCAGAACTTTCTATCACAGAAATATGAGGAACATGTGTTTTTTTAGCCAAATTATGAGGTTTGCAAAGGATTCTGGGTAACAGAACCTGATCAGAGCCCCACAAGTCACCCCATCTTGGATTCCCCTAGGTCTCTAGTGTTCAAAAATGCACAGGTTTGGTAGGTTTCCCTAGGTGCCGGCTGAGCTAGAGGCCAAAATCTACAGGTAGGCACTTTGCAAAAAACACCTGTTTTCTTTCAAAAAATAGGATGTGTCCATGTTGCGCTTTGGGGCATTTCCGGTCGCAGGCGCTAGGCCTACCCACACAAGTGAGGTATCATTTTTATCGGGAGGCTTGGGGGAACGCTGGGTGGAAGGAAATTTGTGGTTCCTCTCCGATTCCAGAACTTTGTGTCAGCGAAATGTGAGCAAAACGTGTTTTTTTAGCCAAAGTTTGAGGTTTGCAAAGGATTCTGGGTAACAGAACCTAGTCCGAGCCCCACAAGTCACCCCATCTTGGATTCCCCTAGGTCTCTAGTTTTCAAAAATGCACAGGTTTGGTAGGTTTCCCTAGGTGCCGCCTGAGCTAGAGGCCAAAATCTACAGGTAGGCACTTTGCAAAAAACACCTCTGTTTTCTTTAAAAAAATGGGATGTGTCCACGTTGCGCTTTGGGTTATTTCTTGTCGCGGGCGCTAGGCCTACCCACACAAGTGAGGTATCATTTTTATCGGGAGGCTTGGGAGAACGCTGGGTGGAAGGAAATTTGTGGCTCCTCTCATATTCCAGAACTTTCTGTCACCATAATGTGATGAAAACGTGTTTTTTTAGCCAAAGTTTGAGGTTTGCAAAGGATTGTGGGTAACAGAACCTGGTCAGAGCCCCACAAGTCACCCCATCTTGTATTCCCCTAGGTCTCTAGTTTTCAAAAATGCACAGGTTTGGTAGGTTTCCCTAGGTGCCGGCTGAGCTAGAGTCCAAAATCTACAGGTAGGCACTTTGCAAAAAACAGCTCTGTTTTCTGTCAAAAAATGGGATGTGTGCACATTGTGTTTTGGGGCATTTCCTGTTGCGCGCGCTAGGCCTATCCACGCAAGTGAGGTATCATTTTTATCGGGAGACTTGGGGGAACACTGGGTGGAAGGAAATTTGTGCCTCCTCTCAGATTCCAGAACTTTCTGCCACAGAAATGTGAGGAACATGTGTTTTTTTTAGCCAAATTTTGAGCTTTGCAAAGGATTCTGGGTAACAGAACCTGGTCAGAGCCCCACAAGTCACCCCATCTTGGATTCCCCTAGGTCTTTAGTTTTAAAAAATGCACAGGTTTGGTAGGTTTACCTAGGTGCCGGCTGAGCTAGAGTCCAAAATCTACAGGTAGGCACTTTGCAAAAAACACCTCTGTTTTCTTTCAAAAAATAGGATGTGTCCACGTTGCGCTTTGGGGCATTTCGTGTCGCGGGCGCTAGGGCTACCCACACAAGTGAGGTATCATTTTTATCGGGAGGCTTGGGAGAACGCTGGGTGGAAGGAAATTTGTGGTTCCTCTCCGATTCCAGAACTTTGTGTCAGCGAAATGTGAGCAAAATGTGTTTTTTTAGCCAAAGTTTGAGGTTTGCAAAGGGTTCTGGGTAACAGGACCTGGTCAGAGCCCCACAAGTCACCCCATCTTGGATTCCCCTAGGTCTCTAGTTTAAAAAAATGCACAGGTTTGGTAGGTGTCCCTAGGTGCCGGCTGAGCTAGAGGCCAAGATCTACAGGTAGGCACTTTGCAAAAAACACCTCTGTTTTCTGTCAAAAAATGGGATGTGCCCACGTTGTGCTTTGGGGCATTACCTGTCGCGGGCTCTAGGCCTACCCACACAAGTAAGGTATCATTTTTATCGGGAGACTTGGGGGAACGCTGGGTGGAAGGAAATTTGTGCCTCCTCTCAGATTCCAGAACATTCTGTCACAGAAAGATGAGGAACATGTGTTTTTTTAGCCAAATTTTGAGGTTTGCAAAGGATTCTGGGTAACAGAACCTGGTCAGAGCCCCACAAGTCACCCCATCTTGGATTCCCCTAGGTCCCTAGATTTAAAAAATGCACAGGTTTGGTAGGTTTCCCTAGGTGCCGGCTGAGCTAGTGGCCAAAATCTACAGGTAGGCACTTTGCAAAAAACACCTTTCTTCTTTCAAAAAATGGGATGTGTCCACGTTGCGCTTTGGGGCATTTCGTGTCGCGGTCGCTAGGCCTACCCACACAAGTGAGGTATAATTTTTATCGGGAGGCTTGGGGGAACGCTGGGTGGAAGGAAATTTGTGGTTCCTCTCTGATTCCAGAACTTTGTGTCAGCGAAATGTAAGCAAAACGTGTTTTTTTAGCCAAAGTTTGAGATTTGCAAAGGATTCTGGGTAACAGAACCTGGTCAGAGCCCCACAGGTCACCCCATCTTGGATTCCCCTAGGTCTCTAGTTTTCAAAAATGCACAGGTTTGGTAGGTTTCCCTAGGTGCCGGCTGAGCTAGAGGCCAAAATCTACAGGTAGGCACTTTGCAAAAAACACCTCTGTTTTATTTAAAAAAATGGGATGTGTCCACGTTGCGTTTTGGGGCATTTCCTGTCGCGGGCGCTAGGCCTACCCACACAAGTGAGGTATCATTTTTATCGGGAAACTTGGGGGAACGCTGGGTAGAAGGAAATTTGTGCCTCCTCTTAGATTCCAGAACTTTCTGTCACAGAACTATGAGGAACATGTGTTTTTTTAGCCAAATTTTGAGGTTTGCAAAGGATTCTGGGTATCAGAACCTGGTCAGAGCCCCACAAGTCACCCCATCTTGGATTCCCCTAGGTCTCTAGTGTTCACAAATGCACAGGTTTGGTAGGTTTCCCTAGGTGCCGGCTGAGCTAGAGGCCAAAATCTACAGGTAGGCACTTTGCAAAAAACACCTCTGTTTTCTTTCAAAAAATGGGATGTGTCCACGTTGTGCTTTGGGGCATTTACTGTTGCGGGTGCTAGGCCTACCCACACAAGTGAGGTATCATTTTTATCTGGAGACTTGAGGGAACGCTGGGTGGAAGGAAATTTGTGCCTCCTCTTAGATTCCAGAACTTTCTATCACAGAAATATGAGGAACATGTGTTTTTTTAGCCAAATTATGAGGTTTGCAAAGGATTCTGGGTAACAGAACCTGATCAGAGCCCCACAAGTCACCCCATCTTGGATTCCCCTAGGTCTCTAGTGTTCAAAAATGCACAGGTTTGGTAGGTTTCCCTAGGTGCCGGCTGAGCTAGAGGCCAAAATCTACAGGTAGGCACTTTGCAAAAAACACCTGTTTTCTTTAAAAAAATAGGATGTGTCCACGTTGCGCTTTGGGGCATTTCCGGTCGCAGGCGCTAGGCCTACCCACACAAGTGAGGTATAATTTTTATCGGGAGGCTTGGGGGAACGCTGGGTGGAAGGAAATTTGTGGTTCCTCTCCGATTCCAGAACTTTGTGTCAGCGAAATGTGAGCAAAACGTGTTTTTTTAGCCAAAGTTTGAGGTTTGCAAAGGATTCTGGGTAACATAACCTAGTCCGAGCCCCACAAGTCACCCCATCTTGGATTCCCCTAGGTCTCTAGTTTTCAAAAATGCACAGGTTTGGTAGGTTTCCCTAGGTGCCGGCTGACCTAGAGGCCAAAATCTACAGGTAGGCACTTTGCAAAAAACAGCTCTGTTTTCTGTCAAAAAATGGGATGTGTCCACGTTGTGCTTTGGGGCATTTCCTGTCGCGCGCGCTAGGCCTATCCACGCAAGTGAGGTATCATTTTTATCGGGAGACTTGGGGGAACACTGGGTGGAAGGAAATTTGTGCCTCCTCTCAGATTCCAGAACTTTCTGCCACAAAAATGTGAGGAACATGTGGTTTTTTTTAGCCAAATTTTGAGCTTTGCAAAGGATTCTGGGTAACAGAACCTGGTCAGAGCCCCACAAGTCACCCCATCTTGGATTCCCCTAGGTCTTTAGTTTTAAAAAATGCACAGGTTTGGTAGGTTTCCCTTGGTGCCGGCTGAGCTAGAGCCCAAAATCTACAGGTAGGCACTTTGCAAAAAACACCTCTGTTTTCTTTCAAAAAATGGGATGTGTTCACGTTGCGCTTTGGGGCATTTCGTGTCGCGGGCGCTAGGGCTACCCACACAAGTGAGGTATCATTTTTATCGGGAGGCTTGGGAGAACGCTGGGTGGAAGGAAATTTGTGGTTCCTCTCCGATTCCAGAACTTTGTGTCAGCGAAATGTGAGCAAAATGTGTTTTTTTAGCCAAAGTTTGAGGTTTGCAAAGGGTTCTGGGTAACAGGACCTGGTCAGAGCCCCACAGGTCACCCCATCTTGGATTCCCCTAGGTCTCTAGTTTTAAAAAATGCACAGGTTTGGTAGGTGTCCCTAGGTGCCGGCTGAGCTTGAGGCCAAAATCTACAGGTTGGCACTTTGCAAAAAACACCTCTGTTTTCTTTCAAAAAATTGGATGTGTCCACGTTGCGTTTTGGGGCATTACCTGTCGCGGGCGCTAGGCCTACCCACACAAGTGAGGTATCATTTTTATCGGGAGACTTGGGGCAACGCTGGGTGGAAGGAAATTTGTGCCTCCTCTCAGATTCCAGAACATTCTGTCACAGAAAGATGAGTAACATGTGTTTTTTTAGCCAAAGTTTGAGGTTTGCAAAGGATTCTGGGTAACAGAACCTGGTCAGAGCCCCACAAGTCACCCCATCTTGGATTCCCCTAGGTCCCTAGATTTAAAAAATGCACAGGTTTGGTAGGTTTCCCTAGGTGCCGGCTGAGCTAGTGGCCAAAATCTACAGGTAGGCACTTTGCAAAAAACACCTTTTTTCTTTCAAAAAATGGGATGTGTCCACGTTGCGCTTTGGGGCATTTCGTGTCGCGGGCGCTAGGCCTACCCACACAAGTGAGGTATCATTTTTATCGGGAGGCTTGGGGGAACACTGGGTGGAAGGAAATTTGTGGTTCCTCTCTGATTCCAGAACTTTGTGTCAGCGAAATGTAAGCAAAACGTTTTTTTTTAGCCAAAGTTTGAGATTTGCAAAGGATTCTGGGTAACAGAACCTGGTCAGAGCCCCACAGGTCACCCCATCTTGGATTCCCCTAGGTCTCTAGTTTTCAAAAATGCACAGGTTTGGTAGGTTTCCCTAGGTGCCGGATGAGCTAGAGGCCAAAATCTACAGGTAGGCACTTTGCAAAAAACACCTCTGTTTTCTTTAAAAAAATGGGATGTGTCCACGTTGCGTTTTGGGGCATTTCCTGTCGCGGGCGCTAGGCCTACCCACACAAGTGAGGTATAATTTTTATCGGGAGACTTGGGGGAACGCTGGGTGGAAGGAAATTTGTGCCTCTTCTTAGATTCCAGAACTTTCTGTCACAGAACTATGAGGAACATGTGTTTTTTTAGCCAAATTTTGAGGTTTGCAAAGGATTCTGGGTAACAGAACCTGGTCAAAGCCCCATAAGTCACCCCATCTTGGATTCCCCTAGGTCTCTAGTGTTCACAAATGCACAGGTTTGGTAGGTTTCCCTAGGTGCCGGCTGAGCTAGAGGCCAAAATCTGCAGGTAGGCACTTTGCAAAAAACACCTCTGTTTTCTTTAAAAAAATGGGATGTGTCCACGTTGCGTTTTGGGGCATTTCCTGTTGCGGGTGCTAGGCCTACCCACACAAGTGAGGTATCATTTTTATCGGGAGACGTGGGGGAACGCTGGGTGGAAGGAAATTTGTGCCTCCTCTCAGATTCCAGAACTTTCTATCACAGAAATATGAGGAACATGTGTTTTTTTAGCCAAATTATGAGGTTTGCAAAGGATTCTGGGTAACAGAACCTGATCAGAGCCCCACAAGTCACCCCATCTTGGATTCCCCTAGGTCTCTAGTGTTCAAAAATGCACAGGTTTGGTAGGTTTGCCTAGGTGCCGGCTGAGCTAGAGGCCAAAATCTACAGGTAGGCACTTTGCAAAAAACACCTGTTTTCTTTCAAAAAATAGGATGTGTCCACGTTGCGCTTTGGGGCATTTCCGGTCGCAGGCGCTAGGCCTACCCACACAAGTGAGGTATCATTTTTATCGGGAGGCTTGGGGGAACGCTGGGTGGAAGGAAATTTGTGGCTCCTCTCATATTCCAGAACTTTCTGTCACCATAATGTGATGAAAACGTGTTTTTTTAGCCAAAGTTTGAGGTTTGCAAAGGATTCTGGGTAACAGAACCTGGTCAGAGCCCCACAAGTCACCCCATCTTGTATTCCCCTTGGTCTCTAGTTTTCCAAAATGCACAGGTTTGGTAGGTTTCCCTAGGTGCCGGCTGAGCTAGAGTCCAAAATCTACAGGTAGGCACTTTGCAAAAAACAGCTCTGTTTTCTGTCAAAAAAAGGGATGTGTGCACATTGTGCTTTGGGGCATTTCCTGTCGCGCGCGCTAGGCCTATCCACGCAAGTGAGGTATCATTTTTATCGGGAGACTTGGGGGAACACTGGGTGGAAGGAAATTTGTGCCTCCTCTCAGATTCCAGAACTTTCTGCCACAGAAATGTGAGGAACATGTGTTTTTTTTAGCCAAATTTTGAACTTTGCAAAGGATTCTGGGTAACAGAACCTGGTCAGAGCCCCACAAGTCACCCCATCTTGGATTCCCCTAGGTCTCTAGTTTTCCAAAATGCACCGGTCTGGTAGGTTTCCCTTGGTGCCGGCTGAGCTAGAGGCCAAGATCTACAGGTAGGCACTTTGCAAAAAACACCTCTGTTTTCCGTCAAAAAATGGGATGTGCCCACGTTGTGCTTTGGCGCATTTCCTGTCACCGGCGCTAGGCCTACCCACACAAGTGAGGTATCATTTTTATCGGGAGACTTGGGGGAACGCTAGGTGGAAGGACATTTGTGCCTCCTCTCAGATTCCAGAACTTTCTGCCACAGAAATGTGAGCAACATGTGTTTTTTTAGCCAAATTTTGAGGTTTGCAAAGGATTCTGGGTAACAGAACCTGGTCAGAGCCCCACAAGTCACTCCATCTTGGATTCCCCTAGGTCTCTAGTTTTAAAAAATGCACAGGTTTGATAGGTTTCCCGAGGTGCCGGCTGAGCTAGAGGCCAAAATCTACAGGTAGGCACTTTGCAAAAAACACCTCTGTTTTCTTTAAAAAAAAATGGGATGTGTCCACGTTGCACTTTGGGGCATCTCCTGTCGCGGGCGCTAAGCCTACACACACAAGTGAGGTATCATTTTTATCGGGAGACTTGGGGGAACGCTGGGTGGAAGGTAATTTGTGGTTCCTCTCCGATTCCAGAATTTTGTGTCAGCGAAATGTGAGCAAAACTTGTTTTTTTAGCCAAAGGATGAGGTTTGCAAAGGATTCTGGGTAACAGAACCTGGTCAGAGCCCCACAAGTCACCCCATCTTGGATTCCCCTAGGTCTCTAGTTTTCCAAAATGCACCGGTCTTGTAGGTTTCCCTTGGTGCCGGCTGAGCTAGAGGCCAAGATCTACAGGTAGGCACTTTGCAAAAAACACCTCTGTTTTCTGTCAAAAAATGGGATGTGTGCACATTGTGCTTTGGGGCATTTCCTGTCGCGCGCGCTAGGCCTATCCACGCAAGTGAGGTATCATTTTTATCGGGAGACTTGGGGGAACACTGGGTGGAAGGAAATTTGTGCCTCCTCTCAGATTCCAGAACTTTCTGCCACAGAAATGTGAGGAACATGTGTTTTTTTTAGCCAAATTTTGAGCTTTGCAAAGGATTCTGGGTAACAGAACCTGGTCAGAGCCCCACAAGTCACCCCATCTTGGATTCCCCTAGGTCTTTAGTTTTAAAAAATGCACAGGTTTGGTAGGTTTCCCTAGGTGCCGGCTGAGCTAGAGTCCAAAATCTACAGGTAGGCACTTTGCAAAAAACACCTCTGTTTTCTTTCAAAAAATAGGATGTGTCCACGTTGCGCTTTGGGGCATTTCGTGTCGCGGACGCTAGGGCTACCCACACAAGTGAGGTATCATTTTTATCGGGAGGCTTGGGAGAACGCTGGGTGGAAGGAAATTTGTGGTTCCTCTCCGATTCCAGAACTTTGTGTCAGCGAAATGTGAGCAAAATGTGTTTTTTTAGCCAAAGTTTGAGGTTTGCAAAGGGTTCTGGGTAACAGGACCTGGTCAGAGCCCCACAAGTCACCCCATCTTGGATTCCCCTAGGTCTCTAGTTTTAAAAAATGCACAGGTTTGGTAGGTGTCCCTAGGTGCCGGCTGAGCTAGAGGCCAAGATCTACAGGTAGGCACTTTGCAAAAAACACCTCTGTTTTCTGTCAAAAAATGGGATGTGCCCACGTTTTGCTTTGGGGCATTTCCTGTCACGGGCGCTAGGACTACCCACACAAGTGAGGTATCATTTTTATCGGGAGGCTTGGGGGAACGCTGGGTGGAAGGAAATTTGTGCCTCCTCTCAGATTCCAGAACTTTCTGCCACAGAAATGTGAGGAACATGTGTTTTTTTAGCCAAATTTTGAGGTTTGCAAAGGATTCTGGGTAACAGAACCTGGTCAGAGCCCCACAAGTCACCCCATCTTGAATTCCCCTAGGTCTCTAGTTTTCAAAAATACACGGGTTTGGTAGGTTTACCTAGGTGACGGCTGAGCTAGAGGCCAAAATCTACAGGTAGGCACTTTGCAAAAAACACCTCTGTTTTCTTTCAAAAAATTGGATGTGTCCACGTTGCGTTTTGGGGCATTACCTGTCACGGGCGCTAGGCCTACCCACACAAGTGAGGTATCATTTTTATCGGGAGACTTGGGGGAACGCTGGGTGGAAGGAAATTTGTGCCTCCTCTCAGATTCCAGAACATTCTGTCACAGAAAGATGAGGAACATGTGTTTTTTTAGCCAAATTTTGAGGTTTGCAAAGGATTCTGGGTAACAGAACCTGGTCAGAGCCCCACAATTCACCCCATCTTGGATTCCCCTAGGTCCCTAGATTTAAAAAATGCACAGGTTTGGTAGGTTTCCCTAGGTGCCGGCTGAGCTAGTGGCCAAAATCTACAGTTAGGCACTTTGCAAAAAACACCTTTCTTCTTTCAAAAAATGGGATGTGTCCACGTTGCGCTTTGGGGCATTTCGTGTCGCGGGCGCTAGGCCTACCCACACAAGTGAGGTATAATTTTTATCGGGAGGCTTGGGGGAACGCTGGGTGGAAGGAAATTTGTGGTTCCTCTCTGATTCCAGAACTTTGTGTCAGCGAAATGTAAGCAAAACGTGTTTTTTTAGCCAAAGTTTGAGATTTGCAAAGGATTCTGGGTAACAGAACCTGGTCAGAGCCCCACAGGTCACCCCATCTTGGATTCCCCTAGGTCTCTAGTTTTCAAAAGTGCACAGGTTTGGTAGGTTTCCCTAGGTGCCGGCTGAGCTAGAGGCCAAAATCTACAGGTAGGCACTTTGCAAAAAAATCCTCTGTTTTCTTTAAAAAAAATGGGATGTGTCCACGTTGCGTTTTGGGGCATTTCCTGTCGCGGGCGCTAGGCCTACCCACACAAGTGAGGTATCATTTTTATCGGGAGACTTGGGGGAACGCTGGGTGGAAGGAAATTTGTGCCTCCTCTTAGATTCCAGAACTTTCTGTCACAGAACTATGAGGAACATGTGTTTTTTTAGCCAAATTTTGAGGTTTGCAAAGGATTCTGGGTAACAGAACCTGGTCAGAGCCCCACAAGTCACCCCATCTTGGATTCCCCTAGGTCTCTAGTGTTCACAAATGCACAGGTTTGGTAGGTTTCCCTAGGTGCCGGCTGAGCTAGAGGCCAAAATCTACAGGTAGGCACTTTGCAAAAAACACCTCTGTTTTCTTTAAAAAAATGGGATGTGTCCACGTTGTGCTTTGGGGCATTTCCTGTTGCGGGTGCTAGGCCTACCCACACAAGTGAGGTATAATTTTTATCTGGAGACTTGAGGGAACGCTGGGTGGAAGGAAATTTGTGCCTCCTCTTAGATTCCAGAACTTTCTATCACAGAAATATGAGGAACATGTGTTTTTTTAGCCAAATTATGAGGTTTGCAAAGGATTCTGGGTGACAGAACCTGATCAGAGCCCCACAAGTCACCCCATCTTGGATTCCCCTAGGTCTCTAGTGTTCAAAAATGCACAGGTTTGGTAGGTTTCCCTAGGTGCCGGCTGAGCTAGAGGCCAAAATCTACAGGTAGGCACTTTGCAAAAAACACCTGTTTTCTTTCAAAAAATAGGATGTGTCCACGTTGCGCTTTGGGGCTTTTCCGGTCGCAGGCGCTAGGCCTACCCACACAAGTGAGGTATAATTTTTATCGGGAGGCTTGGGGGAACGCTGGGTGGAAGGAAATTTGTGGTTCCTCTCCGATTCCAGAACTTTGTGTCAGCGAAATGTGAGCAAAACGTGTTTTTTTAGCCAAAGTTTGAGGTTTGCAAAGGATTCTGGGTAACAGAACCTAGTCCGAGCCCCACAAGTCACCCCATCTTGGATTCCCCTAGGTCTCTAGTTTTCAAAAATGCACAGGTTTGGTAGGTTTCCCTAGGTGCCGGCTGACCTAGAGGCAAAAATCTACAGGTAGGCACTTTGCAAAAAACACCTCTGTTTTCTTTAAAAAAATGGGAAGTGTCCACGTTGCGCTTTGGGGCATTTCCTGTCGCGGGCGCTAGGCCTACCCACACAAGTGAGGTATCATTTTTATCGGGAGGCTTGGGGGAACGCTGGGTGGAAGGAAATTTGTGGCTCCTCTCATATTCCAGAACTTTCTGTCACCATAATGTGATGAAAACGTGTTTTTTTAGCCAAAGTTTGAGGTTTGCAAAGGATTGTGGGTAACAGAACCCGGTCAGAGCCCCACAAGTCACCCCATCTTGTATTCCCCTAGGTCTCTAGTTTTCAAAAATGCACAGGTTTGGTAGGTTTCCCTAGGTGCCGGCTGAGCTAGAGTCCAAAATCTACAGGTAGGCACTTTGCAAAAAACAGCTCTGTTTTCTGTCAAAAAATGGGATGTGTGCACATTGTGCTTTGGGGCATTTCCTGTCGCGCGCGCTAGGCCTATCCACGCAAGTGAGGTATCATTTTTATCGGGAGACTTGGGGGAACACTGGGTGGAAGGAAATTTGTGCCTCCTCTCAGATTCCAGAACTTTCTGCCACAGAAATGTGAGGAACATGTGTTTTTTTAGCCAAATTTTGAGGTTTGCAAAGGATTCTGGGTAACAGAACCTGGTCAGAGCCCCACAAGTCACCCCATCTTGAATTCCCCTAGGTCTCTAGTTTTCAAAAATACACAGGTTTGGTAGGTTTACCTAGGTGACGGCTGAGCTAGAGGCCAAAATCTACAGGTAGGCACTTTGCAAAAAACACCTCTGTTTTCTTTCAAAAAATTGGATGTGTCCACGTTGCGTTTTGGGGCATTACCTGTCGCGGGCGCTAGGCCTACCCACACAAGTGAGGTATCATTTTTATCGGGAGACTTGGAGCAACGCTGGGTGGAAGGAAATTTGTGCCTCCTCTCAGATTCCAGAACATTCTGTCACAGAAAGATGAGGAACATGTGTTTTTTTAGCCAAAGTTTGAGGTTTGCAAAGGATTCTGGGTAACAGAACCTGGTCAGAGCCCCACAAGTCACCCCATCTTGGATTCCCCTAGGTCCCTAGATTTAAAAAATGCACAGGTTTGGTAGGTTTCCCTAGGTGCCGGCTGAGCTAGTGGCCAAAATCTACAGGTAGGCACTTTGCAAAAAACACCTTTTTTCTTTCAAAAAATGGGATGTGTCCACGTTGCGCTTTGGGGCATTTCGTGTCGCGGGCGCTAGGCCTACCCACACAAGTGAGGTATCATTTTTATCGGGAGGCTTGGGGGAACGCTGGGTGGAAGGAAATTTGTGGTTCCTCTCTGATTCCAGAACTTTGTGTCAGCGAAATGTAAGCAAAACGTGTTTTTTTAGCCAAAGTTTGAGATTTGCAAAGGATTCTGGGTAACAGAACCTGGTCAGAGCCCCACAGGTCACCCCATCTTGGATTCCCCTAGGTCTCTAGTTTTCAAAAATGCACAGGTTTGGTAGGTTTCCCTAGGTGCCGGCTGAGCTAGAGGCCAAAATCTACAGGTAGGCACTTTGCAAAAAACACCTCTGTTTTCTTTAAAAAAATGGGATGTGTCCACGTTGCGTTTTGGGGCATTTCCTGTCGCGGGCGCTAGGCCTACCCACACAAGTGAGGTATAATTTTTATCGGGAGACTTGGGGGAACGCTGGGTGGAAGGAAATTTGTGCCTCTTCTTAGATTCCAGAACTTTCTGTCACAGAACTATGAGGAACATGTGTTTTTTTAGCCAAATTTTGAGGTTTGCAAAGGATTCTGGGTAACAGAACCTGGTCAGAGCCCCACAAGTCACCCCATCTTGGATTCCCCTAGGTCTCTAGTGTTCACAAATGCACAGGTTTGGTAGGTTTCCCTAGGTGCCGGCTGAGCTAGAGGCCAAAATCTGCAGGTAGGCACTTTGCAAAAAACACCTCTGTTTTCTTTAAAAAAATGGGATGTGTCCACGTTGCGTTTTGGGGCATTTCCTGTTGCGGGTGCTAGGCCTACCCACACAAATGAGGTATCATTTTTATCGGGAGACGTGGGGTAACGCTGGGTGGAAGGAAATTTGTGCCTCCTCTCAGATTCCAGAACTTTCTATCACAGAAATATGAGGAACATGTGTTTTTTTAGCCAAATTATGAGGTTTGCAAAGGATTCTGGGTAACAGAACCTGATCAGAGCCCCACAAGTCACCCCATCTTGGATTCCCCTTGGTCTCTAGTTTTCCAAAATGCACAGGTTTGGTAGGTTTCCCTAGGTGCCGGCTGAGCTAGAGTCCAAAATCTACAGGTAGGCACTTTGCAAAAAACAGCTCTGTTTTCTGTCAAAAAAAGGGATGTGTGCACATTGTGCTTTGGGGCATTTCCTGTCGCGCGCGCTAGGCCTATCCACGCAAGTGAGGTATCATTTTTATCGGGAGACTTGGGGGAACACTGGGTGGAAGGAAATTTGTGCCTCCTCTCAGATTCCAGAACTTTCTGCCACAGAAATGTGAGGAACATGTGTTTTTTTTAGCCAAATTTTGAGCTTTGCAAAGGATTCTGGGTAACAGAACCTGGTCAGAGCCCCACAAGTCACCCCATCTTGGATTCCCCTAGGTCTCTAGTTTTCCAAAATGCACCGGTCTGGTAGGTTTCCCTTGGTGCCGGCTGAGCTAGAGGCCAAGATCTACAGGTAGGCACTTTGCAAAAAACACCTCTGTTTTCTGTCAAAAAATGGGATGTGCCCACGTTGTGCTTTGGCGCATTTCCTGTCAGCGGCGCTAGGCATACCCACACAAGTGAGGTATCATTTTTATCGGGAGACTTGGGGGAACGCTGGGTGGAAGGACATTTGTGCCTCCTCTCCGATTCCCGAACTTTCTGCCACAGAAATGTGAGCAACATGTGTTTTTTTAGCCAAATTTTGAGGTTTGCAAAGGATTCTGGGTAACAGAACCTGGTCAGAGCCCCACAAGTCACCCCATCTTGGATTCCCCTAGGTCTCTAGTTTTCAAAAATGCACAGGTCTGGTAGGTTTCCCTAGGTGCCGGCTGAGCTAGAGGCCAAGATCTACAGGTAGGCCCTTTGCAAAAAACACCTCTGTTTTCTGTCAAAAAATGGGATGTGCCCACGTTGTGCTTTGGCGCATTTCCTGTCACCGGCGCTAGGCATACCCACACAAGTGAGGTATCATTTGTATCGGGAGACTTGGGGGAACGCTGGGTGGAAGGACATTTGTGCCTCCTCTCAGATTCCAGAACTTTCTGCCACAGAAATGTGAGCAACATGTGTTTTTTTAGCCAAATTTTGAGGTTTGCAAAGGATTCTGGGTAACAGAACCTGGTCAGAGCCCCACAATTCACCCCATCTTGGATTCCCCTAGGTCTCTAGTTTAAAAAAATGCACAGGTTTGGTAGGTTTCCCTAGGTGCCGGCTGAGCTAGAGTCCAAAATCTACAGGTAGGCACTTTGCAAAAACACCTCTGTTTTCTTTCAAAAAATGGGATGTGTCCACGTTGCATTTTGGGGCATTTCCTGTCGCGGGCGCTAGGCCTACCCACAGAAGTGAGGTATCATTTTTATCGGGAGACTTGGGGGAACGCTGGGTGGAAGGAAGTTTGTGCCTCCTCTCAGATTCCAGAACGTTCTGTCACAGAAATATGAGGAACATGTGTTTTTTTAGCCAAATTTTGAGGTTTGCAAAGGATTCTCGGTAACAGAACCTGGTCAGAGCCCCACAAGTCACCCCATCTTGGATTCCCCTAGGTCACTAGTTTTAAAAAATGCACAGGTTTGGTAGGTTTCCCTAGGTGCCGGCTGAGCTAGAGGCCAAAATCTATAGGTAGGCATTTTGCAAAAAACACCTCTGTTTTCTTTCAAAAAATGGTATGTGTCCACGTTGCGCTTTGGGGCACTTCCTGTCGCGGGCGCTAGGCCTACCCACACAAGTGAGGTATCATTTTTATCGGGAGACTTGGGGGAACGCTGGGTGCAAGGAAATTTGTGGTTCCTCTCCGATTCCAGAACTTTGTGTCAGCGAAATGTGAGCAAAGCGTGTTTTTTTAGCCAAAGTTTGTGGTTTGCAAAGGATTCTGGGTAACACAACTTGGTCAGAGCCCCACAAGTCACCCCATCTTGTATTCCCCTAGGTCTCTAGTTTTCAAAAATGAACAGGTCTGGTAGGTTTCCCTAAGTGCTGGCTGAGCTAGAGGCCAAGATCTACAGGTAGGCACTTTGCAAAAAACACCTCTGTTTTCTGTAAAAAAATGGGATGTGCCCACGTTGTGCTTTGGGGCATTTCCTGTCACCGGCGCTAGGCCTACCCACACAAGTGAGGTATCATTTTTATCGGGAGACTTGGAGGAACGCTGGGTGGAAGGAAATTTGTGCCTCCTCTCAGATTCCAGAACTTTCTGCCACAGAAATGTGAGGCACATGTGTTTTTTTAGCCAAATTTTGAGGTTTGCTAAGGATTCTGGGTAACAGAACCTGGTCAGAGCCCCACAAGTCACCCAATCTTGGATTCCCCTAGGTCTCTAGTTTTCAAAAATGCACAGGTTTGATAGGTTTCCCGAGGTGCTAGAGGCCAAAATCTACAGGTAGGCACTTTGCAAAAACCAGCTCTGTTTTCTGTCAAAAAATGGGATGTGTGGACGTTGTGCTTTGGGGCATTTCCTGTCGCGCGCGCTAGGCCTACCCACACAAGTGAGGTATCATTTTTATCGGGAGACTTGGGGGAACGCTGGGTGGAAGGAAATTTGTGGTTCCTCTCCGATTCCAGAATTTTGTGTCAGCGAAATGTGAGCAAAACTTGTTTTTTTAGCCTAAGGATGAGGTTTGCAAAGGATTCTGGGTAACAGAACCTGGTCAGAGCCCCACAAGTCACCCCATCTTGGATTCCCCTAGGTCTCTAGTTTTCCAAAATGCACCGGTCTGGTAGGTTTCCCTTGGTGCCGGCTGAGCTAGAGCCCAAGATCTACAGGTAGGCACTTTGCAAAAAACACCTCTGTTTTCTGTCAAAAAATGGGATGTGCCCACGTTGTGCTTTGGCGCATTTCCTGTCAGCGGCGCTAGGCATACCCACACAAGTGAGGTATCATTTTTATCGGGAGACTTGGGGGAACGCTGGGTGGAAGGACATTTGTGCCTCCTCTCCGATTCCCGAACTTTCTGCCACAGAAATGTGAGCAACATGTTTTTTTTTAGCCAAATTTTGAGGTTTGCAAAGGATTCTGGGTAACAGAACCTGGTCAGAGCCCCACAAGTCACCCCATCTTGGATTCCCCTAGGTCTCTAGTTTTCAAAAATGCACAGGTCTGGTAGGTTTCCCTAGGTGCCGGCTGAGCTAGAGGCCAAGATCTACAGGTAGGCACTTTGCAAAAAACACCTCTGTTTTCTGTCAAAAAATGGGATGTGCCCACGTTGTGCTTTGGCGCATTTCCTGTCACCGGCGCTAGGCATACCCACACAAGTGAGGTATCATTTTTATCGGGAGACTTGGGGGAACGCTGGGTGGAAGGAAATTTGTGCCTCCTCTTAGATTCCAGAACTTTCTGTCACAGAACTATGAGGAACATGTGTTTTTTTAGCCAAATTTTGAGGTTTGCAAAGGATTCTGGGTAACAGAACCTGGTCAGAGCCCCACAAGTCACCCCATCTTGGATTCCCCTAGGTCTCTAGTGTTCACAAATGCACAGGTTTGGTAGGTTTCCCTAGGTGCCGGCTGAGCTAGAGGCCAAAATCTGCAGGTAGGCACTTTGCAAAAAACACCTCTGTTTTCTTTCAAAAAATGGTATGTGTCCACGTTGCGTTTTGGGGCATTTCCTGTTGCGGGTGCTAGGCCTACCCACAGAAGTGAGGTATCATTTTTATCGGGAGACTTGGGGGAACGCTGGGTGGAAGGAAATTTGTGCCTCCTCTTAGATTCCAGAACTTTCTATCACAGAAATATGAGGAACATGTGTTTTTTTAGCCAAATTATGAGGTTTGGAAAGGATTCTTGGTAACAGAACCTGATCAGAGCCCCACAAGTCACCCCATCTTGGATTCCCCTAGGTCTCTAGTGTTCAAAAATGCACAGGTTTGGTAGGTTTCCCTAGGTGCCGGCTGAGCTAGAGGCCAAAATCTACAGGTAGGCACTTTGCAAAAAACACCTGTTTTCTTTCAAAAAATAGGATGTGTCCACGTTGCGCTTTGGGGCATTTCCGGTCGCAGGCGCTAGGCCTACCCACACAAGTGAGGTATCATTTTTATCGGGAGGCTTGGGGGAACGCTGGGTGGAGGGAAATTTGTGGTTCCTCTCCGATTCCAGAACTTTGTGTCAGTGAAATGTGAGCAAAACGTGTTTTTTTAGCCAAAGTTTGAGGTTTGCAAAGGATTCTGGGTAACAGAACCTAGTCCGAGCCCCACAAGTCACCCCATCTTGGATTCCCCTAGGTCTCTAGATTTCAAAAATGCACAGGTTTGGTAGGTTTCCCTAGGTGCCGGCTGAGCTAGAGGCCAAAATCTACAGGTAGGCACTTTGCAAAAAACACCTCTGTTTTCTTTAAAAAAATGGGATGTGTCCACGTTGCGCTTTGGGGCATTTCCTGTTGCGGGTGCTAGGCCTACCCACACAAGTGAGGTATCATTTTTATCGGGAGACTTGGGGGAACGCTGGGTGGAAGGAAATTTGTGCCTCCTCTTAGATTCCAGAACTTTCTACCACAGAAATATGAGGAACATGTGTTTTTTTAGCCAAATTATGAGGTTTGCAAAGGATTCTGGGTAACAGAACCTGATCAGAGCCCCACAAGTCACCCCATCTTGGATTCCCCTAGGTCTCTAGTGTTAAAAAATGCAGAGGTTTGGTAGATTTCCCTAGGTGCCGGCTGAGCTAGAGGCCAAAATCTACAGGTAGGCACTTTGCAAAAAACACCTGTTTTCTTTCAAAAAATAGGATGTGTCCACGTTGCGCTTTGGGGCATTTCCGGTCGCAGGCGCTAGGCCTACCCACACAAGTGAGGTATCATTTTTATCGGGAGGCTTGGGGGAACGCTGAGTGGAAGGAAATTTGTGGTTCCTCTCCGATTCCAGAACTTTGTGTCAGCGAAATGTGAGCAAAACGTGTTTTTTTAGCCAAAGTTTGAGGTTTGCAAAGGATTCTGGGTAACAGAACCTAGTCCGAGCCCCACAAGTCACCCCATCTTGGATTCCCCTAAGTCTCTAGTTTTCAAAAATGCACAGGTTTGGTAGGTTTCCCTAGGTGCCGGCTGAGCTAGAGGCCAAAATCTACAGGTAGGCACTTTGCAAAAAACACCTCTGTTTTCTTTCAAAAAATGGGATGTGTCCACGTTGCGCTTTGGGGCATTTCCTGTCGCGGGCGCTAGGCCTACCCTCACAAGTGAGGTATAATTTTTATCGGGAGGCTTGGGGGAACGCTGGGTGGAAGGAAATTTGTGGCTCCTCTCATATTCCAGAACTTTCTGTCACCATAATGTGATGAAAACGTGTTTTTTTAGCCAAAGTTTGAGGTTTGCAAAGGATTGTGGGTAACAGAACCTGGTCAGAGCCCCACAAGTCACCCCATCTTGTATTCCCCTAGGTCTCTAGTTTTAAAAAATGCACAGGTTTGGTAGGTTTCCCTAGGTGCCGGCTGAGCTAGAGTCCAAAATCTACAGGTAGGCACTTTGCAAAAAACAGCTCTGTTTTCTGTCAAAAAATGGGATGTGTGCACATTGTGCTTTGGGGCATTTCCTGTCGCGCGCGCTAGGCCTATCCACGCAAGTGAGGTATCATTTTTATCGGGAGACTTGGGGGAACACTGGGTGGAAGGAAATTTGTGCCTCCTCTAAGATTCCAGAACTTTCTGCCACAGAAATGTGAGGAACATGTGTTTTTTTTAGCCAAATTTTGAGCTTTGCAAAGGATTCTGGGTAACAGAACCTGGTCAGAGCCCCACAAGTCACCCCATCTTGGATTCCCCTAGGTCTTTAGTTTTAAAAAATGCACAGGTTTGGTAGGTTTCCCTAGGTGCCGGCTGAGCTAGAGTCCAAAATCTACAGGTAGGCACTTTGCAAAAAACACCTCTGTTTTCTTTCAAAAAATGGGATGTGTCCACGTTGCGCTTTGGGGCATTTCGTGTCGCGGGCGCTAGGCCTACCCACACAAGTGAGGTATCATTTTTATCGGGAGGCTTGGGAGAACGCTGGGTGGAAGGAAATTTGTGGTTCCTCTCCGATTCCAGAACTTTGTGTCAGCGAAATGTGAGCAAAATGTGTTTTTTTAGCCAAAGTTTGAGGTTTGCAAAGGGTTCTGGGTAACAGGACCTGGTCAGAGCCCCACATGTCACCCCATCTTGGATTCCCCTAGGTCTCTAGATTTAAAAAATGCACAGGTTTGGTAGGTGTCCCTAGGTGCCGGCTGAGCTAGAGGCCCAGATCTACAGGTAGGCACTTTGCAAAAAACACCTCTGTTTTCTGTCAAAAAATGGGATGTGCCCACGTTGTGCTTTGGGGCATTTCCTGTCACGGGCGCTAGGACTACCCACACAAGTGAGGTATCATTTTTATCGGGAGACTTGGGGGAACGCTGGGTGGAAGGAAATTTGTGCCTCCTCTCAGATTCCAGAACATTCTGTCACAGAAAGATGAGGAACATGTGTTTTTTTAGCCAAATTTTGAGGTTTGCAAAGGATTCTGGGTAACAGAACCTGGTCAGAGCCCCACAAGTCACCCCATCTTGGATTCCCCTAGGTCCCTAGATTTAAAAAATGCACAGGTTTGGTAGGTTTCCCTAGGTGCCGGCTGAGCTAGAGGCCAAAATCTAGAGGTAGGCACTTTGCAAAAAACACCTGTTTTCTTTCAAAAAATAGGATGTGTCCACGTTGCGCTTTGGGGCATTTCCGGTCGCAGGCGCTAGGCCTACCCACACAAGTGAGGTATCATTTTTATCGGGAGGCTTGGGGGAACGCTGGGTGGAAGGAAATTTGTGGTTCCTCTCCGATTCCAGAACTTTGTGTCAGCGAAATGTGAGCAAAACGTGTTTTTTTAGCCAAAGTTTGAGATTTGCAAAGGATTCTGGGTAACAGAACCTGGTCAGAGCCCCACAGGTCACCCCATCTTGGATTCCCCTAGGTCTCTAGTTTTCAAAAATGCACAGGTTTGGTAGGTTTCCCTAGGTGCCGGCTGAGCTAGAGGCCAAAATCTACAGGTAGGCACTTTGCAAAAAACACCTCTGTTTTCTTTCAAAAAATGGGATGTGTCCACGTTGCGCTTTGGGGCATTTCCGGTCGCAGGTGCTAGGCCTACCCACACAAGTGAGGTATCATTTTTATCGGGAGGCTTGGGGGAACGCTGGGTGGAAGGAAATTTGTGGTTCCTCTCCGATTCCAGAACTTTGTGTCAGCGAAATGTGAGCAAAACGTGTTTTTTTAGCCAAAGTTTGAGGTTTGCAAAGGATTGTGGGTAACAGAACCTAGTCCGAGCCCCACAAGTCACCCCATCTTGGATTCCCCTAGGTCTCTAGTTTTCATAAATGCACAGGTTTGGTAGGTTTCCCTAGGTGCCGGCTGAGCTAGAGGCCAAAATCTACAGGTAGGCACTTTGCAAAAAACACCTCTGTTTTCTTTCAAAAAATGGGATGTGTCCACGTTGCGCTTTGGGGCATTTCCTGTCGCGGGCGCTAGGCCTACCCTCACAAGTGAGGTATAATTTTTATCGGGAGGCTTGGGGGAACGCTGGGTGGAAGGAAATTTGTGGCTCCTCTCATATTCCAGAACTTTCTGTCACCATGATGTGATGAAAACGTGTTTTTTTAGCCAAAGTTTGAGGTTTGCAAAGGATTGTGGGTAACAGAACCTGGTCAGAGCCCCACAAGTCACCCCATCTTGTATTCCCCTAGGTCTCTAGTTTTAAAAAATGCACAGGTTTGGTAGGTTTCCCTAGGTGCCGGCTGAGCTAGAGTCCAAAATCTACAGGTAGGCACTTTGCAAAAAACAGCTCTGTTTTCTGTCAAAAAATGGGATGTGTGCACATTGTGCTTTGGGGCATTTCCTGTCGCGCGCGCTAGGCCTATCCACGCAAGTGAGGTATCATTTTTATCGGGAGACTTGGGGGAACACTGGGTGGAAGGAAATTTGTGCCTCCTCTCAGATTCCAGAACTTTCTGCCACAGAAATGTGAGGAACATGTGGTTTTTTTAGCCAAATTTTGAGCTTTGCAAAGGATTCTGGGTAACAGAACCTGGTCAGAGCCCCACAAGTCACCCCATCTTGGATTCCCCTAGGTCTTTAGTTTTAAAAAATGCACAGGTTTGGTAGGTTTCCCTAGGTGCCGGCTGAGCTAGAGTCCAAAATCTACAGGTAGGCACTTTGCAAAAAACACCTCTGTTTTCTTTCAAAAAATGGGATGTGTCCACGTTGCGCTTTGGGGCATTTCGTGTCGCGGGCGCTAGGCCTACCCACACAAGTGAGGTATCATTTTTATCGGGAGGCTTGGGAGAACGCTGGGTGGAAGGAAATTTGTGGTTCCTCTCCGATTCCAGAACTATGTGTCAGCGAAATGTGAGCAAAATGTGTTTTTTTAGCCAAAGTTTGAGGTTTGCAAAGGGTTCTGGGTAACAGGACCTGGTCAGAGCCCCACAAGTCACCCCATCTTGGATTCCCCTAGGTCTCTAGTTTAAAAAAATGCACAGGTTTGGTAGGTTTCCCTAGGTGCCGGCTGAGCTAGAGTCCAAAATCTACAGGTAGGCACTTTGCAAAAACACCTCTGTTTTCTTTCAAAAAATGGGATGTGTCCACGTTGCATTTTGGGGCATTTCCTGTTGCGGGTGCTAGGCCTACCCACAGAAGTGAGGTATCATTTTTATCGGGAGACTTGGGGGAACGCTGGGTGGAAGGAAGTTTGTGCCTCCTCTCAGATTCCAGAACTTTCTGTCACAGAAATATGAGGAACATGTGTTTTTTTAGCCAAATTTTGAGGTTTGCAAAGGATTCTGGGTAACAGAACCTGGTCAGAGCCCCACAAGTCACCCCATCTTGGATTCCCCTAGGTCACTAGTTTTCAAAAATGCACAGGTTTGGTAGGTTTCCCTAGGTGCCGGCTGAGCTAGAGGCCAAAATCTATAGGTAGGCATTTTGCAAAAAACACCTCTGTTTTCTTTCAAAAAATGGGATGTGTCCACGTTGCGCTTTGGGGCACTTCCTGTCGCGGGCGCTAGGCCTACCCACACAAGTGAGGTATCATTTTTATCGGGAGACTTGGGGGAACGCTGGGTGGAAGGAAATTTGTGGTTCCTCTCCGATTCCAGAACTTTGTGTCAGCGAAATGTGAGCAAAGCGTGTTTTTTTAGCCAAAGTTTGTGGTTTGCAAAGGATTCTGGGTAACACAACTTGGTCAGAGCCCCACAAGTCACCCCATCTTGTATTCCCCTAGGTCTCTAGTTTTAAAAAATGAACAGGTCTGGTAGGTTTCCCTAGGTGCTGGCTGAGCTAGAGGCCAAGATCTACAGGTAGGCACTTTGCAAAAAACACCTCTGTTTTCTGTAAAAAAATGGGATGTGCCCACGTTGTGCTTTGGGACATTTCCTGTCACCGGCGCTAGGCCTACCCACACAAGTGAGGTATCATTTTTATCGGGAGACTTGGGGGAACGCTGGGTGGAAGGAAATTTGTGCCTCCTCTCAGATTCCAGAACTTTCTGCCACAGAAATGTGAGGCACATGTGTTTTTTTAGCCAAATTTTGAGGTTTGCTAAGTATTCTGGGTAACAGAACCTGGTCAGAGCCCCACAAGTCACCCAATCTTGGATTCCCCTAGGTCTCTAGTTTTCAAAAATGCACAGGTTTGATAGGTTTCCCGAGGTGCCGGCTGAGCTAGAGGCCAAAATCTACAGGTAGGCACTTTGCAAAAAACAGCTCTGTTTTCTGTCAAAAAATGGGATGTGTGGACGTTGTGCTTTGGGGCATTTCCTGTCGCGCGCGCTAGGCCTACCCACACAAGTGAGGTATCATTTTTATCGGGAGACTTGGGGGAACGCTGGGTGGCAGGAAATTTGTGGTTCCTCTCCGATTCCACAATTTTGTGTCAGCGAAATGTGAGCAAAACTTGTTTTTTTAGCCAAAGGATGAGGTTTGCAAAGGATTCTGGGTAACAGAACCTGGTCAGAGCCCCACAAGTCACCCCATCTTGGATTCCCCTAGGTCTCTAGTTTTCCAAAATGCACCGGTCTGGTAGGTTTCCCTTGGTGCCGGCTGAGCTAGAGGCCAAGATCTACAGGTAGGCACTTTGCAAAAAACACCTCTGTTTTCTGTCAAAAAATGGGATGTGCCCACGTTGTGCTTTGGCGCATTTCCTGTCAGCGGCGCTAGGCATACCCACACAAGTGAGGTATCATTTTTATCGGGAGACTTGGGGGAACGCTGGGTGGAAGGACATTTGTGCCTCCTCTCCGATTCCCGAACTTTCTGCCACAGAAATGTGAGCAACATGTGTTTTTTTAGCCAAAATTTGAGGTTTGCAAAGGATTCTGGGTAACAGAACCTGGTCAGAGCCCCACAAGTCACCCCATCTTGGATTCCCCTAGGTCTCTAGTTTTCAAAAATGCACAGGTCTGGTAGGTTTCCCTAGGTGCCGGCTGAGCTAGAGGCCAAGATCTACAGGTAGGCACTTTGCAAAAAACACCTCTGTTTTCTGTCAAAAAATGGGATGTGCCCACGTTGTGCTTTGGCGCATTTCCTGTCACCGGCGCTAGGCATACCCACACAAGTGAGGTATCATTTTTATCGGGAGACTTGGGGGAACGCTGGGTGGAAGGAAATTTGTGCCTCCTCTTAGATTCCAGAACTTTCTGTCACAGAACTATGAGGAACATGTGTTTTTTTAGCCAAATTTTGAGGTTTGCAAAGGATTCTGGGTAACAGAACCTGGTCAGAGCCCCACAAGTCACCCCATCTTGGATTCCCCTAGGTCTCTAGTGTTCACAAATGCACAGGTTTGGTAGGTTTCCCTAGGTGCCGGCTGAGCTAGAGGCCAAAATCTGCAGGTAGGCACTTTGCAAAAAACACCTCTGTTTTCTTTCAAAAAATGGGATGTGTCCACGTTGCGTTTTGGGGCATTTCCTGTTGCGGGTGCTAGGCCTACCCACAGAAGTGAGGTATCATTTTTATCGGGAGACTTGGGGGAACGCTGGGTGGAAGGAAATTTGTGCCTCCTCTTAGATTCCAGAACTTTCTATCACAGAAATATGAGGAACATGTGTTTTTTTAGCCAAATTATGAGGTTTGGAAAGGATTCTTGGTAACAGAACCTGATCAGAGCCCCACAAGTCACCCCATCTTGGATTCCCCTAGGTCTCTAGTGTTCAAAAATGCACAGGTTTGGTAGGTTTCCCTAGGTGCCGGCTGAGCTAGAGGCCAAAATCTACAGGTAGGCACTTTGCAAAAAACACCTGTTTTCTTTCAAAAAATAGGATGTGTCCACGTTGCGCTTTGGGGCATTTCCGGTCGCAGGCGCTAGGCCTACCCACACAAGTGAGGTATCATTTTTATCGGGAGGCTTGGGGGAACGCTGGGTGGAAGGAAATTTGTGGTTCCTCTCCGATTCCAGAACTTTGTGTCAGTGAAATGTGAGCAAAACGTGTTTTTTTAGCCAAAGTTTGAGGTTTGCAAAGGATTCTGGGTAACAGAACCTAGTCCGAGCCCCACAAGTCACCCCATCTTGGATTCCCCTAGGTCTCTAGTTTTCAAAAATGCACAGGTTTGGTAGGTTTCCCTAGGTGCCGGCTGAGCTAGAGGCCAAAATCTACAGGTAGGCACTTTGCAAAAAACACCTCTGTTTTCTTTAAAAAAATGGGATGTGTCCACGTTGCGCTTTGGGGCATTTCCTGTTGCGGGTGCTAGGCCTACCCACACAAGTGAGGTATCATTTTTATCGGGAGACTTGGGGGAACGCTGGGTGGAAGGAAATTTGTGCCTCCTCTTAGATTCCAGAACTTTCTACCACAGAAATATGAGGAACATGTGTTTTTTTAGCCAAATTATGAGGTTTGCAAAGGATTCTGGGTAACAGAACCTGATCAGAGCCCCACAAGTCACCCCATCTTGGATTCCCCTAGGTCTCTAGTGTTAAAAAATGCAGAGGTTTGGTAGGTTTCCCTAGGTGCCAGCTGAGCTAGAGGCCAAAATCTACAGGTAGGCACTTTGCAAAAAACACCTGTTTTCTTTCAAAAAATAGGATGTGTCCACGTTGCGCTTTGGGGCATTTCCGGTCGCAGGCGCTAGGCCTACCCACACAAGTGAGGTATCATTTTTATCGGGAGGCTTGGGGGAACGCTGAGTGGAAGGAAATTTGTGGTTCCTCTCCGATTCCAGAACTTTGTGTCAGCGAAATGTGAGCAAAACGTGTTTTTTTAGCCAAAGTTTGAGGTTTGCAAAGGATTCTGGGTAACAGAACCTAGTCCGAGCCCCACAAGTCACCCCATCTTGGATTCCCCTAGGTCTCTAGTTTTCAAAAATGCACAGGTTTGGTAGGTTTCCCCAGGTGCCGGCTGAGCTAGAGGCCAAAATCTACAAGTAGGCACTTTGCAAAAAACACCTCTGTTTTCTTTCAAAAAATGGGATGTGTCCACGTTGCGCTTTGGGGCATTTCCTGTCGCGGGCGCTAGGCCTACCCTCACAAGTGAGGTATAATTTTTATCGGGAGGCTTGGGGGAACGCTGGGTGGAAGGAAATTTGTGGCTCCTCTCATATTCCAGAACTTTCTGTCACCATAATGTGATGAAAACGTGTTTTTTTAGCCAAAGTTTGAGGTTTGCAAAGGATTGTGGGTAACAGAACCTGGTCAGAGCCCCACAAGTCACCCCATCTTGTATTCCCCTAGGTCTCTAGTTTTAAAAAATGCACAGGTTTGGTAGGTTTCCCTAGGTGCCGGCTGAGCTAGAGTCCAAAATCTACAGGTAGGCACTTTGCAAAAAACAGCTCTGTTTTCTGTCAAAAAATGGGATGTGTGCACATTGTGCTTTGGGGCATTTCCTGTCGCGCGCGCTAGGCCTATCCACGCAAGTGAGGTATCATTTTTATCGGGAGACTTGGGGGAACACTGGGTGGAAGGAAATTTGTGCCTCCTCTCAGATTCCAGAACTTTCTGCCACAGAAATGTGAGGAACATGTGTTTTTTTTAGCCAAATTTTGAGCTTTGCAAAGGATTCTGGGTAACAGAACCTGGTCAGAGCCCCACAAGTCACCCCATCTTGGATTCCCCTAGGTCTTTAGTTTTAAAAAATGCACAGGTTTGGTAGGTTTCCCTAGGTGCCGGCTGAGCTAGAGTCCAAAATCTACAGGTAGGCACTTTGCAAAAAACACCTCTGTTTTCTTTCAAAAAATGGGATGTGTCCACGTTGCGCTTTGGGGCATTTCGTGTCGCGGGCGCTAGGCCTACCCACACAAGTGAGGTATCATTTTTATCGGGAGGCTTGGGAGAACGCTGGGTGGAAGGAAATTTGTGGTTCCTCTCCGATTCCAGAACTTTGTGTCAGCGAAATGTGAGCAAAATGTGTTTTTTTAGCCAAAGTTTGAGGTTTGCAAAGGGTTCTGGGTAACAGGACCTGGTCAGAGCCCCACAAGTCACCCCATCTTGGATTCCCCTAGGTCTCTAGATTTAAAAAATGCACAGGTTTGGTAGGTGTCCCTAGGTGCCGGCTGAGCTAGAGGCCCAGATCTACAGGTAGGCACTTTGCAAAAAACACCTCTGTTTTCTGTCAAAAAATGGGATGTGCCCACGTTGTGCTTTGGGGCATTTCCTGTCACGGGCGCTAGGACTACCCACACAAGTGAGGTATCATTTTTATCGGGAGACTTGGGGGAACGCTGGGTGGAAGGAAATTTGTGCCTCCTCTCAGATTCCAGAACATTCTGTCACAGAAAGATGAGGAACATGTGTTTTTTTTGCCAAATTTTGAGGTTTGCAAAGGATTCTGGGTAACAGAACCTGGTCAGAGCCCCACAAGTCACCCCATCTTGGATTCCCCTAGGTCCCTAGATTTAAAAAATGCACAGGTTTGGTAGGTTTCCCTAGGTGCCGGCTGAGCTAGAGGCCAAAATCTAGAGGTAGGCACTTTGCAAAAAACACCTGTTTTCTTTAAAAAAATAGGATGTGTCCACGTTGCGCTTTGGGGCATTTCCGGTCGCAGGCGCTAGGCCTACCCACACAAGTGAGGTATCATTTTTATCGGGAGGCTTGGGGGAACGCTGGGTGGAAGGAAATTTGTGGTTCCTCTCCGATTCCAGAACTTTGTGTCAGCGAAATGTGAGCAAAACGTGTTTTTTTAGCCAAAGTTTGAGGTTTGCAAAGGATTCTGGGTAACAGAACCTAGTCCGAGCCCCACAAGTCACCCCATCTTGGATTCCCCTAGGTCTCTAGTTTTTAAAAATGCACAGGTTTGGTAGGTTTCCCTAGGTGCCGGCTGAGCTAGAGGCCAAAATCTACAGGTAGGCACTTTGCAAAAAACACCTCTGTTTTCTTTCAAAAAATGGGATGTGTCCACGTTGCGCTTTGGGGCATTTCCTGTCGCGGGCGCTAGGCCTACCCTCACAAGTGAGGTATAATTTTTATCGGGAGGCTTGGGGGAACGCTGGGTGGAAGGAAATTTGTGGCTCCTCTCATATTCCAGAACTTTCTGTCACCATAATGTGATGAAAACGTGTTTTTTTAGCCAAAGTTTGAGGTTTGCAAAGGATTGTGGGTAACAGAACCTGGTCAGAGCCCCACAAGTCACCCCATCTTGTATTCCCCTAGGTCTCTAGTTTTAAAAAATGCACAGGTTTGGTAGGTTTCCCTAGGTGCTGGCTGAGCTAGAGTCCAAAATCTACAGGTAGGCACTTTGCAAAAAACAGCTATGTTTTCTGTCAAAAAATGGGATGTGTGCACATTGTGCTTTGGGGCATTTCCTGTCGCGCGCGCTAGGCCTATCCACGCAAGTGAGGTATCATTTTTATCGGGAGACTTGGGGGAACACTGGGTGGAAGGAAATTTGTGCCTCCTCTCAGATTCCAGAACTTTCTGCCACAGAAATGTGAGGAACATGTGTTTTTTTTAGCCAAATTTTGAGCTTTGCAAAGGATTCTGGGTAACAGAACCTGGTCAGAGCCCCACAAGTCACCCCATCTTGGATTCCCCTAGGTCTTTAGTTTTAAAAAATGCACAGGTTTGGTAGGTTTCCCTAGGTGCCGGCTGAGCTAGAGTCCAAAATCTACAGGTAGGCACTTTGCAAAAAACACCTCTGTTTTCTTTCAAAAAATGGGATGTGTCCACGTTGCGCTTTGGGGCATTTCGTGTCGCGGGCGCTAGGCCTACCCACACAAGTGAGGTATCATTTTTATCGGGAGGCTTGGGAGAACGCTGGGTGGGAGGAAATTTGTGGTTCCTCTCCGATTCCAGAACTTTGTGTCAGCGAAATGTGAGCAAAATGTGTTTTTTTAGCCAAAGTTTGAGGTTTGCAAAGGGTTCTGGGTAACAGGACCTGGTCAGAGCCCCACAAGTCACCCCATCTTGGATTCCCCTAGGTCTCTAGTTTAAAAAAATGCACAGGTTTGGTAGGTGTCCCTAGGTGCCGGCTGAGCTAGAGGCCAAGATCTACAGGTAGGCACTTTGCAAAAAACACCTCTGTTTTCCGTCAAAAAATGGGATGTGCCCACGTTGTGCTTTGAGGCATTTCCTGTCACGGGCGCTAGGACTACCCACACAAGTGAGGTATCATTTTTATCGGGAGGCTTGGGGGAACGCTGGGTGGAAGGAAATTTGTGGTTCCTCTCCGATTCCAGAACTTTGTGTCAGCGAAATGTGAGCAAAACGTGTTTTTTTAGCCAAAGTTTGAGGTTTTCAAAGGATTCTGGGTAACAGAACCTAGTCCGAGCCCCACAAGTCACCCCATCTTGGATTCCCCTAGGTCTCTAGTTTTGAAAAATGCACAGGTTTGGTAGGTTTCCCTAGGTGCCGCCTGAGCTAGAGGCCAAAATCTACAGGTAGGCACTTTGCAAAAAACACCTCTGTTTTCTTTCAAAAAATAGGATGTGTCCACGTTGCGCTTTGGGGCATTTCGTGTCGCGGGCGCTAGGGCTACCCACACAAGTGAGGTATCATTTTTATCGGGAGGCTTGGGAGAACGCTTGGTGGAAGGAAATTTGTGGTTCCTCTCCGATTCCAGAACTTTGTGTCAGCGAAATGTGAGCAAAATGTGTTTTTTTAGCCAAAGTTTGAGGTTTGCAAAGGGTTCTGGGTAACAGGACCTGGTCAGAGCCCCACAAGTCACCCCATCTTGGATTCCCCTAGGTCTCTAGTTTTAAAAAATGCACAGGTTTGGTAGGTGTCCCTAGGTGCCGGCTGAGCTAGAGGCCAAGATCTACAGGTAGGCACTTTGCAAAAAACACCTCTGTTTTCTGTCAAAAAATGGGATGTGCCCACGTTGTGCTTTGGGGCATTTCCTGTCACAGGCGCTAGGACTACCCACAAAAGTGAGGTATCATTTTTATCGGGAGGCTTGGGGGAACGCTGGGTGGAAGGAAATTTGTGCCTCCTCTCAGATTCCAGAACTTTCTGCCACAGAAATGTGAGGAACATGTGTTTTTTTAGCCAAATTTTTTGAGGTTTGCAAAGGATTCTGGGTAACAGAACCTGGTCAGAGCCCCACAAGTCACCCC
The DNA here is from genome assembly GCF_031143425.1 of Pleurodeles waltl. Classification (NCBI taxonomy): domain Eukaryota; kingdom Metazoa; phylum Chordata; class Amphibia; order Caudata; family Salamandridae; genus Pleurodeles; species Pleurodeles waltl. Next base: position 1,504,236,853 of record NC_090446.1, on the reverse strand, counting down.
ATCTTGAATTCCCCTAGGTCTCTAGTTTTCAAAAATACACGGGTTTGGTAGGTTTACCTAGGTGACGGCTGAGCTAGAGGCCAAAATCTACAGGTAGGCACTTTGCAAAAAACACCTCTGTTTTCTTTCAAAAAATTGGATGTGTCCACGTTGCGTTTTGGGGCATTACCTGTCGCGGGCGCTAGGCCTACCCACACAAGTGAGGTATCATTTTTATCGGGAGACTTGGGGGAACGCTGGGTGGAAGGAAATTTGTGCCTCCTCTCAGATTCCAGAACATTCTGTCACAGAAAGATGAGGAACATGTGTTTTTTTAGCCAAATTTTGAGGTTTGCAAAGGATTCTGGGTAACAGAACCTGGTCAGAGCCCCACAAGTCACCCCATCTTGGATTCCCCTAGGTCCCTAGATTTAAAAAATGCACAGGTTTGGTAGGTTTCCCTAGGTGCCGGCTGAGCTAGTGGCCAAAATCTACAGGTAGGCACTTTGCAAAAAACACCTTTCTTCTTTAAAAAAATGGGATGTGTCCACGTTGTGCTTTGGGGCATTTCGTGTCGCGGGCGCTAGGCCTACCCACACAAGTGAGGTATAATTTTTATCGGGAGGCTTGGGGGAACGCTGGGTGGAAGGAAATTTGTGGTTCCTCTCTGATTCCAGAACTTTGTGTCAGCGAAATGTAAGCAAAACGTGTTTTTTTAGCCAAAGTTTGAGATTTGCAAAGGATTCTGGGTAACAGAACCTGGTCAGAGCCCCACAGGTCACCCCATCTTGGATTCCCCTAGGTCTCTAGTTTTCAAAAGTGCACTGGTTTGGTAGGTTTCCCTAGGTGCCGGCTGAGCTAGAGGCCAAAATCTACAGGTAGGCACTTTGCAAAAAACACCTCTGTTTTCTTTAAAAAAATGGGATGTGTCCACGTTGCGTTTTGGGGCATTTCCTGTCGCGGGCGCTAGGCCTACGCACACAAGTGAGGTATCATTTTTATCGGGAGACTTGGGGGAACGCTGGGTGGAAGGAAATTTGTGCCTCCTCTTAGATTCCTGAACTTTCTGTCACAGAACTATGAGGAACATGTGTTTTTTTAGCCAAATTTTGAGGTTTGCAAAGGATTCTGGGTAACAGAACCTGGTCAGAGCCCCACAAGTCACCCCATCTTGGATTCCCCTAGGTCTCTAGTGTTCACAAATGCACAGGTTTGGTAGGTTTCCCTAGGTGCCGGCTGATCTAGAGGCCAAAATCTACAGGTAGGCACTTTGCAAAAAACACCTCTGTTTTCTTTCAAAAAATGGGATGTGTCCACGTTGTGCTTTGGGGCATTTCCTGTTGCGGGTGCTAGGCCTACCCACACAAGTGAGGTATCATTTTTATCTGGAGACTTGAGGGAACGCTGGGTGGAAGGAAATTTGTGCCTCCTCTTAGATTCCAGAACTTTCTATCACAGAAATATGAGGAACATGTGTTTTTTTAGCCAAATTATGAGGTTTGCAAAGGATTCTGGGTAACAGAACCTGATCAGAGCCCCACAAGTCACCCCATCTTGGATTCCCCTAGGTCTCTAGTGTTCAAAAATGCACAGGTTTGGTAGGTTTCCCTAGGTGCCGGCTGAGCTAGAGGCCAAAATCTACAGGTAGGCACTTTGCAAAAAACACCTGTTTTCTTTCAAAAAATAGGATGTGTTCACGTTGCGCTTTGGGGCATTTCCGGTCGCAGGCTCTAGGCCTACCCACACAAGTGAGGTATAATTTTTATCGGGAGGCTTGGGGGAACGCTGGGTGGAAGGAAATTTGTGGTTCCTCTCCGATTCCAGAACTTTGTGTCAGCGAAATGTGAGCAAAACGTGTTTTTTTAGCCAAAGTTTGAGGTTTGCAAAGGATTCTGGGTAACAGAACCTAGTCCGAGCCCCACAAGTCACCCCATCTTGGATTCCCCTAGGTCTCTAGTTTTCAAAAATGCACAGGTTTGGTAGTTTTCCCTAGGTGCCGGCTGACCTAAAGGCCAAAATCTACAGGTAGGCACTTTGCAAAAAACACCTCTGTTTTCTTTAAAAAAATGGGATGTGTCCACGTTGCGCCTTGGGGCATTTCCTGTCGCGGGCGCTAGGCCTACCCACACAAGTGAGGTATCATTTTTATCGGGAGGCTTGGGGGAACGCTGGGTGGAAGGAAATTTGTGGGTCCTCTCATATTCCAGAACTTTCTGTCACCATAATGTGATGAAAACGTGTTTTTTTAGCCAAAGTTTGAGGTTTGCAAAGGATTGTGGGTAACAGAACCTGGTCAGAGCCCCACAAGTCACCCCATCTTGTATTCCCCTAGGTCTCTAGTTTTCAAAAATGCACAGGTTTGGTAAGTTTCCCTAGGTGCCGGCTGAGCTAGAGTCCAAAATCTACAGGTAGGCACTTTGCAAAAAACAGCTCTGTTTTCTGTCAAAAAATGGGATGTGTGCACATTGTGCTTTGGGGCATTTCCTGTCGCGCGCGCTAGGCCTATCCACGCAAGTGAGGTATCATTTTTATCGGGAGACTTGGGGGAACACTGGGTGGAAGGAAATTTGTGCCTCCTCTCAGATTCCAGAACTTTCTGCCACAGAAATGTGAGGAACATGTGTTTTTTTTAGCCAAATTTTGAGCTTTGCAAAGGATTCTGGGTAACAGAACCTGGTCAGAGCCCCACAAGTCACCCCATCTTGGATTCCCCTAGGTCTTTAGTTTTAAAAAATGCACAGGTTTGGTAGGTTTCCCTTGGTGCCGGCTGAGCTAGAGTCCAAAATCTACAGGTAGGCACTTTGCAAAAAACACCTCTGTTTTCTTTCAAAAAATGGGATGTGTTCACGTTGCGCTTTGGGGCATTTCGTGTCGCGGGCGCTAGGGCTACCCACACAAGTGAGGTATCATTTTTATCGGGAGGCTTGGGAGAACGCTGGGTGGAAGGAAATTTGTGGTTCCTCTCCGATTCCAGAACTTTGTGTCAGCGAAATGTGAGCAAAATGTGTTTTTTTAGCCAAAGTTTGAGGTTTGCAAAGGGTTCTGGGTAACAGGACCTGGTCAGAGCCCCACAAGTCACCCCATCTTGAATTCCCCTAGGTCTCTAGTTTTCAAAAATACACAGGTTTGGTAGGTTTACCTAGGTGACGGCTGAGCTAGAGGCCAAAATCTACAGGTAGGCACTTTGCAAAAAACACCTCTGTTTTCTTTCAAAAAATTGGATGTGTCCACGTTGCGTTTTGGGGCATTACCTGTCGCGGGCGCTAGGCCTACCCACACAAGTGAGGTGTCATTTTTATCGGGAGACTTGGGGCAACGCTGGGTGGAAGGAAATTTGTGCCTCCTCTCAGATTCCAGAACATTCTGTCACAGAAAGATGAGGAACATGTGTTTTTTTAGCCAAAGTTTGAGGTTTGCAAAGGATTCTGGGTAACAGAACCTGGTCAGAGCCCCACAAGTCACCCCATCTTGGATTCCCCTAGGTCCCTAGATTTAAAAAATGCACAGGTTTGGTAGGTTTCCCTAGGTGCCGGCTGAGCTAGTGGCCAAAATCTACAGGTAGGCACTTTGCAAAAAACACCTTTTTTCTTTCAAAAAATGGGATGTGTCCACGTTGCGCTTTGGGGCATTTTGTGTCGCGGGCGCTAGGGCTACCCACACAAGTGAGGTATCATTTTTATCGGGAGGCTTGGGGGAACGCTGGGTGGAAGGAAATTTGTGGTTCCTCTCTGATTCCAGAACTTTGTGTCAGCGAAATGTAAGCAAAACGTGTTTTTTTAGCCAAAGTTTGAGATTTGCAAAGGATTCTGGGTAACAGAACCTGGTCAGAGCCCCACAGGTCACCCCATCTTGGATTCCCCTAGGTCTCTAGTTTTCAAAAATGCACAGGTTTGGTAGGTTTCCCTAGGTGCCGGCTGAGCTAGAGGCCAAAATCTACAGGTAGGCACTTTGCAAAAAACACCTCTGTTTTCTTTCAAAAAATGGGATGTGTCCACGTTGCGCTTTGGGGCATTTCCGGTCGCAGGCGCTAGGCCTACCCACACAAGTGAGGTATCATTTTTATCGGGAGGCTTGGGGGAACGCTGGGTGGAAGGAAATTTGTGGTTCCTCTCCGATTCCAGAACTTTGTGTCAGCGAAATGTGAGCAAAACGTGTTTTTTTAGCCAAAGTTTGAGGTTTGCAAAGGATTGTGGGTAACAGAACCTAGTCCGAGCCCCACAAGTCACCCCATCTTGGATTCCCCTAGGTCTCTAGTTTTCATAAATGCACAGGTTTGGTAGGTTTCCCTAGGTGCCGGCTGAGCTAGAGGCCAAAATCTACAGGTAGGCACTTTGCAAAAAACACCTCTGTTTTCTTTCAAAAAATGGGATGTGTCCACGTTGCGCTTTGGGGCATTTCCTGTCGCGGGCGCTAGGCCTACCCTCACAAGTGAGGTATAATTTTTATCGGGAGGCTTGGGGGAACGCTGGGTGGAAGGAAATTTGTGGCTCCTCTCATATTCCAGAACTTTCTGTCACCATAATGTGATGAAAACATGTTTTTTTAGCCAAAGTTTGAGGTTTGCAAAGGATTGTGGGTAACAGAACCTGGTCAGAGCCCCACAAGTCACCCCATCTTGTATTCCCCTAGGTCTCTAGTTTTAAAAAATGCACAGGTTTGGTAGGTTTCCCTAGGTGCCGGCTGAGCTAGAGTCCAAAATCTACAGGTAGGCACTTTGCAAAAAACAGCTCTGTTTTCTGTCAAAAAATGGGATGTGTGCACATTGTGCTTTGGGGCATTTCCTGTCGCGCGCGCTAGGCCTATCCACGCAAGTGAGGTATCATTTTTATCGGGAGACTTGGGGGAACACTGGGTGGAAGGAAATTTGTGCCTCCTCTCAGATTCCAGAACTTTCTGCCACAGAAATGTGAGGAACATGTGTTTTTTTTAGCCAAATTTTGAGCTTTGCAAAGGATTCTGGGTAACAGAACCTGGTCAGAGCCCCACAAGTCACCCCATCTTGGATTCCCCTTGGTCTTTAGTTTTAAAAAATGCACAGGTTTGGTAGGTTTCCCTAGGTGCCGGCTGAGCTAGAGTCCAAAATCTACAGGTAGGCACTTTGCAAAAAACACCTCTGTTTTCTTTCAAAAAATGGGATGTGTCCACGTTGCGCTTTGGGGCATTTCGTGTCGCGGGCGCTAGGCCTACCCACACAAGTGAGGTATCATTTTTATCGGGAGGCTTGGGAGAACGCTGGGTGGAAGGAAATTTGTGGTTCCTCTCCGATTCCAGAACTTTGTGTCAGCGAAATGTGAGCAAAATGTGTTTTTTTAGCCAAAGTTTGAGGTTTGCAAAGGGTTCTGGGTAACAGGACCTGGTCAGAGCCCCACAAGTCACCCCATCTTGGATTCCCCTAGGTCTCAAGTTTAAAAAAATGCACAGGTTTGGTAGGTTTCCCTAGGTGCCGGCTGAGCTAGAGTCCAAAATCTACAGGTAGGCACTTTGCAAAAACACCTCTGTTTTCTTTCAAAAAATGGGATGTGTCCACGTTGCATTTTGGGGCATTTCCTGTTGCGGGCGCTAGGCCTACCCACAGAAGTGAGGTATCATTTTTATCGGGAGACTTGGGGGAACGCTGGGTGGAAGGAAGTTTGTGCCTCCTCTCAGATTCCAGAACTTTCTGTCACAGAAATATGAGGAACATGTGTTTTTTTAGCCAAATTTTGAGGTTTGCAAAGGATTCTGGGTAACAGAACCTGGTCAGAGCCCCACAAGTCACCCCATCTTGGATTCCCCTAGGTCACTAGTTTTCAAAAATGCACAGGTTTGGTAGGTTTCCCTAGGTGCCGGCTGAGCTAGAGGCCAAAATCTATAGGTAGGCATTTTGCAAAAAACACCTCTGTTTTCTTTCAAAAAATGGGATGTGTCCACGTTGCGCTTTGGGGCACTTCCTGTCGCGGGCGCTAGGCCTACCCACACAAGTGAGGTATCATTTTTATCGGGAGAGTTGGGGGAACACTGGGTGGAAGGAAATTTGTGGTTCCTCTCCGATTCCAGAACTTTGTGTCAGCGAAATGTGAGCAAAGCGTGTTTTTTTAGCCAAAGTTTGTGGTTTGCAAAGGATTCTGGGTAACACAACTTGGTCAGAGCCCCACAAGTCACCCCATCTTGTATTCCCCTAGGTCTCTAGTTTTCAAAAATGAACAGGTCTGGTAGGTTTCCCTAGGTGCTGGCTGAGCTAGAGGCCAAGATCTACAGGTAGGCACTTTGCAAAAAACACCTCTGTTTTCTGTAAAAAAATGGGATGTGCCCACGTTGTGCTTTGGGACATTTCCTGTCACCGGCGCTAGGCCTACCCACACAAGTGAGGTATCATTTTTATCGGGAGACTTGGGGGAACGCTGGGTGGAAGGAAATTTGTGCCTCCTCTCAGATTCCAGAACTTTCTGCCACAGAAATGTGAGGCACATGTGTTTTTTTAGCCAAATTTTGAGGTTTGCTAAGTATTCTGGGTAACAGAACCTGGTCAGAGCCCCACAAGTCACCCAATCTTGGATTCCCCTAGGTCTCTAGTTTTCAAAAATGCACAGGTTTGATAGGTTTCCCGAGGTGCCGGCTGAGCTAGAGGCCAAAATCTACAGGTAGGCACTTTGCAAAAAACAGCTCTGTTTTCTGTCAAAAAATGGGATGTGTGGACGTTGTGCTTTGGGGCATTTCCTGTCGCGCGCGCTAGGCCTACCCACACAAGTGAGGTATCATTTTTATCGGGAGACTTGGGGGAACGCTGGGTGGCAGGAAATTTGTGGTTCCTCTCCGATTCCACAATTTTGTGTCAGCGAAATGTGAGCAAAACTTGTTTTTTTAGCCAAAGGATGAGGTTTGCAAAGGATTCTGGGTAACAGAACCTGGTCAGAGCCCCACAAGTCACCCCATCTTGGATTCCCCTAGGTCTCTAGTTTTCCAAAATGCACCGGTCTGGTAGGTTTCCCTTGGTGCCGGCTGAGCTAGAGGCCAAGATCTACAGGTAGGCACTTTGCAAAAAACACCTCTGTTTTCTGTCAAAAAATGGGATGTGCCCACGTTGTGCTTTGGCGCATTTCCTGTCAGCGGCGCTAGGCATACCCACACAAGTGAGGTATCATTTTTATCGGGAGACTTGGGGGAACGCTGGGTGGAAGGACATTTGTGCCTCCTCTCCGATTCCCGAACTTTCTGCCACAGAAATGTGAGCAACATGTGTTTTTTTAGCCAAATTTTGAGGTTTGCAAAGGATTCTGGGTAACAGAACCTGGTCAGAGCCCCACAAGTCACCCCATCTTGGATTCCCCTAGGTCTCTAGTTTTCAAAAATGCACAGGTCTGGTAGGTTTCCCTAGGTGCCGGCTGAGCTAGAGGCCAAGATCTACAGGTAGGCACTTTGCAAAAAACACCTCTGTTTTCTGTCAAAAAATGGGATGTGCCCACGTTGTGCTTTGGCGCATTTCCTGTCACCGGCGCTAGGCATACCCACACAAGTGAGGTATCATTTTTATCGGGAGACTTGGGGGAACGCTGGGTGGAAGGAAATTTGTGCCTCCTCTTAGATTCCAGAACTTTCTGTCACAGAACTATGAGGAACATGTGTTTTTTTAGCCAAATTTTGAGGTTTGCAAAGGATTCTGGGTAACAGAACCTGGTCAGAGCCCCACAAGTCACCCCATCTTGGATTCCCCTTGGTCTCTAGTGTTCACAAATGCACAGGTTTGGTAGGTTTCCCTAGGTGCCGGCTGAGCTAGAGGCCAAAATCTGCAGGTAGGCACTTTGCAAAAAACACCTCTGTTTTCTTTCAAAAAATGGGATGTGTCCACGTTGCGTTTTGGGGCATTTCCTGTTGCGGGTGCTAGGCCTACCCACAGAAGTGAGGTATCATTTTTATCGGGAGACTTGGGGGAACGCTGGGTGGAAGGAAATTTGTGCCTCCTCTTAGATTCCAGAACTTTCTATCACAGAAATATGAGGAACATGTGTTTTTTTAGCCAAATTATGAGGTTTGGAAAGGATTCTTGGTAACAGAACCTGATCAGAGCCCCACAAGTCACCCCATCTTGGATTCCCCTAGGTCTCTAGTGTTCAAAAATGCACAGGTTTGGTAGGTTTCCCTAGGTGCCGGCTGAGCTAGAGGCCAAAATCTACAGGTAGGCACTTTGCAAAAAACACCTGTTTTCTTTCAAAAAATAGGATGTGTCCACGTTGCGCTTTGGGGCATTTCCGGTCGCAGGCGCTAGGCCTACCCACACAAGTGAGGTATCATTTTTATCGGGAGGCTTGGGGGAACGCTGGGTGGAAGGAAATTTGTGGTTCCTCTCCGATTCCAGAACTTTGTGTCAGTGAAATGTGAGCAAAACGTGTTTTTTTAGCCAAAGTTTGAGGTTTGCAAAGGATTCTGGGTAACAGAACCTAGTCCGAGCCCCACAAGTCACCCCATCTTGGATTCCCCTAGGTCTCTAGTTTTCAAAAATGCACAGGTTTGGTAGGTTTCCCTAGGTGCCGGCTGAGCTAGAGGCCAAAATCTACAGGTAGGCACTTTGCAAAAAACACCTCTGTTTTCTTTAAAAAAATGGGATGTGTCCACGTTGCGCTTTGGGGCATTTCCTGTTGCGGGTGCTAGGCCTACCCACACAAGTGAGGTATCATTTTTATCGGGAGACTTGGGGGAACGCTGGGTGGAAGGAAATTTGTGCCTCCTCTTAGATTCCAGAACTTTCTACCACAGAAATATGAGGAACATGTGTTTTTTTAGCCAAATTATGAGGTTTGCAAAGGATTCTGGGTAACAGAACCTGATCAGAGCCCCACAAGTCACCCCATCTTGGATTCCCCTAGGTCTCTAGTGTTCAAAAATGCAGAGGTTTGGTAGGTTTCCCTAGGTGCCGGCTGAGCTAGAGGCCAAAATCTACAGGTAGGCACTTTGCAAAAAACACCTGTTTTCTTTCAAAAAATAGGATGTGTCCACGTTGCGCTTTGGGGCATTTCCGGTCGCAGGCGCTAGGCCTACCCACACAAGTGAGGTATCATTTTTATCGGGAGGCTTGGGGGAACGCTGAGTGGAAGGAAATTTGTGGTTCCTCTCCGATTCCAGAACTTTGTGTCAGCGAAATGTGAGCAAAACGTGTTTTTTTAGCCAAAGTTTGAGGTTTGCAAAGGATTCTGGGTAACAGAACCTAGTCCGAGCCCCACAAGTCACCCCATCTTGGATTCCCCTAGGTCTCTAGTTTTCAAAAATGCACAGGTTTGGTAGGTTTCCCTAGGTGCCGGCTGAGCTAGAGGCCAAAATCTACAGGTAGGCACTTTGCAAAAAACACCTCTGTTTTCTTTCAAAAAATGGGATGTGTCCACGTTGCGCTTTGGGGCATTTCCTGTCGCGGGCGCTAGGCCTACCCTCACAAGTGAGGTATAATTTTTATCGGGAGGCTTGGGGGAACGCTGGGTGGAAGGAAATTTGTGGCTCCTCTCATATTCCAGAACTTTCTGTCACCATAATGTGATGAAAACGTGTTTTTTTAGCCAAAGTTTGAGGTTTGCAAAGGATTGTGGGTAACAGAACCTGGTCAGAGCCCCACAAGTCACCCCATCTTGTATTCCCCTAGGTCTCTAGTTTTAAAAAATGCACAGGTTTGGTAGGTTTCCCTAGGTGCCGGCTGAGCTAGAGTCCAAAATCTACAGGTAGGCACTTTGCAAAAAACAGCTCTGTTTTCTGTCAAAAAATGGGATGTGTGCACATTGTGCTTTGGGGCATTTCCTGTCGCGCGCGCTAGGCCTATCCACGCAAGTGAGGTATCATTTTTATCGGGAGACTTGGGGGAACACTGGGTGGAAGGAAATTTGTGCCTCCTCTCAGATTCCAGAACTTTCTGCCACAGAAATGTGAGGAACATGTGTTTTTTTTAGCCAAATTTTGAGCTTTGCAAAGGATTCTGGGTAACAGAACCTGGTCAGAGCCCCACAAGTCACCCCATCTTGGATTCCCCTAGGTCTTTAGTTTTAAAAAATGCACAGGTTTGGTAGGTTTCCCTAGGTGCCGGCTGAGCTAGAGTCCAAAATCTACAGGTAGGCACTTTGCAAAAAACACCTCTGTTTTCTTTCAAAAAATGGGATGTGTCCACGTTGCGCTTTGGGGCATTTCGTGTCGTGGGCGCTAGGCCTACCCACACAAGTGAGGTATCATTTTTATCGGGAGGCTTGGGAGAACGCTGGGTGGAAGGAAATTTGTGCCTCCTCTTAGATTCCAGAACTTTCTGTCAGCGAAATGTGAGCAAAATGTGTTTTTTTAGCCAAAGTTTGAGGTTTGCAAAGGGTTCTGGGTAACAGGACCTGGTCAGAGCCCCACAAGTCACCCCATCTTGGATTCCCCTAGGTCTCTAGTGTTCACAAATGCACAGGTTTGGTAGGTTTCCCTAGGTGCCGGCTGAGCTAGAGGCCAAAATCTGCAGGTAGGCACTTTGCAAAAAACACCTCTGTTTTCTTTAAAAAAATGGGATGTGTCCACGTTGCGTTTTGGGGCATTTCCTGTTGCGGGTGCTAGGCCTACCCACAGAAGTGAGGTATCATTTTTATCGGGAGACTTGGGGGAACGCTGGGTGGAAGGAAATTTGTGCCTCCTCTTAGATTCCAGAACTTTCTATCACAGAAATATGAGGAACATGTGTTTTTTTAGCCAAATTATGAGGTTTGGAAAGGATTCTTGGTAACAGAACCTGATCAGAGCCCCACAAGTCACCCCATCTTGGATTCCCCTAGGTCTCTAGTGTTCAAAAATGCACAGGTTTGGTAGGTTTCCCTAGGTGCCGGCTGAGCTAGAGGCCAAAATCTACAGGTAGGCACTTTGCAAAAAACACCTGTTTTCTTTCAAAAAATAGGATGTGTCCACGTTGCGCTTTGGGGCATTTCCGGTCGCAGGCGCTAGGCCTACCCACACAAGTGAGGTATCATTTTTATCGGGAGGCTTGGGGGAACGCTGGGTGGAAGGAAATTTGTGGTTCCTCTCCGATTCCAGAACTTTGTGTCAGTGAAATGTGAGCAAAACGTGTTTTTTTAGCCAAAGTTTGAGGTTTGCAAAGGATTCTGGGTAACAGAACCTAGTCCGAGCCCCACAAGTCACCCCATCTTGGATTCCCCTAGGTCTCTAGTTTTCAAAAATGCACAGGTTTGGTAGGTTTCCCTAGGTGCCGGCTGAGCTAGAGGCCAAAATCTACAGGTAGGCACTTTGCAAAAAACACCTCTGTTTTCTTTAAAAAAATGGGATGTGTCCACGTTGCGCTTTGGGGCATTTCCTGTTGCGGGTGCTAGGCCTACCCACACAAGTGAGGTATCATTTTTATCGGGAGACTTGGGGGAACGCTGGGTGGAAGGAAATTTGTGCCTCCTCTTAGATTCCAGAACTTTCTACCACAGAAATATGAGGAACATGTGTTTTTTTAGCCAAATTATGAGGTTTGCAAAGGATTCTGGGTAACAGAACCTGATCAGAGCCCCACAAGTCACCCCATCTTGGATTCCCCTAGGTCTCTAGTGTTCAAAAATGCAGAGGTTTGGTAGGTTTCCTTAGGTGCCGGCTGAGCTAGAGGCCAAAATCTACAGGTAGGCACTTTGCAAAAAACACCTGTTTTCTTTCAAAAAATAGGATGTGTCCACGTTGCGCTTTGGGGCATTTCCGGTCGCAGGCGCTAGGCCTACCCACACAAGTGAGGTATCATTTTTATCGGGAGGCTTGGGGGAACGCTGAGTGGAAGGAAATTTGTGGTTCCTCTCCGATTCCAGAACTTTGTGTCAGCGAAATGTGAGCAAAACGTGTTTTTTTAGCCAAAGTTTGAGGTTTGCAAAGGATTCTGGGTAACAGAACCTAGTCCGAGCCCCACAAGTCACCCCATCTTGGATTCCCCTAGGTCTCTAGTTTTCAAAAATGCACAGGTTTGGTAGGTTTCCCTAGGTGCCGGCTGAGCTAGAGGCCAAAATCTACAGGTAGGCACTTTGCAAAAAACACCTCTGTTTTCTTTCAAAAAATGGGATGTGTCCACGTTGCGCTTTGGGGCATTTCCTGTCGCGGGCGCTAGGCCTACCCTCACAAGTGAAGTATAATTTTTATCGGGAGGCTTGGGGGAACGCTGGGTGGAAGGAAATTTGTGGCTCCTCATATATTCCAGAACTTTCTGTCACCATAATGTGATGAAAACGTGTTTTTTTAGCCAAAGTTTGAGGTTTGCAAAGGATTGTGGGTAACAGAACCTGGTCAGAGCCCCACAAGTCACCCCATCTTGTATTCCCCTAGGTCTCTAGTTTTAAAAAATGCACAGGTTTGGTAGGTTTCCCTAGGTGCCGGCTGAGCTAGAGTCCAAAATCTACAGGTAGGCACTTTGCAAAAAACAGCTCTGTTTTCTGTCAAAAAATGGGATGTGTGCACATTGTGCTTTGGGGCATTTCCTGTCGCGCGCGCTAGGCCTATCCACGCAAGTGAGGTATCATTTTTATCGGGAGACTTGGGGGAACACTGGGTGGAAGGAAATTTGTGCCTCCTCTCAGATTCCAGAACTTTCTGCCACAGAAATGTGAGGAACATGTGTTTTTTTTTGCCAAATTTTGAGCTTTGCAAAGGATTCTGGGTAACAGAACCTGGTCAGAGCCCCACAAGTCACCCCATCTTGGATTCCCCTAGGTCTTTAGTTTTAAAAAATGCACAGGTTTGGTAGGTTTCCCTAGGTGCCGGCTGAGCTAGAGTCCAAAATCTACAGGTAGGCACTTTGCAAAAAACACCTCTGTTTTCTTTCAAAAAATGGGATGTGTCCACGTTGCGCTTTGGGGCATTTCGTGTCGCGGGCGCTAGGCCTACCCACACAAGTGAGGTATCATTTTTATCGGGAGGCTTGGGAGAACGCTGGGTGGAAGGAAATTTGTGCCTCCTCTTAGATTCCAGAACTTTCTGTCAGCGAAATGTGAGCAAAATGTGTTTTTTTAGCCAAAGTTTGAGGTTTGCAAAGGGTTCTGGGTAACAGGACCTGGTCAGAGCCCCACAAGTCACCCCATCTTGGATTCCCCTAGGTCTCTAGTGTTCACAAATGCACAGGTTTGGTAGGTTTCCCTAGGTGCCGGCTGAGCTAGAGGCCAAAATCTGCAGGTAGGCACTTTGCAAAAAACACCTCTGTTTTCTTTCAAAAAATGGGATGTGTCCACGTTGCGTTTTGGGGCATTTCCTGTTGCGGGTGCTAGGCCTACCCACAGAAGTGAGGTATCATTTTTATCGGGAGACTTGGGGGAACGCTGGGTGGAAGGAAATTTGTGCCTCCTCTTAGATTCCAGAACTTTCTATCACAGAAATATGAGGAACATGTGTTTTTTTAGCCAAATTATGAGGTTTGGAAAGGATTCTTGGTAACAGAACCTGATCAGAGCCCCACAAGTCACCCCATCTTGGATTCCCCTAGGTCTCTAGTGTTCAAAAATGCACAGGTTTGGTAGGTTTCCCTAGGTGCCGGCTGAGCTAGAGGCCAAAATCTACAGGTAGGCACTTTGCAAAAAACACCTGTTTTCTTTCAAAAAATAGGATGTGTCCACGTTGCGCTTTGGGGCATTTCCGGTCGCAGGCGCTAGGCCTACCCACACAAGTGAGGTATCATTTTTATCGGGAGGCTTGGGGGAACGCTGGGTGGAAGGAAATTTGTGGTTCCTCTCCGATTCCAGAACTTTGTGTCAGTGAAATGTGAGCAAAACGTGTTTTTTTAGCCAAAGTTTGAGGTTTGCAAAGGATTCTGGGTAACAGAACCTAGTCCGAGCCCCACAAGTCACCCCATCTTGGATTCCCCTAGGTCTCTAGTTTTAAAAAATGCACAGGTTTGGTAGGTTTCCCTAGGTGCCGGCTGAGCTAGAGGCCAAAATCTACAGGTAGGCACTTTGCAAAAAACACCTCTGTTTTCTTTAAAAAAATGGGATGTGTCCACGTTGCGCTTTGGGGCATTTCCTGTTGCGGGTGCTAGGCCTACCCACACAAGTGAGGTATCATTTTTATCGGGAGACTTGGGGGAACGCTGGGTGGAAGGAAATTTGTGCCTCCTCTTAGATTCCAGAACTTTCTACCACAGAAATATGAGGAACATGTGTTTTTTTAGCCAAATTATGAGGTTTGCAAAGGATTCTGGGTAACAGAACCTGATCAGAGCCCCACAAGTCACCCCATCTTGGATTCCCCTAGGTCTCTAGTGTTCAAAAATGCAGAGGTTTGGTAGGTTTCCCTAGGTGCCGGCTGAGCTAGAGGCCAAAATCTACAGGTAGGCACTTTGCAAAAAACACCTGTTTTCTTTCAAAAAATAGGATGTGTCCACGTTGCGCTTTGGGGCATTTCCGGTCGCAGGCGCTAGGCCTACCCACACAAGTGAGGTATCATTTTTATCGGGAGGCTTGGGGGAACGCTGAGTGGAAGGAAATTTGTGGTTCCTCTCCGATTCCAGAACTTTGTGTCAGCGAAATGTGAGCAAAACGTGTTTTTTTAGCCAAAGTTTGAGGTTTGCAAAGGATTCTGGGTAACAGAACCTAGTCCGAGCCCCACAAGTCACCCCATCTTGGATTCCCCTAGGTCTCTAGTTTTCAAAAATGCACAGGTTTGGTAGGTTTCCCTAGGTGCCGGCTGAGCTAGAGGCCAAAATCTACAGGTAGGCACTTTGCAAAAAACACCTCTGTTTTCTTTCAAAAAATGGGATGTGTCCACGTTGCGCTTTGGGGCATTTCCTGTCGCGGGCGCTAGGCCTACCCTCACAAGTGAGGTATAATTTTTATCGGGAGGCTTGGGGGAACGCTGGGTGGAAGGAAATTTGTGGCTCCTCTCATATTCCAGAACTTTCTGTCACCATAATGTGATGAAAACGTGTTTTTTTAGCCAAAGTTTGAGGTTTGCAAAGGATTGTGGGTAACAGAACCTGGTCAGAGCCCCACAAGTCACCCCATCTTGTATTCCCCTAGGTCTCTAGTTTTAAAAAATGCACAGGTTTGGTAGGTTTCCCTAGGTGCCGGCTGAGCTAGAGTCCAAAATCTACAGGTAGGCACTTTGCAAAAAACAGCTCTGTTTTCTGTCAAAAAATGGGATGTGTGCACATTGTGCTTTGGGGCATTTCCTGTCGCGCGCGCTAGGCCTATCCACGCAAGTGAGGTATCATTTTTATCGGGAGACTTGGGGGAACACTGGGTGGAAGGAAATTTGTGCCTCCTCTCAGATTCCAGAACTTTCTGCCACAGAAATGTGAGGAACATGTGTTTTTTTTAGCCAAATTTTGAGCTTTGCAAAGGATTCTGGGTAACAGAACCTGGTCAGAGCCCCACAAGTCACCCCATCTTGGATTCCCCTAGGTCTTTAGTTTTAAAAAATGCACAGGTTTGGTAGGTTTCCCTAGGTGCCGGCTGAGCTAGAGTCCAAAATCTACAGGTAGGCACTTTGCAAAAAACACCTCTGTTTTCTTTCAAAAAATGGGATGTGTCCACGTTGCGCTTTGGGGCATTTCGTGTCGCGGGCGCTAGGCCTACCCACACAAGTGAGGTATCATTTTTATCGGGAGGCTTGGGAGAACGCTGGGTGGAAGGAAATTTGTGGTTCCTCTCCGATTCCAGAACTTTGTGTCAGCGAAATGTGAGCAAAATGTGTTTTTTTAGCCAAAGTTTGAGGTTTGCAAAGGGTTCTGGGTAACAGGACCTGGTCAGAGCCCCACATGTCACCCCATCTTGGATTCCCCTAGGTCTCTAGATTTAAAAAATGCACAGGTTTGGTAGGTGTCCCTAGGTGCCGGCTGAGCTAGAGGCCCAGATCTACAGGTAGGCACTTTGCAAAAAACACCTCTGTTTTCTGTCAAAAAATGGGATGTGCCCACGTTGTGCTTTGGGGCATTTCCTGTCACGGGCGCTAGGACTACCCACACAAGTGAGGTATCATTTTTATCGGGAGACTTGGGGGAACGCTGGGTGGAAGGAAATTTGTGCCTCCTCTCAGATTCCAGAACATTCTGTCACAGAAAGATGAGGAACATGTGTTTTTTTAGCCAAATTTTGAGGTTTGCAAAGGATTCTGGGTAACAGAACCTGGTCAGAGCCCCACAAGTCACCCCATCTTGGATTCCCCTAGGTCCCTAGATTTAAAAAATGCACAGGTTTGGTAGGTTTCCCTAGGTGCCGGCTGAGCTAGAGGCCAAAATCTAGAGGTAGGCACTTTGCAAAAAACACCTGTTTTCTTTCAAAAAATAGGATGTGTCCACGTTGCGCTTTGGGGCATTTCCGGTCGCAGGCGCTAGGCCTACCCACACAAGTGAGGTATCATTTTTATCGGGAGGCTTGGGGGAAAGCTGGGTGGAAGGAAATTTGTGGTTCCTCTCCGATTCCAGAACTTTGTGTCAGCGAAATGTGAGCAAAACGTGTTTTTTTAGCCAAAGTTTGAGGTTTGCAAAGGATTCTGGGTAACAGAACCTAGTCCGAGCCCCACAAGTCACCCCATCTTGGATTCCCCTAGGTCTCTAGTTTTTAAAAATGCACAGGTTTGGTAGGTTTCCCTAGGTGCCGGCTGAGCTAGAGGCCAAAATCTACAGGTAGGCACTTTGCAAAAAACACCTCTGTTTTCTTTCAAAAAATGGGATGTGTCCACGTTGCGCTTTGGGGCATTTCCTGTCGCGGGCGCTAGGCCTACCCTCACAAGTGAGGTATAATTTTTATCGGGAGGCTTGGGGGAACGCTGGGTGGAAGGAAATTTGTGGCTCCTCTCATATTCCAGAACTTTCTGTCACCATAATGTGATGAAAACGTGTTTTTTTAGCCAAAGTTTGAGGTTTGCAAAGGATTGTGGGTAACAGAACCTGGTCAGAGCCCCACAAGTCACCCCATCTTGTATTCCCCTAGGTCTCTAGTTTTAAAAAATGCACAGGTTTGGTAGGTTTCCCTAGGTGCCGGCTGAGCTAGAGTCCAAAATCTACAGATAGGCACTTTGCAAAAAACAGCTATGTTTTCTGTCAAAAAATGGGATGTGTGCACATTGTGCTTTGGGGCATTTCCTGTCGCGCGCGCTAGGCCTATCCACGCAAGTGAGGTATCATTTTTATCGGGAGACTTGGGGGAACACTGGGTGGAAGGAAATTTGTGCCTCCTCTCAGATTCCAGAACTTTCTGCCACAGAAATGTGAGGAACATGTGTTTTTTTTAGCCAAATTTTGAGCTTTGCAAAGGATTCTGGGTAACAGAACCTGGTCAGAGCCCCACAAGTCACCCCATCTTGGATTCCCCTAGGTCTTTAGTTTTAAAAAATGCACAGGTTTGGTAGGTTTCCCTAGGTGCCGGCTGAGCTAGAGTCCAAAATCTACAGGTAGGCACTTTGCAAAAAACACCTCTGTTTTCTTTCAAAAAATGGGATGTGTCCACGTTGCGCTTTGGGGCATTTCGTGTCGCGGGCGCTAGGCCTACCCACACAAGTGAGGTATCATTTTTATCGGGAGGCTTGGGAGAACGCTGGGTGGGAGGAAATTTGTGGTTCCTCTCCGATTCCAGAACTTTGTGTCAGCGAAATGTGAGCAAAATGTGTTTTTTTAGCCAAAGTTTGAGGTTTGCAAAGGGTTCTGGGTAACAGGACCTGGTCAGAGCCCCACAAGTTACCCCATCTTGGATTCCCCTAGGTCTCTAGTTTTTAAAAATGCACAGGTTTGGTAGGTGTCCCTAGGTGCCGGCTGAGCTAGAGGCCAAGATCTACAGGTAGGCACTTTGCAAAAAACACCTCTGTTTTCTGTCAAAAAATGGGATGTGCCCACGTTGTGCTTTGGGGCATTTCCTGTCACGGGCGCTAGGACTACCCACACAAGTGAGGTATCATTTTTATCGGGAGACTTGGGGGAACGCTGGGTGGAAGGAAATTTGTGCCTCCTCTCAGATTCCAGAACATTCTGTCACAGAAAGATGAGGAACATGTGTTTTTTTAGCCAAATTTTGAGGTTTGCAAAGGATTCTGGGTAACAGAACCTGGTCAGAGCCCCACAAGTCACCCCATCTTGGATTCCCCTAGGTCCCTAGATTTAAAAAATGCACAGGTTTGGTAGGTTTCCCTAGG
Organism: Pleurodeles waltl; assembly: GCF_031143425.1. Taxonomy (NCBI): domain Eukaryota; kingdom Metazoa; phylum Chordata; class Amphibia; order Caudata; family Salamandridae; genus Pleurodeles; species Pleurodeles waltl. Next base: position 1,504,218,805 of record NC_090446.1, on the reverse strand, counting down.
TGCCGGCTGAGCTAGTGGCCAAAATCTACAGGTAGGCACTTTGCAAAAAACACCTTTTTTCTTTCAAAAAATGGGATGTGTCCACGTTGCGCTTTGGGGCATTTCGTGTCGCGGGCGCTAGGCCTACCCAGACAAGTGAGGTATCATTTTTATCGGGAGGCTTGGGGGAACGGTGGGTGGAAGGAAATTTGTGGTTCCTCTCTGATTCCAGAACTTTGTGTCAGCGAAATGTAAGCAAAACGTGTTTTTTTAGCCAAAGTTTGAGATTTGCAAAGGATTCTGGGTAACAGAACCTGGTCAGAGCCCCACAGGTCACCCCATCTTGGATTCCCCTAGGTCTCTAGTTTTCAAAAGTGCACAGGTTTGGTAGGTTTCCCTAGGTGCCGGCTGAGCTAGAGGCCAAAATCTACAGGTAGGCACTTTGCAAAAAACACCTCTGTTTTCTTTCAAAAAATGGGATGTGTCCAAGTTGCGTTTTGGGGCATTTCCTGTCGCGGGCGCTAGGCCTACCCACACAAGTGAGGTATCATTTTTATCGGGAGACTTGGGGGAACGGTGGGTGGAAGGAAATTTGTGCCTCCTCTTAGATTCCAGAACTTTCTGTCACAGAACTATGAGGAACATGTGTTTTTTTAGCCAAATTTTGAGGTTTGCAAAGGATTCTGGGTAACAGAACCTGGTCAGAGCCCCACAAGTCACCCCATCTTGGATTCCCCTAGGTCTCTAGTGTTCACAAATGCACAGGTTTGGTAGGTTTCCCTAGGTGCCGGCTGAGCTAGAGGCCAAAATCTGCAGGTAGGCACTTTGCAAAAAACACCTCTGTTTTCTTTCAAAAAATGGGATGTGTCCACGTTGCGTTTTGGGGCATTTCCTGTTGCGGGTGCTAGGCCTACCCACACAAGTGAGGTATCATTTTTATCGGGAGACTTGGGGGAACGCTGGGTGGAAGGAAATTTGTGCCTCCTCTTAGATTCCAGAACTTTCTATCACAGAAATATGAGGAACATGTGTTTTTTTAGCCAAATTATGAGGTTTGCAAAGGATTCTGGGTAACAGAACCTGATCAGAGCCCCACAAGTCACCCCATCTTGGATTCCCCTAGGTCTCTAGTGTTCAAAAATGCACAGGTTTGGTAGGTTTCCCTAGGTGCCGGCTGAGCTAGAGGCCAAAATCTACAGGTAGGCACTTTGCAAAAAACACCTGTTTTCTTTAAAAAAATAGGATGTGTCCACGTTGCGCTTTGGGGCATTTCCGGTCGCAGGCGCTAGGCCTACCCACACAAGTGAGGTATCATTTTTATCGGGAGGCTTGGGGGAACGCTGGGTGGAAGGAAATTTGTGGTTCCTCTCCGATTCCAGAACTTTGTGTCAGCGAAATGTGAGCAAAACGTGTTTTTTTAGCCAAAGTTTGAGGTTTGCAAAGGATTCTGGGTAACAGAACCTAGTCCGAGCCCCACAAGTCACCCCATCTTGGATTCCCCTAGGTCTCTAGTTTTCACAAATGCACAGGTTTGGTAGGTTTCCCTAGGTGCCGGCTGAGCTAGAGGCCAAAATCTACAGGTTGGCACTTTGCAAAAAACACCTCTGTTTTCTTTCAATAAATGGGATGTGTCCACGTTGTGCTTTGGGGCATTTCCTGTCGCGGGCCCTAGGCCTACCCACACAAGTGAGGTATCATTTTTATCGGGAGGCTTGGGGGAACGCTGGGTGGAAGGAAATTTGTGGCTCCTCTCATATTCCAGAACTTTCTGTCACCATAATGTGATGAAAACGTGTTTTTTTAGCCAAGTTTGAGGTTTAAAAAGGATTCTGGGTAACAGAACCAGGTCAGAGCCCCACAAGTCACCCCATCTTGTATTCCCCTAGGTCTCTAGTTTTCCAAAATGCACAGGTTTGGTAGGTTTCCCTAGGTGCCGGCTGAGCTAGAGTCCAAAATCTACAGGTAGGCACTTTGCAAAAAACAGCTCTGTTTTCTGTCAAAAAAAGGGATGTGTGCACATTGTGCTTTGGGGCATTTCCTGTCGCGCGCGCTAGGCCTATCCACGCAAGTGAGGTATCATTTTTATCGGGAGACTTGGGGGAACACTGGGTGGAAGGAAATTTGTGCCTCCTCTCAGATTCCAGAACTTTCTGCCACAGAAATGTGAGGAACATGTGTTTTTTTTAGCCAAATTTTGAGCTTTGCAAAGGATTCTGGGTAACAGAACCTGGTCAGAGCCCCACAAGTCACCCCATCTTGGATTCCCCTAGGTCTCTAGTTTTCCAAAATGCACCGGTCTGGTAGGTTTCCCTTGGTGCCGGCTGAGCTAGAGGCCAAGATCTACAGGTAGGCACTTTGCAAAAAACACCTCTGTTTTCTGTCAAAAAATGGGATGTGCCCACGTTGTGCTTTGGCGCATTTCCTGTCAGCGGCGCTAGGCATACCCACACAAGTGAGGTATCATTTTTATCAGGAGACTTGGGGGAACGCTGGGTGGAAGGACATTTGTGCCTCCTCTCCGATTCCCGAACTTTCTGCCACAGAAATGTGAGCAACATGTGTTTTTTTAGCCAAATTTTGAGGTTTGCAAAGGATTCTGGGTAACAGAACCTGGTCAGAGCCCCACAAGTCACCCCATCTTGGATTCCCCTAGGTCTCTAGTTTTCACAAATGCACAGGTCTGGTAGGTTTCCCTAGGTGCCGGCTGAGCTAGAGGCCAATATCTACAGGTAGGCACTTTGCAAAAAACACCTCTGTTTTCTGTCAAAAAATGGGATGTGCCCACGTTGTGCTTTGGCGCATTTCCTGTCACCGGCGCTAGGCATACCCACACAAGTGAGGTATCATTTTTATCGGGAGACTTGGGGGAACGCTGGGTGGAAGGACATTTGTGCCTCCTCTCAGATTCCAGAACTTTCTGCCACAGAAATGTGAGCAACATGTGTTTTTTTAGCCAAATTTTGAGGTTTGCAAAGGATTCTGGGTAACAGAACCTGGTCAGAGCCCCACAAGTCACTCCATCTTGGATTCCCTTAGGTCTCTAGTTTTAAAAAATGCACAGGTTTCGTAGGTTTCCCTAGGTGCCGGCTGAGCTAGAGTCCAAAATCTATAGGTAGGCATTTTGCAAAAAACACCTCTGTTTTCTTTTAAAAAAATGGGATGTGTCCACGTTGCGCTTTGGGGCATCTCCTGTCGCGGGCCCTAAGCCTACACACACAAGTGAGGTATCATTTTTATCGGGAGACTTGGGGGAACGCTGTGTGGAAGGAAATTTGTGGTTCCTCTCCGATTCCAGAACTTAGTGTCAGCGAAATGTGAGCAAAACGTGTTTTTTTAGCCAAAGTTTGAGGTTTGCAAAGGATTCCGGGTAACAGAACTTGGACAGAGCCCCACAAGTCACCCCATCTTGGATTCCCCTAGGTCTCTAGTTTAAAAAAATGCACAGGTCTGGTAGGTTTCCCTAGGTGCCGGCTGAGCTAGAGGCCAAAATCTACAGGTAGGCACTTTGCAAAAAACACCTCTGTTTTCTTTCAATAAATGGGATGTGTCCACGTTGCGCTTTGGGGCATTTCCTGTCGCGGGCCCTAGGCCTACCCACACAAGTGAGGTATCATTTTTATCGGGAGGCTTGGGGGAACGCTGGGTGGAAGGAAATTTGTGGCTCCTCTCATATTCCAGAACTTTCTGTCACCATAATGTGATGAAAACGTGTTTTTTTAGCCAAGTTTGAGGTTTAAAAAGGATTCTGGGTAACAGAACCAGGTCAGAGCCCCACAAGTCACCCCATCTTGTATTCCCCTAGGTCTCTAGTTTTCCAAAATGCACAGGTTTGGTAGGTTTCCCTAGGTGCCGGCTGAGCTAGAGTCCAAAATCTACAGGTAGGCACTTTGCAAAAAACAGCTCTGTTTTCTGTCAAAAAAAGGGATGTGTGCACATTGTGCTTTGGGGCATTTCCTGTCGCGCACGCTAGGCCTATCCACGCAAGTGAGGTATCATTTTTATCGGGAGACTTGGGGGAACACTGGGTGGAAGGAAATTTGTGCCTCCTCTCAGATTCCAGAACTTTCTGCCACAGAAATGTGAGGAACATGTGTTTTTTTTAGCCAAATTTTGAGCTTTGCAAAGGATTCTGGGTAACAGAACCTGGTCAGAGCCCCACAAGTCACCCCATCTTGGATTCCCCTAGGTCTCTAGTTTTCCAAAATGCACCGGTCTGGTAGGTTTCCCTTGGTGCCGGCTGAGCTAGAGGCCAAGATCTACAGGTAGGCACTTTGCAAAAAACACCTCTGTTTTCTGTCAAAAAATGGGATGTGCCCACGTTGTGCTTTGGCGCATTTCCTGTCAGCGGCGCTAGGCATACCCACACAAGTGAGGTATCATTTTTATCGGGAGACTTGGGGGAACGCTGGGTGGAAGGACATTTGTGCCTCCTCTCCGATTCCCGAACTTTCTGCCACAGAAATGTGAGCAACATGTGTTTTTTTAGCCAAATTTTGAGGTTTGCAAAGGATTCTGGGTAACAGAACCTGGTCAGAGCCCCACAAGTCACCCCATCTTGGATTCCCCTAGGTCTCTAGTTTTCAAAAATGCACAGGTCTGGTAGGTTTCCCTAGGTCCCGGCTGAGCTAGAGGCCAAGATCTACAGGTAGGCACTTTGCAAAAAACACCTCTGTTTTCTGTCAAAAAATGGGATGTGCCCACGTTGTGCTTTGGCGCATTTCCTGTCACCGGCGCTAGGCATACCCACACAAGTGAAGTATCATTTTTATCGGGAGACTTGGGGGAACGCTGGGTGGAAGGACATTTGTGCCTCCTCTCAGATTCCAGAACTTTCTGCCACAGAAATGTGAGCAACATGTGTTTTTTTAGCCAAATTTTGAGGTTTGCAAAGGATTCTGGGTAACAGAACCTGGTCAGAGCCCCACAAGTCACTCCATCTTGGATTCCCTTAGGTCTCTAGTTTTAAAAAATGCACAGGTTTCGTAGGTTTCCCTAGGTGCCGGCTGAGCTAGAGTCCAAAATCTATAGGTAGGCATTTTGCAAAAAACACCTCTGTTTTCTTTTAAAAAAATGGGATGTGTCCACGTTGCGCTTTGGGGCATCTCCTGTCGCGGGCCCTAAGCCTACACACACAAGTGAGGTATCATTTTTATCGGGAGACTTGGGGGAACGCTGTGTGGAAGGAAATTTGTGGTTCCTCTCCGATTCCAGAACTTAGTGTCAGCGAAATGTGAGCAAAACGTGTTTTTTTAGCCAAAGTTTGAGGTTTGCAAAGGATTCCGGGTAACAGAACTTGGTCAGAGCCCCACAAGTCACCCCATCTTGGATTCCCCTAGGTCTCTAGTTTAAAAAAATGCACAGGTCTGGTAGGTTTCCCTAGGTGCCGGCTGAGCTAGAGGCCAAGATCTACAGGTAGGCACTTTGCAAAATACACCTCTGTTTTCTGTCAAAAAATGGGATGTGCCCACGTTGTGCTTTGGGGCATTTCCTGTCACCGGTGCTAGGCCTACCCACACAAGTGAGGTATCATTTTTATCGGGAGACTTGGGGGAACGCTGGGTGGAAGGGAATTTGTGCCTCCTCTCAGATTCCAGAACTTTCTGCCACAGAAATGTGAGCAACATGTGTTTTTTTTAGCCAAATTTTGAGGTTTGCAAAGGATTCTGGGTAACAGAACCTGGTCAGAGCCCCACAATTCACCCCATCTTGGATTCCCCTAGGTCTCTAGTTTAAAAAAATGCATAGGTTTGGTAGGTTTCCCTAGGTGCCGGCTGAGCTAGAGTCCAAAATCTACAGGTAGGCACTTTGCAAAAACACCTCTGTTTTCATTCAAAAAATGGGATGTGTCCACGTTGCATTTTGGGGCATTTCCTGTCGCGGGCGCTAGGCCTACCCACAGAAGTGAGGTATCATTTTTATCGGGAAACTTGGGGGAACGCTGGGTGGAAGGAAGTTTGTGCCTCCTCTCAGATTCCAGAACTTTCTGTCACAGAAATATGAGGAACATGTGTTTTTTTAGCCAAATTTTGAGGTTTGCAAAGGATTTTGGGTAACAGAACCTGGTCAGAGCCCCACAAGTCACCCCATCTTGGATTCCCCTAGGTCACTAGTTTTCAAAAATGCACAGGTGTGGTAGGTTTCCCTAGGTGCCGGCTGAGCTAGAGGCCAAAATCTATAGGTAGGCATTTTGCAAAAAACACCTCTGTTTTCTTTCAAAAAATGGGATGTGTCCACGTTGCGCTTTGGGGCACTTCCTGTCGCGGGCGCTAGGCCTACCCACACAAGTGAGGTATCATTTTTATCGGGAGAGTTGGGGGAACGCTGGGTGGAAGGAAATTTGTGGTTCCTCTCCGATTCCAGAACTTTGTGTCAGCGAAATGTGAGCAAAACGTGTTTTTTTAGCCAAAGTTTGTGGTTTGCAAAGGGTTCTGGGTAACACAACTTGGTCAGAGCCCCACAAGTCACCCCATCTTGTATTCCCCTAGGTCTCTAGTTTTAAAAAATGCACAGGTCTGGTAGGTTTCCCTAGGTGCTGGCTGAGCTAGAGGCCAAGATCTACAGGTAGGCACTTTGCAAAAAACACCTCTGTTTTCTGTAAAAAAATGGGATGTGCCCACGTTGTGCTTTGGGGCATTTCCTGTCACCGGCGCTAGGCCTACCCACACAAGTGAGGTATCATTTTTATCGGGAGACTTGGGGGAACGCTGGGTGGAAGGAAATTTGTGCCTCCTCTCAGATTCCAGAACTTTCTGCCACAGAAATGTGAGGCACATGTGTTTTTTTAGCCAAATTTTGAGGTTTGCAAAGGATTCTGGGTAACAGAACCTGGTCAGAGCCGCACAAGTCAACCCCATCTTGGATTCCCCTAGGTCTCTAGTTTTCAAAAATGCACAGGTTTGATAGGTTTCCCGAGGTGCCGGCTGAGCTAGAGGCCAAAATCTACAGGTAGGCACTTTGCAAAAAACAGCTCTGTTTTCTGTCAAAAAATGGGATGTGTGGACGTTGTGCTTTGGGGCATTTCCTGTCGCGCGCGCTAGGCCTACCCACACAAGTGAGGTATCATTTTTATCGGGAGACTTGGGGGAACGCTGGGTGGAAGGAAATTTGTGGTTCCTCTCCGATTCCAGAATTTTGTGTCAGCGAAATGTGAGCAAAACGTGTTTTTTTAGCCAAAGTTTGAGGTTTGCAAAGGATTCTGGGTAACAGAACCTGGTCAGAGCCCCACAAGTCACCCCATCTTGGATTCCCCTAGGTCTCTAGTTTTCCAAAATGCACCGGTCTGGTAGGTTTCCCTTGGTGCCGGCTGAGCTAGAGGCCAAGATCTACAGGTAGGCACTTTGCAAAAAACACCTCTGTTTTCTGTCAAAAAATGAGATGTGCCCACGTTGTGCTTTGGCGCATTTCCTGTCAGCGGCGCTAGGCATACCCACACAAGTGAGGTATCATTTTTATCGGGAGACTTGGGGGAACGCTGGGTGGAAGGACATTTGTGCCTCCTCTCCGATTCCCGAACTTTCTGCCACAGAAATGTGAGCAACATGTGTTTTTTTAGCCAAATTTTGAGGTTTGCAAAGGATTCTGGGTAACAGAACCTGGTCAGAGCCCCACAAGTCACTCCATCTTGGATTCCCTTAGGTCTCTAGTTTTAAAAAATGCACAGGTTTCGTAGGTGTCCCTAGGTGCCGGCTGAGCTAGAGGCCAAGATCTACAGGTAGGCACTTTGCAAAAAACACCTCTGTTTTCTGTCAAAAAATGGGATGTGCCCACGTTGTGCTTTGGGGCATTTCCTGTCACGGGCGCTAGGACTACCCACACAAGTGAGGTATCATTTTTATCGGGAGACTTGGGGGAACGCTGGGTGGAAGGAAATTTGTGCCTCCTCTCAGATTCCAGAACATTCTGTCACAGAAAGATGAGGAACATGTGTTTTTTTAGCCAAATTTTGAGGTTTGCAAAGGATTCTGGGTAACAGAACCTGGTCAGAGCCCCACAAGTCATCCCATCTTGGATTCCCCTAGGTCCCTAGATTTAAAAAATGCACAGGTTTGGTAGGTTTCCCTAGGTGCCGGCTGAGCTAGTGGCCAAAATCTACAGGTAGGCACTTTGCAAAAAACACCTTTTTTCTTTCAAAAAATGAGATGTGTCCACGTTGCGCTTTGGGGCATTTCGTGTCGCGGGCGCTAGGCCTACCCACACAAGTGAGGTATCATTTTTATCGGGAGGCTTGGGGGAACGGTGGGTGGAAGGAAATTTGTGGTTCCTCTCTGATTCCAGAACTTTGTGTCAGCGAAATGTAAGCAAAACGTGTTTTTTTAGCCAAAGTTTGAGATTTGCAAAGGATTCTGGGTAACAGAACCTGGTCAGAGCCCCACAGGTCACCCCATCTTGGATTCCCCTAGGTCTCTAGTTTTCAAAAGTGCACAGGTTTGGTAGGTTTCCCTAGGTGCCGGCTGAGCTAGAGGCCAAAATCTACAGGTAGGCACTTTGCAAAAAACACCTCTGTTTTCTTTCAAAAAATGGGATGTGTCCAAGTTGCGTTTTGGGGCATTTCCTGTCGCGGGCGCTAGGCCTACCCACACAAGTGAGGTATCATTTTTATCGGGAGACTTGGGGGAACGGTGGGTGGAAGGAAATTTGTGCCTCCTCTTAGATTCCAGAACTTTCTGTCACAGAACTATGAGGAACATGTGTTTTTTTAGCCAAATTTTGAGGTTTGCAAAGGATTCTGGGTAACAGAACCTGGTCAGAGCCCCACAAGTCACCCCATCTTGGATTCCCCTAGGTCTCTAGTGTTCACAAATGCACAGGTTTGGTAGGTTTCCCTAGGTGCCCGGCTGAGCTAGAGGCCAAAATCTGCAGGTAGGCACTTTGCAAAAAACACCTCTGTTTTCTTTCAAAAAATGGGATGTGTCCACGTTGCGTTTTGGGGCATTTCCTGTTGCGGGTGCTAGGCCTACCCACACAAGTGAGGTATCATTTTTATCGGGAGACTTGGGGGAACGCTGGGTGGAAGGAAATTTGTGCCTCCTCTTAGATTCCAGAACTTTCTATCACAGAAATATGAGGAACATGTGTTTTTTTAGCCAAATTATGAGGTTTGCAAAGGATTCTGGGTAACAGAACCTGATCAGAGCCCCACAAGTCACCCCATCTTGGATTCCCCTAGGTCTCTAGTGTTCAAAAATGCACAGGTTTGGTAGGTTTCCCTAGGTGCCGGCTGAGCTAGAGGCCAAAATCTACAGGTAGGCACTTTGCAAAAAACACCTGTTTTCTTTAAAAAAATAGGATGTGTCCACGTTGCGCTTTGGGGCATTTCCGGTCGCAGGCGCTAGGCCTACCCACACAAGTGAGGTATCATTTTTATCGGGAGGCTTGGGGGAACGCTGGGTGGAAGGAAATTTGTGGTTCCTCTCCGATTCCAGAACTTTGTGTCAGCGAAATGTGAGCAAAACGTGTTTTTTTAGCCAAAGTTTGAGGTTTGCAAAGGATTCCGGGTAACAGAACTTGGACAGAGCCCCACAAGTCACCCCATCTTGGATTCCCCTAGGTCTCTAGTTTAAAAAAATGCACAGGTCTGGTAGGTTTCCCTAGGTGCCGGCTGAGCTAGAGGCCAAAATCTACAGGTAGGCACTTTGCAAAAAACACCTCTGTTTTCTTTCAATAAATGGGATGTGTCCACGTTGCGCTTTGGGGCATTTCCTGTCGCGGGCCCTAGGCCTACCCACACAAGTGAGGTATCATTTTTATCGGGAGGCTTGGGGGAACGCTGGGTGGAAGGAAATTTGTGGCTCCTCTCATATTCCAGAACTTTCTGTCACCATAATGTGATGAAAACGTGTTTTTTTAGCCAAGTTTGAGGTTTAAAAAGGATTCTGGGTAACAGAACCAGGTCAGAGCCCCACAAGTCACCCCATCTTGTATTCCCCTAGGTCTCTAGTTTTCCAAAATGCACAGGTTTGGTAGGTTTCCCTAGGTGCCGGCTGAGCTAGAGTCCAAAATCTACAGGTAGGCACTTTGCAAAAAACAGCTCTGTTTTCTGTCAAAAAAAGGGATGTGTGCACATTGTGCTTTGGGGCATTTCCTGTCGCGCGCGCTAGGCCTATCCACGCAAGTGAGGTATCATTTTTATCGGGAGACTTGGGGGAACACTGGGTGGAAGGAAATTTGTGCCTCCTCTCAGATTCCAGAACTTTCTGCCACAGAAATGTGAGGAACATGTGTTTTTTTTAGCCAAATTTTGAGCTTTGCAAAGGATTCTGGGTAACAGAACCTGGTCAGAGCCCCACAAGTCACCCCATCTTGGATTCCCCTAGGTCTCTAGTTTTCCAAAATGCACCGGTCTGGTAGGTTTCCCTTGGTGCCGGCTGAGCTAGAGGCCAAGATCTACAGGTAGGCACTTTGCAAAAAACACCTCTGTTTTCTGTCAAAAAATGGGATGTGCCCACGTTGTGCTTTGGCGCATTTCCTGTCAGCGGCGCTAGGCATACCCACACAAGTGAGGTATCATTTTTATCAGGAGACTTGGGGGAACGCTGGGTGGAAGGACATTTGTGCCTCCTCTCCGATTCCCGAACTTTCTGCCACAGAAATGTGAGCAACATGTGTTTTTTTAGCCAAATTTTGAGGTTTGCAAAGGATTCTGGGTAACAGAACCTGGTCAGAGCCCCACAAGTCACCCCATCTTGGATTCCCCTAGGTCTCTAGTTTTCAAAAATGCACAGGTCTGGTAGGTTTCCCTAGGTGCCGGCTGAGCTAGAGGCCAATATCTACAGGTAGGCACTTTGCAAAAAACACCTCTGTTTTCTGTCAAAAAATGGGATGTGCCCACGTTGTGCTTTGGCGCATTTCCTGTCACCGGCGCTAGGCATACCCACACAAGTGAGGTATCATTTTTATCGGGAGACTTGGGGGAACGCTGGGTGGAAGGACATTTGTGCCTCCTCTCAGATTCCAGAACTTTCTGCCACAGAAATGTGAGCAACATGTGTTTTTTTAGCCAAATTTTGAGGTTTGCAAAGGATTCTGGGTAACAGAACCTGGTCAGAGCCCCACAAGTCACTCCATCTTGGATTCCCTTAGGTCTCTAGTTTTAAAAAATGCACAGGTTTCGTAGGTTTCCCTAGGTGCCGGCTGAGCTAGAGTCCAAAATCTATAGGTAGGCATTTTGCAAAAAACACCTCTGTTTTCTTTTAAAAAAATGGGATGTGTCCACGTTGCGCTTTGGGGCATCTCCTGTCGCGGGCCCTAAGCCTACACACACAAGTGAGGTATCATTTTTATCGGGAGACTTGGGGGAACGCTGTGTGGAAGGAAATTTGTGGTTCCTCTCCGATTCCAGAACTTAGTGTCAGCGAAATGTGAGCAAAACGTGTTTTTTTAGCCAAAGTTTGAGGTTTGCAAAGGATTCCGGGTAACAGAACTTGGACAGAGCCCCACAAGTCACCCCATCTTGGATTCCCCTAGGTCTCTAGTTTAAAAAAATGCACAGGTCTGGTAGGTTTCCCTAGGTGCCGGCTGAGCTAGAGGCCAAAATCTACAGGTAGGCACTTTGCAAAAAACACCTCTGTTTTCTTTCAATAAATGGGATGTGTCCACGTTGCGCTTTGGGGCATTTCCTGTCGCGGGCCCTAGGCCTACCCACACAAGTGAGGTATCATTTTTATCGGGAGGCTTGGGGGAACGCTGGGTGGAAGGAAATTTGTGGCTCCTCTCATATTCCAGAACTTTCTGTCACCATAATGTGATGAAAACGTGTTTTTTTAGCCAAGTTTGAGGTTTAAAAAGGATTCTGGGTAACAGAACCAGGTCAGAGCCCCACAAGTCACCCCATCTTGTATTCCCCTAGGTCTCTAGTTTTCCAAAATGCACAGGTTTGGTAGGTTTCCCTAGGTGCCGGCTGAGCTAGAGTCCAAAATCTACAGGTAGGCACTTTGCAAAAAACAGCTCTGTTTTCTGTCAAAAAAAGGGATGTGTGCACATTGTGCTTTGGGGCATTTCCTGTCGCGCGCGCTAGGCCTATCCACGCAAGTGAGGTATCATTTTTATCGGGAGACTTGGGGGAACACTGGGTGGAAGGAAATTTGTGCCTCCTCTCAGATTCCAGAACTTTCTGCCACAGAAATGTGAGGAACATGTGTTTTTTTTAGCCAAATTTTGAGCTTTGCAAAGGATTCTGGGTAACAGAACCTGGTCAGAGCCCCACAAGTCACCCCATCTTGGATTCCCCTAGGTCTCTAGTTTTCCAAAATGCACCGGTCTGGTAGGTTTCCCTTGGTGCCGGCTGAGCTAGAGGCCAAGATCTACAGGTAGGCACTTTGCAAAAAACACCTCTGTTTTCTGTCAAAAAATGGGATGTGCCCACGTTGTGCTTTGGCGCATTTCCTGTCAGCGGCGCTAGGCATACCCACACAAGTGAGGTATCATTTTTATCGGGAGACTTGGGGGAACGCTGGGTGGAAGGACATTTGTGCCTCCTCTCCGATTCCCGAACTTTCTGCCACAGAAATGTGAGCAACATGTGTTTTTTTAGCCAAATTTTGAGGTTTGCAAAGGATTCTGGGTAACAGAACCTGGTCAGAGCCCCACAAGTCACCCCATCTTGGATTCCCCTAGGTCTCTAGTTTTCAAAAATGCACAGGTCTGGTAGGTTTCCCTAGGTCCCGGCTGAGCTAGAGGCCAAGATCTACAGGTAGGCACTTTGCAAAAAACACCTCTGTTTTCTGTCAAAAAATGGGATGTGCCCACGTTGTGCTTTGGCGCATTTCCTGTCACCGGCGCTAGGCATACCCACACAAGTGAAGTATCATTTTTATCGGGAGACTTGGGGGAACGCTGGGTGGAAGGACATTTGTGCCTCCTCTCAGATTCCAGAACTTTCTGCCACAGAAATGTGAGCAACATGTGTTTTTTTAGCCAAATTTTGAGGTTTGCAAAGGATTCTGGGTAACAGAACCTGGTCAGAGCCCCACAAGTCACTCCATCTTGGATTCCCTTAGGTCTCTAGTTTTAAAAAATGCACAGGTTTCGTAGGTTTCCCTAGGTGCCGGCTGAGCTAGAGTCCAAAATCTATAGGTAGGCATTTTGCAAAAAACACCTCTGTTTTCTTTTAAAAAAATGGGATGTGTCCACGTTGCGCTTTGGGGCATCTCCTGTCGCGGGCCCTAAGCCTACACACCCAAGTGAGGTATCATTTTTATCGGGAGACTTGGGGGAACGCTGTGTGGAAGGAAATTTGTGGTTCCTCTCCGATTCCAGAACTTAGTGTCAGCGAAATGTGAGCAAAACGTGTTTTTTTAGCCAAAGTTTGAGGTTTGCAAAGGATTCCGGGTAACAGAACTTGGTCAGAGCCCCACAAGTCACCCCATCTTGGATTCCCCTAGGTCTCTAGTTTAAAAAAATGCACAGGTCTGGTAGGTTTCCCTAGGTGCCGGCTGAGCTAGAGGCCAAGATCTACAGGTAGGCACTTTGCAAAATACACCTCTGTTTTCTGTCAAAAAATGGGATGTGCCCACGTTGTGCTTTGGGGCATTTCCTGTCACCGGTGCTAGGCCTACCCACACAAGTGAGGTATCATTTTTATCGGGAGACTTGGGGGAACGCTGGGTGGAAGGGAATTTGTGCCTCCTCTCAGATTCCAGAACTTTCTGCCACAGAAATGTGAGCAACATGTGTTTTTTTTAGCCAAATTTTGAGGTTTGCAAAGGATTCTGGGTAACAGAACCTGGTCAGAGCCCCACAATTCACCCCATCTTGGATTCCCCTAGGTCTCTAGTTTAAAAAAATGCATAGGTTTGGTAGGTTTCCCTAGGTGCCGGCTGAGCTAGAGTCCAAAATCTACAGGTAGGCACTTTGCAAAAACACCTCTGTTTTCTTTCAAAAAATGGGATGTGTCCACGTTGCATTTTGGGGCATTTCCTGTCGCGGGCGCTAGGCCTACCCACAGAAGTGAGGTATCATTTTTATCGGGAGACTTGGGGGAACGCTGGGTGGAAGGAAGTTTGTGCCTCCTCTCAGATTCCAGAACTTTCTGTCACAGAAATATGAGGAACATGTGTTTTTTTAGCCAAATTTTGAGGTTTGCAAAGGATTTTGGGTAACAGAACCTGGTCAGAGCCCCACAAGTCACCCCATCTTGGATTCCCCTAGGTCACTAGTTTTCAAAAATGCACAGGTGTGGTAGGTTTCCCTAGGTGCCGGCTGAGCTAGAGGCCAAAATCTATAGGTAGGCATTTTGCAAAAAACACCTCTGTTTTCTTTCAAAAAATGGGATGTGTCCACGTTGCGCTTTGGGGCACTTCCTGTCGCGGGCGCTAGGCCTACCCACACAAGTGAGGTATCATTTTTATCGGGAGAGTTGGGGGAACGCTGGGTGGAAGGAAATTTGTGGTTCCTCTCCGATTCCAGAACTTTGTGTCAGCGAAATGTGAGCAAAACTTGTTTTTTTAGCCAAAGTTTGTGGTTTGCAAAGGGTTCTGGGTAACACAACTTGGTCAGAGCCCCACAAGTCACCCCATCTTGTATTCCCCTAGGTCTCTAGTTTTAAAAAATGAACAGGTCTGGTAGGTTTCCCTAGGTGCTGGCTGAGCTAGAGGCCAAGATCTACAGGTAGGCACTTTGCAAAAAACACCTCTGTTTTCTGTAAAAAAATGGGATGTGCCCACGTTGTGCTTTGGGGCATTTCCTGTCACCGGCGCTAGGCCTACCCACACAAGTGAGGTATCATTTTTATCGGGAGACTTGGGGGAACGCTGGGTGGAAGGAAATTTGTGCCTCCTCTCAGATTCCAGAACTTTCTGCCACAGAAATGTGAGGCACATGTGTTTTTTTAGCCAAATTTTGAGGTTTGCAAAGGATTCTGGGTAACAGAACCTGGTCAGAGCCGCACAAGTCAACCCCATCTTGGATTCCCCTAGGTCTCTAGTTTTCAAAAATGCACAGGTTTGATAGGTTTCCCGAGGTGCCGGCTGAGCTAGAGGCCAAAATCTACAGGTAGGCACTTTGCAAAAAACAGCTCTGTTTTCTGTCAAAAAATGGGATGTGTGGACGTTGTGCTTTGGGGCATTTCCTGTCGCGCGCGCTAGGCCTACCCACACAAGTGAGGTATCATTTTTATCGGGAGACTTGGGGGAACGCTGGGTGGAAGGAAATTTGTGGTTCCTCTCCGATTCCAGAATTTTGTGTCAGCGAAATGTGAGCAAAACGTGTTTTTTTAGCCAAAGTTTGAGGTTTGCAAAGGATTCTGGGTAACAGAACCTGGTCAGAGCCCCACAAGTCACCCCATCTTGGATTCCCCTAGGTCTCTAGTTTTCCAAAATGCACCGGTCTGGTAGGTTTCCCTTGGTGCCGGCTGAGCTAGAGGCCAAGATCTACAGGTAGGCACTTTGCAAAAAACACCTCTGTTTTCTGTCAAAAAATGAGATGTGCCCACGTTGTGCTTTGGCGCATTTCCTGTCAGCGGCGCTAGGCATACCCACACAAGTGAGGTATCATTTTTATCGGGAGACTTGGGGGAACGCTGGGTGGAAGGACATTTGTGCCTCCTCTCCGATTCCCGAACTTTCTGCCACAGAAATGTGAGCAACATGTGTTTTTTTAGCCAAATTTTGAGGTTTGCAAAGGATTCTGGGTAACAGAACCTGGTCAGAGCCCCACAAGTCACCCCATCTTGGATTCCCCTAGGTCTCTAGTTTTCAAAAATGCACAGGTCTGGTAGGTTTCCCTAGGTGCCGGCTGAGCTAGAGGCCAAGATCTACAGGTAGGCACTTTGCAAAAAAACACCTCTGTTTTCTGTCAAAAAATGGGATGTGCCCACGTTGTGCTTTGGCGCATTTCCTGTCACTGGCGCTAGGCATACCCACACAAGTGAGGTATCATTGTTATCGGGAGACTTGGGGGAACTGTGGGTGGAAGGAAATTTGTGCCTCCTCTTAGATTCCAGAACTTTCTGTCATAGAACTATGAGGAACATGTGTTTTTTTAGCCAAATTTTGAGGTTTGCAAAGGATTCTGGGTAACAGAACCTGGTCAGAGCCCCACAAGTCACCCCATCTTGGATTCCCCTAGGTCTCTAGTGTTCACAAATGCACAGGTTTGGTAGGTTTCCCTAGGTGCCGGCTGAGCTAGAGGCCAAAATCTGCAGGTAGGCACTTTGCAAAAAACACCTCTGTTTTCTTTCAAAAAATGGGATGTGTCCACGTTGCGTTTTGGGGCATTTCCTGTTGCGGGTGCTAGGCCTACCCACACAAGTGAGGTATCATTTTTATCGGGAGACTTGGGGGAACGCTGGGTGGAAGGAAATTTGTGCCTCCTCTTAGATTCCAGAACTTTCTATCACAGAAATATGAGGAACATGTGTTTTTTTAGCCAAATTATGAGGTTTGCAAAGGATTCTGGGTAACAGAACCTGATCAGAGCCCCACAAGTCACCCCATCTTGGATTCCCCTAGGTCTCTAGTGTTCAAAAATGCACAGGTTTGGTAGGTTTCCCTAGGTGCCGGCTGAGCTAGAGGCCAAAATCTACAGGTAGGCACTTTGCAAAAAACACCTGTTTTCTTTAAAAAAATAGGATGTGTCCACGTTGCGCTTTGGGGCATTTCCTGTCGCGCGCGCTAGGCCTACCCACACAAGTGAGGTATCATTTTTATCGGGAGACTTGGGGGAACGCTGGGTGGAAGGAAATTTGTGGTTCCTCTCCGATTCCAGAATTTTGTGTCAGCGAAATGTGAGCAAAACGTGTTTTTTTAGCCAAAGTTTGAGGTTTGCAAAGGATTCTGGGTAACAGAACCTAGTCCGAGCCCCACAAGTCACCCCATCTTGGATTCCCCTAGGTCTCTAGTTTTAAAAAATGCACAGGTTTGGTAGGTTTCCCTAGGTGCCGGCTGAGCTAGAGGCCAAAATCTACAGGTAGGCACTTTGCAAAAAACACCTCTGTTTTCTTTCAAAAAATGGGATGTGTCCACGTTGCGCTTTGGGGCATTTCCTGTCGCGGGCGCTAGGCCTACCCATACAAGTGAGGTATCATTTTTATCGGGAGACTTGGGGGAACGCTGGGTGGAAGGAAATTTGTGGTTCCTCTCCGATTCCAGAATTTTGTGTCAGCGAAATGTGAGCAAAACGTGTTTTTTTAGCCAAAGTTTGAGGTTTGCAAAGGATTCTGGGTAACAGAACCTGGTCAGAGCCCCACAAGTCACCCCATCTTGGATTCCCCTAGGTCTCTAGTTTTCCAAAATGCACCGGTCTGGTAGGTTTCCCTTGGTGCCGGCTGAGCTAGAGGCCAAGATCTACAGGTAGGCACTTTGCAAAAAACACCTCTGTTTTCTGTCAAAAAATGAGATGTGCCCACGTTGTGCTTTGGCGCATTTCCTGTCAGCGGCGCTAGGCATACCCACACAAGTGAGGTATCATTTTTATCGGGAGACTTGGGGGAACGCTGGGTGGAAGGACATTTGTGCCTCCTCTCCGATTCCCGAACTTTCTGCCACAGAAATGTGAGCAACATGTGTTTTTTTTAGCCAAATTTTGAGGTTTGCAAAGGATTCTGGGTAACAGAACCTGGTCAGAGCCCCACAAGTCACCCCATCTTGGATTCCCCTAGGTCTCTAGTTTTCAAAAATGCACAGGTCTGGTAGGTTTCCCTAGGTGCCGGCTGAGCTAGAGGCCAAGATCTACAGGTAGGCACTTTGCAAAAAAACACCTCTGTTTTCTGTCAAAAAATGGGATGTGCCCACGTTGTGCTTTGGCGCATTTCCTGTCACTGGCGCTAGGCATACCCACACAAGTGAGGTATCATTGTTATCGGGAGACTTGGGGGAACTGTGGGTGGAAGGAAATTTGTGCCTCCTCTTAGATTCCAGAACTTTCTGTCACAGAACTATGAGGAACATGTGTTTTTTTAGCCAAATTTTGAGGTTTGCAAAGGATTCTGGGTAACAGAACCTGGTCAGAGCCCCACAAGTCACCCCATCTTGGATTCCCCTAGGTCTCTAGTGTTCACAAATGCACAGGTTTGGTAGGTTTCCCTAGGTGCCGGCTGAGCTAGAGGCCAAAATCTAGAGGTAGGCACTTTGCAAAAAACACCTGTTTTCTTTCAAAAAATAGGATGTGTCCACGTTGCGCTTTGGGGCATTTCCGGTCGCAGGCGCTAGGCCTACCCACACAAGTGAGGTATCATTTTTATCGGGAGGCTTGGGGGAACGCTGGGTGGAAGGAAATTTGTGGTTCCTCTCCGATTCCAGAACTTTGTGTCAGCGAAATGTGAGCAAAACGTGTTTTTTTAGCCAAAGTTTGAGGTTTGCAAAGGATTCTGGGTAACAGAACCTAGTCCGAGCCCCACAAGTCACCCCATCTTGGATTCCCCTAGGTCTCTAGTTTTTAAAAATGCACAGGTTTGGTAGGTTTCCCTAGGTGCCGGCTGAGCTAGAGGCCAAAATCTACAGGTAGGCACTTTGCAAAAAACACCTCTGTTTTCTTTCAAAAAATGGGATGTGTCCACGTTGCGCTTTGGGGCATTTCCTGTCGCGGGCGCTAGGCCTACCCTCACAAGTGAGGTATAATTTTTATCGGGAGGCTTGGGGGAACGCTGGGTGGAAGGAAATTTGTGGCTCCTCTCATATTCCAGAACTTTCTGTCACCATAATGTGATGAAAACGTGTTTTTTTAGCCAAAGTTTGAGGTTTGCAAAGGATTGTGGGTAACAGAACCTGGTCAGAGCCCCACAAGTCACCCCATCTTGTATTCCCCTAGGTCTCTAGTTTTAAAAAATGCACAGGTTTGGTAGGTTTCCCTAGGTGCCGGCTGAGCTAGAGTCCAAAATCTACAGGTAGGCACTTTGCAAAAAACAGCTATGTTTTCTGTCAAAAAATGGGATGTGTGCACATTGTGCTTTGGGGCATTTCCTGTCGCGCGCGCTAGGCCTATCCACGCAAGTGAGGTATCATTTTTATTGGGAGACTTGGGGGAACACTGGGTGGAAGGAAATTTGTGCCTCCTCTCAGATTCCAGAACTTTCTGCCACAGAAATGTGAGGAACATGTGTTTTTTTTAGCCAAATTTTGAGCTTTGCAAAGGATTCTGGGTAACAGAACCTGGTCAGAGCCCCACAAGTCACCCCATCTTGGATTCCCCTAGGTCTTTAGTTTTAAAAAATGCACAGGTTTGGTAGGTTTCCCTAGGTGCCGGCTGAGCTAGAGTCCAAAATCTACAGGTAGGCACTTTGCAAAAAACACCTCTGTTTTCTTTCAAAAAATGGGATGTGTCCACGTTGCGCTTTGGGGCATTTCGTGTCGCGGGCGCTAGGCCTACCCACACAAGTGAGGTATCATTTTTATCGGGAGGCTTGGGAGAACGCTGGGTGGGAGGAAATTTGTGGTTCCTCTCCGATTCCAGAACTTTGTGTCAGCGAAATGTGAGCAAAATGTGTTTTTTTAGCCAAAGTTTGAGGTTTGCAAAGGGTTCTGGGTAACAGGACCTGGTCAGAGCCCCACAAGTCACCCCATCTTGGATTCCCCTAGGTCTCTAGTTTTTAAAAATGCACAGGTTTGGTAGGTGTCCCTAGGTGCCGGCTGAGCTAGAGGCCAAGATCTACAGGTAGGCACTTTGCAAAAAACACCTCTGTTTTCTGTCAAAAAATGGGATGTGCCCACGTTGTGCTTTGGGGCATTTCCTGTCACGGGCGCTAGGACTACCCACACAAGTGAGGTATCATTTTTATCGGGAGACTTGGGGGAACGCTGGGTGGAAGGAAATTTGTGCCTCCTCTCAGATTCCAGAACATTCTGTCACAGAAAGATGAGGAACATGTGTTTTTTTAGCCAAATTTTGAGGTTTGCAAAGGATTCTGGGTAACAGAACCTGGTCAGAGCCCCACAAGTCACCCCATCTTGGATTCCCCTAGGTCCCTAGATTTAAAAAATGCACAGGTTTGGTAGGTTTCCCTAGGTGCCGGCTGAGCTAGTGGCCAAAATCTACAGGTAGGCACTTTGCAAAAAACACCTTTTTTCTTTCAAAAAATGGGATGTGTCCACGTTGCGCTTTGGGGCATTTCGTGTCGCGGGCGCTAGGCCTACCCACACAAGTGAGGTATCATTTTTATCGGGAGGCTTGGGGGAACGGTGGGTGGAAGGAAATTTGTGGTTCCTCTCTGATTCCAGAACTTTGTGTCAGCGAAATGTAAGCAAAACGTGTTTTTTTAGCCAAAGTTTGAGATTTGCAAAGGATTCTGGGTAACAGAACCTGGTCAGAGCCCCACAGGTCACCCCATCTTGGATTCCCCTAGGTCTCTAGTTTTCAAAAGTGCACAGGTTTGGTAGGTTTCCCTAGGTGCCGGCTGAGCTAGAGGCCAAAATCTACAGGTAGGCACTTTGCAAAAAACACCTCTGTTTTCTTTAAAAAAATGGGATGTGTCCAAGTTGCGTTTTGGGGCATTTCCTGTCGCGGGCGCTAGGCCTACCCACACAAGTGAGGTATCATTTTTATCGGGAGACTTGGGGGAACAGTGGATGGAAGGAAATTTGTGCCTCCTCTTAGATTCCAGAACTTTCTGTCACAGAACTATGAGGAACATGTGTTTTTTTAGCCAAATTTTGAGGTTTGCAAAGGATTCTGGTAACAGAACCTGGTCAGAGCCCCACAAGTCACCCCATCTTGGATTCCCCTAGGTCTCTAGTGTTCACAAATGCACAGGTTTGGTAGGTTTCCCTAGGTGCCGGCTGAGCTAGAGGCCAAAATCTGCAGGTAGGCACTTTGCAAAAAACACCTCTGTTTTCTTTCAAAAAATGGGATGTGTCCACGTTGCGTTTTGGGGCATTTCCTGTTGCGGGTGCTAGGCCTACCCACACAAGTGAGGTATCATTTTTATCGGGAGACTTGGGGGAACGCTGGGTGGAAGGAAATTTGTGCCTCCTCTTAGATTCCAGAACTTTCTATCACAGAAATATGAGGAACATGTGTTTTTTTAGCCAAATTATGAGGTTTGCAAAGGATTCTGGGTAACAGAACCTGATCAGAGCCCCACAAGTCACCCCATCTTGGATTCCCCTAGGTCTCTAGTGTTCAAAAATGCACAGGTTTGGTAGGTTTCCCTAGGTGCCGGCTGAGCTAGAGGCCAAAATCTACAGGTAGGCACTTTGCAAAAAACACCTGTTTTCTTTAAAAAAATAGGATGTGTCCACGTTGCGCTTTGGGGCATTTCCGGTCGCAGGCGCTAGGCCTACCCACACAAGTGAGGTATCATTTTTATCGGGAGGCTTGGGGGAACGCTGGGTGGAAGGAAATTTGTGGTTCCTCTCCGATTCCAGAACTTTGTGTCAGCGAAATGTGAGCAAAACGTGTTTTTTTAGCCAAAGTTTGAGGTTTGCAAAGGATTCTGGGTAACAGAACCTAGTCCGAGCCCCACAAGTCACCCCATCTTGGATTCCCCTAGGTCTCTAGTTTTCAAAAATGCACAGGTTTGGTAGGTTTCCCTAGGTGCCGGCTGAGCTAGAGGCCAAAATCTACAGGTTGGCACTTTGCAAAAAACACCTCTGTTTTCTTTCAATAAATGGGATGTGTCCACGTTGCGCTTTGGGGCATTTCCTGTCGCGGGCCCTAGGCCTACCCACACAAGTGAGGTATCATTTTTATCGGGAGGCTTGGGGGAACGCTGGGTGGAAGGAAATTTGTGGCTCCTCTCATATTCCAGAACTTTCTGTCACCATAATGTGATGAAAACGTGTTTTTTTAGCCAAGTTTGAGGTTTAAAAAGGATTCTGGGTAACAGAACCAGGTCAGAGCCCCACAAGTCACCCCATCTTGTATTCCCCTAGGTCTCTAGTTTTCCAAAATGCACAGGTTTGGTAGGTTTCCCTAGGTGCCGGCTGAGCTAGAGTCCAAAATCTACAGGTAGGCACTTTGCAAAAAACAGCTCTGTTTTCTGTCAAAAAAAGGGATGTGTGCACATTGTGCTTTGGGGCATTTCCTGTCGCGCGCGCTAGGCCTATCCACGCAAGTGAGGTATCATTTTTATCGGGAGACTTGGGGGAACACTGGGTGGAAGGAAATTTGTGCCTCCTCTCAGATTCCAGAACTTTCTGCCACAGAAATGTGAGGAACATGTGTTTTTTTTAGCCAAATTTTGAGCTTTGCAAAGGATTCTGGGTAACAGAACCTGGTCAGAGCCCCACAAGTCACCCCATCTTGGATTCCCCTAGGTCTCTAGTTTTCAAAAATGCACAGGTCTGGTAGGTTTCCCTAGGTGCCGGCTGAGCTAGAGGCCAATATCTACAGGTAGGCACTTTGCAAAAAACACCTCTGTTTTCTGTCAAAAAATGGGATGTGCCCACGTTGTGCTTTGGCGCATTTCCTGTCACCGGCGCTAGGCATACCCACACAAGTGAGGTATCATTTTTATCGGGAGACTTGGGGGAACGCTGGGTGGAAGGACATTTGTGCCTCCTCTCAGATTCCAGAACTTTCTGCCACAGAAATGTGAGCAACATGTGTTTTTTTAGCCAAATTTTGAGGTTTGCAAAGGATTCTGGGTAACAGAACCTGGTCAGAGCCCCACAAGTCACTCCATCTTGGATTCCCTTAGGTCTCTAGTTTTAAAAAATGCACAGGTTTCGTAGGTTTCCCTAGGTGCCGGCTGAGCTAGAGTCCAAAATCTATAGGTATGCATTTTGCAAAAAACACCTCTGTTTTCTTTAAAAAAAATGGGATGTGTCCACGTTGCGCTTTGGGGCATCTCCTGTCGCGGGCCCTAAGCCTACACACACAAGTGAGGTATCATTTTTATCGGGAGACTTGGGGGAACGCTGTGTGGAAGGAAATTTGTGGTTCCTCTCCGATTCCAGAAGTTAGTGTCAGCGAAATGTGAGCAAAACGTGTTTTTTTAGCCAAAGTTTGAGGTTTGCAAAGGATTCCGGGTAACAGAACTTGGACAGAGCCCCACAAGTCACCCCATCTTGGATTCCCCTAGGTCTCTAGTTTAAAAAAATGCACAGGTCTGGTAGGTTTCCCTAGGTGCCGGCTGAGCTAGAGGCCAAAATCTACAGGTAGGCACTTTGCAAAAAACACCTCTGTTTTCTTTCAATAAATGGGATGTGTCCACGTTGCGCTTTGGGGCATTTCCTGTCGCGGGCCCTAGGCCTACCCACACAAGTGAGGTATCATTTTTATCGGGAGGCTTGGGGGAACGCTGGGTGGAAGGAAATTTGTGGCTCCTCTCATATTCCAGAACTTTCTGTCACCATAATGTGATGAAAACGTGTTTTTTTAGCCAAGTTTGAGGTTTAAAAAGGATTCTGGGTAACAGAACCAGGTCAGAGCCCCACAAGTCACCCCATCTTGTATTCCCCTAGGTCTCTAGTTTTCCAAAATGCACAGGTTTGGTAGGTTTCCCTAGGTGCCGGCTGAGCTAGAGTCCAAAATCTACAGGTAGGCACTTTGCAAAAAACAGCTCTGTTTTCTGTCAAAAAAAGGGATGTGTGCACATTGTGCTTTGGGGCATTTCCTGTCGCGCGCGCTAGGCCTATCCACGCAAGTGAGGTATCATTTTTATCGGGAGACTTGGGGGAACACTGGGTGGAAGGAAATTTGTGCCTCCTCTCAGATTCCAGAACTTTCTGCCACAGAAATGTGAGGAACATGTGTTTTTTTTAGCCAAATTTTGAGCTTTGCAAAGGATTCTGGGTAACAGAACCTGGTCAGAGCCCCACAAGTCACCCCATCTTGGATTCCCCTAGGTCTCTAGTTTTCCAAAATGCACCGGTCTGGTAGGTTTCCCTTGGTGCCGGCTGAGCTAGAGGCCAAGATCTACAGGTAGGCACTTTGCAAAAAACACCTCTGTTTTCTGTCAAAAAATGGGATGTGCCCACGTTGTGCTTTGGCGCATTTCCTGTCAGCGGCGCTAGGCATACCCACACAAGTGAGGTATCATTTTTATCGGGAGACTTGGGGGAACGCTGGGTGGAAGGACATTTGTGCCTCCTCTCCGATTCCCGAACTTTCTGCCACAGAAATGTGAGCAACATGTGTTTTTTTAGCCACATTTTGAGGTTTGCAAAGGATTCTGGGTAACAGAACCTGGTCAGAGCCCCACAAGTCACCCCATCTTGGATTCCCCTAGGTCTCTAGTTTTCAAAAATGCACAGGTCTGGTAGGTTTCCCTAGGTCCCGGCTGAGCTAGAGGCCAAGATCTACAGGTAGGCACTTTGCAAAAAACACCTCTGTTTTCTGTCAAAAAATGGGATGTGCCCACGTTGTGCTTTGGCGCATTTCCTGTCACCGGCGCTAGGCATACCCACACAAGTGAAGTATCATTTTTATCGGGAGACTTGGGGGAACGCTGGGTGGAAGGACATTTGTGCCTCCTCTCAGATTCCAGAACTTTCTGCCACAGAAATGTGAGCAACATGTGTTTTTTTAGCCAAATTTTGAGGTTTGCAAAGGATTCTGGGTAACAGAACCTGGTCAGAGCCCCACAAGTCACTCCATCTTGGATTCCCTTAGGTCTCTAGTTTTAAAAAATGCACAGGTTTCGTAGGTTTCCCTAGGTGCCGGCTGAGCTAGAGTCCAAAATCTATAGGTAGGCATTTTGCAAAAAACACCTCTGTTTTCTTTGAAAAAAATGGGATGTGTCCACGTTGCGCTTTGGGGCATCTCCTGTCGCGGGCCCTAAGCCTACACACACAAGTGAGGTATCATTTTTATCGGGAGACTTGGGGGAACGCTGTGTGGAAGGAAATTTGTGGTTCCTCTCCGATTCCAGAACTTAGTGTCAGCGAAATGTGAGCAAAACGTGTTTTTTTAGCCAAAGTTTGAGGTTTGCAAAGGATTCCGGGTAACAGAACTTGGTCAGAGCCCCACAAGTCACCCCATCTTGGATTCCCCTAGGTCTCTAGTTTAAAAAAATGCACAGGTCTGGTAGGTTTCCCTAGGTGCCGGCTGAGCTAGAGGCCAAGATCTACAGGTAGGCACTTTGCAAAATACACCTCTGTTTTCTGTCAAAAAATGGGATGTGCCCACGTTGTGCTTTGGGGCATTTCCTGTCACCGGTGCTAGGCCTACCCACACAAGTGAGGTATCATTTTTATCGGGAGACTTGGGGGAACGCTGGGTGGAAGGGAATTTGTGCCTCCTCTCAGATTCCAGAACTTTCTGCCACAGAAATGTGAGCAACATGTGTTTTTTTTAGCCAAATTTTGAGGTTTGCAAAGGATTCTGGGTAACAGAACCTGGTCAGAGCCCCACAATTCACCCCATCTTGGATTCCCCTAGGTCTCTAGTTTAAAAAAATGCATAGGTTTGGTAGGTTTCCCTAGGTGCCGGCTGAGCTAGAGTCCAAAATCTACAGGTAGGCACTTTGCAAAAACACCTCTGTTTTCTTTCAAAAAATGGGATGTGTCCACGTTGCATTTTGGGGCATTTCCTGTCGCGGGCGCTAGGCCTACCCACAGAAGTGAGGTATCATTTTTATCGGGAGACTTGGGGGAACGCTGGGTGGAAGGAAGTTTGTGCCTCCTCTCAGATTCCAGAACTTTCTGTCACAGAAATATGAGGAACATGTGTTTTTTTAGCCAAATTTTGAGGTTTGCAAAGGATTTTGGGTAACAGAACCTGGTCAGAGCCCCACAAGTCACCCCATCTTGGATTCCCCTAGGTCACTAGTTTTCAAAAATGCACAGGTGTGGTAGGTTTCCCTAGGTGCCGGCTGAGCTAGAGGCCAAAATCTATAGGTAGGCATTTTGCAAAAAACACCTCTGTTTTCTTTCAAAAAATGGGATGTGTCCACGTTGCGCTTTGGGGCACTTCCTGTCGCGGGCGCTAGGCCTACCCACACAAGTGAGGTATCATTTTTATCGGGAGAGTTGGGGGAACGCTGGGTGGAAGGAAATTTGTGGTTCCTCTCCGATTCCAGAACTTTGTGTCAGCGAAATGTGAGCAAAACGTGTTTTTTTAGCCAAAGTTTGTGGTTTGCAAAGGGTTCTGGGTAACACAACTTGGTCAGAGCCCCACAAGTCACCCCATCTTGTATTCCCCTAGGTCTCTAGTTTTAAAAAATGAACAGGTCTGGTAGGTTTCCCTAGGTGCTGGCTGAGCTAGAGGCCAAGATCTACAGGTAGGCACTTTGCAAAAAACACCTCTGTTTTCTGTAAAAAAATGGGATGTGCCCACGTTGTGCTTTGGGGCATTTCCTGTCACCGGCGCTAGGCCTACCCACACAAGTGAGGTATCATTTTTATCGGGAGACTTGGGGGAACGCTGGGTGGAAGGAAATTTGTGCCTCCTCTCAGATTCCAGAACTTTCTGCCACAGAAATGTGAGGCACATGTGTTTTTTTAGCCAAATTTTTAGGTTTGCAAAGGATTCTGGGTAACAGAACCTGGTCAGAGCCGCACAAGTCAACCCCATCTTGGATTCCCCTAGGTCTCTAGTTTTCAAAAATGCACAGGTTTGATAGGTTTCCCAAGGTGCCGGCTGAGCTAGAGGCCAAAATCTACAGGTAGGCACTTTGCAAAAAACAGCTCTGTTTTCTGTCAAAAAATGGGATGTGTGGACGTTGTGCTTTGGGGCATTTCCTGTCGCGCGCGCTAGGCCTACCCACACAAGTGAGGTATCATTTTTATCGGGAGACTTGGGGGAACGCTGGGTGGAAGGAAATTTGTGGTTCCTCTCCGATTCCAGAATTTTGTGTCAGCGAAATGTGAGCAAAACGTGTTTTTTTAGCCAAAGTTTGAGGTTTGCAAAGGATTCTGGGTAACAGAACCTGGTCAGAGCCCCACAAGTCACCCCATCTTGGATTCCCCTAGGTCTCTAGTTTTCCAAAATGCACCGGTCTGGTAGGTTTCCCTTTGTGCCGGCTGAGCTAGAGGCCAAGATCTACAGGTAGGCACTTTGCAAAAAACACCTCTGTTTTCTGTCAAAAAATGAGATGTGCCCACGTTGTGCTTTGGCGCATTTCCTGTCAGCGGCGCTAGGCATACCCACACAAGTGAGGTATCATTTTTATCGGGAGACTTGGGGGAACGCTGGGTGGAAGGACATTTGTGCCTCCTCTCCGATTCCCGAACTTTCTGCCACAGAAATGTGAGCAACATGTGTTTTTTTAGCCAAATTTTGAGGTTTGCAAAGGATTCTGGGTAACAGAACCTGGTCAGAGCCCCACAAGTCACCCCATCTTGGATTCCCCTAGGTCTCTAGTTTTCAAAAATGCACAGGTCTGGTAGGTTTCCCTAGGTGCCGGCTGAGCTAGAGGCCAAGATCTACAGGTAGGCACTTTGCAAAAAAACACCTCTGTTTTCTGTCAAAAAATGGGATGTGCCCACGTTGTGCTTTGGCGCATTTCCTGTCACTGGCGCTAGGCATACCCACACAAGTGAGGTATCATTGTTATCGGGAGACTTGGGGGAACTGTGGGTGGAAGGAAATTTGTGCCTCCTCTTAGATTCCAGAACTTTCTGTCACAGAACTATGAGGAACATGTGTTTTTTTAGCCAAATTTTGAGGTTTGCAAAGGATTCTGGGTAACAGAACCTGGTCAGAGCCCCACAAGTCACCCCATCTTGGATTCCCCTAGGTCTCTAGTGTTCACAAATGCACAGGTTTGGTAGGTTTCCCTAGGTGCCGGCTGAGCTAGAGGCCAAAATCTGCAGGTAGGCACTTTGCAAAAAACACCTCTGTTTTCTTTCAAAAAATGGGATGTGTCCACGTTGCGTTTTGGGGCATTTCCTGTTGCGGGTGCTAGGCCTACCCACACAAGTGAGGTATCATTTTTATCGGGAGACTTGGGGGAACGCTGGGTGGAAGGAAATTTGTGCCTCCTCTTAGATTCCAGAACTTTCTATCACAGAAATATGAGGAACATGTGTTTTTTTAGCCAAATTATGAGGTTTGCAAAGGATTCTGGGTAACAGAACCTGATCAGAGCCCCACAAGTCACCCCATCTTGGATTCCCCTAGGTCTCTAGTGTTCAAAAATGCACAGGTTTGGTAGGTTTCCCTAGGTGCCGGCTGAGCTAGAGGCCAAAATCTACAGGTAGGCACTTTGCAAAAAACACCTGTTTTCTTTAAAAAAATAGGATGTGTCCACGTTGCGCTTTGGGGCATTTCCGGTCGCAGGCGCTAGGCCTAGCCAAACAAGTGAGGTATCATTTTTATCGGGAGGCTTGGGGGAACGCTGGGTGGAAGGAAATTTGTGGTTCCTCTCCGATTCCAGAACTTTGTGTCAGTGAAATGTGAGCAAAACGTGTTTTTTTAGCCAAAGTTTGAGGTTTGCAAAGGATTCTGGGTAACAGAACCTAGTCCGAGCCCCACAAGTCACCCCATCTTGGATTCCCCTAGGTCTCTAGTGTTCAAAAATGCACAGGTTTGGTAGGTTTCCCTAGGTGCCGGCTGAGCTAGAGGCCAAAATCTACAGGTAGGCACTTTGCAAAAAACACCTGTTTTCTTTCAAAAAATAGGATGTGTCCACGTTGCGCTTTGGGGCATTTCCGGTCGCAGGCGCTAGGCCTACCCACACAAGTGAGATATCATTTTTATCGGGAGGCTTGGGGGAACGCTGGGTGGAAGGAAATTTGTGGTTCCTCTCCGATTCCAGAACTTTGTGTCAGCGAAATGTGAGCAAAACGTGTTTTTTTAGCCAAAGTTTGAGGTTTGCAAAGGATTCTGGGTAACAGAACCTAGTCCGAGCCCCACAAGTCACCCCATCTTGGATTCCCCTAGGTCTCTAGTTTTCAAAAATGCACAGGTTTGGTAGGTTTCCCTAGGTGCCGGCTGAGCTAGAGGCCAAAATCTACAGGTAGGCACTTTGCAAAAAACACCTCTGTTTTCTTTCAAAAAATGGGATGTGTCCACGTTGCGCTTTGGGGCATTTCCTGTCGCGGGCGCTAGGCCTACCCATACAAGTGAGGTATCATTTTTATCGGGAGACTTGGGGGAACGCTGGGTGGAAGGAAATTTGTGGTTCCTCTCCGATTCCAGAATTTTGTGTCAGCGAAATGTGAGCAAAACGTGTTTTTTTAGCCAAAGTTTGAGGTTTGCAAAGGATTCTGGGTAACAGAACCTGGTCAGAGCCCCACAAGTCACCCCATCTTGGATTCCCCTAGGTCTCTAGTTTTCCAAAATGCACCGGTCTGGTAGGTTTCCCTTGGTGCCGGCTGAGCTAGAGGCCAAGATCTACAGGTAGGCACTTTGCAAAAAACACCTCTGTTTTCTGTCAAAAAATGAGATGTGCCCACGTTGTGCTTTGGCGCATTTCCTGTCAGCGGCGCTAGGCATACCCACACAAGTGAGGTATCATTTTTATCGGGAGACTTGGGGGAACGCTGGGTGGAAGGACATTTGTGCCTCCTCTCCGATTCCCGAACTTTCTGCCACAGAAATGTGAGCAACATGTGTTTTTTTAGCCAAATTTTGAGGTTTGCAAAGGATTCTGGGTAACAGAACCTGGTCAGAGCCCCACAAGTCACCCCATCTTGGATTCCCCTAGGTCTCTAGTTTTCAAAAATGCACAGGTCTGGTAGGTTTCCCTAGGTGCCGGCTGAGCTAGAGGCCAAGATCTACAGGTAGGCACTTTGCAAAAAAACACCTCTGTTTTCTGTCAAAAAATGGGATGTGCCCACGTTGTGCTTTGGCGCATTTCCTGTCACTGGCGCTAGGCATACCCACACAAGTGAGGTATCATTGTTATCGGGAGACTTGGGGGAACTGTGGGTGGAAGGAAATTTGTGCCTCCTCTTAGATTCCAGAACTTTCTGTCACAGAACTATGAGGAACATGTGTTTTTTTAGCCAAATTTTGAGGTTTGCAAAGGATTCTGGGTAACAGAACCTGGTCAGAGCCCCACAAGTCACCCCATCTTGGATTCCCCTAGGTCTCTAGTGTTCACAAATGCACAGGTTTGGTAGGTTTCCCTAGGTGCCGGCTGAGCTAGAGGCCAAAATCTGCAGGTAGGCACTTTGCAAAAAACACCTCTGTTTTCTTTCAAAAAATGGGATGTGTCCACGTTGCGTTTTGGGGCATTTCCTGTTGCGGGTGCTAGGCCTACCCACACAAGTGAGGTATCATTTTTATCGGGAGACTTGGGGGAACGCTGGGTGGAAGGAAATTTGTGCCTCCTCTTAGATTCCAGAACTTTCTATCACAGAAATATGAGGAACATGTGTTTTTTTAGCCAAATTATGAGGTTTGCAAAGGATTCTGGGTAACAGAACCTGATCAGAGCCCCACAAGTCACCCCATCTTGGATTCCCCTAGGTCTCTAGTGTTCAAAAATGCACAGGTTTGGTAGGTTTCCCTAGGTGCCGGCTGAGCTAGAGGCCAAAATCTACAGGTAGGCACTTTGCAAAAAACACCTGTTTTCTTTAAAAAAATAGGATGTGTCCACGTTGCGCTTTGGGGCATTTCCGGTCGCAGGCGCTAGGCCTAGCCAAACAAGTGAGGTATCATTTTTATCGGGAGGCTTGGGGGAACGCTGGGTGGAAGGAAATTTGTGGTTCCTCTCCGATTCCAGAACTTTGTGTCAGTGAAATGTGAGCAAAACGTGTTTTTTTAGCCAAAGTTTGAGATTTGCAAAGGATTCTGGGTAACAGAACCTAGTCCGAGCCCCACAAGTCACCCCATCTTGGATTCCCCTAGGTCTCTAGTGTTCAAAAATGCACAGGTTTGGTAGGTTTCCCTAGGTGCCGGCTGAGCTAGAGGCCAAAATCTACAGGTAGGCACTTTGCAAAAAACACCTGTTTTCTTTCAAAAAATAGGATGTGTCCACGTTGCGCTTTGGGGCATTTCCGGTCGCAGGCGCTAGGCCTACCCACACAAGTGAGATATCATTTTTATCGGGAGGCTTGGGGGAACGCTGGGTGGAAGGAAATTTGTGGTTCCTCTCCGATTCCAGAACTTTGTGTCAGCGAAATGTGAGCAAAACGTGTTTTTTTAGCCAAAGTTTGAGGTTTGCAAAGGATTCTGGGTAACAGAACCTAGTCCGAGCCCCACAAGTCACCCCATCTTGGATTCCCCTAGGTCTCTAGTTTTCAAAAATGCACAGGTTTGGTAGGTTTCCCTAGGTGCCGGCTGAGCTAGAGGCCAAAATCTACAGGTAGGCACTTTGCAAAAAACACCTCTGTTTTCTTTCAAAAAATGGGATGTGTCCACGTTGCGCTTTGGGGCATTTCCTGTCGCGGGCGCTAGGCCTACCCATACAAGTGAGGTATCATTTTTATCGGGAGGCTTGGGGGAACGCTGGGTGGAAGGAAGTTTGTGGCTCCTCTCATATTCCAGAACTTTCTGTCACCATAATGTGATGAAAACGTGTTTTTTTAGCCAAAGTTTGAGGTTTGCAAAGGAGTGTGGGTAACAGAACCTGGTCAGAGCCCCACAAGTCACCCCATCTTGTATTCCCCTAGGTCTCTAGTTTTAAAAAATGCACAGGTTTGGTAGGTTTCCCTAGGTGCCGGCTGAGCTAGAGTCCAAAATCTACAGGTAGGCACTTTGCAAAAAACAGCTCTGTTTTCTGTCAAAAAATGGGATGTGTGCACATTGTGCTTTGGGGCATTTCCTGTCGCGCGCGCTAGGCCTATCCACGCAAGTGAGGTATCATTTTTATCGGGAGACTTGGGGGAACACTGGGTGGAAGGAAATTTGTGCCTCCTCTCAGATTCCAGAACTTTCTGCCACAGAAATGTGAGGAACATGTGTTTTTTTTAGCCAAATTTTGAGCTTTGCAAAGGATTCTGGGTAACAGAACCTGGTCAGAGCCCCACAAGTCACCCCATCTTGGATTCCCCTAGGTCTTTAGTTTTAAAAAATGCACAGGTTTGGTAGGTTTCCCTAGGTGCCGGCTGAGCTAGAGTCCAAAATCTACAGGTAGGCACTTTGCAAAAAACACCTCTGTTTTCTTTCAAAAAATGGGATGTGTCCACGTTGCGCTTTGGGGCATTTCGTGTCGCGGGCGCTAGGCCTACCCACACAAGTGAGTTATCATTTTTATCGGGAGGCTTGGGAGAACGCTGGGTGGAAGGACATTTGTGGTTCCTCTCCGATTCCAGAACTTTGTGTCAGCGAAATGTGAGCAAAATGTGTTTTTTTAGCCAAAGTTTGAGGTTTGCAAAGGGTTCTGGGTAACAGGACCTGGTCAGAGCCCCACAAGTCACCCCATCTTGGATTCCCCTAGGTCTCTAGTTTTAAAAAATGCACAGGTTTGGTAGGTGTCCCCAGGTGCCGGCTGAGCTAGAGGCCAAGATCTACAGGTAGGCACTTTGCAAAAAAAACCTCTGTTTTCTGTCAAAAAATGGGATGTGCCCACGTTGTGCTTTGGGGCATTTCCTGTCACGGGCGCTAGGACTACCCACACAAGTGAGGTATCATTTTTATCAGGAGACTTGGGGGAACGCTGGGTGGAAGGAAATTTGTGCCTCCTCTCAGATTCCAGAACATTCTGTCACAGAAAGATGAGGAACATGTGTTTTTTTAGCCAAAGTTTGAGATTTGCAAAGGATTCTGGGTAACAGAACCTGGTCAGAGCCCCACAGGTCACCCCATCTTGGATTCCCCTAGGTCTCTAGTTTTCAAAAGTGCACAGGTTTGGTAGGTTTCCCTAGGTGCCGGCTGAGCTAGTGGCCAAAATCTACAGGTAGGCACTTTGCAAAAAACACCTCTGTTTTCTTTCAAAAAATGGGATGTGTCCACGTTGCGTTTTGGGGCATTTCCTGTCGCGGGCGCTAGGCCTACCCACACAAGTGAGGTATCATTTTTATCGGGAGACTTGGGGGAACGGTGGGTGGAAGGAAATTTGTGCCTCCTCTTAGATTCCAGAACTTTCTGTCACAGAACTATGAGGAACATGTGTTTTTTTAGCCAAATTTTGAGGTTTGCAAAGGATTCTGGGTAACAGAACCTGGTCAGAGCCCCACAAGTCACCCCATCTTGGATTCCCCTAGGTCTCTAGTGTTCACAAATGCACAGGTTTGATAGGTTTCCCTAGGTGCCGGCTGAGCTAGAGGCCAAAATCTGCAGGTAGGCACTTTGCAAAAAACACCTCTGTTTTCTTTCAAAAATGGGATGTGTCCACGTTGCGTTTTGGGGCATTTCCTGT
The DNA here is from genome assembly GCF_031143425.1 of Pleurodeles waltl. NCBI lineage: Eukaryota > Metazoa > Chordata > Amphibia > Caudata > Salamandridae > Pleurodeles > Pleurodeles waltl. The sequence continues at coordinate 1,504,185,765 of NC_090446.1, read as the reverse complement.
TGCGGGTGCTAGGCCTACCCACACAAGTGAGGTATCATTTTTATCGGGAGACTTGGGGGAACGCTGGGTGGAAGGAAATTTGTGCCTCCTCTTAGATTCCAGAACTTTCTATCACAGAAATATGAGGAACATGTGTTTTTTTAGCCAAATTATGAGGTTTGCAAAGGATTCTGGGTAACAGAACCTGATCAGAGCCCCACAAGTCACCCCATCTTGGATTCCCCTAGGTCTCTAGTGTTCAAAAATGCACAGGTTTGGTAGGTTTCCCTAGGTGCCGGCTGAGCTAGAGGCCAAAATCTACAGGTAGGCACTTTGCAAAAAACACCTGTTTTCTTTAAAAAAATAGGATGTGTCCACGTTGCGCTTTGGGGCATTTCCGGTCGCAGGCGCTAGGCCTACCCACACAAGTGAGGTATCATTTTTATCGGGAGGCTTGGGGGAACGCTGGGTGGAAGGAAATTTGTGGTTCCTCTCCGATTCCAGAACTTTGTGTCAGCGAAATGTGAGCAAAACGTGTTTTTTTAGCCAAAGTTTGAGGTTTGCAAAGGATTCTGGGTAACAGAACCTAGTCCGAGCCCCACAAGTCACCCCATCTTGGATTCCCCTAGGTCTCTAGTTTTCAAAAATGCACAGGTTTGGTAGGTTTCCCTAGGTGCCGGCTGAGCTAGAGGCCAAAATCTACAGGTAGGCACTTTGCAAAAAACACCTCTGTTTTCTTTCAATAAATGGGATGTGTCCACGTTGCGCTTTGGGGCATTTCCTGTCGCGGGCCCTAGGCCTACCCTCACAAGTGAGGTATCATTTTTATCGGGAGGCTTGGGGGAACGCTGGGTGGAAGGAAATTTGTGGCTCCTCTCATATTCCAGAACTTTCTGTCACCATAATGTGATGAAAACGTGTTTTTTTAGCCAAGTTTGAGGTTTAAAAAGGATTCTGGGTAACAGAACCAGGTCAGAGCCCCACAAGTCACCCCATCTTGTATTCCCCTAGGTCTCTAGTTTTCCAAAATGCACAGGTTTGGTAGGTTTCCCTAGGTGCCGGCTGAGCTAGAGTCCAAAATCTACAGGTAGGCACTTTGCAAAAAACAGCTCTGTTTTCTGTCAAAAAAAAGGGATGTGTGCACATTGTGCTTTGGGGCATTTCCTGTCGCGCGCGCTAGGCCTATCCACGCAAGTGAGGTATCATTTTTATCGGGAGACTTGGGGGAACACTGGGTGGAAGGAAATTTGTGCCTCCTCTCAGATTCCAGAACTTTCTGCCACAGAAATGTGAGGAACATGTGTTTTTTTTAGCCAAATTTTGAGCTTTGCAAAGGATTCTGGGTAACAGAACCTGGTCAGAGCCCCACAAGTCACCCCATCTTGGATTCCCCTAGGTCTCTAGTTTTCCAAAATGCACCGGTCTGGTAGGTTTCCCTTGGTGCCGGCTGAGCTAGAGGCCAAGATCTACAGGTAGGCACTTTGCAAAAAACACCTCTGTTTTCTGTCAAAAAATGGGATGTGCCCACGTTGTGCTTTGGCGCATTTCCTGTCAGCGGCGCTAGGCATACCCACACAAGTGAGGTATCATTTTTATCGGGAGACTTGGGGGGAACGCTGGGTGGAAGGACATTTGTGCCTCCTCTCCGATTCCCGAACTTTCTGCCACAGAAATGTGAGCAACATGTGTTTTTTTTAGCCAAATTTTGAGGTTTGCAAAGGATTCTGGGTAACAGAACCTGGTCAGAGCCCCACAAGTCACCCCATCTTGGATTCCCCTAGGTCTCTAGTTTTCAAAAATGCACAGGTCTGGTAGGTTTCCCTAGGTGCCGGCTGAGCTAGAGGCCAAGATCTACAGGTAGGCACTTTGCAAAAAAACACCTCTGTTTTCTGTCAAAAAATGGGATGTGCCCACGTTGTGCTTTGGCGCATTTCCTGTCACCGGCGCTAGGCATACTCACACAAGTGAGGTATCATTTTTATCGGGAGACTTGGGGGGAACGCTGGGTGGAAGGACATTTGTGCCTCCTCTCAGATTCCAGAACTTTCTGCCACAGAAATGTGAGCAACATGTGTTTTTTTTAGCCAAATTTTGAGGTTTGCAAAGGATTCTGGGTAACAGAACCTGGTCAGAGCCCCACAAGTCACTCCATCTTGGATTCCCTTAGGTCTCTAGTTTTAAAAAATGCACAGGTTTCGTAGGTTTCCCTAGGTGCCGGCTGAGCTAGAGTCCAAAATCTATAGGTAGGCATTTTGCAAAAAACACCTCTGTTTTCTTTTAAAAAAATGGGATGTGTCCACGTTGCGCTTTGGGGCATCTCCTGTCGCGGGCCCTAAGCCTACACACACAAGTGAGGTATCATTTTTATCGGGAGACTTGGGGGAACGCTGTGTGGAAGGAAATTTGTGGTTCCTCTCCGATTCCAGAACTTAGTGTCAGCGAAATGTGAGCAAAACGTGTTTTTTTAGCCAAAGTTTGAGGTTTGCAAAGGATTCCGGGTAACAGAACTTGGTCAGAGCCCCACAAGTCACCCCATCTTGGATTCCCCTAGGTCTCTAGTTTAAAAAAATGCACAGGTCTGGTAGGTTTCCCTAGGTGCCGGCTGAGCTAGAGGCCAAGATCTACAGGTAGGCACTTTGCAAAATACACCTCTGTTTTCTGTCAAAAAATGGGATGTGCCCACGTTGTGCTTTGGGGCATTTCCTGTCACCGGTGCTAGGCCTACCCACACAAGTGAGGTATCATTTTTATCGGGAGACTTGGGGGAACGCTGGGTGGAAGGGAATTTGTGCCTCCTCTCAGATTCCAGAACTTTCTGCCACAGAAATGTGAGCAACATGTGTTTTTTTTAGCCAAATTTTGAGGTTTGCAAAGGATTCTGGGTAACAGAACCTGGTCAGAGCCCCACAAGTCACCCCATCTTGGATTCCCCTAGGTCTCTAGTTTTCCAAAATGCACCGGTCTGGTAGGTTTCCCTTGGTGCCGGCTGAGCTAGAGGCCAAGATCTACAGGTAGGCACTTTGCAAAAAACACCTCTGTTTTCTGTCAAAAAATGGGATGTGCCCACGTTGTGCTTTGGCGCATTTCCTGTCAGCGGCGCTAGGCATACCCACACAAGTGAGGTATCATTTTTATCGGGAGACTTGGGGGAACGCTGGGTGGAAGGACATTTGTGCCTCCTCTCCGATTCCCGAACTTTCTGCCACAGAAATGTGAGCAACATGTGTTTTTTTAGCCAAATTTTGAGGTTTGCAAAGGATTCTGGGTAACAGAACCTGGTCAGAGCCCCACAAGTCACCCCATCTTGGATTCCCCTAGGTCTCTAGTTTTCAAAAATGCACAGGTCTGGTAGGTTTCCCTAGGTGCCGGCTGAGCTAGAGGCCAAGATCTACAGGTAGGCACTTTGCAAAAAACACCTCTGTTTTCTGTCAAAAAATGGGATGTGCCCACGTTGTGCTTTGGCGCATTTCCTGTCACCGGCGCTAGGCATACTCACACAAGTGAGGTATCATTTTTATCGGGAGACTTGGGGGAACGCTGGGTGGAAGGACATTTGTGCCTCCTCTCAGATTCCAGAACTTTCTGCCACAGAAATGTGAGCAACATGTGTTTTTTTTAGCCAAATTTTGAGGTTTGCAAAGGATTCTGGGTAACAGAACCTGGTCAGAGCCCCACAAGTCACTCCATCTTGGATTCCCTTAGGTCTCTAGTTTTAAAAAATGCACAGGTTTCGTAGGTTTCCCTAGGTGCCGGCTGAGCTAGAGTCCAAAATCTATAGGTAGGCATTTTGCAAAAAACACCTCTGTTTTCTTTTAAAAAAATGGGATGTGTCCACGTTGCGCTTTGGGGCATCTCCTGTCGCGGGCCCTAAGCCTACACACACAAGTGAGGTATCATTTTTATCGGGAGACTTGGGGGAACGCTGTGTGGAAGGAAATTTGTGGTTCCTCTCCGATTCCAGAACTTAGTGTCAGCGAAATGTGAGCAAAACGTGTTTTTTTAGCCAAAGTTTGAGGTTTGCAAAGGATTCCGGGTAACAGAACTTGGTCAGAGCCCCACAAGTCACCCCATCTTGGATTCCCCTAGGTCTCTAGTTTAAAAAAATGCACAGGTCTGGTAGGTTTCCCTAGGTGCCGGCTGAGCTAGAGGCCAAGATCTACAGGTAGGCACTTTGCAAAATACACCTCTGTTTTCTGTCAAAAAATGGGGATGTGCCCACGTTGTGCTTTGGGGCATTTCCTGTCACCGGTGCTAGGCCTACCCACACAAGTGAGGTATCATTTTTATCGGGAGACTTGGGGGAACGCTGGGTGGAAGGGAATTTGTGCCTCCTCTCAGATTCCAGAACTTTCTGCCACAGAAATGTGAGCAACATGTGTTTTTTTTAGCCAAATTTTGAGGTTTGCAAAGGATTCTGGGTAACAGAACCTGGTCAGAGCCCCACAATTCACCCCATCTTGGATTCCCCTAGGTCTCTAGTTTAAAAAAATGCATAGGTTTGGTAGGTTTCCCTAGGTGCCGGCTGAGCTAGAGTCCAAAATCTACAGGTAGGCACTTTGCAAAAACACCTCTGTTTTCTTTAAAAAAATGGGATGTGTCCACGTTGCATTTTGGGGCATTTCCTGTCGCGGGCGCTAGGCCTACCCACACAAGTGAGGTATCATTTTTATCGGGAGGCTTGGGGGAACGCTGGGTGGAAGGAAATTTGTGGTTCCTCTCCGATTCCAGAACTTTGTGTCAGCGAAATGTGAGCAAAATGTGTTTTTTTAGCCAAAGTTTGAGGTTTGCAAAGGATTCTGGGTAACAGAACCTAGTCCGAGCCCCACAAGTCACCCCATCTTGGATTCCCCTAGGTCTCTAGTTTTCAAAAATGCACAGGTTTGGTAGGTTTCCCTAGGTGCCGGCTGAGCTAGAGGCCAAAATCTACAGGTAGGCACTTTGCAAAAAACACCTCTGTTTTCTTTCAATAAATGGGATGTGTCCACGTTGCGCTTTGGGGCATTTCCTGTCACGGGCCCTAGGCCTACCCTCACAAGTGAGGTATCATTTTTATCGGGAGGCTTGGGGGAACGCTGGGTGGAAGGAAATTTGTGGCTCCTCTCATATTCCAGAACTTTCTGTCACCATAATGTGATGAAAACGTGTTTTTTTAGCCAAGTTTGAGGTTTAAAAAGGATTCTGGGTAACAGAACCAGGTCAGAGCCCCACAAGTCACCCCATCTTGTATTCCCCTAGGTCTCTAGTTTTCCAAAATGCACAGGTTTGGTAGGTTTCCCTAGGTGCCGGCTGAGCTAGAGTCCAAAATCTACAGGTAGGCACTTTGCAAAAAACAGCTCTGTTTTCTGTCAAAAAAAAGGGATGTGTGCACATTGTGCTTTGGGGCATTTCCTGTCGCGCGCGCTAGGCCTATCCACGCAAGTGAGGTATCATTTTTATCGGGAGACTTGGGGGAACACTGGGTGGAAGGAAATTTGTGCCTCCTCTCAGATTCCAGAACTTTCTGCCACAGAAATGTGAGGAACATGTGTTTTTTTTAGCCAAATTTTGAGCTTTGCAAAGGATTCTGGGGTAACAGAACCTGGTCAGAGCCCCACAAGTCACCCCATCTTGGATTCCCCTAGGTCTCTAGTTTTCCAAAATGCACCGGTCTGGTAGGTTTCCCTTGGTGCCGGCTGAGCTAGAGGCCAAGATCTACAGGTAGGCACTTTGCAAAAAACACCTCTGTTTTCTGTCAAAAAATGGGATGTGCCCACGTTGTGCTTTGGCGCATTTCCTGTCAGCGGCGCTAGGCATACCCACACAAGTGAGGTATCATTTTTATCGGGAGACTTGGGGGAACGCTGGGTGGAAGGACATTTGTGCCTCCTCTCCGATTCCCGAACTTTCTGCCACAGAAATGTGAGCAACATGTGTTTTTTTAGCCAAATTTTGAGGTTTGCAAAGGATTCTGGGTAACAGAACCTGGTCAGAGCCCCACAAGTCACCCCATCTTGGATTCCCCTAGGTCTCTAGTTTTCAAAAATGCACAGGTCTGGTAGGTTTCCCTAGGTGCCGGCTGAGCTAAAGGCCAAGATCTACAGGTAGGCACTTTGCAAAAAACACCTCTGTTTTCTGTCAAAAAATGGGATGTGCCCACGTTGTGCTTTGGCGCATTTCCTGTCACCGGCGCTAGGCATACTCACACAAGTGAGGTATCATTTTTATCGGGAGACTTGGGGGAACGCTGGGTGGAAGGACATTTGTGCCTCCTCTCAGATTCCAGAACTTTCTGCCACAGAAATGTGAGCAACATGTGTTTTTTTAGCCAAATTTTGAGGTTTGCAAAGGATTCTGGGTAACAGAACCTGGTCAGAGCCCCACAAGTCACTCCATCTTGGATTCCCTTAGGTCTCTAGTTTTAAAAAATGCACAGGTTTCGTAGGTTTCCCTAGGTGCCGGCTGAGCTAGAGTCCAAAATCTATAGGTAGGCATTTTGCAAAAAACACCTCTGTTTTCTTTTAAAAAAATGGGATGTGTCCACGTTGCGCTTTGGGGCATCTCCTGTCGCGGGCCCTAAGCCTACACACACAAGTGAGGTATCATTTTTATCGGGAGACTTGGGGGAACGCTGTGTGGAAGGAAATTTGTGGTTCCTCTCCGATTCCAGAACTTAGTGTCAGCGAAATGTGAGCAAAACGTGTTTTTTTTAGCCAAAGTTTGAGGTTTGCAAAGGATTCCGGGGTAACAGAACTTGGTCAGAGCCCCACAAGTCACCCCATCTTGGATTCCCCTAGGTCTCTAGTTTAAAAAAATGCACAGGTCTGGTAGGTTTCCCTAGGTGCCGGCTGAGCTAGAGGCCAAGATCTACAGGTAGGCACTTTGCAAAATACACCTCTGTTTTCTGTCAAAAAATGGGATGTGCCCACGTTGTGCTTTGGGGCATTTCCTGTCACCGGTGCTAGGCCTACCCACACAAGTGAGGTATCATTTTTATCGGGGAGACTTGGGGGAACGCTGGGTGGAAGGGAATTTGTGCCTCCTCTCAGATTCCAGAACTTTCTGCCACAGAAATGTGAGCAACATGTGTTTTTTTTTAGCCAAATTTTGAGGTTTGCAAAGGATTCTGGGTAACAGAACCTGGTCAGAGCCCCACAATTCACCCCTTCTTGGATTCCCCTAGGTCTCTAGTTTAAAAAAATGCATAGGTTTGGTAGGTTTCCCTAGGTGCCGGCTGAGCTAGAGTCCAAAATCTACAGGTAGGCACTTTGCAAAAACACCTCTGTTTTCTTTAAAAAAATGGGATGTGTCCACGTTGCATTTTGGGGCATTTCCTGTCGCGGGCGCTAGGCCTACCCACAGAAGTGAGGTATAATTTTTATCGGGAGACTTGGGGGAACGCTGGGTGGAAGGAAGTTTGTGCCTCCTCTCAGATTCCAGAACTTTCTGTCACAGAAATATGAGGAACATGTGTTTTTTTAGCCAAATTTTGAGGTTTGCAAAGGATTTTGGGTAACAGAACCTGGTCAGAGCCCCACAAGTCACCCCATCTTGGATTCCCCTAGGTCACTAGTTTTCAAAAATGCACAGGTTTGGTAGGTTTCCCTAGGTGCCGGCTGAGCTAGAGGCCAAAATCTATAGGTAGGCATTTTGCAAAAAACACCTCTGTTTTCTTTCAAAAATGGGATGTGTCCACGTTGCGCTTTGGGGCACTTCCTGTCGCGGGCGCTAGGCCTACCCACACAAGTGAGGTATCATTTTTATCGGGAGAGTTGGAGGAACGCTGGGTGGAAGGAAATTTGTGGTTCCTCTCCGATTCCAGAACTTTGTGTCAGCGAAATGTGAGCAAAACGTGTTTTTTTTAGCCAAAGTTTGTGGTTTGCAAAGGGTTCTGGGTAACACAACTTGGTCAGAGCCCCACAAGTCACCCCATCTTGTATTCCCCTAGGTCTCTAGTTTTCAAAAATGAACAGGTCTGGTAGGTTTCCCTAGGTGCTGGCTGAGCTAGAGGCCAAGATCTACAGGTAGGCACTTTGCAAAAAACACCTCTGTTTTCTGTAAAAAAATGGGATGTGCCCACGTTGTGCTTTGGGGCATTTCCTGTCACCGGCGCTAGGCCTACCCACACAAGTGAGGTATCATTTTTATCGGGAGACTTGGGGGAACGCTGGGTGGAAGGAAATTTGTGCCTCCTCTCAGATTCCAGAACTTTCTGCCACAGAAATGTGAGGCACATGTGTTTTTTTTAGCCAAATTTTGAGGTTTGCAAAGGATTCTGGGTAACAGAACCTGGTCAGAGCTGCACAAGTCAACCCCATCTTGGATTCCCCTAGGTCTCTAGTTTTCAAAAATGCACAGGTTTGATAGGTTTCCCGAGGTGCCGGCTGAGCTAGAGGCCAAAATCTACAGGTAGGCACTTTGCAAAAAACAGCTCTGTTTTCTGTCAAAAAATGGGATGTGTGGACGTTGTGCTTTGGGGCATTTCCTGTCGCGCGCGCTAGGCCTACCCACACAAGTGAGGTATCATTTTTATCGGGAGACTTGGGGGAACGCTGGGTGGAAGGAAATTTGTGGTTCCTCTCCGATTCCAGAATTTTGTGTCAGCGAAATGTGAGCAAAACGTGTTTTTTTAGCCAAAGTTTGAGGTTTGCAAAGGATTCTGGGTAACAGAACCTGGTCAGAGCCCCACAAGTCACCCCATCTTGGATTCCCCTAGGTCTCTAGTTTTCCAAAATGCACCGGTCTGGTAGGTTTCCCTTGGTGCCGGCTGAGCTAGAGGCCAAGATCTACAGGTAGGCACTTTGCAAAAAACACCTCTGTTTTCTGTCAAAAAATGGGATGTGCCCACGTTGTGCTTTGGCGCATTTCCTGTCAGCGGCGCTAGGCATACCCACACAAGTGAGGTATCATTTTGATCGGGAGACTTGGGGGAACGCTGGGTGGAAGGACATTTGTGCCTCCTCTCCGATTCCCGAACTTTCTGCCACAGAAATGTGAGCAACATGTGTTTTTTTAGCCAAATTTTGAGGTTTGCAAAGGATTCTGGGTAACAGAACCTGGTCAGAGCCCCACAAGTCACCCCATCTTGGATTCCCCTAGGTCTCTAGTTTTCAAAAATGCACAGGTCTGGTAGGTTTCCCTAGGTGCCGGCTGAGCTAGAGGCCAAGATCTACAGGTAGGCACTTTGCAAAAAAACACCTCTGTTTTCTGTCAAAAAATGGGATGTGCCCACGTTGTGCTTTGGCGCATTTCCTGTCCCCCACACAAGTGAGGTATCATTTTTATCGGGAGACTTGGGGGAACTGTGGGTGGAAGGAAATTTGTGCCTCCTCTTAGATTCCAGAACTTTCTGTCACAGAACTATGAGGAACATGTGTTTTTTTAGCCAAATTTTAAAGGTTTGCAAAGGATTCTGGGTAACAGAACCTGGTCAGAGCCCCACAAGTCACCCCATCTTGGATTCCCCTAGGTCTCTAGTGTTCACAAATGCACAGGTTTGGTAGGTTTCCCTAGGTGCCGGCTGAGCTAGAGGCCAAAATCTGCAGGTAGGCACTTTGCAAAAAACACCTCTGTTTTCTTTCAAAAAATGGGATGTGTCCACGTTGCGTTTTGGGGCATTTCCTGTTGCGGGTGCTAGGCCTACCCACACAAGTGAGGTATCATTCTTATCGGGAGACTTGGGGGAACGCTGGGTGGAAGGAAATTTGTGCCTCCTCTTAGATTCCAGAACTTTCTATCACAGAAATATGAGGAACATGTGTTTTTTTAGCCAAATTATGAGGTTTGCAAAGGATTCTGGGTAACAGAACCTGATCAGAGCCCCACAAGTCACCCCATCTTGGATTCCCCTAGGTCTCTAGTGTTCAAAAATGCACAGGTTTGGTAGGTTTCCCTAGGTGCCGGCTGAGCTAGAGGCCAAAATCTACAGGTAGGCACTTTGCAAAAAACACCTGTTTTCTTTAAAAAAATAGGATGTGTCCACGTTGCGCTTTGGGGCATTTCCGGTCGCAGGCGCTAGGGCCTACCCAAACAAGTGAGGTATCATTTTTATCTGGAGGCTTGGGGGAACGCTGGGTGGAAGGAAATTTGTGGTTCCTCTCCGATTCCAGAACTTTGTGTCAGTGAAATGTGAGCAAAACGTGTTTTTTTAGCCAAAGTTTGAGGTTTGCAAAGGATTCTGGGTAACAGAACCTAGTCCGAGCCCCACAAGTCACCCCATCTTGGATTCCCCTAGGTCTCTAGTGTTCAAAAATGCACAGGTTTGGTAGGTTTCCCTAGGTGCCGGCTGAGCTAGAGGCCAAAATCTACAGGTAGGCACTTTGCAAAAAACACCTGTTTTCTTTCAAAAAATAGGATATGTCCACGTTGCGCTTTGGGGCATTTCCGGTCGCAGGCGCTAGGCCTACCCACACAAGTGAGATATCATTTTTATCGGGAGGCTTGGGGGAACGCTGGGTGGAAGGAAATTTGTGGTTCCTCTCCGATTCCAGAACTTTGTGTCAGCGAAATGTGAGCAAAACGTGTTTTTTTAGCCAAAGTTTGAGGTTTGCAAAGGATTCTGGGTAACAGAACTTAGTCCGAGCCCCACAAGTCACCCCATCTTGGATTCCCCTAGGTCTCTAGTTTTCAAAAATGCACAGGTTTGGTAGGTTTCCCTAGGTGCCGGCTGAGCTAGAGGCCAAAATCTACAGGTAGGCACTTTGCAAAAAACACCTCTGTTTTCTTTCAAAAAATGGGATGTGTCCACGTTGCGCTTTGGGGCATTTCCTGTCGCGGGCGCTAGGCCTACCCACACAAGTGAGGTATCATTTTTATCGGGAGGCTTGGGGGAACGCTGGGTGGAAGGAAGTTTGTGGCTCCTCTCATATTCCAGAACTTTCTGTCACCATAATGTGATGAAAACGTGTTTTTTTAGCCAAAGTTTGAGGTTTGCAAAGGAGTGTGGGTAACAGAACCTGGTCAGAGCCCCACAAGTCACCCCATCTTGTATTCCCCTAGGTCTCTAGTTTTAAAAAATGCACAGGTTTGGTAGGTTTCCCTAGGTGCCGGCTGAGCTAGAGTCCAAAATCTACAGGTAGGCACTTTGCAAAAAACAGCTCTGTTTTCTGTCAAAAAATGGGATGTGTGCACATTGTGCTTTGGGGCATTTCCTGTCGCGCGCGCTAGGCCTATCCACGCAAGTGAGGTATCATTTTTATCGGGAGACTTGGGGGAACACTGGGTGGAAGGAAATTTGTGCCTCCTCTCAGATTCCAGAACTTTCTGCCACAGAAATGTGAGGAACATGTTTTTTTTTTAGCCAAATTTTGAGCTTTGCAAAGGATTCTGGGTAACAGAACCTGGTCAGAGCCCCACAAGTCACCCCATCTTGGATTCCCCTAGGTCTTTAGTTTTAAAAAATGCACAGGTTTGGTAGGTTTCCCTAGGTGCCGGCTGAGCTAGAGTCCAAAATCTACAGGTAGGCACTTTGCAAAAAACACCTCTGTTTTCTTTCAAAAAATGGGATGTGTCCACGTTGCGCTTTGGGGCATTTCGTGTCGCGGGCGCTAGGCCTACCCACACAAGTGAGGTATCATTTTTATCGGGAGGCTTGGGAGAACGCTGGGTGGAAGGACATTTGTGGTTCCTCTCCGATTCCAGAACTTTGTGTCAGCGAAATGTGAGCAAAATGTGTTTTTTTAGCCAAAGTTTGAGGTTTGCAAAGGGTTCTGGGTAACAGGACCTGGTCAGAGCCCCACAAGTCACCCCATCTTGGATTCCCCTAGGTCTCTAGTTTTAAAAAATGCACAGGTTTGGTAGGTGTCCCCAGGTGCCGGCTGAGCTAGAGGCCAAGATCTACAGGTAGGCACTTTGCAAAAAACACCTCTGTTTTCTGTCAAAAAATGGGATGTGCCCACGTTGTGCTTTGGGGCATTTCCTGTCACGGGCGCTAGGACTACCCACACAAGTGAGGTATAATTTTTATCAGGAGACTTGGGGGAACGCTGGGTGGAAGGAAATTTGTGCCTCCTCTCAGATTCCAGAACATTCTGTCACAGAAAGATGAGGAACATGTGTTTTTTTAGCCAAATTTTGAGGTTTGCAAAGGATTCTGGGTAACAGAACCTGGTCAGAGCCCCACAAGTCACCCCATCTTGGATTCCCCCAGGTCCCTAGATTTAAAAAATGCACAGGTTTGGTAGGTTTCCCTAGGTGCCGGCTGAGCTAGTGGCCAAAATCTACAGGTAGGCACTTTGCAAAAAACACCTTTTTTCTTTCAAAAAATGGGATGTGTCCACGTTGCGCTTTGGGGCATTTCGTGTCGCGGGCGCTAGGCCTACCCACACAAGTGAGGTATCATTTTTATCGGGAGGCTTGGGGGAACGCTGGGTGGAAGGAAATTTGTGGTTCCTCTCTGATTCCAGAACTTTGTGTCAGCGAAATGTAAGCAAAACGTGTTTTTTTAGCCAAAGTTTGAGATTTGCAAAGGATTCTGGGTAACAGAACCTGGTCAGAGCCCCACAGGTCACCCCATCTTGGATTCCCCTAGGTCTCTAGTTTTCAAAAGTGCACAGGTTTGGTAGGTTTCCCTAGGTGCCGGCTGAGCTAGAGGCCAAAATCTACAGGTAGGCACTTTGCAAAAAACACCTCTGTTTTCTTTCAAAAAATGGGATGTGTCCACGTTGCGTTTTGGGGCATTTCCTGTCGCGGGCGCTAGGCCTACCCACACAAGTGAGGTATCATTTTTATCGGGAGACTTGGAGGAACGGTGGGTGGAAGGAAATTTGTGCCTCCTCTTAGATTCCAGAACTTTCTGTCACAGAACTATGAGGAACATGTGTTTTTTTAGCCAAATTTTGAGGTTTGCAAAGGATTCTGGGTAACAGAACCTGATCAGAGGCCCACAAGTCACCCCATCTTGGATTCCCCTAGGTCTCTAGTGTTCACAAATGCACAGGTTTGGTAGGTTTCCCTAGGTGCCGGCTGAGCTAGAGGCCAAAATCTGCAGGTAGGCACTTTGCAAAAAACACCTCTGTCTTCTTTCAAAAAATGGGATGTGTCCACGTTGCGTTTTGGGGCATTTCCTGTCGCGGGCGCTAGGCCTACCCACACAAGTGAGGTATCATTTTTATCGGGAGACTTGGAGGAACGGTGGGTGGAAGGAAATTTGTGCCTCCTCTTAGATTCCAGAACTTTCTGTCACAGAACTATGAGGAACATGTGTTTTTTTAGCCAAATTATGAGGTTTGCAAAGGATTCTGGGTAACAGAACCTGATCAGAGCCCCACAAGTCACCCCATCTTGGATTCCCCTAGGTCTCTAGTGTTCAAAAATGCACAGGTTTGGTAGGTTTCCCTAGGTGCCGGCTGAGCTAGAGGCCAAAATCTACAGGTAGGCACTTTGCAAAAAACACCTGTTTTCTATAAAAAAATAGGATGTGTCCACGTTGCGCTTTGGGGCATTTCCGGTCGCAGGCGCTAGGCCTACCCACACAAGTGAGGTATCATTTTTATCGGGAGGCTTGGGGGAACGCTGGGTGGAAGGAAATTTGTGGTTCCTCTCCGATTCCAGAACTTTGTGTCAGCGAAATGTGAGCAAAACGTGTTTTTTTAGCCAAAGTTTGAGGTTTGCAAAGGATTCTGGGTAATAGAACCTAGTCCGAGCCCCACAAGTCACCCCATCTTGGATTCCCCTAGGTCTCTAGTTTTCAAAAATGCACAGGTTTAGTAGGTTTACCTAGGTGCCGGCTGAGCTAGAGGCCAAAATCTACAGGTAGGCACTTTGCAAAAAACACCTCTGTTTTCTTTCAATAAATGGGATGTGTCCACGTTGCGCTTTGGGGCATTTCCTGTCGCGGGCCCTAGGCCTACCCACACAAGTGAGGTATCATTTTTATCGGGAGGCTTGGGGGAACACTGGGTGGAAGGAAATGTGTGGCTCCTCTCATATTCCAGAACTTTCTGTTACCATAATGTGATGAAAACGTGTTTTTTTAGCCAAAGTTTGAGGTTTAAAAAGGATTCTGGGTAACAGAACCAGGTCAGAGCCCCACAAGTCACCCCATCTTGTATTCCCCTAGGTCTCTAGTTTTCCAAAATGCACAGGTTTGGTAGGTTTCCCTAGGTGCCGGCTGAGCTAGAGTCCAAAATCTACAGATAGGCACTTTGCAAAAAACAGCTCTGTTTTCTGTCAAAAAAAGGGATGTGTGCACATTGTGCTTTGGGGCATTTCCTGTCGCGCGCGCTAGGCCTATCCACGCAAGTGAGGTATCATTTTTATCGGGAGACTTGGGGGAACACTGGGTGGAAGGAAATTTGTGCCTCCTCTCAGATTCCAGAACTTTCTGCCACAGAAATGTGAGGAACATGTGTTTTTTTTAGCCAAATTTTGAGCTTTGCAAAGGATTCTGGGTAACAGAACCTGGTCAGAGCCCCACAAGTCACCCCATCTTGGATTCCCCTAGGTCTCTAGTTTTCCAAAATGCACCGGTCTGGTAGGTTTCCCTTGGTGCCGGCTGAGCTAGAGGCCAAGATCTACAGGTAGGCACTTTGCAAAAAACACCTCTGTTTTCTGTCAAAAAATGGGATGTGCCCACGTTGTGCTTTGGCGCATTTCCTGTCAGCGGCGCTAGGCATACCCACACAAGTGAGGTATCATTTTTATCGGGAGACTAGGGGGAACGCTGGGTGGAAGGACATTTGTGCCTCCTCTCCGATTCCCGAACTTTCTGCCACAGAAATGTGAGCAACATGTGTTTTTTTAGCCAAATTTTGAGGTTTGCAAAGGATTCTGGGTAACAGAACCTGGTCAGAGCCCCACAAGTCACCCCATCTTGGATTCCCCTAGGTCTCTAGTTTTCAAAAATGCACAGGTCTGGTAGGTTTCCCTAGGTGCCGGCTGAGCTAGAGGCCAAGATCTACAGGTAGGCACTTTGCAAAAAACACCTCTGTTTTCTGTCAAAAAATGGGATGTGCCCACGTTGTGCTTTGGCGCATTTCCTGTCAGCGGCGCTAGGCATACCCACACAAGTGAGGTATCATTTTTATCGGGAGACTTGGGGGAACGCTGGGTGGAAGGACATTTGTGCCTCCTCTCAGATTCCAGAACTTTCTGCCACAGAAATGTGAGCAACATGTGTTTTTTTAGCCAAATTTTGAGGTTTGCAAAGGATTCTGGGTAACAGAACCTGGTCAGAGCCCCACAAGTCACTCCATCTTGGATTCCCCTAGGTCTCTAGTTTTAAAAAATGCACAGGTTTCGTAGGTTTCCCTAGGTGCCGGCTGAGCTAGAGTCCAAAATCTATAGGTAGGCATTTTGCAAAAAACACCTCTGTTTTCTTTTAAAAAAATGGGATGTGTCCACGTTGCGCTTTGGGGCATCTCCTGTCGCGGGCCCTAAGCCTACACACACAAGTGAGGTATCATTTTTATCGGGAGACTTGGGGGAACGCTGTGTGGAAGGAAATTTGTGGTTCCTCTCCGATTCCAGAACTTAGTGTCAGCGAAATGTGAGCAAAACGTGTTTTTTTAGCCAAAGTTTGCAAAGGATTCCGGGTATCAGAACTTGGTCAGAGCCCCACAAGTCACCCCATCTTGGATTCCCCTAGGTCTCTAGTTTAAAAAAATGCACAGGTCTGGTAGGTTTCCCTAGGTGCCGGCTGAGCTAGAGGCCAAGATCTACAGGTAGGCACTTTGCAAAATACACCTCTGTTTTCTGTCAAAAAATGGGATGTGCCCACGTTGTGCTTTGGGGCATTTCCTGTCACCGGTGCTAGGCCTACCCACACAAGTGAGGTATCATTTTTATCGGGAGGCTTGGGGGAACGCTGGGTGGAAGGGAATTTGTGCCTCCTCTCAGATTCCAGAACTTTCTGCCACAGAAATGTGAGCAACATGTGTTTTTTTAGCCAAATTTTGAGGTTTGCAAAGGATTCTGGGTAACAGAACCTGGTCAGAGCCCCACAATTCACCCCATCTTGGATTCCCCTAGGTCTCTAGTTTAAAAAAATGCACAGGTTTGGTAGGTTTCCCTAGGTGCCGGCTGAGCTAGAGTCCAAAATCTACAGGTAGGCACTTTGCAAAAACACCTGTTTTCTTTCAAAAAATGGGATGTGTCCACGTTGCGTTTTGGGGCATTTCCTGTCGCGGGCGCTAGGCCTACCCACAGAAGTGAGGTATCATTTTTATCGGGAGACTTGGGGGAACGCTGGGTGGTAGGAAGTTTGTGCATCCTCTCAGATTCCAGAACTTTCTGTCACAGAAATATGAGGAACATGTGTTTTTTTAGCCAAATTTTGAGGTTTGCAAAGGATTCTGGGTAACAGAACCTGGTCAGAGCCCCACAAGTCACCCCATCTTGGATTCCCCTAGGTCTCTAGTTTTCAAAAATGCACAGGTTTGGTAGGTTTACCTAGGTGCCGGCTGAGCTAGAGGCCAAAATCTACAGGTAGGCACTTTGCAAAAAACACCTCTGTTTTCTTTCAATAAATGGGATGTGTCCACGTTGCGCTTTGGGGCATTTCCTGTCGCGGGCCCTAGGCCTACCCACACAAGTGAGGTATCATTTTTATCGGGAGGCTTGGGGGAACACTGGGTGGAAGGAAATTTGTGGCTCCTCTCATATTCCAGAACTTTCTGTTACCATAATGTGATGAAAACGTGTTTTTTTAGCCAAAGTTTGAGGTTTAAAAAGGATTCTGGGTAACAGAACCAGGTCAGAGCCCCACAAGTCACCCCATCTTGTATTCCCCTAGGTCTCTAGTTTTCCAAAATGCACAGGTTTGGTAGGTTTCCCTAGGTGCCGGCTGAGCTAGAGTCCAAAATCTACAGATAGGCACTTTGCAAAAAACAGCTCTGTTTTCTGTCAAAAAAAGGGATGTGTGCACATTGTGCTTTGGGGCATTTCCTGTCGCGCGCGCTAGGCCTATCCACGCAAGTGAGGTATCATTTTTATCGGGAGACTTGGGGGAACACTGGGTGGAAGGAAATTTGTGCCTCCTCTCAGATTCCAGAACTTTCTGCCACAGAAATGTGAGGAACATGTGTTTTTTTTAGCCAAATTTTGAGCTTTGCAAAGGATTCTGGGTAACAGAACCTGGTCAGAGCCCCACAAGTCACCCCATCTTGGATTCCCCTAGGTCTCTAGTTTTCCAAAATGCACCGGTCTGGTAGGTTTCCCTTGGTGCCGGCTGAGCTAGAGGCCAAGATCTACAGGTAGGCACTTTGCAAAAAACACCTCTGTTTTCTGTCAAAAAATGGGATGTGCCCACGTTGTGCTTTGGCGCATTTCCTGTCAGCGGCGCTAGGCATACCCACACAAGTGAGGTATCATTTTTATCGGGAGACTAGGGGGAACGCTGGGTGGAAGGACATTTGTGCCTCCTCTCCGATTCCCGAACTTTCTGCCACAGAAATGTGAGCAACATGTGTTTTTTTAGCCAAATTTTGAGGTTTGCAAAGGATTCTGGGTAACAGAACCTGGTCAGAGCCCCACAAGTCACCCCATCTTGGATTCCCCTAGGTCTCTAGTTTTCAAAAATGCACAGGTCTGGTAGGTTTCCCTAGGTGCCGGCTGAGCTAGAGGCCAAGATCTACAGGTAGGCACTTTGCAAAAAACACCTCTGTTTTCTGTCAAAAAATGGGATGTGCCCACGTTGTGCTTTGGCGCATTTCCTGTCACCGGCGCTAGGCATACCCACACAAGTGAGGTATCATTTTTATCGGGAGACTTGGGGGAACGCTGGGTGGAAGGACATTTGTGCCTCCTCTCAGATTCCAGAACTTTCTGCCACAGAAATGTGAGCAACATGTGTTTTTTTAGCCAAATTTTGAGGTTTGCAAAGGATTCTGGGTAACAGAACCTGGTCAGAGCCCCACAAGTCACTCCATCTTGGATTCCCCTAGGTCTCTAGTTTTAAAAAATGCACAGGTTTCGTAGGTTTCCCTAGGTGCCGGCTGAGCTAGAGTCCAAAATCTATAGGTAGGCATTTTGCAAAAAACACCTCTGTTTTCTTTTAAAAAAATGGGATGTGTCCACGTTGCGCTTTGGGGCATCTCCTGTCGCGGGCCCTAAGCCTACACACACAAGTGAGGTATCATTTTTATCGGGAGACTTGGGGGAACGCTGTGTGGAAGGAAATTTGTGGTTCCTCTCCGATTCCAGAACTTAGTGTCAGCGAAATGTGAGCAAAACGTGTTTTTTTAGCCAAAGTTTGCAAAGGATTCCGGGTAACAGAACTTGGTCAGAGCCCCACAAGTCACCCCATCTTGGATTCCCCTAGGTCTCTAGTTTAAAAAAATGCACAGGTCTGGTAGGTTTCCCTACGTGCTGGCTGAGCTAGAGGCCAAGATCTACAGGTAGGCACTTTGCAAAATACACCTCTGTTTTCTGTCAAAAAATGGGATGTGCCCACGTTGTGCTTTGGGGCATTTCCTGTCACCGGTGCTAGGCCTACCCACACAAGTGAGGTATCATTTTTATCGGGAGGCTTGGGGAACGCTGGGTGGAAGGGAATTTGTGCCTCCTCTCAGATTCCAGAACTTTCTGCCACAGAAATGTGAGCAACATGTGTTTTTTTAGCCAAATTTTGAGGTTTGCAAAGGATTCTGGGTAACAGAACCTGGTCAGAGCCCCACAATTCACCCCATCTTGGATTCCCCTAGGTCTCTAGTTTAAAAAAATGCACAGGTTTGGTAGGTTTCCCTAGGTGCCGGCTGAGCTAGAGTCCAAAATCTACAGGTAGGCACTTTGCAAAAACACCTCTGTTTTCTTTCAAAAAATGGGATGTGTCCACGTTGCGTTTTGGGGCATTTCCTGTCGCGGGCGCTAGGCCTACCCACAGAAGTGAGGTATCATTTTTATCGGGAGACTTGGGGGAACGCTGGGTGGTAGGAAGTTTGTGCATCCTCTCAGATTCCAGAACTTTCTGTCACAGAAATATGAGGAACATGTGTTTTTTTAGCCAAATTTTGAGGTTTGCAAAGGATTCTGGGTAACAGAACCTGGTCAGAGCCCCACAAGTCACCCCATCTTGGATTCCCCTAGGTCACTAGTTTTCAAAAATGCACAGGTTTGGTAGGTTTCCCTAGGTGCCGGCTGAGCTAGAGGCCAAAATCTATAGGTAGGCATTTTGCAAAAAACACCTCTGTTTTCTTTCAAAAAATGGGATGTGTCCACGTTGCGCTTTGGGGCACTTCCTGTCGCGGGCGCTAGGCCTACCCACACAAGTGAGGTATCATTTTTATCGGGAGACTTTGGGGAACGCTGGGTGGAAGGAAATTTGTGGTTCCTCTCCGATTCGAGAACTTTGTGTCAGCGAAATGTGAGCAAAACGTGTTTTTTTAGCCAAAGTTTGTGGTTTGCAAAGGATTCTGGGTAACACAACTTGGTCAGAGCCCCACAAGTCACCCCATCTTGTATTCCCCTAGGTCTCTAGTTTTCAAAAATGAACAGGTCTGGTAGGTTTCCCTAGGTGCTGGCTGAGCTAGAGGCCAAGATCTACAGGTAGGCACTTTGCAAAAAACACCTCTGTTTTCTGTAAAAAAATGGGATGTGCCCATGTTGTGATTTGGGGCATTTCCTGTCACCGGCGCTAGGCCTACCCACACAAGTGAGGTATCATTTTTATCGGGAGACTTGGGGGAACGCTGGGTGGAAGGAAATTCGTGCCTCCTCTCAGATTCCAGAACTTTCTGCCACAGAAATGTGAGGCACATGTGTTTTTTTAGCCAAATTTTGAGGTTTGCAAAGGATTCTGGGTAACAGAACCTGGTCAGAGCCCCACAAGTCACCCCATCTTGGATTCCCCTAGGTCTCTAGTTTTAAAAAATGCACAGGTTTAATAGGTTTCCCGAGGTGCCGGCTGAGCTAGAGGCCAAAATCTACAGGTAGGCACTTTGCAAAAAACAGCTCTGTTTTCTGTCAAAAAATGGGATGTGTGGACGTTGTGCTTTGGGGCATTTCCTGTCGCGCGCGCTAGGCCTACCCACACAAGTGAGGTATCATTTTTATCGGAAGACTTGGGGGAACGCTGGGTGGAAGGAAATTTGTGGTTCCTCTCCGATTCCAGAACTTTGTGTCAGCGAAATGTGAGCAAAACGTGTTTTTTTAGCCAAAGTTTGAGGTTTGCAAAGGATTCTGGGTAACAGAACCTGGTCAGAGCCCCACAAGTCACCCCATCTTGGATTCCCCTAGGTCTCTAGTTTTCAGAAATGCACAGGTTTGGTAGGTTTCCCTAGGTGCCGGCTGAGCTAGAGGCCAAGATCTACAGGTAGGCACTTTGCAAAAAACACCTCTGTTTTCTGTCAAAAAATGGGATGTGCCCACGTTGTGCTTTGGCGCATTTCCTGTCACCGGCGCTAGGCATACCCACACAAGTGAGGTATCATTTTTATCGGGAGACTTGGGGGAACGCTGGGTGGAAGGACATTTGTGCCTCCTCTCAGATTCCAGAACTTTCTGCCACAGAAATGTGAGCAACATGTGTTTTTTTAGCCAAATTTTGAGGTTTGCAAAGGATTCTGGGTAACAGAACCTGGTCAGAGCCCCACAAGTCACTCCATCTTGGATTCCCCTAGGTCTCTAGTTTTAAAAAATGCACAGGTTTCGTAGGTTTCCCTAGGTGCCGGCTGAGCTAGAGTCCAAAATCTATAGGTAGGCATTTTGCAAAAAACACCTCTGTTTTCTTTAAAAAAAATGGGATGTGTCCACGTTGCGCTTTGGGGCATCTCCTGTCTCGGGCCCTAAGCCTACACACACAAGTGAGGTATCATTTTTATCGGGAGACTTGGGGGAACGCTGTGTGGAAGGAAATTTGTGGTTCCTCTCCGATTCCAGAACTTAGTGTCAGCGAAATGTGAGCAAAACGTGTTTTTTTAGCCAAAGTTTGAGGTTTGCAAAGGATTCCGGGTAACAGAACTTGGTCAGAGCCCCACAAGTCACCCCATCTTGGATTCCCCTAGGTCTCTAGTTTAAAAAAATGCACAGGTCTGGTAGGTTTCCCTAGGTGCCGGCTGAGCTAGAGGCCAAGATCTACAGGTAGGCACTTTGCAAAATACACCTCTGTTTTCTGTCAAAAAATGGGATGTGCCCACGTTGTGCTTTGGGGCATTTCCTGTCACCGGTGCTAGGCCTACCCACACAAGTGAGGTATCATTTTTATCGGGAGACTTGGGGGAACGCTGGGTGGAAGGGAATTTGTGCCTCCTCTCAGATTCCAGAACTTTCTGCCACAGAAATGTGAGCAACATGTGTTTTTTTAGCCAAATTTTGAGGTTTGCAAAGGATTCTGGGTAACAGAACCTGGTCAGAGCCCCACAATTCACCCCATCTTGGATTCCCCTAGGTCTCTAGTTTAAAAAAATGCACAGGTTTGGTAGGTTTCCCTAGGTGCCGGCTGAGCTAGAGTCCAAAATCTACAGGTAGGCACTTTGCAAAAACACCTCTGTTTTCTTTCAAAAAATGGGATGTGTCCACGTTGCGTTTTGGGGCATTTCCTGTCGCGGGCGCTAGGCCTACCCACAGAAGTGAGGTATCATTTTTATCGGGAGACTTGGGGGAACGCTGGGTGGTAGGAAGTTTGTGCATCCTCTCAGATTCCAGAACTTTCTGTCACAGAAATATGAGGAACATGTGTTTTTTTAGCCAAATTTTGAGGTTTGCAAAGGATTCTGGGTAACAGAACCTGGTCAGAGCCCCACAAGTCACCCCATCTTGGATTCCCCTAGGTCACTAGTTTTCAAAAATGCACAGGTTTGGTAGGTTTCCCTAGGTGCCGGCTGAGCTAGAGGCCAAAATCTATAGGTAGGCATTTTGCAAAAAACACCTCTGTTTTCTTTAAAAAAATGGGATGTGTCCACGTTGCGCTTTGGGGCACTTCCTGTCGCGGGCGCTAGGCCTACCCACACAAGTGAGGTATCATTTTTATCGGGAGACTTTGGGGAACGCTGGGTGGAAGGAAATTTGTGGTTCCTCTCCGATTCCAGAACTTTGTGTCAGCGAAATGTGAGCAAAACGTGTTTTTTTAGCCAAAGTTTGTGGTTTGCAAAGGATTCTGGGTAACACAACTTGGTCAGAGCCCCACAAGTCACCCCATCTTGTATTCCCCTAGGTCTCTAGTTTTCAAAATGAACAGGTCTGGTAGGTTTCCCTAGGTGCTGGCTGAGCTAGAGGCCAAGATCTACAGGTAGGCACTTTGCAAAAAACACCTCTGTTTTCTGTAAAAAAATGGGATGTGCCCATGTTGTGATTTGGGGCATTTCCTGTCACCTGCGCTAGGCCTACCCTCACAAGTGAGGTATCATTTTTATCGGGAGACTTGGGGGAACGCTGGGTGGAAGGAAATTCGTGCCTCCTCTCAGATTCCAGAACTTTCTGCCACAGAAATGTGAGGCACATGTGTTTTTTTAGCCAAATTTTGAGGTTTGCAAAGGATTCTGGGTAACAGAACCTGGTCAGAGCCCCACAAGTCACCCCATCTTGGATTCCCCTAGGTCTCTAGTTTTAAAAAATGCACAGGTTTAATAGGTTTCCCGAGGTGCCGGCTGAGCTAGAGGCCAAAATCTACAGGTAGGCACTTTGCAAAAAACAGCTCTGTTTTCTGTCAAAAAATGGGATGTGTGGACGTTGTGCTTTGGGGCATTTCCTGTCGCGCGCGCTAGGCCTACCCACACAAGTGAGGTATCATTTTTATCGGAAGACTTGGGGGAACGCTGGGTGGAAGGAAATTTGTGGTTCCTCTCCGATTCCAGAACTTTGTGTCAGCGAAATGTGAGCAAAACGTGTTTTTTTAGCCAAAGTTTGAGGTTTGCAAAGGATTCCGGGTAACAGAACTTGGTCAGAGCCCCACAAGTCACCCCATCTTGGATTCCCCTAGGTCTCTAGTTTAAAAAAATGCACAGGTCTGGTAGGTTTCCCTAGGTGCCGGCTGAGCTAGAGGCCAAGATCTACAGGTAGGCACTTTGCAAAATACACCTCTGTTTTCTGTCAAAAAATGGGATGTGCCCACGTTGTGCTTTGGGGCATTTCCTGTCACCGGTGCTAGGCCTACCCACACAAGTGAGGTATCATTTTTATCGGGAGACTTGGGGGAACGCTGGGTGGAAGGGAATTTGTGCCTCCTCTCAGATTCCAGAACTTTCTGCCACAGAAATGTGAGCAACATGTGTTTTTTTTTAGCCAAATTTTGAGGTTTGCAAAGGATTCTGGGTAACAGAACCTGGTCAGAGCCCCACAATTCACCCCATCTTGGATTCCCCTAGGTCTCTAGTTTAAAAAAATGCACAGGTTTGGTAGGTTTCCCTAGGTGCCGGCTGAGCTAGAGTCCAAAATCTACAGGTAGGCACTTTGCAAAAACACCTCTGTTTTCTTTCAAAAATGGGATGTGTCCACGTTGCGTTTTGGGGCATTTCCTGTCGCGGGCGCTAGGCCTACCCACAGAAGTGAGGTATCATTTTTATCGGGAGACTTGGGGGAACGCTGGGTGGTAGGAAGTTTGTGCATCCTCTCAGATTCCAGAACTTTCTGTCACAGAAATATGAGGAACATGTGTTTTTTTAGCCAAATTTTGAGGTTTGCAAAGGATTCTGGGTAACAGAACCTGGTCAGAGCCCCACAAGTCACCCCATCTTGGATTCCCCTAGGTCACTAGTTTTCAAAAATGCACAGGTTTGGTAGGTTTCCCTAGGTGCCGGCTGAGCTAGAGGCCAAAATCTATAGGTAGGCATTTTGCAAAAAACACCTCTGTTTTCTTTCAAAAAATGGGATGTGTCCACGTTGCGCTTTGGGGCACTTCCTGTCGCGGGCGCTAGGCCTACCCACACAAGTGAGGTATCATTTTTATCGGGAGACTTTGGGGAACGCTGGGTGGAAGGAAATTTGTGGTTCCTCTCCGATTCCAGAACTTTGTGTCAGCGAAATGTGAGCAAAACGTGTTTTTTTAGCCAAAGTTTGTGGTTTGCAAAGGATTCTGGGTAACACAACTTGGTCAGAGCCCCACAAGTCACCCCATCTTGTATTCCCCTAGGTCTCTAGTTTTCAAAAATGAACAGGTCTGGTAGGTTTCCCTAGGTGCTGGCTGAGCTAGAGGCCAAGATCTACAGGTAGGCACTTTGCAAAAAACACCTCTGTTTTCTGTAAAAAAATGGGATGTGCCCATGTTGTGATTTGATGTGCCCATGTTGTGATTTGGGGCATTTCCTGTCACCGGCGCTAGGCCTACCCTCACAAGTGAGGTATCATTTTTATCGGGAGACTTGGGGGAACGCTGGGTGGAAGGAAATTCGTGCCTCCTCTCAGATTCCAGAACTTTCTGCCACAGAAATGTGAGGCACATGTGTTTTTTTAGCCAAATTTTGAGGTTTGCAAAGGATTCTGGGTAACAGAACCTGGTCAGAGCCCCACAAGTCACCCCATCTTGGATTCCCCTAGGTCTCTAGTTTTAAAAAATGCACAGGTTTAATAGGTTTCCCGAGGTGCCGGCTGAGCTAGAGGCCAAAATCTACAGGTAGGCACTTTGCAAAAAACAGCTCTGTTTTCTGTCAAAAAATGGGATGTGTGGACGTTGTGCTTTGGGGCATTTCCTGTCGCGCGCGCTAGGCCTACCCACACAAGTGAGGTATCATTTTTATCGGAAGACTTGGGGGAACGCTGGGTGGAAGGAAATTTGTGGTTCCTCTCCGATTCCAGAACTTTGTGTCAGCGAAATGTGAGCAAAACGTGTTTTTTTAGCCAAAGTTTGAGGTTTGCAAAGGATTCTGGGTAACAGAACCTGGTCAGAGCCCCACAAGTCACCCCATCTTGGATTCCCCTAGGTCTCTAGTTTTCCAAAATGCACCGGTCTGGTAGGTTTCCCTTGGTGCCGGCTGAGCTAGAGGCCAAGATCTACAGGTAGGCACTTTGCAAAAAACACCTCTGTTTTCTGTCAAAAAATGGGATGTGCCCACGTTGTGCTTTGGCGCATTTCCTGTCAGCGGCGCTAGGCATACCCACACAAGTGAGGTATCATTTTTATCGGGAGACTTGGGGGAACGCTGGGTGGAAGGACATTTGTGCCTCCTCTCCGATTCCCGAACTTTCTGCCACAGAAATGTGAGCAACATGTGTTTTTTTAGCCAAATTTTGAGGTTTGCAAAGGATTCTGGGTAACAGAACCTGGTCAGAGCCCCACAAGTCACCCCATCTTGGATTCCCCTAGGTCTCTAGTTTTCAAAAATGCACAGGTCTGGTAGGTTTCCCTAGGTGCCGGCTGAGCTAGAGGCCAAGATCTACAGGTAGGCACTTTGCAAAAAACACCTCTGTTTTCTGTCAAAAAATGGGATGTGCCCACGTTGTGCTTTGGCGCATTTCCTGTCACCGGCGCTAGGCATACCCACACAAGTGAGGTATCATTTTTATCGGGAGACTTGGGGGAACGCTGGGTGGAAGGACATTTGTGCCTCCTCTCAGATTCCAGAACTTTCTGCCACAGAAATGTGAGCAACATGTGTTTTTTTAGCCAAATTTTGAGGTTTGCAAAGGATTCTGGGTAACAGAACCTGGTCAGAGCCCCACAAGTCACTCCATCTTGGATTCCCCTAGGTCTCTAGTTTTAAAAAATGCACAGGTTTCGTAGGTTTCCCTAGGTGCCGGCTGAGCTAGAGTCCAAAATCTATAGGTAGGCATTTTGCAAAAAACACCTCTGTTTTCTTTAAAAAAAATGGGATGTGTCCACGTTGCGCTTTGGGGCATCTCCTGTCGCGGGCGCTAAGCCTACACACACAAGTGAGGTATCATTTTTATCGGGAGACTTGGGGGGAACGCTGTGTGGAAGGAAATTTGTGGTTCCTCTCCGATTCCAGAACTTTGTGTCAGCACAATGTGAGCAAAACGTGTTTTTTTAGCCAAAGTTTGAGGTTTGCAAAGGATTCCGGGTAACAGAACTTGGTCAGAGCCCCACAAGTCACCCCATCTTGGATTCCCCTAGGTCTCTAGTTTAAAAAAATGCACAGGTCTGGTAGGTTTCCCTAGGTGCCGGCTGAGCTAGAGGCCAAGATCTACAGGTAGGCACTTTGCAAAATACACCTCTGTTTTCTGTCAAAAAATGGGATGTGCCCACGTTGTGCTTTGGGGCATTTCCTGTCACCGGCGCTAGGCCTACCCACACAAGTGAGGTATCATTTTTATCGGGAGACTTGGGGGAACGCTGGGTGGAAGGGAATTTGTGCCTCCTCTCAGATTCCAGAACTTTCTGCCACAGAAATGTGAGCAACATGTGTTTTTTTTAGCCAAATTTTGAGGTTTGCAAAGGATTCTGGGTAACAGAACCTGGTCAGAGCCCCACAATTCACCCCATCTTGGATTCCCCTAGGTCTCTAGTTTAAAAAAATGCACAGGTTTGGTAGGTTTCCCTAGGTGCCGGCTGAGCTAGAGTCCAATATCTACAGGTAGGCACTTTGCAAAAACACCTCTGTTTTCTTTCAAAAAATGGGATGTGTCCACGTTGCGTTTTGAGGCATTTCCTGTCGCGGTCGCTAGGCCTACCCACAGAAGTGAGGTATCATTTTTATTGGGAGACTTGGGGGAACGCTGGGTGGAAGGAAGTTTGTGCCTCCTCTCAGATTCCAGAACTTTCTGTCACAGAAATATGAGGAACATGTGTTTTTTGAGCCAAATTTTGAGGTTTGCAAAGGATTCTGGGTAACAGAACCTGGTCAGAGCCCCACAAGTCACCCCATCTTGGATTCACCTAGGTCACTAGTTTTAAAAAATGCACAGGTTTGGTAGGTTTCCCTAGGTGCCGGCTGAGCTAGAGGCCAAAATCTATAGGTAGGCATTTTGCAAAAAACACCTCTGTTTTCTTTCAAAAAATGGGATGTGTCTACGTTGCACTTTGGGGCACTTCCTGTCGCGGGCGCTAGGCCTACCCACACAAGTGAGGTATCATTTTTATCGGGAGACTTGGGGGAACGCTGGGTGGAAGGAAATTTGTGGTTCCTCTCCGATTCCAGAACTTTGTGTCAGCGAAATGTGAGCAAAACGTGTTTTTTTAGCCAAAGTTTGAGGTTTGCAAAGGATTCTGGGTAACAGAACCTGGTCAGAGCCCCACAAGTCACCCCATCTTGGATTCCCCTAGGTCTCTAGTTTTCCAAAATGCACCGGTCTGGTAGGTTTCCCTTGGTGCCGGCTGAGCTAGAGGTCAAGATCTACAGGTAGGCACTTTGCAAAAAACACCTCTGTTTTCTGTCAAAAAATGGGATGTGCCCACGTTGTGCTTTGGCGCATTTCCTGTCAGCGGCCCTAGGCATACCCACACAAGTGAGGTATCATTTTTATCGGGAGACTTGGCTGAACGCTGGGTGGAAGGACATTTGTGCCTCCTCTCCGATTCCCGAACTTTCTGCCACAGAAATGTGAGCAACATGTGTTTTTTTAGCCAAATTTTGAGGTTTGCAAAGGATTCTGGGTAACAGAACCTGGTCAGAGCCCCACAAGTCACCCCATCTTGGATTCCCCTAGGTCTCTAGTTTTCAAAAATGTACAGGTCTGGTAGGTTTCCCTAGGTGCCGGCTGAGCTAGAGGCCAAGATTTACAGGTAGGCACTTTGCAAAAAACACCTCTGTTTTCTGTCAAAAAATGGGATGTGCCCACGTTGTGCTTTGGCGCATTTCCTGTCACCGGCGCTAGGCAGACCCACACAAGTGAGGTATCATTTTTATCGGGGGACTTGGGGGAACGCTGGGTGGAAGGACATTTGTGCCTCCTCTCAGATTCCAGAACTTTCTGCCACAGAAATGTGAGCAACATGTGTTTTTTTAGCCAAAGTTTGAGGTTTGCAAAGGATTCCGGGTAACAGAACTTGGTCAGAGCCCCACAAGTCACCCCATCTTGGATTCCCCTAGGTCTCTAGTTTAAAAAAATGCACAGGTCTGGTAGGTTTCCCTAGGTGCCGGCTGAGCTAGAGGCCAAGATCTACAGGTAGGCACTTTGCAAAATACACCTCTGTTTTCTGTCAAAAAATGGGATGTGCCCACGTTGTGCTTTGGGGCATTTCCTGTCACCGGCGCTAGGCCTACCCACACAAGTGAGGTATCATTTTTATCGGGAGACTTGGGGGAACGCTGGGTGGAAGGGAATTTGTGCCTCCTCTCAGATTCCAGAACTTTCTGCCACAGAAATGGGAGCAACATGTGTTTTTTTTAGCCAAAGTTTGTGGTTTGCAAAGGATTCTGGGTAACACAACTTGGTTAGAGCCCCACAAGTCACCCCATCTTGGATTCCCCTAGGTCTCTAGTTTTCAAAAATGAACAGGTCTGGTAGGTTTCCCTAGGTGCTGGCTGAGCTAGAGGCCAAGATCTACAGGTAGGCACTTTGCAAAAAACACCTCTGTTTTCTGTAAAAAAATGGGATGTGCCCATGTTGTGATTTGGGGCATTTCCTGTCACCGGCGCTAGGCCTACCCTCACAAGTGAGGTATCATTTTTATCGGGAGACTTGGGGGAACGCTGGGTGGAAGGAAATTCGTGCCTCCTCTCAGATTCCAGAACTTTCTGCCACAGAAATGTGAGGCACATGTGTTTTTTTAGCCAAATTTTGAGGTTTGCAAAGGATTCTGGGTAACAGAACCTGGTCAGAGCCCCACAAGTCACCCCATCTTGGATTCC
Organism: Pleurodeles waltl; assembly: GCF_031143425.1. Taxonomy (NCBI): domain Eukaryota; kingdom Metazoa; phylum Chordata; class Amphibia; order Caudata; family Salamandridae; genus Pleurodeles; species Pleurodeles waltl. The sequence continues at coordinate 1,504,157,194 of NC_090446.1, read as the reverse complement.
CCTAGGTCTCTAGTTTTAAAAAATGCACAGGTTTAATAGGTTTCCCGAGGTGCCGGCTGAGCTAGAGGCCAAAATCTACAGGTAGGCACTTTGCAAAAAACAGCTCTGTTTTCTGTCAAAAAATGGGATGTGTGGACGTTGTGCTTTGGGGCATTTCCTGTCGCGCGCGCTAGGCCTACCCACACAAGTGAGGTATCATTTTTATCGGAAGACTTGGGGGAACGCTGGGTGGAAGGAAATTTGTGGTTCCTCTCCGATTCCAGAACTTTGTGTCAGCGAAATGTGAGCAAAACGTGTTTTTTTAGCCAAAGTTTGAGGTTTGCAAAGGATTCTGGGTAACAGAACCTGGTCAGAGCCCCACAAGTCACCCCATCTTGGATTCCCCTAGGTCTCTAGTTTTCCAAAATGCACCGGTCTGGTAGGTTTCCCTTGGTGCCGGCTGAGCTAGAGGCCAAGATCTACAGGTAGGCACTTTGCAAAAAACACCTCTGTTTTCTGTCAAAAAATGGGATGTGCCCACGTTGTGCTTTGGCGCATTTCCTGTCAGCGGCGCTAGGCATACCCACACAAGTGAGGTATCATTTTTATCGGGAGACTTGGGGGAACGCTGGGTGGAAGGACATTTGTGCCTCCTCTCCGATTCCCGAACTTTCTGCCACAGAAATGTGAGCAACATGTGTTTTTTTAGCCAAATTTTGAGGTTTGCAAAGGATTCTGGGTAACAGAACCTGGTCAGAGCCCCACAAGTCACCCCATCTTGGATTCCCCTAGGTCTCTAGTTTTCAAAAATGCACAGGTCTGGTAGGTTTCCCTAGGTGCCGGCTGAGCTAGAGGCCAAGATCTACAGGTAGGCACTTTGCAAAAAACACCTCTGTTTTCTGTCAAAAAATGGGATGTGCCCACGTTGTGCTTTGGCGCATTTCCTGTCACCGGCGCTAGGCATACCCACACAAGTGAGGTATCATTTTTATCGGGAGACTTGGGGGAACGCTGGGTGGAAGGACATTTGTGCCTCCTCTCAGATTCCAGAACTTTCTGCCACAGAAATGTGAGCAACATGTGTTTTTTTAGCCAAATTTTGAGGTTTGCAAAGGATTCTGGGTAACAGAACCTGGTCAGAGCCCCACAAGTCACTCCATCTTGGATTCCCCTAGGTCTCTAGTTTTAAAAAATGCACAGGTTTCGTAGGTTTCCCTAGGTGCCGGCTGAGCTAGAGTCCAAAATCTATAGGTAGGCATTTTGCAAAAAACACCTCTGTTTTCTTTAAAAAAAATGGGATGTGTCCACGTTGCGCTTTGGGGCATCTCCTGTCGCGGGCGCTAAGCCTACACACACAAGTGAGGTATCATTTTTATCGGGAGACTTGGGGGAACGCTGTGTGGAAGGAAATTTGTGGTTCCTCTCCGATTCCAGAACTTTGTGTCAGCACAATGTGAGCAAAACGTGTTTTTTTAGCCAAAGTTTGAGGTTTGCAAAGGATTCCGGGTAACAGAACTTGGTCAGAGCCCCACAAGTCACCCCATCTTGGATTCCCCTAGGTCTCTAGTTTAAAAAAATGCACAGGTCTGGTAGGTTTCCCTAGGTGCCGGCTGAGCTAGAGGCCAAGATCTACAGGTAGGCACTTTGCAAAATACACCTCTGTTTTCTGTCAAAAAATGGGATGTGCCCACGTTGTGCTTTGGGGCATTTCCTGTCACCGGCGCTAGGCCTACCCACACAAGTGAGGTATCATTTTTATCGGGAGACTTGGGGGAACGCTGGGTGGAAGGGAATTTGTGCCTCCTCTCAGATTCCAGAACTTTCTGCCACAGAAATGTGAGCAACATGTGTTTTTTTTAGCCAAATTTTGAGGTTTGCAAAGGATTCTGGGTAACAGAACCTGGTCAGAGCCCCACAATTCACCCCATCTTGGATTCCCCTAGGTCTCTAGTTTAAAAAAATGCACAGGTTTGGTAGGTTTCCCTAGGTGCCGGCTGAGCTAGAGTCCAATATCTACAGGTAGGCACTTTGCAAAAACACCTCTGTTTTCTTTCAAAAAATGGGATGTGTCCACGTTGCGTTTTGAGGCATTTCCTGTCGCGGGCGCTAGGCCTACCCACAGAAGTGAGGTATCATTTTTATTGGGAGACTTGGGGGAACGCTGGGTGGAAGGAAGTTTGTGCCTCCTCTCAGATTCCAGAACTTTCTGTCACAGAAATATGAGGAACATGTGTTTTTTGAGCCAAATTTTGAGGTTTGCAAAGGATTCTGGGTAACAGAACCTGGTCAGAGCCCCACAAGTCACCCCATCTTGGATTCACCTAGGTCACTAGTTTTAAAAAATGCACAGGTTTGGTAGGTTTCCCTAGGTGCCGGCTGAGCTAGAGGCCAAAATCTATAGGTAGGCATTTTGCAAAAAACACCTCTGTTTTCTTTCAAAAAATGGGATGTGTCTACGTTGCACTTTGGGGCACTTCCTGTCGCGGGCGCTAGGCCTACCCACACAAGTGAGGTATCATTTTTATCGGGAGACTTGGGGGAACGCTGGGTGGAAGGAAATTTGTGGTTCCTCTCCGATTCCAGAACTTTGTGTCAGCGAAATGTGAGCAAAACGTGTTTTTTTAGCCAAAGTTTGAGGTTTGCAAAGGATTCTGGGTAACAGAACCTGGTCAGAGCCCCACAAGTCACCCCATCTTGGATTCCCCTAGGTCTCTAGTTTTCCAAAATGCACCGGTCTGGTAGGTTTCCCTTGGTGCCGGCTGAGCTAGAGGTCAAGATCTACAGGTAGGCACTTTGCAAAAAACACCTCTGTTTTCTGTCAAAAAATGGGATGTGCCCACGTTGTGCTTTGGCGCATTTCCTGTCAGCGGCCCTAGGCATACCCACACAAGTGAGGTATCATTTTTATCGGGAGACTTGGCTGAACGCTGGGTGGAAGGACATTTGTGCCTCCTCTCCGATTCCCGAACTTTCTGCCACAGAAATGTGAGCAACATGTGTTTTTTTAGCCAAATTTTGAGGTTTGCAAAGGATTCTGGGTAACAGAACCTGGTCAGAGCCCCACAAGTCACCCCATCTTGGATTCCCCTAGGTCTCTAGTTTTCAAAAATGTACAGGTCTGGTAGGTTTCCCTAGGTGCCGGCTGAGCTAGAGGCCAAGATTTACAGGTAGGCACTTTGCAAAAAACACCTCTGTTTTCTGTCAAAAAATGGGATGTGCCCACGTTGTGCTTTGGCGCATTTCCTGTCACCGGCGCTAGGCAGACCCACACAAGTGAGGTATCATTTTTATCGGGGGACTTGGGGGAACGCTGGGTGGAAGGACATTTGTGCCTCCTCTCAGATTCCAGAACTTTCTGCCACAGAAATGTGAGCAACATGTGTTTTTTTAGCCAAAGTTTGAGGTTTGCAAAGGATTCCGGGTAACAGAACTTGGTCAGAGCCCCACAAGTCACCCCATCTTGGATTCCCCTAGGTCTCTAGTTTAAAAAAATGCACAGGTCTGGTAGGTTTCCCTAGGTGCCGGCTGAGCTAGAGGCCAAGATCTACAGGTAGGCACTTTGCAAAATACACCTCTGTTTTCTGTCAAAAAATGGGATGTGCCCACGTTGTGCTTTGGGGCATTTCCTGTCACCGGCGCTAGGCCTACCCACACAAGTGAGGTATCATTTTTATCGGGAGACTTGGGGGAACGCTGGGTGGAAGGGAATTTGTGCCTCCTCTCAGATTCCAGAACTTTCTGCCACAGAAATGGGAGCAACATGTGTTTTTTTTAGCCAAATTTTGAGGTTTGCAAAGGATTCTGGGTAACAGAACCTGGTCAGAGCCCCACAATTCACCCCATCTTGGATTCCCCTAGGTCTCTAGTTTAAAAAAATGCACAGGTTTGGTAGGTTTACCTAGGTGCCGGCTGAGCTAGAGTCCAAAATCTACAGGTAGGCACTTTGCAAAAACACCTCTGTTTTCTTTCAAAAAATGGGATGTGTCCACGTTGCGTTTTGAGGCATTTCCTGTCGCTGGCGCTAGGCCTACCCACAGAAGTGAGGTTTCATTTTTATTGGGAGACTTGGGGGAACGCGGGGTGGAAGGAAGTTTGTGCCTCCTCTCAGATTCCAGAACTTTCTGTCACAGAAATATGAGGAACATGTGTTTTTTTAGCCAAATGTTGAGGTTTGCAAAGGATTCTGGGTAACAGAACCTGGTCAGAGCCCCACAAGTCACCCCATCTTGGATTCCCCTAGGTCACTAGTTTTCAAAAATGCACAGGTTTGGTAGGTTTCCCTAGGTGCCGGCTGAGCTAGAGGCCAAAATCTATAGGTAGGCATTTTGCAAAAAACACCTCTGTTTTCTTTCAAAAAATGGGATGTGTCCACGTTGCACTTTGGGGCACTTCCTGTCGTGGGCGCTAGGCCTACCCACACAAGTGAGGTATCATTTTTATCGGGAGACTTGGGGGAACGCTGGGTGGAAGGAAATTTGTAGTTCCTCTCCGATTCCAGAACTTTGTGTCAGCGAAATGTGAGAAAAACGTGTTTTTTTAGCCAAAGTTTGAGGTTTGCAAAGGATTCTGGGTAACAGAACCTGGTCAGAGCCCCACAAGTCACCCCATCTTGGATTCCCCTAGGTCTCTAGTTTTCCAAAATGCACCGGTCTGGTAGGTTTCCCTTGGTGCCGGCTGAGCTAGAGGGCAAGATCTACAGGTAGGCACTTTGCAAAAAACACCTCTGTTTTCTGTCAAAAAATGGGATGTGCCCACGTTGTGCTTTGGCGCATTTCCTGTCAGCGGCACTAGGCATACCCACACAAGTGAGGTATCATTTTTATCGGGAGACTTGGGGGAACGCTGGGTAGAAGGACATTTGTGCCTCCTCTCCGATTCCCGAACTTTCTGCCACAGAAATGTGAGCAACATGTGTTTTTTTAGCCAAATTTTGAGGTTTGCAAAGGATTCTGGGTAACAGAACCTGGTCAGAGCCCCACAAGTCACCCCATCTTAGATTCCCCTAGGTCTCTAGTTTTAAAAAATGCACAGGTCTGGTAGGTTTCCCTAGGTGCCGGCTGAGCTAGAGGCCAAGATCTACAGGTAGGCACTTTGCAAAAAACACCTCTGTTTTCTGTCAAAAAATGGGATGTGCCCACGTTGTGCTTTGGGGCATTTCCTGTCACCGGCGCTAGGCATACCCACACAAGTGAGGTATCATTTTTATCGGGAGACTTGGGGGAACGCTGGGTGGAAGGACATTTGTGCCTCCTCTCAGATTCCAGAACTTTCTGCCACAGAAATGTGAGCAACATGTGTTTTTTTAGCCAAATTTTGAGGTTTGCAAAGGATTCTGGGTAACAGAACCTGGTCAGAGCCCCACAAGTCACTCCATCTTGGATTCCCCTAGGTCTCTAGTTTTAAAAAATGCACAGGTTTCATAGGTTTCCCTAGGTGACGGCTGAGCTAGAGTCCAAAATCTATAGGTAGGCATTTTGCAAAAAACACCTCTGTTTTCTTTAAAAAAAATGGGATGTGTCCACGTTGCGCTTTGGGGCATCTCCTGTCGCGGGCGCTAAGCCTACACACACAAGTGAGGTATTATTTTTATCGGGAGACTTGGGGGAACGCTGTGTGGAAGGAAATTTGTGGTTCCTCTCCGATTCCAGAACTTTGTGTCAGCGAAATGTGAGCAAAACGTGTTTTTTTAGCTAAAGTTTGAGGTTTGCAAAGGATTCCGGGTAACAGAACTTGGTCAGAGCCCCACAAGTCACCCCATCTTGGATTCCCCTAGGTCTCTAGTTTTAAAAAGTGCACAGGGTTGGTAGGTTTCCCTAGGTGCCGGGTGAGCTAGAGTCCAAAATCTACAGGTAGGCACTTTGCAAAAACACCTCTGTTTTCTTTAAAAAAATGGGATGTGTCCACGTTGCGTTTTGAGGCATTTCCTGTCGCGGGCGCTAGGCCTACCCACAGAAGTGAGGTATCATTTTTATCGGGAGACTTGGGGGAACGCTGGGTGGAAGGAAGTTTGTGCCTCCTCTCAGATTCCAGAACTTTCTGTCACAGAAATATGAGGAACATGTGTTTTTTTAGCCAAATTTTGAGGTTTGCAAAGGATTCTGGGTAACAGAACCTGGTCAGAGCCCCACAAGTCACCCCATCTTGGATTCCCCTAGGTCACTAGTTTTCAAAAATGCACAGGTTTGGTAGGTTTCCCTAGGTGCCGGCTGAGCTAGAGGCCAAAATCTATAGGTAGGCATTTTGCAAAAAACACCTCTGTTTTCTTTCAAAAAATGGGATGTGTCCACGTTGCACTTTGGGGCACTTCCTGTCGCGGGCGCTAGGCCTACCCACACAAGTGAGGTATCATTTTTATCGGGAGACTTGGGGGAACGCTGGATGGAAGGAAATTTGTGGTTCCTCTCCGATTCCAGAACTTTGTGTCAGCGAAATGTGAGCAAAACGTGTTTTTTTAGCCAAAGTTTGTGGTTTGCAAAGGATTCTGGGTAACAGAACTTGGTCAGAGCCCCACAAGTCACCCCATCTTGTATTCCCCGAGGTCTCTAGTTTTAAAAAATGAACAGGTCTGGTAGGTTTCCCTAGGTGCTGGCTGAGCTAGAGGCCAAGATCTACAGGTAGGCACTTTGCATAAAACACCTATGTTTTCTGTAAAAAAATGGGATGTGCCCACGTTGTGTTTTGGGGCATTTCCTGTCACCGGCGCTAGGCCTACCCACACAAGTGAGGTATCATTTTTATCGGGAGACTTGGGGCAATGCTGGGTGGAAGGAAATTTGTGCCTCCTCTCAGATTCCAGAACTTTCTGCCACAGAAATGTGAGGCACATGTGTTTTTTTAGCCAAATTTTGAGGTTTGCAAAGGATTCTGGGTAACAGAACCTGGTCAGAGCCCCACAAGTCACCCCATCTTGGATTCCCCTAGGTCTCTAGTTTTAAAAAATGCACAGGTTTCATAGGTTTCCCTAGGTGCCGGCTGAGCTAGAGTCCAAAATCTATAGGTAGGCATTTTGCAAAAAACACCTCTGTTTTCTTTAAAAAAAATGGGATGTGTCCACGTTGCGCTTTGGGGCATCTCCTGTCGCGGGCGCTAAGCCTACACACACAAGTGAGGTATTATTTTTATCGGGAGACTTGGGGGAACGCTGTGTGGAAGGAAATTTGTGGTTCCTCTCCGATTCCAGAACTTTGTGTCAGCGAAATGTGAGCAAAACGTGTTTTTTTAGCTAAAGTTTGAGGTTTGTAAAGGATTCCGGGTAACAGAACTTGGTCAGAGCCCCACAAGTCACCCCATCTTGGATTCCCCTAGGTCTCTAGTTTTAAAAAATGCACAGGGTTGGTAGGTTTCCCTAGGTGCCGGGTGAGCTAGAGTCCAAAATCTACAGGTAGGCACTTTGCAAAAACACCTCTGTTTTCTTTAAAAAAATGGGATGTGTCCACGTTGCGTTTTGAGGCATTTCCTGTCGCGGGCGCTAGGCCTACCCACAGAAGTGAGGTATCATTTTTATCGGGAGACTTGGGGGAACGCTGGGTGGAAGGAAGTTTGTGCCTCCTCTCAGATTCCAGAACTTTCTGTCACAGAAATATGAGGAACATGTGTTTTTTTAGCCAAATTTTGAGGTTTGCAAAGGATTCTGGGTAACAGAACCTGGTGAGAGCCCCACAAGTCACCCCATCTTGGATTCCCCTAGGTCACTAGTTTTCAAAAATGCACAGGTTTGGTAGGTTTCCCTAGGTGCCGGCTGAGCTAGAGGCCAAAATCTATAGGTAGGCATTTTGCAAAAAACACCTCTGTTTTCTTTAAAAAAATGGGATGTGTCCACGTTGCACTTTGGGGCACTTCCTGTCGCGGGCGCTAGGCCTACCCACACAAGTGAGGTATCATTTTTATCGGGAGACTTGGGGGAACGCTGGATGGAAGGAAATTTGTGGTTCCTCTCCGATTCCAGAACTTTGTGTCAGCGAAATGTGAGCAAAACGTGTTTTTTTAGCCAAAGTTTGTGGTTTGCAAAGGATTCTGGGTAACAGAACTTGGTCAGAGCCCCACAAGTCACCCCATCTTGTATTCCCCGAGGTCTCTAGTTTTAAAAAATGAACAGGTCTGGTAGGTTTCCCTAGGTGCTGGCTGAGCTAGAGGCCAAGATCTACAGGTAGGCACTTTGCATAAAACACCTATGTTTTCTGTAAAAAAATGGGATGTGCCCACGTTGTGCTTTGGGGCATTTCCTGTCACCGGCGCTAGGCCTACCCACACAAGTGAGGTATCATTTTTATCGGGAGACTTGGGGCAATGCTGGTTGGAAGGAAATTTGTGCCTCCTCTCAGATTCCAGAACTTTCTGCCACAGAAATGTGAGGCACATGTGTTTTTTTAGCCAAATTTTGAGGTTTGCAAAGGATTCTGGGTAACAGAACCTGGTCAGAGCCCCACAAGTCACCCCATCTTGGATTCCCCTAGGTCTCTAGTTTTAAAAAATGCACAGGTTTGATAGGTTTCCCGAGGTGCCGGCTGAGCTAGAGGCCAAAATCTACAGGTAGGCACTTTGCAAAAAACAGCTCTGTTTTCTGTCAAAAAATGGGATGTGTGGACGTTGTGCTTTGGGGCATTTCCTGTCGCGCGCGCCAGGCCTACCCACACAAGTGAGGTATCATTTTTATCGGGAGACTTGGGGGAACGCTGGGTGGAAGGAAATTTGTGGTTCCTCTCCGATTCCAGAACTTTGTGTCAGCGAAATGTGAGCAAAACGTGTTTTTTTAGCCAAAGTTTGAGGTTTGCAAAGGATTCTGGGTAACAGAACCTGGTCAGAGCCCCACAAGTCACCCCGTCTTGGATTCCCCTAGGTCTCTAGTTTTCAAAAATGCACAGGTCTGGTAGGTTTCCCTAGGTGCCGGCTGAGCTAGAGGCCAAGATCTACAGGTAGGCACTTTGCAAAAAACACCTCTGTTTTCTGTCAAAAAATGGGATGTGCCCACGTTGTGCTTTGGGGCATTTCCTGTCACCTGCGCTAGGCCTACCCACACAAGTGAGGTATCATTTTTATCGGGAGACTTGGGGGAACGCTGGGTGGATGGAAATTTGTGGTTCCTCTCAGATTCCTGAACTTTCTGCCACAGAAATGTGAGGAAAATGTGTTTTTTTAGCCACATTTTGAGGTTTGCAAAGGATTCTGGGTAACAGAACCTGGTCAGAGCCCCACAAGTCGCCCCATCTTGTATTCCCCTAGGTCTCTAGTTTTTTAAAAATGACAGGTTTGATAGGTTTCCCTAGGTGCCGGCTGAGCTAGAGGCCAAAATCTACAGGTAGGCACTTTGCAAAAAACACCTCTGTTTTCTGTCAAAAAATGGGATGTGTGCACGTTGTGCTTTGGGGCATTTCCTGTCGCGCGCGCTAGGCCTTCCCACACAAGTGAGGTATCATTTTTATCAGGAGACTTGGGGGAACACTGGGTGTAAGGAAATTTGTGCCTCCTCTCAGATTCGAGAACTTTCTGCCACAGAAATGTGTGGAACATGTGTTTTTTTAGCCAAAGTTTCAGGTTTGCAAAGGATTCTGGGTAACAGAACCTGGTCAGAGCCCCACAAGTCACCCCATCTTGGATTCCCCTAGGTCTCTAGTTTTAAAAAATGCACAGGTTTGGTAGGTTTCCCTAGGTGCCGGCTGAGCTAGAGTCCAAAATCTACAGGTAGGCACTTTGCAAAAAACACCTCTGTTTTCTTTAAAAAAATGGGATGTGTCCACGTTGCGTTTTGGGGCATTTCCTGTCGCGGGCTCTAGGCCTACCCACACAAGTGAGGTATCATTTTTATCGGGAGACTTGGGGTAATGCTGGGTGGAAGGAAATCTGTGCCTCCTCTCAGATTCCATAACTTTCTGTCACAGAAATATGAGGAACATGTGTTTTTTTAGCCAAATTTTGAGGTTTGCAAAGGATTCTGGGTAACAGAACCTGGTCAGAGCCCCACAAGTCACCCCATCTTGGATTCCCCTAGGTCTCTAGTTTTCAAAAATGCACAGGTCTGGTAGGTTTCCCTAGGTGCCGGCTGAGCTAGAGGCCAAGATCTACAGGTAGGCATTTTGCAAAAAACACCTCTGTTTTCTTTAAAAAAATGGGATGTGTCCACGTTGCACTTTGGGGCACTTCCTGTCGCGGGCGCTAGGCCTACCCACACAAGTGAGGTATCATTTTTATCGGGAGACTTGGGGGAACGCTGGATGGAAGGAAATTTGTGGTTCCTCTCCGATTCCAGAACTTTGTGTCAGCGAAATGTGAGCAAAACGTGTTTTTTTAGCCAAAGTTTGTGGTTTGCAAAGGATTCTGGGTAACAGAACTTGGTCAGAGCCCCACAAGTCACCCCATCTTGTATTCCCCGAGGTCTCTAGTTTTAAAAAATGAACAGGTCTGGTAGGTTTCCCTAGGTGCTGGCTGAGCTAGAGGCCAAGATCTACAGGTAGGCACTTTGCATAAAACACCTATGTTTTCTGTAAAAAAATGGGATGTGCCCACGTTGTGCTTTGGGGCATTTCCTGTCACCGGCGCTAGGCCTACCCACACAAGTGAGGTATCATTTTTATCGGGAGACTTGGGGCAATGCTGGGTGGAAGGAAATTTGTGCCTCCTCTCAGATTCCAGAACTTTCTGCCACAGAAATGTGAGGCACATGTGTTTTTTTAGCCAAATTTTGAGGTTTGCAAAGGATTCTGGGTAACAGAACCTGGTCAGAGCCCCACAAGTCACCCCATCTTGGATTCCCCTAGGTCTCTAGTTTTAAAAAATGCACAGGTTTGATAGGTTTCCCGAGGTGCCGGCTGAGCTAGAGGCCAAAATCTACAGGTAGGCACTTTGCAAAAAACAGCTCTGTTTTCTGTCAAAAAATGGGATGTGTGGACGTTGTGCTTTGGGGCATTTCCTGTCGCGCGCGACAGGCCTACCCACACAAGTGAGGTATCATTTTTATCGGGAGACTTGGGGGAACGCTGGGTGGAAGGAAATTTGTGGTTCCTCTCCGATTCCAGAACTTTGTGTCAGCGAAATGTGAGCAAAACGTGTTTTTTTAGCCAAAGTTTGAGGTTTGCAAAGGATTCTGGGTAACAGAACCTGGTCAGAGCCCCACAAGTCACCCCGTCTTGGATTCCCCTAGGTCTCTAGTTTTCAAAAATGCACAGGTCTGGTAGGTTTCCCTAGGTGCCGGCTGAGCTAGAGGCCAAGATCTACAGGTAGGCACTTTGCAAAAAACACCTCTGTTTTCTGTCAAAAAATGGGATGTGCCCACGTTGTGCTTTGGGGCATTTCCTGTCACCTGCGCTAGGCCTACCCACACAAGTGAGGTATCATTTTTATCGGGAGACTTGGGGGAACGCTGGGTGGATGGAAATTTGTGGTTCCTCTCAGATTCCTGAACTTTCTGCCACAGAAATGTGAGGAAAATGTGTTTTTTTAGCCACATTTTGAGGTTTGCAAAGGATTCTGGGTAACAGAACCTGGTCAGAGCCCCACAAGTCGCCCCATCTTGTATTCCCCTAGGTCTCTAGTTTTTTAAAAATGACAGGTTTGATAGGTTTCCCTAGGTGCCGGCTGAGCTAGAGGCCAAAATCTACAGGTAGGCACTTTGCAAAAAACACCTCTGTTTTCTGTCAAAAAATGGGATGTGTGCACGTTGTGCTTTGGGGCATTTCCTGTCGCGCGCGCTAGGCCTTCCCACACAAGTGAGGTATCATTTTTATCAGGAGACTTGGGGGAACACTGGGTGTAAGGAAATTTGTGCCTCCTCTCAGATTCGAGAACTTTCTGCCACAGAAATGTGTGGAACATGTGTTTTTTTAGCCAAAGTTTCAGGTTTGCAAAGGATTCTGGGTAACAGAACCTGGTCAGAGCCCCACAAGTCACCCCATCTTGGATTCCCCTAGGTCTCTAGTTTTAAAAAATGCACAGGTTTGGTAGGTTTCCCTAGGTGCCGGCTGAGCTAGAGTCCAAAATCTACAGGTAGGCACTTTGCAAAAAACACCTCTGTTTTCTTTAAAAAAATGGGATGTGTCCACGTTGCGTTTTGGGGCATTTCCTGTCGCGGGCTCTAGGCCTACCCACACAAGTGAGGTATCATTTTTATCGGGAGACTTGGGGTAATGCTGGGTGGAAGGAAATCTGTGCCTCCTCTCAGATTCCATAACTTTCTGTCACAGAAATATGAGGAACATGTGTTTTTTTAGCCAAATTTTGAGGTTTGCAAAGGATTCTGGGTAACAGAACCTGGTCAGAGCCCCACAAGTCACCCCATCTTGGATTCCCCTAGGTCTCTAGTTTTCAAAAATGCACAGGTTTGGTAGGTTTCCCTAGGTGCCGGCTGAGCTAGAGGCCAAAATCTACAGGTAGGCACTTTGCAAGAAACACCTCTGTTTTCTTTCAAAAAAATGGGATGTGTCCACGTCCGTTTTGGGGTGTTTCCTGTCACGTGCACTAGGCCTACCCACACATGTGAGGCATCATTTTTATCGGGAGACTTGGGGGAACATAGATTAGCAAAACAAGTGTTATTGCCCCTTGTCTTTCTCTACATTTTTTCCTTCCAAATATAGGAGAGTGTGTAAATAAGACATCTATTTGAGAAATGCCTTGTAATTCACATGCTAGTATGGTTACCCCGGAATTCAGAGATGTGCAAATAACCACTGCTCCTCAACACATTATGTTGTGCCCTTTTTTGAAATACAAAGGTTTTCTTTATAGCTATTTTTTACTCTTTATATTTCAGCAAATGAATTGCTGTATACCCGGTATAGAATGAAAACGCACTGCAGGGTGCAGCTCATTTATTGGCTCTGGGTACCTAGGGTTCTTCATGAACCTACAAGCCCTATATAGCCCGCAACCAGAGGAGTCCAGCAGACGTAACGGTATATTGCTTTCGAAAATCTGACATTGCAGGAAAAAGTCACAGAGTAAAACGGAGAGAAAAATTGATGTTTTTTTCACCTCAATTTCAATATTTTTCTTTTTCAGTTGTTATTTTCTGTAGGAAACCCTTGTAGGATCTACACAAATGACCCCTTTCTGAATTCAGAATTGTGTCTACTTTTCAGAAATGTTTAGGTTTTTGGGATCCAACATTGGTTTCATGCCCATTTCTTTCACTGACTGGAAGCAGGCTGAAAGCACAAAAATTTTAAAAATGGGGTATGTCCCAGTAAAATGCCAAATTTGTGTTGAAAAATTGGGTTTTCTGATTCAAGTCTGCCTGTTCCTGAAAGCTGGGAAGCTGGTGTGTTTAGCACCGCAAACCCTTTGTTGATGCAATTTTCAGGGGAAAAAACCACAAGCCTTCTTCTGCAGCCACTTTTTCCCATTTCTTTGAAAAAAACGACATTGTCACTGTATTTTGGCTAATTTCTTGACCTCCTTCAGGGGAACCCACAAAGTCTCGGTACCTCTAGAATCCCTAGGATGTTGGGAAAAAAAGGACGCAAATTTGTCTTGGTTAGCTTATGTGGACAAAAAGTTATGAGGGCCTAAGCGCAAACTGCCCCAAATAGGCAAAAAAAGGCCTGGCACAGGAGGGGGAAAAGGCCTGGCAGCGAAGGGGTTAAGGACTTAGGCCTTACTCTAAACAAGGAAAAATCGTTCCTTTAACCTTCGACTCGGTTAGCCTTCCTATGGGCTATATTATACACGCAAATGGCCAAAGCCTATCCAGCGCTGGACAGACAAACCAAGTTTATCTCCCTAGCGAAGTGATTCCAAAGAAAAAGGTGTCTTTCAGTTTGTTAGTACAAGTCCTTACTAGGCATGATGTCGTCAGGCATAAGCCTTATTCCCTACTTTCGGCTGCCCATGTGTCCAATTCAAGAGGAGCTGGACAAACAATGGACGCTGGCACAAGGGTCCTTCGAGGACACGGTCCTTATAACACTGCACATGGTCCACTCTCTCGATTGGTGGACAATTCCTGAAAACATTTCAAAAGATCTCACGTTCTTGCCACAGATTCCTCCCAATGATCATGATGACGGACGCGACACTCACCGGATGGTGTGCATGCCTGCAAGACCTTCGGGTCAACGGCATATGGCTCCTCCTCACCATCTTTTTCGCATAAACCTTCTAGAGCTGAGAGCGGTCTATTATGCCTTGCAAGCCTTCCTTCCGAAGATTTGAGGGTCAACAGTGCTTGTCAGGGCAGACAATACCTCCACAATGCACTACCTCAACAAGCAAGGAGGAACGTGTTCCCACCTTCTCTCTCGAGAGGCGCAGACCAGCTGGAAATGGTGCATTCACCACTCAGTCCACATAACAGCGGAGCATGTCCCAGGCCTAGAGAATACAAGGGCGGATTCGTTGAGCAGGTTGGCAACATCCGCTCACAAGTGGGAATTAGACCTGCAGACATTAGATAAAATATTCGACCAGTGGTGAAAACCGACTCTGGATTTATTCGCATCCTCCCAGAATGCCAAATGCCAACACTACGCAAGTTGGCATCACCAACAGGGATCATGGGGGAATGCATTTTCGATTGCATGGTCAGGGATCTATGCGTACGCCTTTCCTCCTATCCCTCTCCTCACAAGGGTGATCAGGAAGATGAAGTTGGAACCCTGACAGATGATCCTAATATCGCCAGTGTGGCCGCGTCAACTGTGGTACACAGAGTTGCTTCTCCTGTCTGCTTGTCCACCCATCAGGATCAGACCAATTCCGGAGCTGCTTACCATCAACTGGGGACAAGTAAGGCACCTGGATCCCAGGTCTCTGAATTTGTGCACCTACCAGCTGAGTGCAGGGAAGTGCTAGCTAAAGCACTGGCAGCTAGCACCATTAAATCATACTGCCTAAAGTGGAAGCGATTTTGTTTGTGGTGTGAAACCCAAAATATGCACCCTCTCTCCTCCACCTCGGAGGCAGTGTTGCTATACTTCCTGCAGCTGGTACGTTCTGGACTTGCCCATTCATAAATTAGAATCCATCTGGCAGCTACTTCCCAATACAGAAGGATACCAGGTAAACCGTCCTTGTGTTCTCTGAGATTAACCAAGCAATTCTTGAAGGGTCTCTTCAGAACCTTTCCTCCAGTGAAACCTCTGGCATGGCAACTTAACATCGTCCTTTGCCTGCTCATGAAGGAGCTCTTTGAGCCTATCCACAGGGCAGACATCAAGTACCTCACTTGGAAGGTGGCGCTCCTTCTCGGCACGACGAGTTAGTGAAATTCAAGCTTTCACTATACAAGAACCTTTTTTACAATTCCCAAAAGATAGTGATTGTACGCACCAATCCCAAATTAATTCCTAAGGTGCCTTCAGAATTCCATATCAATGAACCAGCGGTGGTAAAATCTTTTTTCCTGAACCCTCAAACTAATGCAGAGAGGACCCTGCATTCACTTGATCTTAAGAGGTGCATAAAATTCTATATGGACAGAACAAAGCCATTCTGAAAGTCCAATCAGTTATTGATAGCTTTCAGTGCCTTCTGACTATTTCACGATGGATTAAGGACGCAATCATCATCTGCCATCACAAGGCAGGTAGACCATTACAAACAAAGGTGAGAGCGCATTCTACCAGAGCTATATCTGCGTCCTGTGTGCTGTTCGCATGTGTGTCGATCCAAGACATCCGTCGGGCTGCGACATGGAGCACAACTCACACCTTCACGCAGCACTACTTCTTGGACACAGAGGCCCTCATTACAACCCTGGGGGTAAATCCCGCTTACCACCGTGCAGAAGACCGCCAATATACCACAGCCACCGCGAAATTCCACTACAGGTATTACGACCCACAGCTCGGAATCCGCCCCACAATACAGACACCCACACAAGTCCACCACACCAAAGGTCAGTGATAAACTGGCGATAACAAACCCTCCACCGTCACGCCAACAGGAATACGCCCACAGTATCACAACCCACGAATCAACGCTGTGGTTTTTCAATAGCGGTATTCCATTGGCTGTACACACCCTGGCGCTCAAAATATACACACATTTACAAAACACAACCACATTGGACAATTCGAAATACACACACCTGATACACATACACACACCACTCCCACACACCCAATCCGATATAAAACACACACCCACATCACCCACAAACCCTTACTACCAAATTTTTGAAAGAGGGCCAGAGAGAGACTGTAGGAAGTTGGCTCTGTATATTCTATTTCAAAGTAATGCAGACACCAATGCACCTAGCCATACACCAAGGCATACATTGATGGATACACAGACACACCCAGGCACACACTGGTGCATGCACTGACACACCGCGGAACATGCTCATGCATGCACTAACACACACAGACACACACTGTTGCATGCACTTACACTGTGATTGTGGCTCTGTACAGTCTATAGGTGAGGATAATGTGCCTTTCCTCCATGTTGCAAAGTACACGGAGGAATGTCTCCATCTCCTATTCATCCGTGCACAGAGTCCAAGGGTTCCCCTTAGAGGTAAGATAGTGGCAAAAGTAGATAATTCTAATGCTCTATTTTGTGGTAGTGTGGTCGAGCAGTAGGCTTATCAGAGGGTAGTGTTAAGCATTTGTTGTACACATACAGGCAATAAATGAGGAACACACACTCAAAGACTTACTCCAGGCCAATAGGTTTTTATATTAGAAAATACATTTTCTTAGTTTATTTTAAGAACCACAGGTTCAAGATTTACAGTTAATATATTAAATGTAAGGTACTTCACTTAGATACTTTAGGAACTTTGAATGAAACCAATATCATGTACAGTCTTTGTAAAAATGGCAATAAGCTATTTCCTAAGTTGACACTTAGTGCACAGATCAACAGTTCCTGGGGGAGGTAAGTAAAGGTTAGATTAGGAGGTAAGTGAAACACTTACAATTCTCAGTCCTGGGGCATAGGCAGCCCACCGTTGGGGGTTCAAGCCAACCCCAAAGTTACCACACCAGCAGCTCAGGGCCGGTCAGGTGCAGAGGTCAAAGAGGTGCCCAAAACACATAGGCGCCTATGGAGAACAGGGGTGCTCTGGTTCCAGTCTGCCAGTAGGTAAGTACCTGCGTCCTCAGGGGCAGACCAGGGGGGTTTTATAGAGCACTGGGGGGGTGACACAGGTAGGCACACAAAACACACCCTCAGCGGCACAGGGTGCAGTGTGCAAAGCAGGCGTCGGGCTTTGTATAGGTTTCAATGGAGGGACCCGGGGGTGCAGGCAGGCACAGGAGGGGCTTCTCGGGACAGCCACCACCTGGGATGGCAGAGGGTCGCCTGGGGGTCACTCCTGGATTGAAGTTCGCTTCCTTCAGGTCCTGGGGCTGCGTCCTGGGGCCGCCCACCGTGATGGTGTACAACGCCAGCGCAGTTACCTCATATCCCCTTGTCCCACCTTACAGGTCAGGCAGCCGCCATTTCAGGGGGTTACATGGCATGGAAATAAACTGTGTCACACCTATCTAGGCCGGGAATACAGACAGATACCGGCACATAGCAGATTGCTAAAGTTTCTGCAAATAACACGTTGTGATACCTCAGTGTTGGATGACTCTCTGCTCGCTGTTCTCCTCTATATGGCATGTCGGCTGGGGCAGGTGATGAGATGGCGGCATCCTCCGGTGTACAGACCCCTGGTGGACCTGTCGACAATGGAAGAGAGACACATACAGACTTGATCGTGCAACAATACAGGAACTATGTGCCCAGTTGGTGCCAGACCTGATGTCAGCTATCCGCCATCCCACAGGGATACCCCCTCTAGTGCAGGTCCTGTCTGTACTCCATTTCCTGACCAGTGGGTCTTTTCAAACAACAGTGGCCATGGCATCAGGGATGTCCCAGCCAATGTTCTCTAACGTGTTGTCCAGAGTGTTGTCTGCACTGCTGAAACACATGCGCAGCGACATCGTTTTCCCTCAGGTGGAGGATTTGCCTATAGTGAAAGGTGACTTCTATGCCCTGGGACATATCCCCAACATCATCCCCAACATCATAGGTGCCATTGATGGTACACATGTGGCATTTGTCCCCCCGCAAGAATGAACAGGTGTACAGAAACCGGAAGAGCTACCATTCGATGAATGTGCAGATGGTGTGTTTGGCAGACCCATGTCAATGCCTAGTATCCTGGCTCTGTGCAAGACGCTTACATTTTGAGGAATATCAGCATCCCTTATGTGATGGGGCAACTCCTGAGGCACTGTGTGTGGCTGCTGGGTCTCCTGAAACTTGGCCAGTAAGGTGCCCATGGTCTCCTGGGAATGGTGGTAAGCTCCCATGATGTTGGAGAGTGCCTCGTGGAGAGTGGGTTTCCTGGGCCTGTCCTCCCTCTGTCGCACAACAGTCCTCCCAGCTTCCCTGTTATCCTGTGCCTCTGTTCCCTGAACCGTGTGACCACAGCCACTGCCCCCAGTTCCCTGATCGTCCTGTGTTAGTGGGGTTGCCTGGGTTCCCTGTAGTGGTGGACACACTGCTGATTGACGTCTCCTGTGGACAGAGGGATGGGCCTGCTGGGTGGGTGCTGTGCTGGTGTTTCCTGAGGTGAGAGGCTCTGTGGTGGTTTGTGACTGTGTCAGGGGAACCGACTGTCCCGAGGTCCCTGATGGGCCAGGCTGGTCATCTTGATCTAGGCGTGCAGAGCTGCTGTCATCACTGTGGGTCTCTTCTGTGGGGGGACTGGATGTTGCTGGCACCTCCTGTCCGGTAAGGTTGGGTAGGGATCCTGTTGGGGTGTAAATGCATAGTTATTGTATGTGTGTGTGCCATCTTGTGGAATGTATGAGTGACCCTCTACTCATGTGCTTGCATTATGGGCTTGGTCCTTGTGTGATTAGTGATTTTGGGGCATGAGTGAGTCTCTGTAGTGGACATGCTTTGGTGATGGGTGTCCATGCATTGGTGTTACATGCAGGGCTTGGTTTTGGGATGAGTGGGTTGTGTTAGTGGGGTATCTGTGGGTTGTTGGTGTGATGGGTGTGAGGGTAAGGGCGGGTGTATGTGATGGCATGCAGGTGGGGTGGGAGGGGATAAAGTAGTAAAGAGTTGCCTTACCAGAGTCCAGTCCTCCTGCTACTCCTGCGAGGCCCTCAGGATGCATGATTGGCAAGACTTGCTCCCCCCATGTTGTTAGTTGGGGGGAGGAGATGGGGGGCCACCGCCAGTCCTCTGTACGGCAATCTGGTGTCTGTATACCACGGAACGTACCTTCCCCCATAGGTCGTTCCACCTCTTACTGATGTCATCCTGTGTTCTTGGATGCTGTCCCACTGCATTGACCCTGTCGATGATTCTCCACCATAGCTCCATCTTCCTAGCAATGGATGTCTGCTGCACCTGTGCTCCAAATAGCTATGGCTCTACCCGGTCAATTTCGTCCACCATGACCCTGAGCTCCTCCTCAGAGAACCTGGGGTGTCGTTGAGGTGCCATGATTTGGTGTGGGTGATGTGTGAGGTGGCATTTGTTGTGATGTGTGAGGGGATGTGTTGCTGTGTGTTGTTTGAGGTGCGTGAATGTTGTGTAAGTGATGGTGTTGTGTGTCTGTGGGCGCTGGTGTTGTTTTAGGTACTGTCTCTGTAAGGAAATGGCTCCTTGGCATGGTTACCCCCTAAGCTTTTGCCTTTGCTGATGCTAAGTTATGATTTGAAAGTGTGCTGGGACCCTGCTATCCAGGCCCCAGCACCAGTGTTCTTTCCCTAAACTGTACCTTTGTCTCCACAATTGGCACAACCCTGGTACTCAGGTAAGTCCCTTGTAAGTGGTACCCCTGGTACCAAGGGCCCTGATGCCAGGTAAGGTCAGCGAAGGCCGCGACGCAATTCTGCATTGGTTAACATTGGGCCCTATGGGTTTCAGGAGCCAATGACAATGTACGCCGGCGGTGACGGTACACACCGTTGCGGACGTGACTGCCATTTTCTGTCTGTTCACTCACTTGAGACCTGACCTTCAACAGGAGAGGACCTACACTGCAAGTGCTGCTGTGATCTGTGTCTGGAAGCGACGATGGCTACAGTTTCTGGGGAAAGGGCCCCTGCCTTCACTTCGGAGGAGTTGGAGAAACTAGTGGATGGGGTCCTCCACACAACTGTACGGTCCTCCAGACAAACAGGGGAGTACACTGTGATCATGCTGCATGGGCAATGCCTGCTTTGAGTGTTGTGGATGGAAGAAAAATGGGGGGGGGGGGACTGAGGCCTGCATGTGCGGATGGTGAGTGTATGTGCGTGAGGGCATGGGTGGGAACTGGTGGGCAATGACTATGACGGTCCGGATGGCTGAGCAATTTCCTTTTCCCCTGTACCATTCCTCTAGGTCAGGGCCCACCAGAAGAAGGGTATTTGGCGTGCCATCGCCAAGGACATCCGGACCCTCGGGGTCTACCACAGACGGAGTACCCACTGCCGTAAAAGATGGGAGGACCTGCGCCGCTGGAGCAAGAAGACGGCGGAGGCCCAGCTGGGGATGGCCTTCCAACTTGGAAGGGGTGCCTGTTGCACCATGACCCCCCTGATGTCCCTGATCCTGGTGGTGGCGTATCCGGAGTTGGGTAGGCGCTTGAGGGCATCACAGCAGCCACAAGGGGGTGGGTACACTCTCCTTCAGCTGACTCTGTGCGCATAACAAGGTGTCTGGGTGGGGGAGGTGGGCAGTGGGTTCCCGTAGGCCAGGGTTAACTTGGTAGGCAAGGTCCCTTTTGAGGCAGGCTCTGTGGCACCCCAACCCCACTAGTAGTAAGAGCCATCTACACCTAGTCAGGCTCCTGTGACTTCCAGGTGTGCAGCGATTGGGCTTAGGCCTCGTACCCCATGGGCATGTGAAATTTCTAGGAACTGCTAGTGCATGGCGTAGTGCAGAGGGCTGCTCCCTGTGTGTTGTGTCCGCCAACGGTAATGGTGTTGCATGCATGGAACATGGTTTTCTTCTGTCTTCCCCCCCCCTTTTTGTGGTCTCCCTGTTCTTGTATGCAATAGCATCATCAGGCGGAGGAGCAGTGGCACCAGAGCAGGAGGGATCTGCAACTCACTTGGCCCTGGAGGGTGAAGCAACAGAGTTTGAGGCCACCAGTGGGACGGTGGGCTAGGGGAGCTCCACGGCGGGGACAGGAGCATACACCAGTGACAGCGACTCCTCCTCTGATGGGAGCTCCCTTGTGGTGGCGGGCACCTCTGTGCCCACCGCATCAACAGGTACAGCCGCCACCCCCCCTACCAGCACCCCCCTCCCATCAGCCCCTCAGCGTGTGTCCTGTGCCCGCTCACCCAGGAGGGTGGGCATCTCCTTTGCCCCAGGCACCTCAGGTCCTGCCCCAGTCAGCCCTGCTGTCCTCAGTGAGGAGGCTATTGACCTCCTGAGATCCCTCACTGTTGGGAAATCTACCATTTTGAAACTATCCAGGGTGTTGAGAGGCATTTTCAACAAACAAATGCATACCTGGAGGGCATTCATTCTGGGAAGGCGGCCCAACAGAGAGCATTTCAGGCTCTGGCCTCAGCACTGATGGCATGATGGCAGCCCTTGTCCCTGTGTCCAGGCCCCAGCCTCCCCACTCCAACTTCCTCCACCCAAACCCAATCCCCTGTACCTCAGCCTATCCCAAGCACACCATCAGACCAGCATGCACACACATGAACACACAAGAGTGGCTCAGGCAAACATAAGCACTCACACAAGCACCATCCCCATGCAGACATACCAACAACGACTGTCTCCACTGTGTCCTCCTCCTCCCTCCCTGTCTCATCTCCACTCACACCTGCATCCAATACATCCTCAGCCACTACCTCCATCACCAGCACGCCCATCACCACACACCGCTCACGTGCAATCACCACGCCCACTACCATTCACACATCCCCAGTGTCCTCTCCCAGTGTGTCTGTGAGCCCTCCTCCCAAAGTACACAAACGCAGGCACACACCCACCTAACAGCCATCCACCTCACAACAGCCTGCGGTCCATGCACCTTCACCCAAATTCAGCAGACGTACACCTCCTACAACCACTACCTCTTCCTCCACTCCCAAAGCCCCTCCATCCTCCGTCCCAGTGTGTTTAAAAAACTTTTCCTTGCAAAATTTGAGCTCTTCCCTTCAGCCCCCCGTCCTTCTCCTAGGGCCAGGCTTTCCAGGTCCCAGCCCAGCACCTCAGCCACCAAATCCCCAGGCAAAGTGGTGCCAGAAACTGTGGGGTCATCAAGTGCGCCACCCATCAGGGATACCAGTGTGCCACGTAGTGAGGGCAAGGACATTCCGCCACCTGCCAAGGTGAAAAAGGTGCCCACATCCCAGAGGGAGAAGCCGAACACCAGCCACAAAGACCTCAACAAAAATAAAAGGGGATAGTAGCAAGACAACTGCGGCACCATCAAAGGTGGGGAAGAGCTAAAAGCAGAAGAGCAGGTCAGGAGAGGGCATGGTGGCACCGACTGCGGGACCAGTGTCATACCTTCTGTCTAGGACCACACCAACCTGTACGGCAGAGAACACCGCCAGCTGCCCCCCCACCACAACTGCGACCTGCACCGCCACCGGCATGTCTACAGCCTCAGCGACAGTCCCCAGCCTCTTCCCCAGTGTGCAGCCATCCGAGGCTGCAGGAGACGTCCGGCTGTGTCCCTCAGCAGGTGCTGACCCATGCACCGCCGCCAGAACCGCCGCCACAGACACCGCAACAGACACCGCCACAAGCACCGCCACCACAGATACCGCCGCAAGCACCGCCGCCACAGACACCGTCACAAGCACCACCACCAGCCCCGCGACATGCTTGGTCAGTCATCCGATGCTGGAGGAGAGTTCCTGGACCCTGGGCAGCTTCCATGAGGCATGACTTCCATCACTGTTTGCACCTGCAGGTGGAAGGCGAAGCCGCAGCAGTGTGGGGTATGTGTCTGCCTTAATGGCGTATCATTTTACCTGTACCTCTGCAATCTCATGGCACACACACCCAGGTGAGGGAATTTTACCGGCCACACTGAACGTCAAGCACTCTGGGCACAAAGCCCCCTCCAGAACCAGTGGAGATTCACATTCACTACCTCAGTCCTTGGCAGGATGAAGCACTCTGGGCACAAAGCTTCCTCCAGAACCAGTGGAGACTGTTATCCACTTGAAAGACTGTGGCTATGCACTCCCCAGGATAAAGCTGTGGGCAACCCAACCACTGGAAAGACTTGAGAGACTATGGCTTTGCACTCCCCAGGATAAAGCAGTGGGCAAACCACATACTGGAAAGACTTGAGAGACTGTGGCTTTGCACTCCCCAGGATACAGCAATGGGCATGGAGCCCCCTCGTGCAGCAGTGGCGTTGTGATTTCATCTGGCTGAGGTGCCCCCACTCCCCCTCCCCCTGATGTGCCTGTATATTTTCGGTGTGATGCCCAGGCTGTGTTCTCTCTGTTTTGAGTCAGGTATCATGTGTGGGCTTCGCTCATGCATTTTGGGCCCACTGGTCCACGGACAGTGATTGGTACACTATCCGGACTTGTGTAGTTGGTGTACATATTTGTATATACTAAATTTTGATTTTTGACTATCTGATTTTTCATGATTACATTGGTTACAATAATTTCCTTTTGTCCTTGCGTTCCTCTAGGGGGTGGCAGGGGTGTATCTGTAATGTTGCTGCATGTATTTGTGTGTATGTTGTTGTGGGTGAGGGTGAGGGTGGGGGTATTGCGTGTTGCGTGTATGTGTCACTCTCTTACCCCGCCAGGATCCGGGACATCAGGGGGGTCATGGTGCGACGGGCACCCCTTCCACATTGGGAGCCCATCCCCAGCTGGGCTTCCGCCATCTTCTTGCTCAAGCGGCACAGATCCTCCCATCTTTTACAGCAGTGGTTGCTCTGTCTGTGGTATACCCCGAGGGTCTGGGCGTCCTTAGCGATGGCACGCCAAATACCCTTCTTCTGGTGGGCGCTGACCTAGAGGAATGGTACAGGGGGAAAGGAAATTACTCAGCCGTCCGGACCGTCATATTCACCGTCATAGTCATTGCCCACCAGTTCCCACCCATGTCCTGACGCACATACACTCACCATCCGCACATGCAGGCCTCAGCCCCCCCCCCCATTTCTCTTCCATCCAAACCACTCAAAGCAGGCATGCGTGCAGCATGATCACAGTGTACTCACCTGTTTGTCTGGAGGACCGTACAGTTGCGTATACTGGTGGAGGACCCCATCCACTAGTTTCTCCAACTCCTCCGAAGTGAAGGCAGGGGCCCTTTCCCCAGGCACTGTAGCCATCGTTGCTTCCAGACACAGGTCACAGCAGCAGGAAATCTTTGAACGTGGACCACAAAGTTCAGAATAATTGAATCAACTCAGTCCATATTGTAACAAACATAGTTTTGTCTTTTTAGTAACGTATCCTTGTATGTAAAAACAAAACAGCCAAAGCGTTTCGTCCTTATTGAAGGACTTCTTCAGGGCTTATGATATAAGTGTCACTTTTTTTTCCACACATTAATGGTGATTCTTTGCAAACGGCATATCTACAAGCAGTCAGTAACCAAGTAATAGACTCCTCATCGGGCTGGGTACCACGGAGTAATGGGATCTGTCGCCCTCTCCTCACAGGTCACAGCAGCACTTGCAGTGTAGGTCCTCTCCTGTTGAAGGTCAGGTATCAAGTGAGTGAACAGACAGAAAATGGCAGTCACGTCCGCGACGGTGTGTACCGTCACCGCAGGCGTACATCGACATTTGCTCCTGAAACCCATAGGGCCCAATGTTAACCAACCATGCCGAATTACGCCGCTGTCTTCAACCGGCCACAGCAACGGTGTACAACGCCAGCGCAGTTACCTCATATCGCCTTGTCCCACCTTACATGTCAGGCAGCCGCCATTTCAGGGGGCCACATGGCATGGAAGTAAACTGTGTCACACCTATCTAGGCCGGGAATACAGTCAGATACCGGCACATAGCGGATTACTAACGTTTCTGCAAATAACACATTGTGATACCTCAGTGTTGGATGACTCTCTGCTTGCTGTTCTCTCGTAGGGGATTTCCATGTATAGTCATAAGCATTGAATAGTTCCGCGCGCCTGCGGGGACCCCGGAGCACTGATGTGAAGTATATTCTTAAGTGCAAACACCAGCCGTTTAAAGAAAAGGTCTGTCAAAAAACACTTAAGAATAACATTGTGCAGCCTATGTGAACAGCTACACAGGCCAAATTGTTGAAAAGAAAATCAATAGTAGTGTAAATTCATGTTCAAACACCTATTTATTCTAGAAATGTAATAACAAATACATTCTCATACTTTATTTACACCTCTGATGAGAATAAAACAATGCAGGGCAGTGTAGCCCATAGGCTGCCATTATACAGAATGTAAATAGAGCTGTGCCTTTAAGAAAAGTAAAGTCTTCCTGTTTCCCATCATGCACAGCAAAAGGCAGTTGCCTCAGTTCTTTTTTCCGGCTCCTGCTGACAGGACCCTGAAGCATTGAGCTCTACCTCACAAAAGCTTTTGTGACAGAAATTCATTGAAATATCTTCTGAATTTCATTTTCACTCGACGTTTTTACCTTTGAGTGATCATTTTCTACTGATTTCTGTTAAATTCTGACAGAATTTTGAGGTTTTTCTAGTTAGAAATGCCTTCACTTTTTGATAAATGTCCTTCTTGTGGAAGAAAGAAGGCTAAAACAGATTCACATAGGGTCTGTATAATTTGTCTTCCATCCAGCCACAAACCGGAGTCGTGTGACATCTGTAAAACCTTCTCTAGAAGAACCCTTCGTGACAGAGAGAAGATCCGACTCCAGGCGAAAGAGGACAGGAGAAAAAGTGGCCATTCCACTACAGAGCGAGGAGAAGGTCAGACTTCTACCAGGGCTCAACCTGTTTCCTCCATGAATCCTTCCAGACCTGCTGAAAAACGACATAGATCTCCGACGACGTCGAGAGCGTCGACGTCGAAGCAGGGAACGGCGCCAACATGTTTGCCGTCGAGGAGTGCTTCGCCGGCGAGAAAACGACATCGTTCGCCGTCGACAGCTATTTCGCCGTCGAGGCGGCGAAGACACCCGACGTCGAGAGGATCTGGGTCGCCGTCGACACGGCGAACACAGTCCACGCCAAGGAGATCCGAGTCGGGCTCGCCGTCGACACGGCGAGGGAGATCGCCGTCGAGAGAGAGTGTTCGCCGTCGGAGGCGTTCACCGTCACTGCACCGACGTCGAGGTTCGTCGTCGAAAGGTTCTCAGCGGCGAGACGAGTCGACGTCTAGAGGCACTCGGCGTCACCGCAGTTCGACGTCGAGGAGTGCTTCGCCGTCGAGAAGACCATCTAAGAGGCCTAGAAGGGTTTATACAACCTCAGAATCCTCGGCCTCGCTTATCCTACTTCCAGCATCACCACAGCTCTCACAAAGGCAGTCGCCTTTACCACAGACGCCGGTAACACCTACGGCTCCTCTTCCGGCGCCTCCTCCAGAACCTGTTCCGAGGACTCCAACGCGATCTGCAGGGCGTTCTGGTTATTCCTCGAGGCGTACATCTACCTCAAGGCACCGTCGTCAATCACATCATGGACATTCTTCATCGTCCACACGAGACTACTCTCCAACCTTATCAGACTCACCATCCCCAAGAGTGTCTCCCATAGATGATGTCAACACATTTCAGGAGGTCTTAGTGAGAGGGGCAACCAAGCTGAATATCCCGCTAGCAGCTCCTGCCCAATCGACATCAGTAATCTTTGAGACCTTGCATCAAAGGACATCTTCACGACCTTTACTTCCACTGGTTCCGGGTCTTATTGAACCGGCAATGGACATTTTTCTCACGCCGGCTACAACAAAGTCTGCTCCTTCCAGACTCATTAAAAAGTACCGTCCACCAGAGCAAGATCCTCTATTCTTGAGGTCGGACCCAGTACCAGACTCGGTAGTTATAGTGGCAGCGAAGAAATCGCATTCGACGTCACCGTCTTCCTCTGCTCCCCCAGACAAAGAAAGCAGAAAGATCGATGCTGCAGGAAGAAAAGTATGCTCGACGGCATCTATCACCATGAAAGCAGCCAGTGCCACTGCTTTATTAGGGAGATATGATCGATCCCTCTGGGACTCTATACTACAGTTCTCAGAGCATCTCCCTAGGGACAAAAGGGAAGATTTCCTAGAGGTCGTGAGCGAGGGAGCAATGGTTTCTAACCAGATCATAAGTGCTGCGGCAGATGCTTCAACTCTATCCGCACATAACTATGCTCATGGTATAGCGCTCAGGAGACATGCATGGCTGCGGCTTACATCGCTTAAACCCGAAGCACAGCAGAGGATACAGAACCTGCCTTTCTCAGGCTCCACTTTATTCGGCTCTCATGCCGATGATGAGATGGCCAGAATGAAGTCGGAACTGGATACCTTAAAAGCGGTAGGCATAGAGCGACCTAAAGAACAGCGAAAGGGATTCCGCCCATATCAAAGAAGACTGTTCACCCACAGGTATCAGGCTCCACATTGGTCGTCTTCACGCCCTCAGCAACAGCAGCAGCAGCAGCATCAGAGGGGCTTCTCCAGAAAGTCGACAAGGGGTCGTTCAACACCTCAGACCCAGACACCTCGACAAACTCCCACGTCTAGGCCCTGAATCTTTGCTTCCCCCTCCTCCGTTACCCACTCCGGTAGGGGGAAGTATCTCAAATCATCTAGACGAGTGGCTACGCATCACAACAGACGCCTGGGTATTGAATATTGTGAGACATGGTTACGCTCTCAGATTCACCAGTTCTCCACCATCTGTTCCACCCAAAACAGCCAACCACCATCTCGAAGCTCTGCAGTTAGAGGTCAATATCCTATTGCAAAAAAGAGCCATAGAACCCGTTCCCATCAGCCAACATGGGAAGGGGATTTATTCGAGATATTTCCTTGTACAGAAAAAAGACAAACAAGAGTTTCGTCCCATCTTAGATCTGAGGACAGCAAACAAATGGATTCGCAAAGAAAAATTCAGGATGTTAGCCTTACACCAAATTTACCCACATTTACGTCAGGGCGACTGGCTATGTGCGATAGATCTTTGCGACGCTTACTTCCATATCCCAGTAGCCAAGAAACATCGAAAATTCCTAAGGTTCACTGTCGGAAAACGCCATTACCAATTTGCAGTTCTACCGTTCGGCCTAAAATCAGCGCCAAGGACTTTTTCCAAATGCATGGCGGTAGTAGCCGCCCACTTGAGGAAACAGCGAATATTCGTCTATCCCTATCTAGACGATTGGCTCATAAAGGCCTCCAGCTATCTCGAGGCACAGCAGCATTTCGAATGGACTCTACAACTGCTACAAAAACTTGGTCTTCAAGTCAATCTTCTGAAATCAACAGCAACACCTGTTCAGAGGTTGCATTACTTAGGGGCCATTGTAGATACCAAGCTAGGAAAGGTGTTTCCTTCGGAGGAACGACGGTTATCGATTCTCCAAAAGTGCAAACAACTGCAGGAAAGACCTCAAGCCACTGCAAGAATAATAGCTTCTCTACTGGGCTCGATGGCGTCTTGTATCCATCTGGTTCCCAATGCTCGTCTCCATATGAGACCATTGCAGGAAAATCTAGAGGATCAGTGGTGTCAACTGAGGGACGATTGGGAGAACAAAGTCCTGCTGTCTCCTCACACCCTACAATCCCTCAAGTGGTGGTGTTTGCCCAGCAATCTCTTGGTGGGGATTCCGTTCCAACAACGACCTCCATCTCAAACCATCGTAACAGATGCGTCACTGCTCGGATGGGGGGCGCACATGGAACATCTTCGAGTCCAAGGCGAGTGGTCACAGAAAGAGAGTCTCTATCACATCAACCTGCTGGAACTTCGCGCAGTCCACCTTGCGCTCAAAGCCTTCCTTCCCTCTCTGAGAACGGAAACTCTCCTTCTTCAGACAGACAACGTGGCCACTATGTACTACGTGAACAAACAAGGAGGCACCAGGTCCAGAATTTTATCCAGAGAGGCCCAGACAATCTGGCATTGGCTTCTAGCCAGGAACCTGTCGCTAGTGGCAACTCACCTGCCCGGCATCCAGAATGTTCAAGCGGATGCCCTCAGTCGGGTAATAAGCGAGAACCACGAATGGGTACTACACGACGACGTCGTTCATTCCATTTTCGCACTCTGGGGTACCCCTTCTACAGACCTATTCGCAACCCCAGAAAACAAAAAATGCCAAAACTTCGCCTCCAGATATTACCATCCAGGGACACTGGGGAATGCCCTATGGATAAGCTGGTCAGGGGCATTTCTTTACGCCTTTCCACCGCTTCCCCTGATTCCGGCAGTTCTCCAGAAACTGTCCAATGCTCAGACCAAAATGATCCTAATTGCTCCGGAGTGGCCACGCCAGTGGTGGTTCCCAGACCTTCTTCACCGGTCACTCAAACCACACATCAGGCTACCATATCGCCCGGACCTTCTCACGAAGTTCAGAGGGCAGATATCTCATCCCAACCCCTCATCGTTGAGTTTGGCAGCATGGCTCCTGAGCTAGTGCAATATGGACATTTGAACTTACCTCAGGACTGTATGGAAATTCTGAGGGAAGCAAAACGCCCTTCCACACGATCAGCTTATGCAAGCAAGTGGAAGAGATTCTGCATTTGGTGTTTACACAACAACATTGACCCGGTTTCTTGTGGAGAACAATCTATCTTACCATACTTGTTAAGTTTGGCAAAATCGGGCTTACAACTGTCGTCAATAAAAGTTCACTTGGCGGCGATAACAGCATACAGAAAGAGTCCTTCACAAACTTCCTTTTTTCGGATTCCGATTATTAAGGATTTCCTAGAGGGTTTAAAAAAGGTTTTTCCTCCCATTAGAAAGCCTTCTCCTCCATGGGAACTGAACGTTGTCTTATCACGTCTGATGCTGCCGCCATTCGAGCCGATACACAAGGCATCGCTGCAGCATCTCACATGGAAAGCTGCTTTTCTGGTGGCAATCACTTCAGCGCGTAGGGTCAGCGAAATCCAGGCCCTTTGCGCTCAGGAACCCTACACGGTTTTTCATTCTGCAAAAGTGGTAATGAGAACTCATCCAAAATTTCTACCTAAGGTAGTCTCCGACTTCCATGTGAACCAAACAATTTCATTACCGACTTTCTTTCAGAATCCAGCTACTCCTGCTGAGAGAACTCTGCACTCTCTGGATGTAAAGAGAGTATTGAAATTTTACTTGGACAGGACAAAAAGCTTACGAAAATCACAACAGCTTTTTATTAACTATGGCCCAATCAGAACAGGTTTGGGCACATCTAAACAATCTTTATCCAGGTGGATTGTTTCATGTATAATGTTATGTTATCAGTTAGCAAACAAATCCCTTGGTGGTAGACCAAAAGCCCACTCGACCAGAGGGAAAGCAGCTACTGTAGCCTTGATGAGAAATGTCCCTTTGGCAGAAATATGCAAGGCTGCCACTTGGAGGTCGGTCCATACCTTTACTAAGCATTACTGCCTTGATACAGACGCTAGGGCAGATGCTCAGGTTGGACAGGCTTTGCTCAAGAATTTGTTTGCATGATTCATGTTTTTCTCAGTATTCTTATATCGACTCCACCGCTGCTATGGGGATGGGCTTGCTACTCTATTCAATGCTTATGACTATACATGGAAATCCCCTACGAGAGAAGGAATGGTTTCTTACCTGTAACTCCAGTTCTCTCGTAGGGGTATTTCCATGATAGTCATAAGCAACCCTCCCTCCTCCCCGGTGGAGTTGACATAGAACATGAATATTATGGAGGTGGGTACTCCAACAAATGTTTTGTTTTTTCTTCATGTCAGGTAATAGCCTCCAAAAAAGAACTGAGGCAACTGCCTTTTGCTGTGCATGATGGGAAACAGGAAGACTTTACTTTTCTTAAAGGCACAGCTCTATTTACATTCTGTATAATGGCAGCCTATGGGCTACACTGCCCTGCATTGTTTTATTCTCATCAGAGGTGTAAATAAAGTATGAGAATGTATTTGTTATTACATTTCTAGAATAAATAGGTGTTTGAACATGAATTTACACTACTATTGATTTTCTTTTCAACAATTTGGCCTGTGTAGCTGTTCACATAGGCTGCACAATGTTATTCTTAAGTGTTTTTTGACAGACCTTTTCTTTAAACGGCTGGTGTTTGCACTTAAGAATATACTTCACATCAGTGCTCCGGGGTCCCCGCAGGCGCGCGGAACTATTCAATGCTTATGACTATCATGGAAATACCCCTACGAGAGAACTGGAGTTACAGGTAAGAAACCATTCCTTCTTCTCCATAGGGCACGTCTGCTGGGGCAGGTGATGAGATGGTGGCATCTTCTTGTGTAGAGACACCTGGTGGACCTGTTGACAATGGAAGAGAGACACATAATGATCACCTTATTGTGAGAAAGTAGCCTCTTTCTAGCCTTGTTACCCCCACTTTTGGCCTGTTTGTGAGTATATGTCAGGGTGTTTTCACTGTCTCACTGGGATCCTGCTAGCCAGGGCCCAGTGCTCATAGTGAAAACCCTATGTTGTCAGTATGTTTGTTATGTGTCACTGGGACCCTGCTAGCCAGGACCCCAGTGCTTATAAGTTTGTGGCCTATATGTATGTGTTCCCTGTGTGATGCCTATCTGTCTCACTGAGGCTCTGCTAACCAGAACCTCAGTGGTTATGCTCTTTCCTCTTTACAAATTGTCCCTAACAGGCTAGTGACCAATTTTACCAATTCAGATTGGCATACTGGAACACCCTTATAATTCCCTAGTATATGGTACTGAGGTACCCAGGGTATTGGGGTTCCAGGAGATCCCTATGGGCTGCAGCTTTTCTTTTGCCACCCATAGGGAGCTCTGACAATTCTTACACAGGCCTGCCACTGCAGCCTGAGTGAAATAACATACACGTTATTTCACAGGCATTTACCACTGCACTTAAGTAACGTATAAGTCACCTATATTTTTAACCTTCACCTGGTGAAGATTGGGTGCAAAGTTACTTAGTGTGTGGGCACCCTGGCACTAGCCCAGGTGCCCCCACATTGTTCAGGGCAAATTCCCCGGACTTTGTGAGTGCGGGGACACCATTACACACGTGCACTATACATAGGTCACTACCTATGTATATCGTCACAATGGTAACTCCGAACATGGCCATGTAACATGTCTAAGATGATGGAATTGTCACCCCAATGCCATTCTGGCATTGGGGAGACTATTCCATGACCCCCCGAGTCTCTAGCACAGACCCGGGTACTGCTAAACTGCCTTTCCCGGGGTTTCACTGCAGCTGCTGCTGCTGCCAACCACTCAGACAGGTCTCTGCCCTCCTGGGGTCCAGCCAGGCCTGGCCCAGGAAGTCAGAACAAACGACTTCCTCAGAGAGAAGGTGTTACACCTCTCCCTTTGGAAAAAGGTGTCAGCGCTGGGGAGGATTAGCCTCCCCCAGCCTCTGGAAATGCTTTGATGGGCACAGATGGTGCTCATCTCTGCATAAGCCAGTCTACACCAGTTCAGGGATCCCCCAGCCCTGCTGTGGCGCGAAACTGGACAACGGAAAGGGGAATGACCACTCCCCTGACCTGCACCTCCCATGGGAGGTGCCCAGAGCTCCTCCAGTGTGCTTCAGACCTCTGCCATCTTGGAAATAGAGGTGTTGCTGACACACTGGACTGCTCTGAGTGGCCAGTGCCATCAGGTGACGTCAGAGACTCCTTCTGATAGGCTCTTACCTGTGTTGCTAGCCTATCCTCTTTCCTAGGTAGCCAAACCTCCTTTTCTGGCTATTTATGGTCTCTGCTTTGGGGAATTCTTCAGATACCGAATGCAAGAGCTCATCAGAGTTCCTCTGTACTTCTCTCTTCACCTTCTGCCAAAGGATCGACCGCTGACTGCTCAGGATGCCTGCAAAACCGCAACAAAGTAGCAAAGACGACTAATGCTACCTTGTATAGCTGATCCTGCCGCTTTCTCGCCTGTTTCCTGGTGGTGTGCATGCTCTGGGGGTAGCCTGCCTCCTTTCTGCACCAGGAGCTCTGAAGAAATCTCCCGTGGGACGACGGAATCCTCCCCCTGCAACCGCAGGCAACAAAAGACTGCATCACCGGTCCTCTGGGTCCCCTCTCAGCACGACGAACGTGGTCCCTGGAACTCAGCAACTCTGTCCAAGTGACTCCCACAGTCCAGTGACTCTTCAGTCCATGTTTGGTGGAGGTAAGTCCTTGCCTCCCCACGCTAGACTGCATTGCTGGGTACTGCGTGATTTGCAGCTGCCCTGGCTCCTGTGCACTCTTCCAGGATTTCCTTCGTGACCAGCCAAGCCTGGGTCCCTGACACTCTAACCTGCTGTGCACAACCTTCTGAGTTGTCCTCCGGCGTCGTGGGACTCCCTTTTCTGACTTTGGGTGGACTCCGGTTCACTCCTCTTCCAAGTGCCTGTTCCGGTCTTTCTGCGGGTGCTCCTGCTTCTGTGAGGGCTCCCTGACTTGCTGGGCTCCCCCTCTGTCTCCTCATCCAAGTGGCGACATCCTGGTCCCTCCTGGGCCACAGCAGCATCCAAAAACCCTAACCGCGACCCTTGCAGCTAGCAAGGCTTGTTTGCGGTCTTTCTGCGTGGGAACACCTCTACCAGCTTCTTCACGACGTGGGACATCAATCCTCCAAAGGGGAAGTTCCTAGTCCTCTTCGTTCTTGCAGAATCCACAGCTTCTACCATCCGGTGGCAGCTTCTTTGCATCCTCAGCTGGCATTTCCTGGGCATCTGCCCACTCTCGACATTGTCGCGACTCTTGGACTTGGTCCCCTTGTTCCACAGGTACTCAGGTCCGGAAATCCACTTTGGTTGCATTGCTGTTGTTGGTCTTTCTTGCAGAATTCCCCTATCACGACTTCTGTGCTCTCTGGGGAATATAGGTGCACTTTACACCTACTTTTCAGAGTCTTGGGGTGGGCTATTTTACTAACCCTCACTGTTTTCTTACAGTCCCAGCGACCCTCTACAAGCTCACATAGGTTTGGGGTCCATTCGTGGTTCGCATTCCACTTTTGGAGTATATGGTTTGTGTTGCCCCTATACCTATGTGCTCCTATTGCAATCTACTGTAACTTTACATTGCTTGCATTACTTCCTTTTGCTATTGCTGTGTATTTTTGGTATTGTGTACATATATCTTGTGTATATTTGGCATCCTCATACTGAGGGTACTCACTGAGATACTTTTGGCATATTGTCATAAAAATAAAGTACCTTTATTTTTAAGTATATCTGTGTATTGTGTTTTCTTATGATATTGTGCATATGACACCAGTGGTATAGTAGGAGCTTTGCATGTCTCCTAGTTCAGCCTAAGCTGCTCTGCTATAGCTACCTTCAATCAGCCTAAGCTGCTAAAAACACCTCTTCTACACTAATAAGGGATAACTGGACCTGGCACAGAGTGTAAGTACCCCTTGGTACAAACTACAAGCCAGGCCAGCCTCCTACACTTATCACCTACAGACTTGATCGTGCAACAATCTAGGAACTGTGTGCCCAGTTGGAGCCAGACCTGATGACAGGTATCCGCCATCCCACAGGAATACCCCCTCTAGTGCAGGTCCTGTCTGTATTCCATGTCCTGGCCAGTGGGTCTTTTCAAACATCAGTGACAATGGCATCAGGGATGTCCCAGCCAATGTTCTCTAACGTGTTGTCCAGAGTGTTATCTGCCCTGCTGAAACACATGCACAGCTACATCATTTTCCCTCAGGTGGAGGATTTGCCCACAGTGAAATGTGACTTCTGATGGATACAACTACCTGTGGATTCCTCACCTAATGAATACTCCCATGGCGCCAGCATTCAACGGAAATCTTCTTCCTAGTCTCTGCACGTCGACGAGGACGTCACTCTAGCCCACGCAACGCCGTCTGACGTCATACAGGCAATAAGAGGTCCTCGACGACGTGCCGACGACAGTTCCCTTTTTTCCGTGCATTCGAAACGGTTATCTTCGAGGGAGCAACTGTTACTTTCGTGGTTACAGTGTATTTTTTGCTGCGTAGTCCTTCGCTGCAGTAATAATGTCGCAGAGAAAGTCGGGTTTTAAGCCTTGTCGTGAGTGTGGGGGCAAGATGTCAGTTACGGATCCTCACTCCGACTGCCTTTGGTGTTTAAGCTCCGACCACGACGTCTCGACTTGCGATTCATGCCAGCACATAAATCCAAAGGCCCTCAAGGAAC
The DNA here is from genome assembly GCF_031143425.1 of Pleurodeles waltl. Lineage (NCBI taxonomy): Eukaryota > Metazoa > Chordata > Amphibia > Caudata > Salamandridae > Pleurodeles > Pleurodeles waltl. The sequence continues at coordinate 1,504,122,045 of NC_090446.1, read as the reverse complement.
GTGAGGCGAAGTTGTTTATGGCGAAGTCGAAGAAAGAAAAACATCATAAGAAGTCTTCTTCGCCAAGGCATCGGCGTCATCGAGACTCCCGGCGCCGTAGAGAATCACGGCGCCATTCAAGCAAGGAGACTCGTTCCAGGTCTTCGGATCGGCGCCGGAGGACTTGGGAGGTCAGTCCCACGGTCACGCCGCATCCATCGACGCTGTTGCCCTCTCCGGCGTCACCGACTTCACCTGGACAGGCGTCGGTGATTGAAGTGGTGCAGCCTTTGGTGTTGTCTCCGGCGTCGCAGACGACGAGGCCAGCGTCGGGGTCGCCTCCGATACAGGCACCCCAGTATCTGGCTTTTCCCACCCCTGGAGCCGATAGTACCGCATTCCTAAATGCGATGTATACCATCTTCCAACAGATGGCTCCAGGGGGTGCTCCGGCTGACCCTTTGGCCTTTTCATTGGGTGATCCTGCACCTCTACGGCCGGCACCCTTTATGCCCTTTCTCCCTTTTGGGAACGTGGGCTCGGCGCCAGTGTCGGCGCCGGTGGCCGCTCCGGTGACTTCGGAGGGATTGGTCCCGGAGATTTCCATTCCGTCGTCCGGATTTCGTCCTGTGACTCCGGTGGGTCCATCCGCTCCGAGTGCTCTTTCATCGGCGCCGAAGCTACCTGTGGCGCCGGCCGCGGCGTCGGTGGCTTCTGATGATCGGCGCCGATCTTCGGCTTCGGCGGAGGCATTGTCGACTCCGCGTATCGAGCAGAGGCTTCATTCGAGGAGACGTGCTCTCCGTTTATTAGAGGAGCAGGAGTACCAACGAGTCCTGGAAGAAGGAGAACTAGAGGACTCGGGTGATGGACTGCATGGTCTAGATACAGCCAGTGGGCTGGACACTTCCCCTGAGTGGGATCTTTTGTCTCCAGGGGAATACACGGAGGAGGCTGCTTCCTTTCACGCAGTGGTACGGAAGGCAGCTAGTTTTCTGGACCTGCCTTTGCCGGTGGCAGAGACAAAACAGAACCTTCTGACAGAGGTGCTTCATCCGGCCTCAGCTGCGGCAGAGCCTCTATTGCCGTTTAATGACGCTTTGCTGGATCCGGTGCTAGAGGTGTGGAAGAGACCAGTATCTTCCCCAGCGGTTCATAGAGCCGTAGCCAGGAGGTATCGAGCTGCACCAACTGACCCTGGCTTTCTTTCTAGGCACCCTACACCGGAGAGCTTGGTGGTGCAGGCCTCCTGTTCATCCAAATCAGCGCCTGGTTCTTTCCCGACGGTGCCTGGGGACAGGGACTCGAAGAAACTGGATGCGCAGTCCAAGAAAATCTTTTCGTCCTGCAGTCTGGCGTTGAAGGCCACCAACGCAACTTGTATCCTGGGGAGATATATTCATGCTCTCATGGATGACATTTCCTCATCATTTACGGAGCTTCCCCAGGGTCTTTTGGATGTTGTTTCAGATGCCCAGGCTGCCGCGACCCAGATTATTCAGTCTGGGCTGGACACGACCGACTCGGTGGCCAGAGCAATGGGCACGACTGTGGTGGCAAGGAGACAGGCCTGACTCCGTAATTCGGGGTTTTCTGCAGATGTGCAGTCAACCCTATTGGATCTCCCTTTTGATGGGGACAAGCTGTTTGGCGCCAAGGCAGATTCGGCCTTGGAACGTTTTAAGGAGAGCAGGGCCACAGCCAAATCGCTAGGACTCCAAGCTCCTTCTTCCTCTGCCTCTTCCAGGATTTTCAGGAGGTTTCGGGGATTTGGGCGTGGCTCTTCCTCCTCTTCCTTTCGGGGGAGATTCCAGCAACCTACCTCTTCCCATCCCTATAGATCTTTCAGAGGGAGAGGGAGGGCCCGCACCAGAGGAGCCTCTCAGCAGCACTCTGCCTCTTCCTCGTCCTCTGGAGGGGTGCAGCAGGGAAAGCAGCCTTAGGCTTCCACCATTTCCCACTCAATCCTCTCCTGTAGGGGGAAGATTACAGCATTTTCTCCGCAAGTGGAAGACTATTACAACGGACACTTGGGTTCTCAGTATTGTGGGAAAAGGCTACACCCTTCCTTTTCGGGAGTTCCCGCCCCTCATCCCGCCCCGCCCATCTTATTGTTCAGAAGAACACCTCCTGTTGCTAGAACAGGAGGTACAAGTCCTCCTTTCAAAGGGCGCGGTAGAGTTGGTCCCAGAGCAGGAAAGGGGTCGAGGTTGTTACTCAAGGTATTTCCTGATTCCCAAGAAGGATGGTCGGTTGAGACCAATCCTGGACCTGAGGATCTTGAATTGGTTCCTCAAACAGGAAAAGTTCAAGATGCTGACCCTAGCTCAGGTGCTTTTGGCGTTGAACAAGGAAGATTGGATGGTGTCTGTCGACTTGCAGGATGCTTACTTTCATATCCCGATACTCAAGTCACACAGGAAGTATCTCCGGTTTATGGTGGGATCGCAGCACTATCAGTTTGCGGTCCTTCCGTTTGATCTTACTTCAGCACCTCGAGTCTTCACGAAGGTGATGTCGGTGGTTGCGGCAGAGCTCAGAAGGAAAGGGATAGCAGTATTCCCTTACTTGGACGACTGGTTGATCAAAGCCAAGTCGCCGGAGCTTCTGTCGCATCATCTGCAGTCAATGACTCAGTTGTTGTTCGACCTGGGTTTTTCGGTGAACGAGCCCAAATCTCACCTGGAGACCTCTCAGCGCCTCCTGTTCATAGGGGCAGTACTGGATACAACATTGAGTCGAGCCTTTCCTCCGCCTCAGCGGATTCAAGATATTCAGGAATTGGTTCCAATGTTTCGAAATGGAGCGGTAGTTCCAGTCCTCAAGGTCCTTCGTCTGCTCGGTCTGTTTGCCTCCTGCATTCTGTTGGTCACGCATGCTCGCTGGCACATGAGGGCTCTTCAGTGGTGCCTCCGAAGGCAGTGGTCTCAACACAAAGGAGATCTAGAAGGTGCTGTCAAGATCTCCAGAGATGCTGCTGTGGACTTGAAGTGGTGGATTGCGAGCAACAATCTTTCACAAGGAAAGCCGTTCGCGCAGTCGCCACCAGTGGCCACGGTCATAACGGATGCTTCCACTCTAGGGTGGGGAGCTCATCTGGGGGATCTGGAGATCAAAGGCCTTTGGTCTCCAGAGGAGCAGATGTTTCATATCAATCTGTTAGAGTTACGGGCTGTACGTCTGGCTCTCAAGGCCTTCCTCCCTTCCCTTCGTGGTCAGTCGGTACAGGTCCTGACGGACAATACTACCACGATGTGGTACATAAACAAACAGGGAGGAGTAGGGTCGTACCTTCTCTGCAGAGAAGCTCTTCGACTATGGTCCTGGGCAAAGGACCATCAGATTTGCTTGGTAGCAAATCATCTGGCCGGGGTCTTGAATGTACGTGCGGACGGTCTCAGTCGCCAATTCTCGGCAGACCACGAGTGGCGTCTCCATCCAGATCAATCCCGTTTGATCTTCCAAAGGTGGGGGTTTCCTCGGGTAGATCTGTTTGCCACTCTGGAGAACGCGCATTGTCCGTTATTCTGCAGCCTCCAGTATCCGATGCAGGGAGCGTTGGGGGACGCGTTTCAAATAACCTGGTGCGGCCAGTTGCTTTACGCGTTTCCTCCCATACCCTTGATTCCTCGAGTATTGAGGAAGATTCGCCAAGACCGGGCACTAGTCATCTTAATAGCTCCGGATTGGCCAAGGAGGGTGTGGTACTCCGACCTTCCCCAACTCTCAATGTGCCCTCCGCTCCGTCTCCCTTTCAGGGCAGACCTCCTCTCGCAGTCGCAGGGGCAGGTTTTACACCCCAACCTCCAGAGTCTGCACCTACATGCCTGGAGATTGAACGGGGCAACCTGAGTTCCTTCTCTCTCCCGCCTGATGTAGTGGATGTTATATTAGCGGCCAGGCGACACTCCACTAAATCTATCTACGCTAATAGGTGGTCTAAATTTGTTGCGTGGTGTGGAGAGAGGCAGATTGATCCCCTACATGCTCATCTATCGGACGTTTTGTCTTTTGCTCTATCTCTAGCGCAGAAAGGTTGTGCAGTGGCTACCATTAAGGGTTATTTGTCGGCCTTGTCAGCCTTCATTTGTCTTCCAGACCAACCATCGTTATTTAAATCCCCTATTGTTATCAGATTCTTGAAAGGTCTTCTAAATAAATATCCTCCAAAACCATTCGTTATGCCGCAATGGGATTTGTCCTTGGTCCTGACTTTCCTTATGGGGTCCCCTTTTGAGCCTATGCATTCTTGCCCCTTAAGGTATTTGGTTATAAAAACAGTTTTCCTGGTAGCTATAACATCTGCAAGGAGAGTGAGTGAGTTGCAGGCCTTATCGGTAAAGCCCCCTTATACAACTTTTTATGGAGATAAGGTGGTGTTGAGGACCAAGGCTGCTTTCCTCCCGAAGGTTGTTTCACCCTTCCATTTGGCTCAGACAATTACTTTGTCCACGTTCTATCCTCCGCCTCATCCTTCTAAAGAGGAAGAAAGACTGCACCGTCTGGACCCAAAGAGTGCGTTGAGCTTCTTTATTGATAGAACAAAGGATTTCAGGCTGGAGGATCAGCTGTTCATCGGGTACGTGGGCAAGAGGAGAGGAAAGGCAGTCCACAAGAGAACACTCTCCAGGTGGGTGGTTCTTTGCATTAAAATCTGTTACTCTTTGGCAAAGAAGGACCCTCCTGAGGGCATTAGAGCTCATTCCACCAGAGCTAAGTCGGCCACTTCGGCCTTGGCCAGGGGTGTTCCTGTGGTTGACATCTGCAAGGCCGCAACTTGGTCGTCCCTTCACACTTTTGCGAAACATTACTGTTTGGACTCTGAGGTCAGAAGGGACGGCCATTTTGCACGGTCAGTGCTGCAGGATTTCTTGGTTTGACCATTTAGGCACCCGCCACCGGGCGTGGTACTGCTTTGGGACTCTATTCATTAGGTGAGGAATCCACAGGTAGTTGTATCCATCAGAAGAACGAGTTACTTACCTTCGGTAACGACTTTTCTGGTGGATACATTAGCTACCTGTGGATTCCTCACAGTCCCACCCGCCTCCCCGTTGCCTTTCTGGTCTTACCAAGAAATCCTTGAGTGCGCTCCTCTTGGTCTTCAAGGTTGCAATAGACGTTGTATATATGCATACTTGTGTATATTTATCTGTGTATATATATATATATATATATGTATATATCTTTGTGTACATACATGATTTGCATATATTTGTTCGTTATATTAAATTTACAGCTATTCATTGCAATATTGTGTATTTTACAAGGTTATGGGATGTTGCCTTGCTCTTTCATTGCATTGGGTGGTTGTTCTCATGCACGTAAAAAATGTTGGTACTGTCGTCGGCACGTCGTCGAGGACCTCTTATCGCCTGTATGACGTCAGACGGCGTCGCGTGGGCTAGAGTGACGTCCTCGTCGACGTGCAGAGACTAGGAAGAAGATTTCCGTCGAATGCTGGCGCCATGGGAGTATTCATTAGGTGAGGAATCCACAGGTAGCTAATGTATCCACCAGAAAAGTCGTTACCGAAGGTAAGTAACTCGTTCTTCTATGCCCTGGGACAAATCCCCGACATCATTGGTGCCATTGATGGTACACATGTGGCATTTGTTGTGATGTGTAAGGGGATGTGTTGGTGTGTGTTGTTTGAGGTGCGTGGATGTTGTGTAAGTGATGGTGTTGTGTGTCTGTGGGTGCTGATGTTGTTTTAGGTAGTGCCTCTCTCTGGCCTCCTTTAAAAAAAATTGGTAGTAAGGGCTTGTGGGTGATGTGGGTGTGTGTTTTATATTGGATTGGGTGTGTGGGAGTGATATGTGTATCAGTTGTGTGTATTTTGAATTGTCCAATGTGGTTGTGTTTTGTAAATGTGTGTGTATTTTGAGCGCAGCCGTGTGTACCGTCAGTGGAATACCGCGGTTGAAAGATCGCTGCGTTGATTCGTGGGTTGTGATACTGTGGGCGTATTCCTGTTGGCGTGACGGTGGAGGTTTTGTTATTGCCAGTTTATCACTGACCTTTGGCGTGGCGGACTTGTGTGGGTGTCTGGTATGTGGCGGATTCCAAGCTGTGGGTTGTAATACCTGTCGCGGAATTCCGCGGCCGCAGCGGTATGTTGGCGGTCTTCTGCACGGCGAAAAGCGGGATTTACTGCTAAGGTTGTAATGAGGGCCTTTGTCTTCCGTCTGTCTGTTGGTGGTGACCGCTGCTGTGTTTGTTTCTACCGCCGTGGCGGCCGGATTGTTAAAGTGTCTGTCTATGTTGGCGGTTTCCACCATGGTCGTGATTCCAATTTTTTTCCGCCAGCCTATTGGCGGTATTACTGCCGCTTTAACACCGACCGCCAGGGTTGTAATGTGGGCCAGAGTCATTTCGGGATGCAGCTGTCAGGCAAGCAGTCCTTAGAAACCTGTTCCAATGAAGGTGAGCTAAATGTTTCCTTCCCTCCATCCGTTTATTCTGTATTATCTTACATTTTCTTTAAAAGTAACTCTTTTTCTACTCCTAAGGCTGTAGATCGTAAAGAAAGTTTATGTGCATATTATCATGCCAGTTCGCATTTCAGAGTGATATGTTACTATATGCGTGTCGAAAATGTGTTGTTCACTGCTTACTATTCTGATTCAAGCATGTGAATATATGAAAGTTCCAATACTGGAGTAAGAAATAATTTACTTACCTGTAACTGTAGTTCTTCGGTACTGGTAACTTTCATACATTCACATGCAACCCACCCACCTCCCCTGGGGAGCTCACCTTCATTACTAGCTGTATTGCTACACTTGTGCTTGGAAAATCTGAGGGAAGTCAGCTCCTCACAGGAGGGTTCTAGAGGGTGGTGTCAGCTGATTGGTTGTCTTTTAAGTTTGGTCCTTTTTTCCAAAACGACTGTGATATGTTTCTAAGTTAGAGGCCTAGTACTTTTAGAGCTTTATATACAATTGAGCATAGTTTTTTGTATTGCACCGGGGTACTCCCATCTCATCGACGGGGAATGACACAAGCATGTGAATCTATGAAAGTTTCCAATACTGGCAAGCTACAGTTACAGGTAAGTAACTTATTTATTCTCTGTGTGTGAGAGTGAGTGTCTCTCTGGCTGTGACTGTGGGTGGAAGCCTGTCTCTCTGAGTGTGAGAATGAGTGTGTGACTGTTTCTCTGTGTGTCAGAATGAATATGAGAGTGTCTCTCTGGGTGTGAGAGTGTGTCACTGGTTGTCAGAGTGGGTGTAAATCTGTCTATCTGGATGTGATAATGGGTAGTGAGACTCTGAGTGTCAGAATGGCTATGAGAGAGTCTCTCTGGGTGTGAGACTGGCTGTGAGAGTGTCAGTACGGGTGAGAGAGTGAGTGTGAGAAAGTGTCTCTGGGTATGAGAGTGGGTGAGAAGGTGTTTGGGTGTCAGAGTGAGTGTGACTATCCGTATATATATGAGAGTGGGTGTTTAAGAGTGTCTCACTAAGTGTGAGAGTGAGCATGATAGTGAGTATGATAGTGTTGGTGGTGTGAGAGCGGATGTGACAGTATCTCTTTGGGTGTGAAAGTGTGTGTGAGGGTATTCGGGTGTTTAAGTATGTGGGAGTCTCTCTAAGTGTCAGAATGGCTATGAGAATGTCTCTTGATGTGAGAGTGGCTGTCAGAGAGTCTCGGTCTGGGTGTGACAGAAAGTGTGAGAAAATGTCTCTGGATGTGAGTCTAGGTATGAGAGTGTCTCTCCAGGTGTGAGAGTGGGTGTGAAGGAGTCTGCCTCCTTTGAGTAATTTGTATCTCCTTTCCTTTTTAGTCTGTAAATGTTTTTGTGTTTCTCACAATTTGACACACCTTGCACTTATTACATTTATAAAAACTTATAGTTTCACTGTTCAGCCAATTTTTCACTGTTGGTGCTGAATAATGAATTTTCACCAGCATGTCTCTGAACGATTCGTGAGAGACAAGATAGGCCTCAGACTTGTGATCTGCGTCCTATGTTGTGTACAATATCTTGATCACTTTTTAGTATTTTCCAATGTTTTATAAATACTTTTTCAATATCTTACCTTTCCTGTAGGAAGGTAGCCTCCTTCTAGCATTGTTACCCCCACTTTTGGCCTGCTTGTGAGGATATGTCAAGGTGTTTTTACTGTCTCACTGGGACCCTGCTAGCCAGGACCCCAGTGCTCATAGTGAAAACCCTATTTGTCAGTGTTTTTTATATGTCTCACTGGGACCCTGCTAGCCAGGGCCCCAGTGCTCATAGGTTGTAGCCTGAATGTGTTTCCCTGTGTAATGCCTAACTGTCACTGAGGCTCTGCCAATCAGAACCTCAGTGCTTATGTTCTCTCTTTCTTTAAAATTGTCACTGCAGGCTAGTGACAATTTTTACCAATTCTACTTGGCACACTGGAACACCCTTATAATTACCTATTATATGGTACCTAGGTACCCAGGGTATTGGGGTTCCAGGAGATCCCTATGGGCTGCAGTATTTCTTTTGCCACCCATAGGGAGCTCAGACAATTCTCACACAGGACTGCCACTGCAGCCTGAGTGAAATAATGTCCACATTATTTTACAGCCATTTTACACTGCACTCAAGTAACTTATATGTCACCTATATGTCTAACCCTCACTTGGTGAAGGTTAGGTGCAAAGTTACTAAGTGTGAGGCCACCCTGGCACTAGCGAAGGTGCCCCCACATCGTTCAGGGCAATTTCCCCAGACTTTGTGAGTGCGGGGACACCATTACACGCGTGCACTACATATATGTTATGTTATGTTATGTTATAACTACTTATATAGCGCCTAAAACTGCCCGGAGGCCTCGTAGCACTTTCTCTGCAAAAACGGACAATGTCACCATCTAGATTCACATAGAGATTAAGCTTTAAATAGCCAGGTTTTCAAGGCCTTCCTGAACAGAATCTCTTGGGATGGCGATATAATATTAAAAGGAAGGCTATTCCAAAGAATGGCCCCTTGATAGGATAAGGATCTTCATCCCCATCTTGCTTTCTTTACTGTGGGAACTGTGGCCAGCATAGCTGAGGAAGATCTCAGTAGTCTGGTCAGAATGTATACAGATGCCAGGGTTTTAAGCATTTCAGGGCCATGATTAAATATGGATCTATGAAAGTGACATAAAGCCTTAAACTGAATTCTTTTATCCACTGGGAGCCAATGTAGGGATGAGATTGCGGCCTGTGTAGAATGATGTTTAGGGGTATTTAGAAGTAGACGTGCGGCTGCATTTTGCACCCTCTGCAACCTCTGGATAACATATCTTGGTGCTCCTACAAACAATACATTGCCATAGTCGAGACGAGAGCCTATCAGTGCCTGGATAACCAGTCTCCTAGCAAGTGGTGGAAGTATTGTTATAACCTTCCTCAGGGTTCTAAGCAAAGCAAAGGAAGTTCCAGCTATTCTATTGGCATGTTGTGACATTGAAAGTTGAGGATCCAGCCATACTCCAAGACTCTTAATGGTACATTTAGGTGGGGGGAGAGTAAGATCTCCAATTAATGACCTTGGATTGGTGGAGGAGGTTTTTGGTAGTCCAAAAAACATGACTTCTGTCTTGTCATCATTAAGTTTTAATTTACTTCCTGACATCCAAGTCGCAACTGCTTTCAAACATGGACCCAATGCTGTACCCATGTCCGGGTAGGAATTAGAAAAGGAGACAATTAGTTGAGTGTCATCTGTGTAGGACACCAACTTCAGTCCATATGATTCGATGATTTCTTCTAGAGGTTGCATGTAGACATTAAAAAGTAGTGGGCTCAGAGCAGAACCCTGTGGAACTCCACAGTTGCTGAGGGTACGCCTAGAGGTACATGATCTGTCTAAGACCTGGAAGGATCTTCCATGAATAAATGAGAGAATCCATTCCAATGCTACTCCTGAAATGCCACATCGTTGTAATATATCTTTAAGAATGTTCAAATCAACAGTGTCGAACGCCGCACTCAGATCAAATAGGATGATGGTGGTTTCCATTCCTTTATCCATCCTCATTTTAGCTTCTTCTGTAATCGCAACCAAGGCGGTTTCCATCCCATGTTGTGGTCTAAAACCCACTAGGTCAATACCTATATGTAGCTTCACAACGGTAACTCAGAATATGGCCATGTAACATGTCTAAGATCATGGAATTGTCCCCCATGCCAAATCTGGTATTGGACTGGCAATCCCATGCATCCCCGGGGCTTCAGCATGGACCCCGGGTACTGCCAAACCAGCTCTCTGAGGCTTTCACTGCAGCTACCGCTGCTGCCAACCCACAGACAGGCTTCTGCCCTTCTAGTGTCTGGGCAGCCCAGTCCCAGGAAGGCAGAACAAATAATTTCCTCTGAGAGAGGGTGTTGCACCCTCTCCCTTTGGAAATAGGTGTTAAGGGCTGGGGAGGAGTAGCCTCCCCCAGCCTCTGGAAATGCTTTGAAGGGCACAGATGGTGCCCTCCTTGCATAAGCCTGTCTACACCGGTTCAGGGATCCCCCAACCCCTGCTCTGGCGCGAAACTGTACAAAGGAAAGGGGAGTGAGCACTCCCCTGTCCATCACCAACCCAGGAGTGGTGCCCAGAGCTCCTCCAGTGTGTCCCAGATATCTGCCATCTTGAATGCAGAGGTGTTAAGCCACAATAGAGGCCTCTGAGTGGACAGTGCCAGCAGGTGACGTCAGAGACCCCTCCTGATAGGTGCTTACCTGAGTAGGTGGCTACTCCTCCTCTGAGGGCTATTTAGGGTCTTTCCTGTGAGCTGCTCTTCAGATTACGAATGCAAGAGCTCACCAGAGTTCCTCTGCGCTTCCCTCTTTGACTTCTGCCAAGGATCGATGCCTCTGACTGCTCCAGGACACCTGCAAAACTGCAACAAAGTAGCAAGAAGACTACCAGCGACATTGTAGCGCCTAATCCTGCCGGCTTTCTCGACTGTTTCCTGGGGGTGCATGCTCTTGGGGCTGTCTGCCTTCACCCTGCACTGGAAGCCAAGAAGAAATCTCCCCTGGGTTGGCGGAATCTTCCCCCCGCTAACGCAGGCACCAAACTTCTGCTTCACCGGTCCTCTGGGTCCCCTCTCATCGTGACGAGCGTGGTCCCTGGAACACAGGCGCTGGATCCAAGTGACCCAGACAGTCCAGTGGTCCAACTATCCAAATTTGGTGAAGGTAAGTCCTTGCCTCCCCACGCCAGACAGTAATCTTGTGTACTGCGTGAACTGCAGCTGCTAGGGCTTCTGTGCACTTTTGCAAGGAATCCTTCGTGCACAGCACAGCCCAGGTCCCCAGCACTCCATCCTGCATTGCTCAGCTCGCTGAGTTGACCACCGGCTTCGTGGGACCCTCTTTTGTAGTGTTGAGATGACCGCCGTGCTCAGTTTTCTTGAGCCCATGTTCAAGTACTTCAGTGGGTGCTGCTTTCTTCTGCATGGGCTCTCTGTGTTGCTGAGCGTCCTCTCTGTCTCCTCCTCCAAGAGGCGACCTCCTGGTCCTTCCTTGGCCGGGGCAGCACCCATTTTCTTCAACCGTGACCTTTGCAGCTAGCAAGGCTTGTTTGCGGTCTTTCTACATAAAAACAACTCTGCATCCTCCAGCACACCGTAGGACATCTTCTGTGCAAAGGAGAAGTTCCTGGCATCTTCCGTTGTTGCAGAATCTTCAGCTTCTTCCACCCGGAGGCAGACACTTTGCACCTTCATCCGGTGTTTAGTGGACTCCTGCCCCCCATGGGCACTCTGGTGACTCTTGGACTTGGTCCCCTTCCTTTGCAGGTCCTCAGGTCCAGGAATCTGTCTTCAGTGCTTTGCAGTCAGTTGTGGTCTTTGCATAATCTCCTATCATGACTTTAGTGTGTTTCTGGGGAAGTAGGGTAACTTTCCTCCTACTTTTCAGGGTCTTGGGATGGGGTATCTTGGACACCCTTAGTGTTTTCTTACACTCCCAGCGACCCTCTACACACTGCACTAGGCCTGGGGTCCCTAAGTGGGTTACATTCCACGTTCTTAGTATATGGTTTGTGTTGCCCCTAGGCCTATTGCATCCTATTGTATTCTACAGTGTTCGCACTACTTTTCTAACTGTTTACTTACTGATTTTGGTTTGTGTGTATATTTTGTGTATTTTACTTTCCTCCTAAGGGAGTATATCCTCTGAGATATTTTTGGCACATTGTCACTAAAATAAAGTACCTTTATTTTTAGTAACTCTGAGTATTGTGATTCTTATGATATAGTGCTATATAAGTGGTATAGTAGGAGCTTTGCATGCCTCCTAGTTCAGCCTAATCTGCTCTGCTATAGCTACCTCTATCAGCCTAAGCTGCTAGAACACTACTAAGCTACTAAAAAGGGATAACTGGACCTGGCACAAGGTGTAAGTACCCTCAGGTACCCACTATAAGCCAGGCCAGCCTCCTACAATTCCTTACTGTAATCGGGAATTAAACAAGGGAACATATTTTCATTGGTTTCCATGATATTCAATGTTTTATCCACCAAGGTTTGGTGTTGAGGTGTCACTTTGGCTGTTTTGGCACCTAATTCAGTGTTTGCTCGTGGACAACCTCTGTGGCTAAAACGTTTTTTGGCCTCGGCAAATTGAATTTCCATTTCCTTTTCATTGGAACAGTTCCGTCTTATTCGTATAAATTCTCCAAATGGAATGCTTTTGAGTAGGTGCTGTTCGTAGAGATGGCTTTCCTAAACTTAGTTGTATTTATCTGATCATCTTCTACGTAGACACGAATATCCAAAAAGTCAATTTATTTGTCATTTATTTATGTTATATGTCAAACTTAATCTACAGTTGGGATTCCAACTTTCAAAATAAATAGCAAATTCACCCTTAGTGGCATCCCAAATCAAGAATAAATCATCTATACAGCGCAGCCATAGGACTACCCTGCTTACATTTTCAGAATAACAATGCCCTCGACTAACAATACATGTATTGACATTACTATATTGGATTGCTTGAAACAGGTGGTTAAAAAAGATTCTGCAGAACTTAAGAAAGCACACATTGTATGATGGAGTCCATCTACAGTTTTATTTTAACAATAAATATGTTTTTATAAAGAATTGGTCGACTATAATATCCAGAATGCCTCATAATGAACAGTATGGATATTTGTTATAAAAGGTGAAAGTAAGGAAGGACTCCATTATCGTGAACCAGACTCCCAGTGAGTTGAAACGTGTTAGTGATTGTTTCTCTACTTTGAAATAAGTACATGCTATTTTGGGACTTCATGGAGTGCAGTAAATTCTTTGCTAAATAATATTTACGAGAGTGCGCCACCCAAAGACTCTATAGACCACATTGTTTTACACACACACGCAAATATATATATATATATATATAAATCTATATATGTACAAATTGTTGTTAATTTACATAGCTTTAAAATTATTAGCTTAAAATTAACACATACATATACATTTTGAAAAGATCTTCCCACCCTAATCCCCTAAAAACCCAATATCTCACTACTAAAAAATAAAGTTAATTCTGTATATACATGAATACAATTTTATGACAAAATATTTATATTACTAAAGACACAAAAAAATTAATACAGAAATACACTCAAACACACTACACTAAATTATATACTAATTAACACCTACAAACCATATTACATACAATGCTATTTTCTACATCAATATTTTTCACAATATAAAAAAACACTAAAAACTATTTTCACCTTCGATATTCTTATTGACGATATTTTTGATATTCTTGACACAATATTTTTACATCACCGTATTTGTTCTGTAAAAATACCCTCACCAAGTCTACAGCACCTATTGTGTCATGTCCCCCAGTCTGCCACTGCAGTCTGAAAGAAGAGTTTTAAACTAATGATTCGACTTTGCCATATAAACGAATGCCAAAGTCCAAATATCCTACTTAAAATAAATACCACCCTGACAGTAGTTCTATCAAGTCCTAAAGCAAAGTGGTTTATTACAGAGTGGGACATGTATTTTTATGTGTTCTAATAGTAAATCCCCAATTTGCTCTTTTTACTGTGGAAATGTTACTAGCCCCATTTGCAATTACGGGTTTACTCATTGGCAACTCAGCTATGCTAACTTCTGAATGGAACTACTAAAGTTATCAAAACGATCACTTCATTAAACCCGACCCAAATTTAATGTAACTTTTTAAGAAATGCAGCTTTTAGAAAGTTGTCACTCCGTTGCATAAATTGTCCTGTTGCCACTCACAGATGTTTGCCACAAGACAACCTTCTTCCCTCCTTGGAAGAAGTGTGAATGATTACGAACATAGAGACCTGCTGTTGGAAGATGTGTCACCTCTCCCTGGTAGGAATCCACATGGGCTGTGAGCCCAAAAGTCAATCTTCAAACGGCAAGCTGCCTTTGAAAGGCAAATGGTGAACACACAGGATAGGGGCTGCTCTTTGGTTGAGGTAGATAGGATGGGGTTGGGGACAGAGAGGGGACACGATTTGGCAAACTGTATTTGTTCATGCACGTGTAGGCCTACCTCTAGAGTGAGTTTCAAAGCTCCACCCACTGAGGGAGGAGTTCTGCCATTTCGGGAGTGAGTAAAATAGGCCACTCTGGGATAGCTAGATGCCACGTGTTGCAGGAAGTTATTATCAGGCAGGATGGTTGCTAGCAGCCCATTGACTAGTGACTGCTCCATCCCGTGAGCGCACATTCTGGCCCTAAATAGTGCACCACTGACACCCAGACCTCAGATCGCATCTGGACTGTAGAAGAACAGAAGAAGGACTGCCCTGATGCTTCCTGGACCTGGCAGGAGGGCCTGCACCAACCGCTGGACTGCACCTGCTGATCCTTGGGCTAGCTAAGGTAGAACTGTTCCTGTGGTGCTTGGCTTGTTGAAAAATCACTCTTTGGCCCCAAACAAAAAAAGGTGAAACCCATGAAACAGTTGACTGACTTCCTGTTATGCCAGCAAGGACACAAAAGTGGAAGATCTCAGTACTGGCCAGTCGGTGGCCTTAATCACCTAAATGCCACAGACTGGACAACCAATTCCTGATGCTCAAAAGTTGCACCAGAGTCTGCTGTGCCTGGATGAGCACAGTTTGATTACCAAAGACGGGCACTAGACTTCACCAAAGGGAACCACTGGTTCCCCTGTGACTGGAGACCAGTAATCCTGTGGCAACTGGACTTTTGCTGGGCCAAAGAGAGCTTTTAGTGACATCAACCACGGGACTGTGGACCAAGTACTAGCCCCCAACGACCACACAGCATCCTCAGCATCTTGTAATATCTTCTGCATCCTGTATCCATTGCATCGGGAATACTCCATTGTTATGTTATGTTACACAATTTATAGAGTGCATGGCTACCCTCGGGTTTCCCAGCGCTACTAAACCCTAACCACAGAGGGGATGAGAGTGATACACAACAAGAAAGGAATAAAAACAATCGGACCTAGAATAACCAAGTTTTCAAGGCCTTTCGAAATTCCAGTTCTTGCTCCATCGGCCGAAGATTAAGAGGCAGTGAGTTCCACAATTTGGCTGCTAAAAACATCAGAGAGGACACACCCCATCTTGCTTTCTTTATTTTCAGTACGGTTACTAAAGCAAGAGTAGTGGATCTCAAATCTCTATTCGGCCTATAAAAAGTGGGCAAGTTCCTAAGAAGCATAGGTCCTCTATCATGCAAAGACCTGTGGATATGACATAGAGCCTTAAATGTGATCCGCTGTACAACAGGCAACCAGTGCAAGGAGGCCAATCCAGCTTCCACAGAAGACCTTCTCGGGATGTTCAGTAATAAACGAGCTGCAGCATTTTGAACTCTTTGTAATTTATTTTTAACATATACTGGGGAATCTAGGAAAACGCCATTCCCTTAGTCTAGCCTTAAAAGAATAACAGCTTGCACAATGAGTCTTCTAGCCAGTGCTGGAAGAATAACAAAAATCTTCCTAAGAAGTCTCAGTAAGGCAAAGCAAGTAGTAGATATGCTCGTAGCATGCAGGTCTAGCGTCAGAAGGGGATCCAGACTGATCCCCAGGCTCTTAAAATGCTTTTTGGGAGGAGGGAACTCACTAACTGCCGAAGGACAGGTCCAAGAAATTCCAGGCCTTGGTTCAGGGCCCAGTATCATGACTTCCGTCTTCTCCTCATTTAGTTGCAATTTACTCTGAGTCATCCAGCTTGAGACCGCTTGCATACAAGTAAGGAAAGCTGCTCCTTCTGAGGTCTCATTAGCAGAAAAGGAAACCACCAGTTGGGTGTCATCAGCATAGGACACTAATGCTAACCCAAATGATTACACCAAAGAGGCCAAGGGAGCCATATAAATGTTAAACAGTGTCGGACTAAGGGCTGAGCCCTGAGGTACACCACACCTGCACTGTAGTTTGTTTGATAGGAACGATCGATCTAGGACCTGAAAGGACCTGTCCTGTAGGAAGGAAGTAAACCAGGCAAGTGCCTGTTCCTTAATTCCGAGCTCCCTCATTCTCTGGATCAATACCTGGTGGTCTACTGTGTCTAAAGCTGCGCTCAAGTCCAGCATAATAATCACTGTGGTAAGACCCTGGTCAACCCTCTTTCTAGCCTCTCCGTAACTGCAATTAATGCAGTTTCCGTGCTGTGACCAGTTCTAAAGCCCATCTGAGTGGGATGGAGCAACCTATTCTCTTCTAAAAAGGTAGAAAGTTGCCAATTGATGTATTTATCCAGAATTTTAGCGGGGGTGGGCAAAAGGGAAATGGATCTAAAATTCTTCAACACTGTCAGGTCAAGAGAAGGTTTTTTTAATAGCGGTTTCACTATAGAATGCTTCCAAGAGGTATGTACTACTCCTTTGGAAAGAGAATCATTAAGTAAATGTGTCAGCATCTGAACAATAACTTCCGCAGCCTGCACAAATATGTGAGGAGGGGCAGGGTCCAGGGGGATCCTGATTTCAGGGCATTCAAGAAATTTTACACTTGAGTTTGTGAAAGAGGGTTAAGGTGAGAAAGACAGGCTGTATTAACACCATTAACAAACTCCTCCTCCTTCAGTGAAGGACTTTTCTCCCCAAAAGTGGCATAGATGTCCAAACTTTTTTGGTGGAAAAATTCAGCTAGTAAATTGCTGTGTTCTATGGAAGCCTCTAAAGCAGTGGTCTTCAAACTTTTTAATGCCGCGCCCCCCCAGTTGAAAAATAAAAATCATTGGGCCCCCCCTCAGAATTTTTCACAATTATTTTAGAAAGATGGCAATGTTTAAATAGGTCTAAACCTATTTAAACATTGCAGTTAAGTACTGTTACCTTTTTAAAACTGCAATAACATACTTTTGCTTAAAACAAAGGCATGTTATCTGTATAATATTTCTTTTGGCCAGAGTTTGGCGCCCCCCCTGGCATCACTTGAGGCCCCCCAAGGGGGGCCCGCCCCCCCAGTTTGAAGACCTCTGCTCTAAAGGATTGTCTTTTACCGGCGCGTGTAGAATATCTTTTAACATTGAAGTCTATGGCTGTTTGCACATTGAGCCTGAAACAGGACTTGAAACGGCTCTGGCCCCAAAGTAAATGTCTACTACTCCTCATTACGATACCACCCCCTGACGTCCCCCTATTGGATCTGGTCACCCAAACTGGGCTGAATAGTTAACCACAACTCTTAAACTTTTGCAAAGTTTCCAAATTATGCTGTAACCAATGCTTGTTTGGGTTTTTGAGTGAAAAGCTGAAATTTACGTTTATCTAAAAATCTTTATACTCGGAACCCTCCAGTGGATTGTTTTAAATTAGGAGTCAAAAAATTCATGAAAATAAGATCTATTTTTAGACGTTGGTGTCAGATATCTTTTGTATTGCATGACTTAATTAGTTTGTATTTTGTTACTTCTAAATGCTTTATGCTTGTTCCTTTGTTGATGAAAGCCACAGCTACCAGGGGTTGAGCTAAGGTTTAGCAAACAAGCCGTGTGTTCCACGGTGAGACTGCACAACCACACCATTTAATAGACTACATTTTTTCACAATCTCTGATTGTTATGCGCGAGTGAGTCCGTAAAATGGAATGGAGGATGTGATTTAAGAGGAGTTGACCCTTTTGGATAAATAGGTGCTCCTGTAATGGGCTAAGTGCTAAAAGAGCGACATCTTGAAACAGGTTTCCAACTGTGAAAATATTAATGGTATTCAAGGATCTCAAATCCCTTTCACAGATGGAGCCAGTCATCTAAAGAAGGTGAGAAGGGGAATAGCTGGGGCATAGAGGATAGCCTCTTTTGTATTGCGTAGGCTTTGAGAATAACAGATTAGTGCCATACACAGCAGGTGAGGGCAACCATGCATCAGTCAACCCCCTGAAACCAGAAAGCAGTTGAGTTGCTCAGGATGTAGCGGTCACACAGACCCACAAGATTACTCCAGCAACAGTTCACATACCCACCGACAGAGCCATTGCAGCTGAGCCACTAAATAATATTGCTTGAAACATGGAGCTCCAAGGCTACCCCGCTCAATCAGGAAGCACAGCTTGGCCATCGCTACTCTGCGGCAACCTGTATTCCAAAAGAGTACACCCAATAGCTTATCAAAATCACAAAAACATACATGGAAGCATTGTGTGGAGGCTGTCAAAGTAGTATAGAACCTTGGGCAGAACCACCATCTGGAAGAGGGCTAATCGCTGCCTCAGGGCAAGGGTAAGTTATTGTCAGAATGCCACTTGGGATTTGAGAGCTGATACTGATCTGATAAGGTTTCTGTTAAGGAGATTATGGTCAGAGTGGTAAGTCTGGTTCCCCAGATAGCAAAAGGAAGTACTTTCTCATTTTAGGTCAACCTCTTAAGCCCAAACAAATTTCAGCAGTATCTTGGGGGCAGAGGGAAAGAAGCCGGATTATTGCCAGCTGACCTGAAGACTGGAGATCTCTCTAAAGATTCTCAGAAACTGGACAATCTCAGAGTGGTGTCGCAGAAGGTCTTTTGCATGGATCAGAAAATCCTCCACATAAAAAGAAACGTAATGAGTTTCGTCAAGGAGGGGATGCCCCTAGGCCCCTCATGCAGTACCCCCCTTAGACTGCAAGCGTGGGACTTCATTGCCAAAGCTAAGAGCAGGAAGAAATGGGCCAACCCTGATGGGTCCCACTGCCGATTTAGAATGGAGGACATGGTTAACTTGCCAAACCGAACATGCGTTCTGGGATCTATATAGAGTAATGTAATGACCCGGATAGTGAGTTCCAAATTCTAATCACTGAAAGACCTCAAAGAGGTAACCGCAGGATAGGGTGTCAAAAGCTTTCTCTAGATCAGGAACTAAAGAGACTGATCTCAACTAGAACAGCAGAGCTGTCTCCAGCAGTCGATAAAGTCTCTGCAGTTTCAAGGAAGTATTCTGTGGTGGGTTGAAGCTGTTGTGATTGGTGTGGATCAACCGTGGTAAGACCCCCTTGATTCTGGAAGGTAAAATGTTACCAGGATTTTATAGTATAAATTGAGACTGGATATAGGTCTTGTAAGGAAATGCCTCCTTGGCATGGTTACCCCCTGATTGTTTGCCTTTGCTGATGCCAAGTTATGATTTGAAAGTGTGCTGAGGCCTGCTAACCAGGCCCCAGCACCAGTGTTCTTTCCCTAACCTGTACCTTTGTTTCCACAATTGGCACACCCTGGCATCCAGGTAAGTCCCTTGTAACTGGTACCCCTGGTACCAAGGGCCCTGATGCCAGGGAAGGTCTCTAAGGGCTGCAGCATGTCTTATGCCACCCTGGAGACCCCTCACTCAGCACAGACACACTGCTTGCCAGCTTGTGTGTGCTGGTGGGGATAAAAATGACTAAGTCGACATGGCACTCCCCTCAGGTGCCATGCCAACCTCTCACTGCCCATGGCATAGATAAGTCACCCCTCTAGCAGGCCTTACAGCCCTAAGGCAGGGTGAACTATACCATAGGTGAGGGCATAAGTGCATGAGCACTATGCCCCTACAGTGTCTAAGCAAAACCTTAGACATTGTAAGTGCAGGGTAGCCATAAGAGTATATGGTCTGGGAGTCTGTCAAACACGAACTCCACAGCACCATAATGGCTACACTGAAAACTGGGAAGTTTGGTATCAAACTTCCCAGCACAATAAATGCACACTGATGCCAGTGTACATTTTATTGAAATACACCCCAGAGGGCATCTTAGAGATGCCCCCTGAAACCATACCGACTACCAGTGTGGGCTGACTAGTTTTAAGCAGCCTGCCACACACCAGACATGTTGCTGGCCACATGGGGAGAGTGTCTTTGTCACTCTGTGGCTAGTAACAAAGCCTGTACTGGGTGGAGGTGCCTCTCACCTCCCCCTGCAGGAACTGTAACACCTGGCGGTGAGCCTCAAAGGCTCACCCCCTTTGTTACAGCACCCCAGGGCACTCCAGCTAGTGGAGTTGCCCGGCCTCTCTGGCCTGGGCCCCACTTTTGGTGGCAAGGCCGGAGGAGATAATGAGAAAAACAAGGAGGAGTCACTGGCCAGTCAGGACAGCCCCTAAGGTGTCCTGAGCTGAGGTGACTCTGACTTTTAGAAATCCCCTAATAGGGATAGGGATGTGCCCCCCTCCCCTCAGGGAGTATGCACAAAGAGGGTGTAGCCACCCTCAGGGCTAGTATCCATTGGCTACTAACCCCCCAGACCTAAACAAACCCCTAAATTGAGTATTTAGGGGCTCCCAGAACACAGCAAGATAGATTCCTGCAACCTAAGACGAAGAAGGACTGCTGAGCTGAAAAACCTGCAGAGAAGACGGAGACACCAACTGTTTTGCCCCCAGCTCTACCGGCCTGTCTCCCCACTTCAAAAGAACTGCTCCAGCGACGCGTTCTAAAAGGACCAAGAACTCCAGAGGACAGTGGCTCTGTTCCCCAAAGACTGCAACTTTGCAACAAAGAAGCAACTTTTGAAAACAACACGTTTCCCGCCGGAAGCGTGAGACTTGGTACTCTGCACCCGACACCCCCGGCTCGACTTGTGGAGAACAAACACTACAGGGAGGACTCCCCGGCGACTGCAAGCCCGTGAGTAGCCAGAGTTGACCCCCCTGAGCCCCCACAGCGACGCCTGCAGAGGGAATCCAGAGGCTCCCCCTGACCGCGACTGCCTGCTTCAAAGACCCGACGCCTGGTAAGGACACTGCATCCGCAGCCCCCAGGACCTGAAGGATCCAACCTCCAGTGCAGGAGCGACCCCCAGGTGGCCCTCTCCCTTGCCCAGGTGGTGGCTACCCCGAGGAGCCACCCCCTTGCCTGCCTGCATCGCTGAAGAGACCCCTTGGTCTCCCATTGAATCCTATTGTGAACTCGACGCCTGTTTGCACATTGCACCCGGTGGCCCCCGTGCCGCTGATGGTGTACTTTCTGTGCTGACTTGTGTCCCTCCCGGTGCCCTACGAAACCTCCCTGGTCTGCCCTCCGAAGACGCGGGTACTTACCTGCTGGCAGACTGGAACTGGGGCACCCCCTTCTCCATTGAAACCTATGTGTTTTGGGCACCACTTTGACCTCTGCACCTGACCGGCCCTGAGCTGCTGGTGTGGTAACTTTGGGGTTGTCCTGAACCCCCAGTTGTGGGCTACCTTGGACCCAACTTTGAACCCTGTAGGTGGTTTACTTACCTGCAAAACTAACAAACACTTACCTCCCCCAGGAACTGTTGAAAATTGCACTGTGTCTAGTTTTAAAATAGCTTATTGCCATTTGTGTGAAAACTGTATATGCTATTTGGCTAATTCAAAGTTCCTAAGTGAAATACCTTTCATTTAAAGTATTGTTTGTAAATCTTGAACCTGTGGTTCTTAAACTAACAAAATATATTTTTCTATATAAAAAACCTATTGGCCTGGAATTGTCTTTGAGTGTATGTTCCCCATTTATTGCCTGTGTGTGTACAACAAATGCTTAACATTACCCTCTGATAAGCCTACTGCTCGACCACACTACCACAAAATAAAGCATTAGAATTATCTCTTTTTGCCACTATCTTACCTTTAAGGGGAACCCTTGGACTCTGTGCATGCTATTTCTTTGAAATAGTACATACAGAGCCAACTTCCTACAGGTCTATAAGAGGTTTGATCTTCCTGAAGTTGACCCTGCTTGAGTAGAGCAGTTATCAGTGCATCACAAAGGGAATGTGGCAGGGCGCCTTGACAGGTGCCAAGTATGAGTAGAGTCTGGGGACCAGAAAGTCTATGTACGTTAAGTAGAAATTTACAGGGGCGTGGTCTGGCCACGAACGGAGATGGCCGCCTAGAAGCCGAGCTCTGCTAGGCGGCGGGCCGTGGACCGGGGGCAGTGGTGCCGGGGGTGCACTGAGGGCCCCCCCGACCTGCAGCGGACCAGCGGCAGGCGGGGCGCCGAGGATTGGTGGCGTGGGAGCGGTGCACCGCCCATGGGGAGAGCACGCACCCCCCTCCAACAAGATGCGAACACAGAAGATGGGGCTGAGGCCCACGGCAAGAGGCTGAGTCGCGGCCTCAAGTTGCAGCTGAACCCGGGGCGGCAGAGCCGGGGGAGTGCTGAGGGCCCCCCCCCTGACCAGCAGCGAACCAGCGGCGAACGGAGCGCCGAGGATTGGTGGCGTGAGGGCAGCGCACCATCCGTGGGGGGAGCGCGCTCCCCCCCACCAAACAAATCGAGAATGCGGAGGGGAGCGCTGAGACCCGCGGCAGGAGGCTGAGCCGCGGCCTCAAGTTTCAGCTGGGACCTCTGAGGGAGGCGGGAGCCTGGGGGCTTCCTACGCTTGCCTCGATCCTGGTCTCCCTCTTCTATCTTTTACCCCCTGGCCATCAGGGGCCTCCCACGGGCATGCCGGGGACCTGGGCGGCCCACGGAGAATGGAGACTACGTTGTGCCCCTTTTACAACTTTTGAAACCACGGGCACCAAGACCCACGGAATCCCCCCCTTTTTACGGAAATCCCGGGACTGCTGCTGCCTCTGGGGGAGCGAGAACACCGCTGGTGGCTCCCCGCTTGCCCCCCTCCCCCTCATTCCGGCTGAGAGGACGAGAGAAAAAGAAAAAGAAGAAAAAGAAAAGGAAGCAAAAAAGAAAGCAAGGATGGCAATGCAGTTGGCCCCAAAATAAAATAAATTAAAAAAAACACACAAAGAAAAAAGAACGGGGAGAAACTAAGGGAAAAGAACTGAACCCTGCCCACGCCAAACACTTGTGGGACCCCTAGACGGACGGGGGCAGGTGGCACACACCCTCCCGGATGTATGAGCGGAGAAGGGAAGGATACACTGCACGGGACGTACAATAGTGGCGCGACGCATCACGGTTGCCCTCCTACTGGGACATTTGATCTCCCACCTATACCCCCACTACCATTGAGGCCGACGACAAGACGGTCAGCCATGGCCCCAAGCATCCAGGAGCACGGGCATAGGAGGTGAGCCCCATTTCTCTTTATGCGGTCAGCGATGAGGTCTCCCTCTCTCGGCGGCCACGGCGCTAGTACCTGGACGGCGCAGGAGGAGCGGGAATGACTCCACGCATCCACAGTTAACGCCCACCCGGTCTTCCCACCGTACTGATCTCCTACCTTCCCCGGACAGGTGGGGGAGTGCCTGGGCCTGTACCTATGCCTGGATGCCCGGTATCCTGATCCTTGAAATACTGCCGCAAATGTCAGTTGCTTCACAGCCAGACACTTCTTGGATCCCAGCCTGAACGAGGGAGCCCGCAATGCCCATGGGCATGGCGACGGGCAAAGCAATGGGTAAACCAGCCCGACAACTACTATTCTCTGAAGCCCTCCGCCAGCAGAAACATTCCTCAGCAGAGGACCCCCTGCCCCTCCCTTGCGCCAACATGGCAGACGACATGCAAGGTGCAACAATGGACCGCATACTGCAGGAGATATCGGCGGTGAGTCGTGAACTGGAACGTATGGACAACCCCATGGTGGCGCTGACGGCGGAGACGAGATCCATGCGCCTGGATATAGCCGGCTTCCAATCGCAGATATCCGGACTCGACCAATGCGTGGCAACAGTGGAAACTCAAGTAGCCTCCTGGACCGATAGAGAACTCGAACTTTCGCACCTTCGTAGTAAGCTGACGGACTTGGAGGACAGGAGCCGCAGGAACAATGTTCGCCTTCTTGGGTTCCCGGAGGGTGTTGAAGGTGCAGACATATTCTCCTACTTGCGGGACATACTACCCAAGCTAACAGACATAACATTTGACCCCCCCCTCTGGAGTTTCAAAGGGCACACAGGCTGGGCCCTAAGAGACAAGATGGAAGTGACCGCCCGCCCAATTATAGTCTGCATGCTACGACACCTACAGGCCGCCAACTATTATAGATGGCGCGAACGCAAGGGCCGCTCCGATCTGGTAATCTGGAGATCCGGTTATTGGCAGACTTTTCCAAGGAGACAACAGATCGGAGGAGAGCCTTCCTGTCTTTCCGCACCCAGCTCCGTCGCTTAGATGTGAAGTTTGGTCTATTCGAGCCAGCCAGGATGTGGATCACCAAAAATGGGGAATCACGTAACTTCTACAATCCGGAGGACCTGAGAGCATTCCTAGAAAGACTGCAAGACCAAACCCAATCCATGGAAACGACTGTCCAGACCCCCCAGCCCACACGGGGCCCACCCCTGGGAACCGGCCACCCGGCACCCGCATCTGAACCTGAAGTGCGCTCTACCATAGACCCCCAAATCAGGGGAAGAGATCTTGAAAGGCTTGCAAAGAGCTACGATGACAGGGGTCAAGTACTTCAAGCGGTGGTGATGCACACACAGCTATCGGACAGAGACAAATCCCGCTCCCCTTTGAAACCCACAATGGACCCCACCTGAGGACAAGACAGCGCCATGGCCCCCCTAGAACTCTCCTTACTACCGACCACGGACAGACGCGACCGCACGAAAGGGACCTCGCCGCGAAGAAGAAGACGAAAGGAAGAGATGAGTACCGGTTTTTGTGAACTTATAGAAATAATATTACTGGGGGCCATTGCCTCTGTTTGTTCTTGATAGTGTTTTGAATATTCTTGCTTATTATTACGCGTCTTAGTATATCCTCTTCTGCTCTTCCTTTTCTTAGAAATCTAGTAACGGGTTCTCTCTCAGTAACATGACACCCGTTTGTCTGCTAAAACAGATATTGAGCATCTCTTTAGAACTGTTACACTGTTCTCATTAATTAATTTGCCTTAATTTTGATCGCCCTCAATGATGGTTGATAAATGTCTATTACGATTGACAACGCATTATTGCATCTGAATAACCTACAATGGCAGGGAAATGCTTCTTCCCCCCTAACAGCAACCCATTCGCACCCCTACAACCCCCCTACCCCCCCGGCTTCGATAAAAGCGATAAAACGGACACACGCCGCCTTTCTTGAGATGCAGCCACACACAACCTATACACAGCCTCCCCCCTCCTATGCCCCCTTAATGTTACACAGACTTGCACAGGGATGTGGGAACTAGATTGGGGGGGGCCGAGGCGCCGCATGTGTGCTGCCTCCCCTGGTCGGGGCCCGCTGGTCGGGCAGTGGAGTTCGATGTGCCTGGGTTCTAGACCCGCAGGTTACAGTCCTAGAACGTCGGGACCTTTGTCCTGTTTTTCTCTTTCTCTCTTAAATTTTCTTTAATCCTCCTTCCCTTCTTCAGTTTCGTTCACCCGTTCTAACCATTAGCAGCCGCCCTTTCTCTCTCTCCTTTTCTCTTCCTCACTTTCCCCTTACCTGCCTTCCGCCCCCCCCTTATTATCCAATCTCTACAGTTTCTATCAAGCCCCTACCCCTCCTCCCCCCGACTCCCCCCAGTATCTCCTCTCTGCCCTGCTTCGAGTGCCCCCATACTTGGCTAGGTCTCAATAAGGCGCAGGGATGTCCGTTCCCAACAGAGTACAAACAGCACCTCTGCGGATTATATCCTAGAACGTAAATGGCCTCACCCACTTCATAAATCAGAAAAAAATTCTATCCTATCTCAATTCCAAACAGGCGGACATTGCCCTTTTACAAGAGACACATCTAGATGGTCCGGAATCTGATAAACTGCGGCGCGACTGGGTGGGCAGCGTCCTGTTTAGCTGTAATCCCCCCTCCCCCAGCACAGAGACTACCCCAAGAAAATGCGGTGTGGCCCTAATGCTGCGTACAACCCTCCCCCATACTGTTCTTAAATCATGGACTGACCCCAAGGGCCATTACGTATTCGCTAAATTAAAGATGGGCGACTCCTCACTGTGTGTGGGCTCGGTCTACGCACCAACGGGCCCGAAACACCTCTTTTTCTTACAAATCAACTGACTCTTGACCGAGATAGGGGCATCTCGCTATGTAATAGGAGGGGACTGGAATATAGTCAGAGACGCAGTACTTGACAGAGCGGGCCCCTTGGACGTCAGTAACAATGCAGACAGAGCCCTACAGACCAACATACTATCGGACAATGGCCTAGTGGACCACTGGAGATTGACCCATCCTATAGGACGAGAGTTTACCTTTCTCTCACCGGTGCACGGCACCCAATCCCAACTTGACTACTTTCTCCTGTCCCATAACCTCGTGGCCCGTACCCATGATGATCGCATACTGGAGGGCGGCCTCTCGGACCACTCTCCGATTAGCATAGCTATCCACTTGAACCTTGTATCCCCGGGCCGTAAGCCTTGGAGATTTGCTGCCCACCACTACCGCTCTCCCCAGGGTAAGTCACAGCTACAGGATCATGCAGCCACCTTCGCTGAAAACAACCTGGGTTCTGTGAACTCTAGCCGAATTATGTGGGCCGCGGCCAGGGCCTCAGTGCGGGGGCAACTTATGCGGGACGCGGCACTGGCGAACAGAGACAGAAAAGAGAAACAGGCGGCACTGGAACTTTATATCCGCTGGCTCACTAGACAATATACCACACACCCCTCACTCCCAGGGCGTCAAAACTTAGAGCATGCCCAAATGGCCCTCAACGTGTTATATACCTCCCAGGCAGAGTATGCTCTACAGAGACTACAAGGAAGACATTATGAACAAGGAGAGAAGGCAGGGCGTTTGCTGGCACCCCAGCTCCGACAGAGGACAGCTGCCCTTTCCATCCCAGCTATCCGCGCCTCTTCCGGAGAATTATTAACACACCCGCAAGCTATCGCCAACCAATTTGCGTCCTTCTACAGACACCTCTACACATCAGAGACTATATCCAGCCCAGCACAGTGCACAGCTTTCCTGGCGGGCCTTGACCTGCCCTCCCTGTCAGAGGAGGGACGCAACCTCCTAGAAGGGGAAATAAGCAGGCAGGAAATAGAAAGAGTTATCTCCGACCTCCCCTATCACAATTCGCCTGGGGAGGATGGATTCCCGGCAGAATTCTATAAATGGACAGGGAGGGAGGCAACTGACATACAACATGCAGCTTTGAATGAAGCTTGCTCAACACAGTCCCTGGGGGCTATATCCAACAATGCCATGATAGCCATCATAACAAAACCTGGGAGAGACCCCCTAATATGTGGCAGTTATCGACCTATCTCTCTCTTAAACAGTGACATCAAAATCCTAGCAAGTATCCTGGCCAACAGACTGCGCAAAGTCATACCGTCTCTGATCCATCACACACAAGTGGGGTTTGTACCAGGTCGCACCTCAAGGAATCACTTGCACACCCTATGGGCCGCTAGGGACTTACAGGAGGAGGCGCTGGCTCTGTCCTTGGATGCGGAAAAGGCATTTGACCGCATAGAGTGGTCATACCTCTTCACGATGCTAGAGAGGTTCGGCATGGGAGACAGCTTTATCTCAATGGTGCGGCTACTTTATGACCAGCCCGCGGCAAGAGTCAACTGTGGAGGCTTCCTCTCAGACCCCTTCCCTATCCGTAGAGGTACACGGCAGGGCTACCCCCTCTCACCACTTCTGTTCCTACTAGCAATGGAGCCCCTCGCTGCGGCTATCCGCTTCTCTCCCTCCAACGCGGGTCTCAAATTGCCGGTAGGTATTTCTAAAATCTATCTATATGCCGACGACGTCTTATTAACTCTTACGGATCTGGAAAGATCCATACCAGCCCTGCTGGAGATCATCAATGGATTTGTAAAAAAGATAACGCCTGGTCGGACTTCTCTTAGTGGATAGGCCGCCGACCAGAGAACGAGACTGTTAGCGTTTCCCGCCATTGTGCCCTATTTTTGGAGCGAGGCGCTTCCCCTCTCGCGGATGACCACAAGAGCAGCACTCCTAGGCTTCCCGTTTCATTGGACACCGAAACGTCTCAAATACCTGGGGGTGCTAGTCAACCCGGTCCTAGTGCATATGGTGGCGGATAACATCGACCCCCTCATTGCATGGGCGAAGCTCGATTTCGCAAAATGGAGTCAATTAGGTCTATCTATGTGGGGTCGAGTACAAGTGGTAAGGATGGTCACGGTGCCCCATTTCACCTATGTGCTGGGACTCCTCCCTCTGTAGGTGCCTCTCCATATGCTACGAAACATAGATGCACTCATCAGATCATTTGTATGGGGCTCAATGCGACCACCTTTATCGTCCGCCAAACTCCTAGCCCGCCGCTCCCACGGGGGCATGGGGCTTCCGTCGATAGAGCTTCATTCAATCGCACTGCACTTATCCCAGCTGTCCCATACCTTGTCCACAGTGCCAGACCCGTCCAGTGGATTGCCGTGGAGAAGCTACTGCTATCTACGAAGGAGGGACTCGGAGGGCCTTATCGCAACGACCTCCCATCCGTCAGTTCGGTGAACCCCATCTTGAAGGCGACGCGAACGGCCTGGCGAAGGGCCCACCTCCTACTTGGGACCACCCTCTTCTCCACGCCCAAGCACCTCTGTGGCATAACAGCGGACTCCGGATAGGCGGTGAAGTGCTTGACTGGCCGCAATGGAGGAGGGCTGGCATCGATATGGTTTCCCAAATCCTGGAAAACGACACGCTCAAGTCCTTCCTCAGGCTGCGGGAAGAATTCAATCTTCAACCGAGCCAAGAGTGGAGATATCTGCAACTTAAACACTGCATCTGCCAGAGGACTGAGAGCATTCGATGGGGATCCCGGTCTTCACCCGTAGTGGCCTACTTGCAACAGTGGGGGCAACATAGGGGAGTCATAGCGTGTCTCTATGACCTAATCATCTGGCAGCTCTACTCCCAACCCCTCTCGGATAAGCTGCGTTTAAAATGGCAAACTCGACTACAACATGCACTAGACCCGGAGGACTGGGAAGACACCCTAGAGGCACTGGACAGAGGCACCCGAGAGGCACGTCTAAAGTTTTGCCTCTTTAAGGTCCTACACGACTGGAACTGGTCCCCAGCAAAGCTAAACAGGACGGGACTTCTCCCGCACGCCAAATGCTGGCGATGTTCAGAGACATACTGCGACCTAAAACATATTCTAGCCGACTGTCCAACGGTTCGACCGCTATGGGACGCGGTGGGCTCCACCCTGGATGAATCCCTGATACCCCTTTCTCTTATACTTTTACACAACATGACATCACTCCCAGACTTAACCAGACCACATAAGAGGTTACTACACACAGCGCTAGCCACTGCAAAAATTTGCATCCTACGTCATTGGAGATCGGCTATCTCACCAACCCCGAAGGAGTGGATCATAGCTATGACCCGTATCGCCATGCACGAAAGAATCATCTATAACCTACAAGACCAAGCCCAATTGTTCAACCAAGTATGGGCCCCCTTCCTCACTGGGGGATGCCAGTAGGCGTCCTGAAACCATCTGCCCTCCCCATCCCTCCCCCACCCTTTTTCCTCCCCCCCTTTTTCCCTATTTCCCTCCCCCTATTAGTTCCTTTTCTCTCTTTCTCTTTTCTCTCCTCTCCCTCTTCTTTTTCTTTCCTTAACTCTCTCTTCTCTTTCTTTCCCTCTCTCCTCTCCCTTCCCCCCAGTTCCATCAGGGACATGACCTAGGTCTCTTCTATTCCCACTAGCAAGCGTCAGTCGTAGACCCATACATCCGAGGCAGCATAAGAACACTAAGTAACAAGCATGGACTGTGCCAAGTGAAGCTAAAGAACTCCGATATCCAGACTGACCCGCTACCCCGACAACCCACCGCCTAGGCATATACTACCACACTGATATCCTGCCCTCCAACACAAAGATACCCGACCTCAAATCGATAGCACACCATCTACAAGCATTACAACTTGCTCACAACCCGGACATCGATACAGAGAGGAGTGAATTCTCCACTCCCAAGGGACCTGATGACGAAACACTATCCTTACTCCCATCCCTCTCTGCTATGCTAAATTAAACTATCTACCCCTCCTGTTCTCCCCTGCTCTCCCGTACAAAGATGTCCTATAGCACTATGTTCTACTTAATCCCCATCCCTGACTTCTGTCTCCCTTTTTCTTTCATTCTTCGTTTCCCCTTCTTGTTCTTTCTGACCTTTATTTTTATTATTGATACTACTGCGATTATTGGGATACGTTTTTGAAGAACAACTGACAATGTTCCAACGTCTCACACGTTGCTTATATTTCTTGATTTATTCTGTACCATTGTTTGTAAATGTTGGGACCTCGATCCCATTTGGGTTCTGTATCACTTTTGCAGTATCTACAATAAAATAATATTAAAAAAAAACAAATTACAAGGAAACCATCCATGCCCAGGTTTCTCCCCGCATATAACCCTCAAATGGCTTCTTTAAGACGCTGGTGAGTCCTAAGGGGCCTTCATCTTCTCCTACAAGTCTGGATAGATGCAGGGGAGAGAGGCATCGGCCTAGAAGGGGGCCATAGCCGATGGGGAGGGAGGTGGCCCTTGTGTAACTGCTGGTAATCATGGGACCCCATGAATATCTCACGTTGAGAGTAGACCAGGGCTCATGATGGCACCCTCAGCGCCATGACATGCAAAGGATTTGTCACAAGATGCTAGCCAGGGTAAAATAGTGCCCAGCCTCGCCCCCCCTTCAGTGGGTATGGGCTATGTAGGCAAAATGGTTGAGGCACTGTAGCTTTTCAGTGTGGGAGGCCTTGAACTCCGGTGCTTTTTAGAAGGTTTTTGTGCCATCAGCTGTCTTTCAAGTGTGACAGGAGGCCTCAACTCTGATCAGCTTCCTCTCCAGAGTTTTAAGGTAGGAGGTGACCTTAATGATGCAATTCCAGAGGACCCTGAAGAAACCTGTTGGGGCAAGGGAGGTTGGTTAGAGCCTCCACCCGTGGATACCCAGAACAGTGGAGTACGTACACCAGGGAGCCCAGGTGCATAGGGGTGAAGTCGTATTGGAACGTCCCGTTGAAGTCAATGGGGACCTCGGTTGTCCAGCTGCTGTTGTGACCTGTGGATCAGGTCGGTGGAACTCAGGCATGGATCCCTGAAGAGGACCTAAGGAAAGGGGAGGGACCAGATCACAGAGAGGTGCCCAGGAGGTGCAGGAAGGCAATGCTCACCCTTCTCGAAGATGCTTTCCTGTTGGACGGTGGACAAAGAAGTGCATCTGTGTCCCCAATTTTTGGAGAGTGTGAGTTTGTAAGGGTGAGAGTCACCCGCTAAGTCTGCTAGAGATAGATTGAACAGTGTGGGTGCCAGACCGCAACCCTGTTTTAGGCCTTTGGTTGTAGGGATCCGCCTTGAGAGATAAGTGACTGTGCTTAGTTTTATCTAGACCCATGTGTCTGTGTGGAGAGCTATTATTAGGCGTATAAGTGGATGGGGAAGCCCCCAGGTTGCAAGCTTCTTCCACAACTGGTTTCTGTCCACATGGTCGATTGATGCCTTAAAGTCAACAAAGCATAGGTGGAGCTGACGTTTCAGTGTTTTTGCTCTTTCACTTAAGAAGGCAACGGCCGTGATGTTCGTGATGGTGACGGTATGTTTGGAGAATCCTGTTTGAATCGTAGGGCTTATTTCCTTTTCGGTAGCCCATGCCGGCAGATGATACAGTAACAGGCCTGCAAAGTACTTTGCGTTGTTGTCAATTAAGGCAATCAGGCGATAGTTATTGGGAAGCAACTTGTCCCCTGTTTTATAGATGGGGGAGATTATAGACCCCTTCCAGGACTGCGAGATCGTTCCTGTCAGACCTATTTCCAGGTAGAGGGGTTCAAGAATCATTTCCCAGAAGGGTCAATTGAGACCATTTGGTCCCGGGCGCCATCTTTCCGGCCCGTGGCTAGCTGGTTATGTATAGTGTATAGTGACAGAATCGGTGAGTAATGAATGCTTAGTGTAGGATTTTGGCTCTGAATGTACTATTTCAAAGTAAGAAATAGCATGCACAGAGACCAAGGGTTCCCCTTAGAGGTAAGATAGTGGCAAAAAGAGATAATTCTAATGCCTTATTTTGTGGTAGTGTGGTCGAGCAGTAGGCTTATCAGAGGGTAGTGTTAAGCATTTGGTGTACACACACAGGCAATAAATGAGGAACACACACTCAAAGACAATTCCAGGCCAATAGGTTTTTATATAGAAAAATATATTTTCTTAGTTTATTTTAAGAACCACAGGTTCAAGATTTACAAAAATACTTTAAATGAAATGTATTTCACTCAGGTATCTTAGGAACTTTGAATCATCACAATAGCATGTACAGTTTTGGCCAAAATGGCAATACGCTATTTTGAAAATGGACTCAGTGCAAAAAGCAAAGTTCCTGGGGGAGGTAAGTATTTGTTTGTTTCACAGGTAAGTAAAGCACTTACAGGGTTCAAAGTTGGGTCCAAGATAGCCCACCATTGGGGGTTCAAGGCAACCCCAAAGTTATCACACCAGCAGCTCAGGGCCGGTCATGTGCAGAGGTCAAAGTGGTGCCCAAAACACATAGGCTTCAATGGAGAAGGGGGTGCCCTGGTTCCAGTTCGCCAGCAGGTAAGTACCCGCGACTTCGGTGGGCAGACCAGGGGGGTTTTGTAGGGCACCGGGAGGTACACAAGTTAGCACAGAAAGTACACCCTCAGCGGCACGGGGCGGCCCCGGGTGTAGTGTGCAAACAGGCGTCGGGTTTGCAATGGGAGACCCAGGGGTCTCTTCAGCGAAGCAAGCAGGCAAGGGGGGGGGGCTCCTCGGGGTAGCCACCACCTGGGCAAGGGAGAGGGCCACCTGGGGGTCGCTTCTGCACTGGAGGTCAGATCCTTCAGGTCCTGGGGGCTGCGGGTGCAGTGTCTTTACCAGGAGTCGTGTTCTTTGAAGCAGGCAGTCGCGGTCAGGGGGAGCCTCTGGATTCCCTCTGCAGGCATCGCTGTGGTGGGTCAGGGGGGGTCAGCTCTGGCTACTCACTGGCTCGCTGTAGTGTTGTTTCTCCGCAGGTCGAGCCGGGGGCGTCGGGTGCAGAGTGGAAATTCTCACGCTTCCAGCGGGAAACGTGGAGTCCTTTAAAAGTTGTTTCTTTGTTGCAAGTTTCAGTCTTTGTGGAACAGAGCCGCTGTCCTCGTGAGTTTTTGGTCCTTTTAGGTGCAGGGTAGTCCTCTGAGGCTTCAGAGGTCGTTGGACCCTGGGGGACGCGTCGCTGTTGCAGTTTTTGCAGGGAGACAGGCCGGTAGAGCTGGGGCCAAAGCAGTTGGTGTCTCCGTCTTCTCTGCAGGGCTTTCCGGTCAGCAGTCCTTCTTCATCTTCAGGTTGCAGGAATCTGCTTTCCTAGGTTCTGGGGGCCCCTAAATACTCGATTTAGGGGTGTGTTTAGGTCTGGGGGGTTAGTAGCCAATGGCTACTAGCCGTGAGGGTGGCTATACCCTCTTTGTGCCTCCTCCCCGGGGGGAGGGGAGTACATCCCTAATCCTTTTGGGGGAATCCTCCATCTGCAAAATGGAGGATTTCTAAAAGTCAGAGTCACCTCAGCTCGGGACACCTTAGGGGTTGTCCTGACTGGCCAGTGACTCCTCCTTGTTTTTCTCATTATCTCCTCCAGCCTTGCCGCCAAAAGTGGGGCCGTGGTCGGAGGGGGCGGGCATCTCCAATAGCTGGAATGCCCTGTGGTGCTGTAACAAAGGGGGTGAGCCTTTGAGGCTCACCGCCAGGTGTTACAGTTCCTGCAGGGGGAGGTGAGAAGCACCTCCACCCAGTACAGGCTTTGTTCCTGGCCACAGAGTGACAAAGGCACTCTCCCCATGTGGCCAGCAACATGTCTGGTGTGTGATAGGCTGGCAAAACTAGTCAGCCCACACTGGAAGTCAGGTATGTTTTCAGGGGGTATCTCTAAGATGCCTTCTGGGGTGTATTCCACAATAAAATGTACACTGGCATCAGTGTGTATTTATTGTGCTGAGAAGTTTGATACCAAACTTCCCAGTTTTCAGTGTAGCCATTATGGTGCTATGGAGTTCGTGTATGACAGACTCCCAGACCATATACTGTTATGGCTACCCTGCACTTACAATGTCTAAGGTTTTGCTTAGGCACTGTAGTGGCGTAGTGCTCATGCACCTATGCCCTCACTGTAGGAGGCTGGCCTGGCTTGTAGTGGGTACCAGAGGTACTTATACCTTGTGCCAGGTCCAGTTATCCCTTATTAGTGTAGAAGAGGTGCTTCTAGCAGCTTAGGCTGATAAAAGGTAGCTATGGCAAAGCAGCTTAGGCTGAACTAGGAGACATGTAAAGCTCCTACTATACCACTGGTGTCATATGCAGAATATCATAAGAAAACACAATACACAGAAGTACTAAAAATAAAGGTACTTAATTTTTATGACAATATGCCAGAAGTATCTCAGTGAGTACCCTCAGTATGAGGATAAGTTATATACACAAGATATATGTACACAAACCAAAATTATGCAGGTTATAGCAAAAGGAAGTAATGCAAGCAATGTAAAGTTACAGTAGATTGCAATAGGAGCACATAGGTATAGGGGCAACACAAACCATACACTCCAAAAGTGGAATGCGAACCACGAATGGACCCCAAACCTATGTGAGCTTGTAGAGGGTCGCTGGGACTGTAAGAAAACAGTGAGGGTTAGAAAAATAGCCCACCCCAAGACCCTGAAAGGTAGGTGTAAAGTGCACCTACTACCCCCAGAGAGCACAGAAGTCGTGATAGGGGGATTCTGCAGGAAGAACAAACACCAGCAATGCAACAACAGTGGATTTCCGGACCTGAGTACCTGTAAGACAAGGGGACCAAGTCCAAGAGTCGCAACAGTGTCGAGAGTGGGCAGGAGCCCAAGAAATGCCAGCTGAGGGTGCAAGGAAGCTGCCACCTGTTGGAAGAAGCTTGGTGTTTTGCTAGAATGAAGAGGACTAGGAACTTCTCCTTTGGAGGATGGATGTCCCACGTCATGAAGAAGCTTGCAGAGGTGTTCCCACGCAGAAAGACCGCAAACAAGCCTT
The DNA here is from genome assembly GCF_031143425.1 of Pleurodeles waltl. Taxonomy (NCBI): domain Eukaryota; kingdom Metazoa; phylum Chordata; class Amphibia; order Caudata; family Salamandridae; genus Pleurodeles; species Pleurodeles waltl. The sequence continues at coordinate 1,504,086,789 of NC_090446.1, read as the reverse complement.
GCTAGCTGCAAGGGTCGCGATTAGGGTTTTTGGATGCTGCTGTGGCCCAAGAGGGACCAGGATGTCGCCACTTGGATGAGGAGACAGAGGGGGCGCCCAGCAATGCAGGGAGCCCTCACAGAAGCAGGCAGCAACCGCAGAACTACCTGAACAGGCACTTGGAAGAAAAGTGAACCGGAGTCCACCCGAAGTCACAAAAGGGAGTCCCACGATGCCGGAGGACAACTCAGAAGGTTGTGCACTGCAGGTTAGAATGTCAGGACCCAGGCTTGGCTGTGCACGAAGGAAATCCTGGAAGAGTGCACAGGAGCCGGAGCAGCTGCAAATCACACGGTACCCAGCAATACAGTCTAGCTTGGGGAGGCAAGGACTTACCTCCACCAAACTTGGACTGAAGAGTCACTGGACTGTGGGAGTCACTTGGACAGAGTTGCTGAGTTCCAGGGACCACGCTCGTCATGCTGAGTGGGGACCCAGAGGACCGGTGATGCAGTCTTTTGTTGCCTGCGGTTGCAGGGGGAAGATTCCGTTGACCCACAGGAGATTTCTTCAGAGCTCCTGGTGCAGAAAGGAGGCAGGCTACCCCCAGAGCAAGCACCACCTGGAAACAGTCGAGAAAGCCGGCAGGATGAAGCGATACAAGGTTGCTAGTAGTCGTCTTGCTACTTTGTTGCAGTTTTGCAGGCGTCCTGAGCAGTCAGCGGTCGATCCTTTGGCAGAAGGTGAAGAGGGAGATGCAGAGGAACTCTGGTGAGCTCTTGCATTTGTTATCTGGTGAGAACCCAAAAGCAGAGACCCTAAATAGCCAGAAAAGGAGGTTTGGCTTCCTAGGAAGGAGGATTGGCTACCAAGAGAGGCAAGAGTCTATCAGAAGAAGCCTCAGACGTCAACTGTTGGCACTGGCCACTCAGAGCAGTCCAGTGTGCCACAAACACCTCTGTTTCCAAGATGGAAGAGGTCTGGGAAAAACTGGAGGAGCTCTGGGCACCTCCCCTGGGAGGTGCAGGTCAGTGGATTGGTCACTTCCCTTTCCTTTGTCCAGTTTCACGCCAGAGCAGGGCTGGGGTATCCTTGAACCGGTGTAGACTGGCTTATGCAGAGATGGGCACCATCTGTGCCCATCAAAGCATTTCCAGAGGCTGGGGGAGGCTAGTCCTCCCTAGCCTTCACACCTATTTCCAAAGGGAGAGGGTGTTACACCCTCTCTCAGAGGAAGTCCTTTGTTCTGCCTTCCTGGGCCAGGGCTGCCTGGACCCCAGGGGGCAGAAACTTGTCTAAGGGGTTGGCAGCAGCAGCAGCTGCAGTGGAGACCCCGGAAAGGCAGTTTAGCAGTAACTGGGTTCTGTGCTAGAGACCCGGGGGATCATGGAATTGTCCCCCCAATGCCAGAATGGCATTGGGGTGACAATTCCATGATCTTAGACATGTTACATGGCCATGTTCGGAGTTACCATTGTGACACTGTACATTGTGACCTGTGTACAGTGCACGCGTGTAATGGTGGCCCCGCACTCACAAAGCCCGGGGAATTTGCCCTGAACGATGTGGGGGCACCTTGGCTAGTGCCAGGGTGCCCTCACACTAAGTAACTTTGCACCCAACCTTCACCAGGTGAATGTTAGACATGTAGGTGACTTATAAGTTACTTAAGTGCAGTGGTAAATGGCTGTGAAATAACGTGGACGTTATTTCCCTCAGGCTGCACTGGCAGGCCTGTGTAAGAATTGTCAGAGCTCCCTATGGGTGGCAAAAGAAATGCTGCAGCCCATAGGGATCTCCTGGAACCCCAATACCCTGGGTACCTCAGTACCATATACTAGGGAATTATATGGGTGTACCAGTATGCCAATGTGAATTGGTAAATTTAGTCACTAGCCTGTTAGTGACAAATTTGGAAAGCAGAGAGAGCATAACCACTGAGGTTCTGGTTAGCAGAGCCTCAGTGAGACATTTAGGCATCACACAAGGAACGCATACAGGGCACATACTTATGGGCACTGGGACCCTGCCTGGCAGGGTCCCAGTGACACATAGACTAAAATAAAAAATATACAGTGAGATACGGGGGTAACATGCCAGGCAAGATGGTACTTTCCTACACTCACCTATGGTATAGTGCACCCTGCCTTAGGACTGTAAGGCCTGCTAGAGGGGTGACTTATCTATGACATGGGCAGTGGGAGGTTGGCATGGCACCCTGAGGGGAGTGCCATGTCGACTTAGTCATTTTCTCCCCAATAGCACACACAAGCTGGCAAGCAGTGTGTCTGTGCTGAATGAGGGGTCCCCACGGTGGCATAAGACATGCTGCAGCCCTTAGAGACCTTCCCTGGCATCAGGGCCCTTGGTACCAGGGTTACCAGTTACAAGGGACTTACCTGGATGCCAGGGTGTGCCAATTGTGGAGACAAAGGTACAGGTTAGGGAAAGAACACTGGTGCTGGGGCCTGGTTAGCAGGCCTCAGCACACTTTCAAATCATAACTATGCATCAGCAAAGGCAAAAAGTCAGGGGGTAACCATGCCAAGAAGGCATTTCCTTACACTTAGACTTTGGTGCAGGCCTGTGTAGAGGAAGACATCCTGGTGTGATCATGCTTTGTGTGTCCATTTTAACTGATATTGGTCCATTGAAATGCAGTCCGAGATATTTGGCCCACACAGCTTCTGGTATATGCGATGTAATGGCACCATGGTATGGGCGTGTGAGGTTGCATATTGTGCGCCAGAAGCGTACGCTATTGTTACTCCTTGCATCCGAATGTAGCCTGGCCCATAAGTCTTCATTGCAGCTCCTATTGATTGCCCAGTTTTTTCAGTTCCTGTTTGTGGTGCCTTAGGTTTGTCAGAAGTTCTGGATTACCCGGGCTGCCACAGAATCACCTTATGCTGGAGTTGATTTTTCTCTTTGCATCTCGCAGTGCTGACCTGTGGGCTTGCGCCAGGTGACTTACTCCTGCAGGAGGTGGTGGTCACCTGTTGGTAATTGGTGCCTCAAACATTCCGCTAAGCCTGGTTGTGAGTTGTTCCCATTTCTGTACTTCGCTATCGTTAGTTGTTTCAAGTTCGAATGCAAGATCCGTTGCTGTTTTGATGAGTTGGTCAATGTTTGATTGCACACATTTGACATGCTTGCAATTTGTGTTACAAGTGGTGATTTTTGCAATGTTCGTTTTCTCCATTTTGTTTATCCCCAGTTTGAGGGATACTCCCTGTGGGCAGTGATCACTCTCGCACCTGTTGCCTATCTGAAAAGAGGCTACTTGCTTGAATAGTGGAAGAGAAACTAATGTGTATTCACTTGTGGTGGATGCAATTGTTAAAAAATATGATGCTGCCGGAGGCAAGTCTTCAGTAAATCTACCATTCAGGGCTATTAGCTGTAACAGTTCCAAGCCATTGAGCAGCATCCTGCTGATCTTTGTTGGACGGCCATGTATGTTAGCCCCTTGTGCAGGGAGGTCCCAGGCGCTTGAAAGAGTAGTTGTAACTGCATCTATTGAGGATCCTAGCAGGTGCAGATTGAAGTCTCGTGAGACGATGATGTCGACTGCGTCAGCTAGGACGCCACTGCTTATGAAGTTCTCGAGGAGAGCCACTAAATTAGTGCTTCACTGAGTTTAGTTTTAGGGTGAAGGTAGGTGATTACAAGAAATATCTCTATTGCAGACACGCTTGTTGTAGCGGCAATTGACACCGTATTGATGAAGTAGCAGGTGGAATGCAAAGGGGTGACTCTAGCCGATAATGCTAGGGAGACATTAGTGGCAAGGCCACCTTGCAGATGCCCATACTTCGCTATCTTGATTGCTGGGGTAATGATACACATATAGCCCTGCAAGTGAAATGGTTCCTTCAGCCAGGTTTCCTGCATTAATATGATATCAAAGGTGCTGATGTATTGTATAAAATCAGAGTCCTGTACTTTGGAGAGGAGGCCAGTGACGTTCCTTGAGCACATATGGAGGGTCTCCCTTATAGATGTAAAGCCCATCTTTTTATCTAAGGTTTGTCACCCTTGCCTGTTGCAGTTGTTGATTGTTTTTGAAAACCATCTTAAGTCTTCATTGTTTGAGAAGAGGTTGACCGAGGTGATGGATCTTTGGGGCCGAGATTCCCCTCTAGCAGTCCTGGAGGAAATTGAGTTTACCGGGGAGCAGCCCCGAGCTCTCCTGAGTACAGAGCGTGTTTCCCGGCACTGGGGGCCTGGTTCTAAAGCGGGATCCGGTGATAGCAGGGGAGTTGGGTAGCCAACCTCACAGTACGTAGTGATACTGATACCCCAGCATTGTACTTTCTCCTAGAATTGTTTGGGCAATCAGGCTTGCCTCCCATGTGGCTTTTCGTGCGCTCGGGAGCGGTGGTATAAATTGGATGGAGAAATTCAACTGCTAGAAGTAGTTGAATTGAGGCCGCTTGTGGAGGGGATATGTGAGAGTAGCCGAAGAATGTTTCCCTTGTTCAGAATGTTGCCAGATCCTTTGGATTCATAATGCGGGTGAAAAATGAATGAGTTGGTGGTGGCCAAATCTGGTTGAGTCTTGAATTTCTGCAGAGGATGCCGAAGGGACCCTGGGACGGGGTCTTCTCCCTGGTTCCAACAACTTTTAGTCCTGCTGTAAAGGTTTCCGCTTGTGCGTTATATGTAGGGCGAGGCAGCTTAATAGATGCTCTCAGGGCCTGAGAAGGAGTCGTCATTGACTGGACCAGGGAGGGGATGGGGAAAGTTACTTGTGTGGGGGAAGTTACTTGTGTGAATTGACCGTTGTGAGAAAGTAGCCTCTTTCTAGCCTTGTTACCCCCACTTTTGGCCTGTTTGTGAGTATATGTCGCTGTCTCACTGAGATCCTGCTATCCAGGGCCCAGTGCTCATAGTGAAAACCCTATGCTGTCAGTATGTTTGTTATGTGTCACTGGGACCCTGCTAGCCAGGACCCCAGTGCTCATAAGTTTGTGGCCTATATGTATGTGTTCCCTGTGTGATGCCTAACTTTCTCACTGAGGCTCTGCTAACCAGAACCTCAGTGGTTATGCTCTCTCTGCTTTCCAAATTTGTCACTAACAGGCTAGTGACTAAATTTACCAATTCACATTGGCATACTGGTACACCCATATAATTCCCTAGTATATGGTACTGAGGTACCCAGGGTATTGGGGTTCCTGGAGATCCCTATGGGCTGCAGCATTTCTTTTGCCACCCATAGGGAGCTCTGACAATTCTTACACAGGTCTGCCACATCAGCCTGCGTGAAATAACGTCCACGTTATTTCACAGCCATTTACCACTGCACTTAAGTAACTTATGAGTCACCTATATGTCTAACCTTCACCTGGTGAAGGTTGGGTGTAAAGTTACTTAGTGTGTGGGCACCCTGGCACTAGCCAAGGTGCCCCCACATCGTTCAAGGCAAATTCCCCGGACGTGAGTGCGGGGACACCATTACACGCGTGCACTGAACATAGGTCACTACCTATGTACAGCGTCACAATGGTAACTCCGAACATGGCCATGTAACATGTCTATGATCATGGAATTGTTCCCCCAATGCCATTCTGGCATTGGGGGGACAATTCCATGATCCCCGGGTCTCTAGCACAGAACCCGGGTACTGCCAAACTGCCTTTCCAGGGTTTGCACTGCAGCTGCTGCTGCTGCCAACCCCTCAGACAGGTTTCTGCCCCGTGGGGTCCAGGCAGCCCTGGCCCAGGAAGGCAGAACAAAGGATTTCCTCTGAGAGAGGGTGTTACACTCTCTCCCTTTGGAAATAGGTGTGATGGGCTGGAGAGGAGTAGCCTCCCCCAGCCTCTGGAAATGCTTTGATGGGCACAGATGGTGCCCATCTCTGCATAAGCCAGTCTTCACCAGTTCAGGGATCCCCCAGCCCTGCTCTGGCCCAAAACTGGACAAAGGAAAGGGGCGTGACCACTCCCCTGACCTGCACCTCCCAGGGGAGGTGCCCAGAGTTCCTCCAGTGTGTCCCAGACCTCTGCCATCTTGGAAACAGAGGTGTCTGTGGCACACTGGACTGCTCTGAGTGGCCAGTCCCAGCAGGTGACGTCAGAGGCTCCTTCTGATATGCTCTTACCTCTCTTGGTAGCGAATCCTCCTTCCTTGGTAGCCAACCCTCCTTTTCTGGCTATTTAGGGTCTCTGCTTTGGGGATCTCACCATATAACGAATGCAAGAGCTCATCAGAGTTCCTCTGCATCTCCCTCTTCACCTTGTGCCAAAGGATCGACCGCTGACTTCTCAGGATGCCTGCAAAACAGCAACAAAGTAGCAAGACGACTACTAGCAACCTTGTATCGATTCATCCTGCCGGCTTTCTCGACTGTTTCCAGGTGGTGAATGCTCTGGGGGTAGCCTGCCTCCTCTCTGCACCAGGAGCTCTAAAGAAATCTTCCGTGGGTCGACGGAATCTTCCCCCTGCAACCGCAGACACCAAAAGACTGCATCACTGGTCCTCTTGGTCCCCTCTCAGCACGACGAGCGTGGTGCCTGCAACTCTGTCCAAGTGACTCCCACAGTCCAGTGACTCTTCAGTCCAAGTTTGGTGGAGGTAAGTCCTTGCCTCCCACGCTAGACTGCATTGCTGGGTACTGCGTGATTTGCAGCTGCTCCGGCTCCTGTGCACTCTTCCAGGATTTCCTTCGTGCACAGCCAAGCCTGGGTCCCCGACACTCTAACCTGCAGTGCACAACCTTCTGAGTTGTCCTCCGGCATCGTGGGACTCCCTTTTGTGTCTTCGGATGGACTCCGGTTCACTTTTCTTCTAAGTGCCTGTTCAGGTACTTCTGCGGGTGCTGCCTGCTTCTGTGAGGGCTCCCTACATTGCTGGGTGCCCCCTCTGTCACCTCATCCAAGTGTCGACATTCTGGTCCCTCCTGGGCCACAGCAGCACCCAAAAACCTTAACCGCGACCCTTGCAGCTAGCAAGGCTTGTTTGCAGTCTTTCTGCGTGGGAACACCTCTGCAAGCTTCATCGCGACGTGGGGCATCCATCCGCCAAAGGGGAAGTTCCTAGTCCTCTTCTTTCTTGCAGAACTCCAAGCTTCTTCCAACAGGTGCAGCTTCCTTGCACCCTCAGCTGGCATTTCCTGGGCTCCTGCCCACTCTGACACTGTTGCGACTATTGGACTTGGTCCCCTTATCTCACAGGTACTCAGGTCTGGAAATCCACTGTTGCTGCATTGCTGGTGTTTGTTCTTCCTGCAGAATCCCCCTATCACGACTTCTGTGCTCTCTGGGGGTAGTAGGTGCACTTTACACCTACCTTTCAGGGTCTTGGGTGGGCTATTTTTCTAACCCTCACTGTTTTCTTACAGTCCCAGCGATCCTCTACAAGCTCACATAGGTTTGGGGTCCATTCGTGGATTGCATTCCACTTTTGGAGTATATTGTTTGTGTTGCCCCTATACCTAGGTGCTCCTATTGCAATCTATTGTAACTTTACACTGCTTGCATTACTTTTCTTGCTATAACCTGCATAATTTTGGTTTGTGCACATATATCTTGTGTATATAACGTATCCTCATACTGAGGGTACTCACTGAGATACCTTTGGCATATTGTCATAAAAATAAAGTACCTTTATTTTTGGTACTTCTGTGTATTGTGCTTTCTTATGATATTGTGCATATGACACCAGTGGTATAGTAGGAGCTTTACATGTCACCTAGATCAGCCTAAGCTGCTTTGCCATAGCTACCTTCTATCAGCCTAAGCTGCTAGAAACACCTCTTCTACACTAATAAGGGATAACTGGACCTGGCACAAGGTGTAAGTACCTCTGGTACCCACTACAAGCCAGGCCAGCCTCCTACATTGGTTGTGCAGCGGTGGGATAAGTACTTGTAACTACTTACCACTTTGTCATTGTGTACTTTTCATAAGAGAATAATATACAAAACAAGTTAAGTGTATGTACACCTAACCAAAAAGTTTTGCTTTTCTCCTCTTAAACTTTTTACTGAGTTCTGAAAAGTACTCTAAAACTTCTAAAAGTTTCCAAAAAGTTAGAAAATGTTTTTTTGCCCTGTTCTTTAAAAAGTTCTGAAACTTTTTCTTTCTTCTCACAGTCTCTAAACCTTCTTCTATCATGTCTGATGTAGAGTCTGCTCTTAAAATGGTCAATACTACCTATGACACTTTAAATTACAAGAGCCTAAGGAGTCTCTGCTTAGATAGAGGTTTAGTGATAGGAAAGAACCCTACAAAAGAGTTTCTATATAACATGCTTATTGTGAATGATGAGTCCCAAGCAGGCACTTCTAATGAGAGGTTAATAGAAGGCTCCCATTCTGACTCAGGGGATCTCCTTGAGGGAGGTGGGGGGGGTTCTGTTCCAAATCTGCCCCCTAGCAGGCTACCTAGTAATGCTGGTAGTAATGGAGGCTCCCATCATAGTAGGAGTGTCTTTATTCCTGGAGGCCAGGTTATTAGAGTCCAGTCAGTTAGGGACAGATCTCCCTCTGTTGTTTCCAATTTATCTTCTGTGTCCAAGCATTACCAACCCACCCACCCTGAAGACAACATGTTAGAAAGGGAACTCAAAAAGTTGAGAGTGGAAGAGACCAGACTGAAGCTTAAACAGCAACAGCTGGCCTTAGATAGGGAATCCTTAGACCTGGAGAAGGAGAGACAGAGATTAGGGTTTGGACCCCATGGTGGCAGCAACAGCAGTATTTCTGATAGTAATCTTGTTAGAGAGCATGATTCCAGGAATCTGCACAAGATAGTCCCCCCTTACAAGGAGGGGGATGACATCAACAAGTGGTTTGCTGCACTTGAGAGGGCCTGAATGGTACAGGGGGTCCCTCAAAGGCAGTTTGCTGCTATATTGTGGCTATCTTTCAATGGAAAGGGTAGGGATTGGCTCCTTACTGTTAGAGAAAGTGATGCTAACAATTTTGCAGTTTTGAAGGATGCACTCTTGGATGGATTTGGCTTGACCACTGAACAATACAGGATAAAGTTCAGAGACACCAGAAAAGAGTCCTCACAAGACTGGATAGACTTTGTTGACTGTTCAGTGAAGGCCTTGGAAGGGTGGTTACATGGCAGTAAAGTTTCTGACAATGAAAGCCTGTATAATCTCATTCTGAGAGAGCATATTCTGAATCACTGTGTGTCTGACTTGTTACACCAATATCTAGTGGACTCAGATCTGACCTCTCCCCAAGAATTGGGAAAGAAGGCAGACAAATGGGTCAGAACAAGAGTGAACAGAAAAATTCATACAGGGGGTGACAAGGATGGCAAGAAGAAAGATGGTGAGAAATCTCAGGATGAGCATGGGAATAAGGGTAAATACAAAGACCCTTCTTTAAATCCTAAACACTCTTCAGGGGGTGAGGATAAATCAAATTCTTCCTCTTCTTCAGAACATACACACATTAAAAAGCCTTGGTGCTATGTGTGTAAAAATAAAGGCCATTGGCAAGGGGAAAATCCTGTCCAGGTAAACCCCCTGAGCCAACCACCACCAATACATCAAACTCTAGTGCCCCTATCAGTAGTGGTAATAGTGGTGGGATTGCTGGCAACAGTCACAGTAAGCGTGTAGTTGGGTTCACTTATGGGTCCATCATAGAAACTGGGGTAGTCAGTCCACGACAGTTTCTGTCACACCTAGTGGCATTGGCCTTGCCACACTGGCTGCTTGTCCCCTTACAATGGAGAAGTACAGGCAGACAGTTTCAATAAATGGTGTTGAGGCCCAGGCCTACAGGGACACAGGTGCCAGTATCACTCTGGTGACTGAAAACCTAGTGCCCCCTGAACAACACATAATTGCATAACAGTACAAGAATATTGATATCCATAACTCCACTAAGTTTCTTCCCTTAGCTATAGTTCAGCTTAGTTGGGGTGGAGTTTCTGGCCCTAAGCAGGTGGTAGTATCACCTTGCTTACCTGTAGACTGTCTCTTAGGTAATGACCTAGAGACCTCAGGTTGGGTTGAGGTAGAGTTTTATACCCATGCAGCCATGCTGGGTATCCCTGAGGAATTGCTTCCTCTCATTTCAGCTGAAATGAAAAAGCAAAGGAGAGAAAAAGGCCTGAAAACTCAGGATCCTTCTCCAACAACAGGTAAAAAGGGTATCACAATATCCCCTAACCACCCTGCCATTCAGGATACCATTCCTGTAGTGGGAGAAACCTCTCCTGGGGTGGCACCTGTACCAAGGGAATCATCAGCTGGCACAGCTGTACTCCCTGAGGTGAAAGCACCTCTCTATGGGATAACTAATATTGGTGAGAAAAAGGGCACCATTTTAGTTAACATGGAGCATCCCTCCAAGCCTCCCAGGTAAACTTTAGTGCAGAAACCCTGCACTGCCTCACAACACTTAGGACAGCAGCCCTGCCCTAGTGTGGAGCTCATAGGACAGCATCCCTGCTCCAACTAAAGAGAAACAGGATCCCTGTTCTCTCTTACAGCAATATGGACAAAGTTTTTGCCCAGCTATTGCTTTACTGAGACAGCATCCCTGTCTGGCATTCTCAACACTAGAAATAGGTCCAGTGGACAATTCCCACTGTTCTAAACTAAATCTTACTGATAGGAACTCTGAGAATATATCTTCACATTGTTGGTTAGCTAAAAAACTTCAAACAGGGTGGTTTACATCCCCACAGGGAAGTAACTATATAGTGGATGATAAAGGGAGTAACCAGTCTATTGCAGAGCTACTCTCCACTTATCACCACTTAGACAATAAAGACTCAACTGGCCCAGGTTAGCCTTATTTTCCTTTGTTTGGTTGGGGGGGGGGGGGTTGTGTGAGAAAGTAGCCTCTTTCTATCCTTGTTACCCCCACTTTTGGCCTGTTTGTGAGTACGTCAGGGTGTTTTCGCTGTCTCGCTGGGATCCTGCTAGCCATGGGCAGTGCTCATAGTGAAAACCCTATGGTGTCAGTATGTTTGTTATGTGTCACTGGGACCCTGCTAGCCAGGACCCCAGTGCTCATAAGTTTGTGGCCTATATGTATGTGTTCCCTGTGTGATGCCTAACTGTAGGATAGTAACATCTTGCCTGGCATGTTACCCCCATATTTCACTGTATATATGTTGTTTTAGTCTATGTGTCACTGGGACCCTGCCAGGCAGGGCCCAAGTGCTCATAAATATGTGCCCTGTATGTGTTCCCTGTGTGATGCCTAACTGTCTCATTGAGGCTCTGCTAACCAGAACCTCAGTGGTTATGCCCTTTCTGCTTTCCAAATTTGTCACTAACAGGCTAGTGACTAAATTTACCAATTCACATTGGCATACTGGTACACCCATATAATTCCCTAGTATATGGTACTGAGGTACCCAGGGTATTGGGATTCCAGGAGATCCCTATGGGCTGCAGCATTTCTTTTGCCACCCATAGGGAGCTCAGACAATTCTTACACAGGACTGCCACTGCAGCCTGAGTGAAACAGCGTCCCCTTTATTTCACAGTTATTTTACACTGCACTTAAGTAACTTATAAGTCACCTATATATCTAACCCTCACTTAGTGAAGGTTAGATGCAAAGTTACTAAGTGTGAGGGCACCCTGGCACTAGACAAGGTGCCCCCACATTGTTCAGGGCAATTTCCCTGGACTTTGTGAGTGCGGGGACACCATTACACCCGTGCACTACATATAGGTCAACACCTATATGTAGCCTCACGTAACTCCCAACATGATCATGTAACATGTCTAGGATCATGAAATTGTCACCCCAATACCATTCTGGTATTGGGGGGACAATTCCATGCATCCCCAGGTCTCCAGCATAGAGCCCGGGTACTGCCAAACTAACTTTCTGGGGTCTCCTCTGCAGCTACCACTGCTGCCAACCCCTCAGACAGGTTTCTGCCCCCCCGGGGGCTGGGCAGCCTGGTCCCAGGAAGGCAGGACAAAGGATTTCCTCTGAGAGAGGGTGTTACACCCTCTCCCTTTGGAAATAGGTGTGAAAGGCCTGGGAGGATTAGCCTCTCCTGGGCTCTGGAAATGCTTTGAAGGGCACAGATGGTGCCCTCCTTGCATAAGCCAGTCTACACCAGTTCAGGGATTCCCCCATCCCTGCTCTGGCGCGAAACTGGACAAAGGAAAGTGGAGTGACCACTCCCCTGACCAGCACCTCCCAGGGGAGGTACCCAGAGCTCCTCTAGTGTGTCCCAGACTTCTTCCATCTTGGATGTAGAGGTGTGAGGGCAAAATGGACAGCTCTGAGTGGCCAGTGCCAGCAGGTGATGTCAGAGACCCCTCCTGATAGGTGCTTACCTTTCTCTGTAGCCAATCCTCCTCTGTGGGCTATTCAGGGTCTCTCCTGTGGGCACCTCACCAGATAACGAATGCAAGAGCTCACCAGAGTTCCTCTGCACTTTCCTCTTCGACTTCTGCCAAGTTTCGACCGCTGACGGCTCCAGGACGCCTTCATAACCGCAACAAAATAGCAAGAAGACTACCAGTAACTTTGTAGCGCCTCATCCTGCCGGCTTTCTTGACTGTTTCCTGGTGGGGCATGCTCTGAGGGCTTTCTGCCTTCACCCTGCACTGGAAGCCAATAAGAAATCTCCCGTGGGTCGACGGAATCTTACCCCTGCCAACGCAGGCACCAAACTTCTGCATCACGGGCCTCTGGGTCCCCTCTCATCCTGACGAGCGTGGTCCCTAGAACACAGGTGCTGGGTCCAAGTGTCTCCGACAGTCCAGGGGCCCTTCTGTCCAAATTTGGTGGAGGTAAGTCCTTGCCTCCCCACGCCAGACAGCAATCCTGTGTACTGCGTGAACTGCAGCTGCTCGGGCTTCTGTGCACTTTTGCAAGACTTCCTTTGTGCACAGCCTAGCCTAGGTCCCCAGCACTCCGTCCTGTATTGCCCAACTCGCTGAGTTGAACTCCGACGTCGTGGGACCCTCCTTTGTTGCTCTGAGTTGACTTTCATCCTCAGATCTTCTAGGTGCGTGTTCAGGTGCTTCTGCAGGTGCTGCCTGCTTTTGCGTGGACTCTCTGTGTTGCTGAGCGCCCTCTCTGTCTCCTCCTCCAAAGGGCGAACTCCTGGTCCTTCCTGGGCCCTGGCAGCACCCAAAATCCTCAACCGCGACTCTTGCAGCTAGCAAGGCTTGTTGGCAGTCTTTCTGCGTGGAAACAACTCCTCATCCTCCAGCACGCCGTGGGACGTCTACTGACCGAAGGAGAAGTTCCTGGAACCTTCTGTTGTTGCAGAATCTTTGGCTTCTTCAACCCGGAGGTAACCCTTTTGCACCTTCATCCAGGGTTTAGTGGGCTCCTGCTCCCCCTGGACACTTGGGTGTCTCTTGGACTTGGTCCCCTTCCTTTACTAGTCCTTAGGTCCAGGAATCCGTCTTCAGTGTTTTGCAGTCAGTTGTTGTCCTTGCAGAATCCCCTATCTCGACTTTACTGTCTTTCTGAGGTAGTAGGGTAACTTTACTCCTACTTTTCAGGGTCTTGGGGTGGGGTATCTTGGATACCCTTAGTGTTTTCTTACACTCCCAGCACTTCGCATTCCACTTTTGGAGTATATGGTTTGTGTTGCCCCTAGGCCTATTTCTCCCTATTGCATTCTATTGTGATTCTACATTGTTTGCACTACTTTTCTAACTGTTACTTACCTGATTTTTGCTTGTGTGTATATATTTTGTGTATATTACTTACCTCCTAAGGGAGTATATCCTCTGAGATACTTTTGGCATATTGTCACTAAAATAAAGTACCTTTATTTTTAGTAACTCTGAGTAGTGTGTTTTCTTATGATATAGTACTAGGTGATATAAGTGATATAGTAGGATCTTTGCATGTCTCCTAGTTCAGCCTAAGCTGCTCTGTTATAGCTACCTCTATCAGCCTAAGCTGCTAGAACACCTCTAATCTACTAATAAGGGATAACTGGACCTGGCACAAGGTGTAAGTACCACAAGGTACCCACTACAAGCCAGGTCAGCTTCCTACATTGGTGGTGCATCTGTGGGATAAGTACTTGTAACTGCTTTATTACTTTGTCATTTGTGCTTTTCATGAGAAAAACATATACCTAATACTTCAATATATACACATTGAACCAAACAGTTTAACTGTTCTGCTCTAAAACTTTCTACAAAGCTTCTGAAAAGTTCAAAAAACTTTTAAAAGTTTTAAAAAGTTTTTTTCTCTGTGCTTTCAAAAGTTCCAAAACGTTTTCTCTCTCTGTCCTAAACCTTTTCTATCATGTCTGCAGTAGAGCTCACTCCCAAAATTGTTCAGGCAACCTATGAGAGTTTAAACTTTAAAAGTTTGAGGGGTCTCTGCATAGAAAGAGGTTTAAGCATTGGTAAGATTCCTACCAAAGACTTTCTCTTTAACCTTCTCCTAGAGAATGACCAGAACCAGTCTGTCCCATTCCAGGAACAGGAGGTAGGAGGGGAGGGTACCCAGTCAGACTCAGTGGAGTTCCCTGAAGAGATTGGGGAGGGTTCTTCCAAAGACCTGCCACCTAGCAGGCCACCTAGTGACACTGTTAGTGGGAGGGGGTCACACATTAGTAGGACACCTTTTACTCCTAAAGGCCATGTTACTAGGGTCCAGCCAGTTAGGGACAGGTCTCGCTCTGCCAATGCCTATATTACCTCTGTATCTCACCATTCCCAAGTCTCCCACCCTGGGGATAACTTAATGGAAAGGGAACTGAGAAAGCTGAGGTTCGAAGAGGCCAGGCTGAAGTTTAAACAGCAGCAGCTGGCCTTAGACAGTTAATCTCTGGATGTAGAGAGGGAAAGGCAGAGATTGGGGTTAGTTCTCGATGGTGGCAGCAGCAGTGTTTTTTATAGCAATCCTGTTAGAGAGCAAGATCCCAGAAACCTGAATAAGATAGTACCCCCTTACAAGGAGGAGGATGACATTAACAAGTGGTTTGCTGCACTTGAGAGGGCCTGTATGATACAGTTGGTCCCCCAAAGGCAGTGGGCTGCTATCTTGTGGCTAACTTTCACTGGTAAGGGTAGAGATAGGCTCCTTACTGTCAGAGAAAGTCATGCTAATAACTACAGAGTTTTGAAGGACGCACTCTTGGATGGATTTGGCTTAACCACTGAACAATACAGGATTAAGTTTAGAGACACCAGAAAAGAGTCCTCTCGAGACTGGACAGACTTTGTAGACTGTTCAGTGAAGGCCATGGAGGGTTGGTTACATGGCAGTAAGGTGACTGACTATGAAAGCCTGTATAATCTAATCCTGAGAGACCATATTCTTAACAATTGTGTGTCTGATTTGTTGCACTAGTACTTGGTCGACTCAGATCTGACCTCTCCCCAAGAATTGGGAAAGAAGGCAGACAAATGGGTCAGAACAAGAGTGAACAGAAAGGTTCATACATGGGGTGACAAAGATGGCAAGAAAAAGGATGGTAAGTCTTCTGACAAGGGTGGGGACAAAGATAAAAAACCTTATGAGTCTTCATTAGGCCCACAAAAATCCTCTGGGGGTGGTGGGTCCAAATCCTCTTCTAACAATCAGAAAAGGCCTTGGTGTTATTTATGTAAAGTTAAAGGCCATTGGGCAAGTGATTCCACTTGTCCAAAGAAAAACACCAAACCTCCCACCACCACAACCCCAACTGCAACCTCTAGTGCCCCTAGTAATTGCAGTGGTGGTGGGAAGTCTACTACAAATAGCCATTCCAAGGGTGTAGGTGGGCTCACTATTGGCAGTGTAGTTGGGGTTGGTCTTGTTAGGGAGACCACAGAGGCTGTTTTAGTCTCTGATGGTGGCATTGACTTTGCCACCTTGGTTGCTTGTCCCCTTAATATGGGTAAGTACACGCAACTACCTCTAATCAACAGTGTTGAGGTTGAGGCCTACAGGGACACAGGAGCCAGTGTACCTATGGTGATAGAGAAACTGGTTCACCTCGATCAACACCTACTTGGTCAGCAGTACCAAGTGACTAATGCTCACAATAACACACTTAGCCACCCCATGGCTGTTGTGAATCTCAACTGGGGGTGGGGGAGTTACTGGTCCAAAGAAAGCTGTGGTAGCCACTGAATTACCTGTAGATTGCTTACTAGGCAATGGTTTGGAGACATCAGCTTGGGCTGAAGTGGAGTTGGAGGCTCATGCAGCAGTGCTGGGCATTCCTAGGCATATTTTTGCTTTAACCAGGGCCCAGGCCAAAAAGCAAAAAGGACAGGGAAACTTGGATCCTGGAACAAATGACCAAGTGCTCCCAAAAGCTACGGGTAGGAAGGGTAAATCCCTGCCCACTATCCCTCCCTCTCCAGAAGATTCCCCTTTTGAGGAAGAGGAGTCCTCTCCCTGTGCAGAACCTACACCAGCTGAGCTGTCAGCAGACACTGCTGAGCTTTTGGGTGCAGGGGGGCCTGCTAGGGAAGAGCTAAGTGTGGCACAGCAAACCTGTCCCACACTAGAGGGTTTAAGACAGCAAACTGTCAAACAGCAGAATGGGGATGTCAGTGATAGCCATAAGGTGTATTAGGGAAGACAACCTCTTGTATACTGAGTCAAGGGACCCTAAACCTGGAGCTGCCAGGAGATTGGTCATCTCCTTGCAATACAGAGAGTTTCTTCTTACCTTGGCACAGGACATTCCTTTGGCTGGGCATTTGGGCCAAAGTAAAACTTGGGATAGACTTTTTCCCCTGTTTCACTATCTCCATCTCATGAGACTTTTTCTGTATATATTGCAGGATCAGGTGGGTTTTTCAATAACAGCTCAAAATGATATTTAAAATATCCTACATTTGCCTCACTATTTAATTCCTAAGTTCGATTTTCAACTATTGGACTGGATATATTGTAATCATAGTGTATGCTGGCTCCCAGTTTTTATATTGAAATCCATTAATTACAGGCTGTAGTACACACTATTGTACATTTAAATATGGCGACTATTAGGCCAGTGTTAGGTTATCTCCTTTTGTAGTCATAAGTACAGCTATAAGCCTTTTTCAATCATGTTATACAAACTATCAATTTAACATATGGTAGAACCAGATGTAGGATATAAGTATAACCATACCTTTCCTACTATACAGTCATCGCTTTGTGATATTCATTAACGATAACCTCATTTCCCAGCAAAGTTCCTATATTTTGGACAGTCTAAGATGGCGGCCGCAATAAATCCGTAGCCTCTCAGCTCCATGCTTGGCTTAGCGGCTTCCGGAGTCAACTAATTGGATAGTCAGTATAAAATGGAGCGTGTCTGTCGGCCGCCGTCACTAGGAACAGAACACTAAGCTGTCCTTCAATCAGGTAAGGATACTAGATACATACCCTTGGCCCAATAGTATATCCAACGTTATTGCTTACAATAAGACTTATTTGTATCGAAGCGAGTCTGGCCCAGACGGCTTTTCATTGTGGCCTATCTTCTTTCTTTTATTTAGTATTTTTATCAATTAGTGCACCTCGGAATTCGGCACGTAGCCCATTACGAACGCAGGAATATGCTAAAGATAGCGGAAGTGAATCCGCTCTCCCGCCTTCTCTAGTCGGCGCTCAGGTGATCCCCAGTTCGGTATCCATATAGAATTCGATTTATGCTAGCTATTTTTAAATTTATTACCGGCCTCAGTATAACCAATAGACATTCTCACTCTGGCCCTTTATTTCCTCCATGTTCACCAAAGCTTTTTCTTTTCCACCAGAACTGCAAATCTTCATTGATAACCAAAGACACCCAGGCACATTTTTTTCAAATGGAATAGCCTTATCCCAGTCATTTTTTATTCCAGATTGGCACAGCAGGTACTATACAAATATACAAAAATTAAAATATTCTTCCACTATAACTACTATAACTAACCTTACAATGTGCATGGGTGTACCTCTACAAGTCAGGGAAAAAGAGTAGGAATTAATATGGGTTCTGACATCACTGTACAGCAATTTATTTTATTTCATTCCCTATTCTCTTGTTTTATTTTTTATTTTTTCACTAGCTATATGCTGCCACTCTTTATTTTGTACTTTTTCAATATTTTCGAGTCTGTTTACCAGCTATTACTACGGCACTACTTCCATCAGAAAATTGACTCACTCACGTATAACTAGCTCCTAACGGGTGTATTGCATGACAGTATAAAGACTGATCATAAGTCCGCACATGCAATTAAGAATTTTTAATTCTTTTTTCTTCCCAAAAAAAACTAGAAATTGAGATTTCCGTACCATAAGCTTTATGTATGTATTTATTTATTCCTTTTTTCTTGCACTAGATATCATGTTCATATATTTTTGATTTATATCCAGAATACGGCACAAGAAATGACCAGGATACACGGCTGTTAGGATTGTACCAGTAAAGGGTCATGATACTGGGAACCGCCCTGATGAAGTTGACCTCAATATTAGAGGAATACCGAAACGCGTGTAGGCCTCTGGTTTCCTACTGTATTTGCTAGATATCATAGCTCCATTATCGTGTTTTCTCAGCCATAGTTCTTTACTTTTGTACTCGAATATAGAGTGTCATAGTAACATTACTAGATTTGTATATTTTCTTTTCATTTTATTGATATGTAATTGATTGTCACCTTTGGCTTGTTTTTGTCATTATGTCATTGTGCTATTATTATTTATTGTGACTATTAGAGCTTCTCCTTTGAAGTCTGTTTTTTGTATTGTGCATCTAAGTCATTTTTAGCTTGGTATGAGTGTGGTCTAGTTGAGATAGTTTTTCGTCCCTTTTTCTTCTAAGTATTAGGTTCTTTTCTCTTAGTATTTTGTATAATTATTCAATAAACTTATCTCTTGATTATAGAATTTTCTATTTAGTCATTCTATTTGATGTTCAGCTTTATTGTGCATCTATGAAGCATGGTCATTTTTTGACATACAACTTGACGGGTATCAATATCTATTGAGTTACGGGACCTGAGGAATATCCATCCTACAGGTTAATAGTTGTAGCTCTTTATTTGGATTTCCTCTGTAGTAGTCTTTTCCCTGCTTGAGCTACGTTCATTAAATCAGGGAACCCCTTGTGGTACTTCTCACTGGCTTCATATGTCAGAGCAAACTAAAGAGTTTTGTCGCTCTTATGTGACCTGCCAAGCCAGTGGCAAGACTGGTGGCACTCCAAAAGCCCCCTTAATTCCACTTCGTGTGGTAGGGGTGCCCTTCGAAAGGATAGGGGTTGACATAGTTGGCCCTCTTGACCCTCCAACAGCTTCAGGCAATAGGTTTATCCTGGTGATAGTGGACCATGCCACTAGGTACCCTGAAGCCATCCCCTTAAGGACCACTACAGCTCCTGCAGTGGCAAAGCCCTCCTGTGAATCTTTTCCAGAGTGGGTTTCCCTAAGGAAGTGGTGTCAGACAGAGGTAGTAACTTCATGTCTGCATACCTCAAAGCAATGTGGAAGGAGTGTGGTGTAACTTACAAGTTCACAACTCCTTACCATCCACAAACAAATGGTCTGGTTGAGAGGTTTAATAAAACTCTCAAAGGTATGATAATGGGACTCCCTGAAAAACTCAGAAGGAGATGGGATGTCCTGTTACCTTGCCTCCTTTTTGCTTACAGTGAGAAACCCCAAAAAGGAGTGAGCTTCAGCCCCTTTGAACTCCTCTTTGGGCACCCTGTGAGAGGTCCCCTTGCTCTTGTTAAGGAGGGTTGGGAACAACCTTTAAAAGCTCCTAAACAGGAAATTGTGAACTACAGGGAGTGCAGAATTATTAGGCAAGTTGTATTTTTGAGGATTAATTTTATTATTGAACAACAACCATGTTCTCAATGAACCCAAAAAACTCATTAATATCAAAGCTGAATATTTTTGGAAGTAGTTCTTAGTTTGTTTTTAGTTTTAGCTATGTTAGGGGGATATCTGTGTGTGCAGGTGACTATTACTGTGCATAATTATTAGGCAACTTAACAAAAAACAAATATATACCCATTTCAATTATTTATTATTACCAGTGAAACCAATATAACATCTCAACATTCACAAATATACATTTCTGACATTCAAAAACAAAACAAAAACAAATCAGTGACCAATATAGCCACCTTTCTTTGCAAGGACACTCAAAAGCCTGCCATCCATGGATTCTGTCAGTGTTTTGATCTGTTCACCATCAACATTGCGTGCAGCAGCAACCACAGCCTCCCAGACACTGTTCAGAGAGGTGTACTGTTTTCCCTCCTTGTAAATCTCACATTTGATGATGGACCACAGGTTCTCAATGGGGTTCAGATCAGGTGAACAAGGAGGCCATGTCATTAGATTTCCTTCTTTTATACCCTTTCTTGCCAGCCACGCGGTGGAGTACTTGGACGCGTGTGATGGAGCATTGTCCTGCATGAAAATCATGTTTTTCTTGAAGGATGCAGACTTCTTCCTGTACCACTGCTTGAAGAAGGTGTCTTCCAGGAACTGGCAGTAGGACTGGGAGTTGAGCTTGACTCCATCCTCAACACGAAAAGGCCCCACAAGCTCATCTTTGATGATACCAGCCCAAACCAGTACTCCACCTCCACCTTGCTGGCGTCTGAGTCGGACTGGAGCTCTCTGCCCTTTACCAATCCAGCCACGGGCCCATCCATCTGGCCCATCAAGACTCACTCTCATTTCATCAGTCCATAAAACCTTAGAAAAATCAGTCTTGAGATATTTCTTGGCCCAGTCTTGACGTTTCAGCTTGTGTGTCTTGTTCAGTGGTGGTCGTCTTTCAGCCTTTCTTACCTTGGCCATGTCTCTGAGTATTGCACACCTTGTGCTTTTGGGCACTCCAGTGATGTTGCAGCTCTGAAATATGGCCAAACTGGTGGCAAGTGGCATCGTGGCAGCTGCACGCTTGACTTTTCTCAGTTCATGGGCAGTTATTTTGCGCCTTGGTTTTTCCACACGCTTCTTGCGACCCTGTTGACTATTTTGAATGAAACGCTTGATTGTTCGATGATCACGCTTCAGAAGCTTTGCAATTTTAAGAGTGCTGCATCCCTCTGCAAGATATCTCACTATTTTTGACTTTTCTGAGCCTGTCAAGTCCTTCTTTTGATCCATTTTGCCAAAGGAAAGGAAGTTGCCTAATAATTATGCACACCTGATATAGGGTGTTGATGTCATTAGACCACACCCCTTCTCATTACAGAGATGCACATCACCTAATATGCTTAATTGGTAGTAGGCTTTCGAGCCTATACAGCTTGGAGTAAGACAACATGCATAAAGAGGATGATGTGGTCAAAATACTCATTTGCCTAATAATTCTGCACTCCCTGTATGTACTAGGCCTATGATCAAGAATGGCGGAGTACATGAAAAAGGCCAGTGAAAACCTTCAGGCCAGCCAGGAGCTGCAAAAGCAATGGCATGACCAGAAGGCTGTCCTAACTCAGTACCACCCAGGACAGAAGGTGTGGGTATTGGAGCCTGTGGCCCCAAGAACACTCCAGGACAAATGGAGTGGACCCCATCTAATTGTAGAGAAAAGGGTGAGGTTACCTACTTGGTAGACCTTGGCACTGCCAGGAGTCCCCTTAGAGTACTCTTTGCCAACCGCCTGAAACCCTACTGTGTCAGGGCTGATCTCACCCTGCTCATGGCAACTGATGAGGGACAGGAAGAATAGAGTGACCCTCTCCCTTATCTCTTCTCCACCACTGAAGCTGATGGCTTAGTGGAGGGAGTAGTACTTGCAGAGTGTATTACTGCAGAGCAGAAAGATAGCTGTATAACTCTTTTGAGTCAGTTTTCTGAACTCTTCTCACTGATACCAGGTACCACTACTTGGTGTGAGCATACAAGTGATACTGGAGACAGTGTATCTGTCAAAAGTAAGATTTATAGGCAGCCTGACCATGTCAGGGACTGCATTAAACAAGAGGTTCAGAAAATGTTGGACTTAGGAGTGATTGAGCCTTCAGAAAGCCCCTGGGCTAGCCCAGTTGTGCTTGTCCCAAAACCTCACACTAAGGATGGGAAAAGAGAGATGAGGTTTTGTGTTGACTATAGAGGGCTCAACCAAGTAACCAAGACAGATGCTCACCCTATACCCAGGGCAGATGAGCTCATACATACACTGGCTTCTGCCAAGTATCTAAGCACTTTTGATCTAACTGCAGGGTATTGGCAGATTAGGTTATCAGAAGATGCTAAACCAAAGACTGCATTTTCAACCATTGGAGGGCACTATCAATTAACTGTAGTGCCATTTGGTCTGAAAAATGCACCTGCCGCTTTTCAAAGGTTGGCGAACATAGTCCTGCAAGGGTTGGAAGCTTTTAGTGCAGCATATCTAGATGATATAGCTGTCTTTAGCTCAACCTGGGATGAACACCTGGTCCACCTATGGAAAGTGTTGGAGGCCCTGCAAAAGGCATGCCTCACTATCAAGGCATCAAAGTGCCAGATAGGGCAGGGGAAAGTGGTTTATCTGGGCCACCTGGTAGGTGGGGAACAGATTGCACCACTGCAGGGGAAGATCCAGACCATCATGGAATGGGCTCTGTAGGAGGCTGGCCTGGCTTGTAGTGGGTACCAAGGGGTACTTGCACTCTGTACCAGGTCCAGTTATCCCTTATTATTGTAGAAGAGGTGTTTCTAGCAGCTTAGGCTGATAGAAGGTAGCTATAGCAGAGCAGCTTAGGCTGAACTAGGAGACATGCAAAGCTCCTACTATACCACTGGTGTCATATGCACAATATCATAAGAAAACACAATACACAGATATACTAAAAAATAAAGGTACTTTATTTTTATGACAATATGCCAAAAGTATCTCAGTGAGTACCTCAGTATGAGGATGCCAAATATACACAAGATATATGTACACAATACCAAAAATATGCAGTAATAGCAAAAGGAAGTAATGCAAGCAATGTAAAGTTACAGTAGATTGCAATAGGAGCACATAGGTATAGGGCCAACACAAACCATATACTCCAAAAGTGGAATGCAAACCACGAATGGACCCAAAACTTATGTGAGCTTATAGAGGGTCGCTGGGACTGTAAGAAAACAGTGAGGGTTAGAAAAATAGCCCACCCCAAGACCCTGAAAAGTAGGTGTAAAGTGCACCTGTATTCCCCAGAGGGCACAGAAGTCGTGACAGGGGAATTCTGCAAGGAAGACCAACACCAGCAATGCAACCAAAGTGGATTTCCGGACAAGAGTACCTGTGGAACAAGGGGACCACGTCCAAGAGTCGCGACAAAGTGGAGAGTGGGCAGATGCCCAGGAAATACCAGCTGAGGGTGCAAAGAAGCTGCCACCGGATGGTAGAAGCTGTGGATTCTGCAAGAACGAAGAGGGCTGGAAACTTCCACTTTGGAGGATGGATGTCCCACGTCGTAAAGAAGCTTGCAGAGGTGTTCCCACGCAGAAAGACCGCAAACAAGCCTTGCTAGCTGCAAGGGTCGCGGTTAGGGTTTTTGGATCCTCTGTGGCCCAGGAGGGACCAGGATGTCGCCACTTGGATGAGGAGACAGAGGGGGCGCCCAGCAAGTCAGGGAGCCCTCACAGAAGCAGGCAGCACCAGCAGAAGTACCTGAAAAGGCGCTTGGAAGAGGAGTGAACTGGAGCTCACCCGAAGACACAAAAGGGAGTCCCACGACGCCGGAGGACAACTCAGGAGGATGTGCACTGCATGATAGAGTGTCGGGGACCCAGGCTTGGCTGTGCACAAAGGAAATCCTGGAAGAGTGCACAGGAGCCAGAGCAGCTGCAAATCACGCGGTACCCAACAATGCAGTCTAGCGTGGGGAGACAAGGACTTACCTCCACCAAACTTGGACTGAAGAGTCACTGGACTGTGGGAGTCACTTGGACAGAGTTGCTGAGTTCCTGGGACCACGCTCGTCGTGCTGAGAGGGGACCCAGAGGACCGGTGATGCAGTCTTTTGTTGCCTGCGGTTGCAGGGGGAGGATTCCGTCTTCCCACGGGAGATTTCTTCAGAGCTCCTGGTGCAAGAAGGAGGCACGCTACCCCCAGAGCATGCACCACCAGGAAACAGGCGAGAAAGCCGCAGGATCAGCAATACAAGGTTGCAGTAGTCGTCTTTGCTACTTTGTTGCGGTTTTGCAGGCGTCCTGAGCAGTCAGCGGTCGATCCTTTGGCAGAAGGTGAAGAGAGAGATGATGAGCTCTTGCATTCGTTATCTAAAGAATTCCCCAAAGCAGAGACCCTAAATAGCCAGAAAAGGAGGTTTGGCTACCTAGGAAAGAGGATAGGCTAGTAACACAGGTAAGAGCCTATCAGAAGGAGTCTCTGACGTCACCTGCTGGTCCTGGCCACTCAGAACAGTCCAGTGTGCCAGCAGCACCTCTGTTTCCAAGATGGCAGAGGTCTGGAGCACACTGGAGGAGCTCTGTGCACCTCGCCTGGGAGGTGCAGGTCAGGGGAGTGGTCACTGCCCTTTCCTTTGTCCAGTTTCGCGCCGCCAGAGCAGGGCTGGGGGATCCCTGAACCGGTGTAGACTGGCTTATGCAGAGATGGGCACCATCTGTGCCCATCAAAGCATTTCCAGAGGCTGGGGGAGGCTATTCCTCCCAGACCTGACACCTTTTTCCAAAGGGAGAGGGTGTAACACCCTCTCTCTGAGGAAGTCCTTTGTTCTGCCTTCCTGGGCCAGGCCTGGCTGGACCCCAGGAGGGCAGAAACCTGTCTGAGAGGTTGACAGCAGCAGCAGCTGCAGTGAAACCCCGGGAAAGGCAGTTTGGCAGTACCCGGGTCTGTGCTAGAGACTCAGGGGATCATGGAATTGTCTCCCCATGCCAGAATGGTATGTCTTAGACATGTTACATGGCCATGTTCGGATTTACCATTGTGACGCTATACATAGGTAGTGACCTATGTATAGTGCACGCGTGAAATGGTGTCCCCACACTCACAAAGTCCGGGGAATTTGCCCTGAACGATGTGGGGGCACCTTGGCTAGTGCCAGGGTGCCCACACATTAAGTAACTTAGCACCCAACCTTCACCAGGTGAAGGTTAGACATATAGGTGTCCTATAAGTTACTTAAGTGCAGTGGTAAATGGCTGTGAAATAACGTGGACTTTATTTCACTCAGGCTGCAGTGGCAGGCCTGTGTAAGAATTGTCAGAGCTCCCTATGGGTGGCAAAAGAAATGCTGCAGCCCATAGGGATCTTCTGGAACCCCAATACCCTGGGTACCTCAGTACCATATACTAGGGAATTATAATGGTGTTCCAGTATGCCAATGTGAATTGTTGAAATTGGTCACTAGCCTGTTAGTGACAATTTAGAAAGTAAAGAGAGAGCATAACCACTGAGGTTCTGGTTAGCAGAGCCTCAGTGAGACAGTTAGGCATCACACAGGGAACACATACATATAGGCCACAAACTTATGAGCACTGGGGTCCTGGCTAGCAGGGTCCAGGTGACACATAACAAACATACTGAAAACATAGGGTTTTCTCTATGAGCACTGGGCCCTGGCTAGCAGGATCCCAGTGAGACATGAAAACACCCTGACATACACTCACAAACAGGCCAAAAGTGGGGGTAACAAGGCTAGAAAGAGGCTACTTTCTCACACAACCCCCCCCCCAAACGAAGGACAATAAGGCTAACCTTGGCCAGTTGAGACTTTATTGTCTAAGTGGTGATAAGAGGAGAATAGCTCTGCAATAGACTGGTTACTCCCTTTATCATCCACTATATGGTTACTTCCCTGTGGGGATGTGAACCATCCTGTTTGAAGTTTTTTAGCTAAGCAACAATGTGAAGATATATTTTCAGAGTTTCTATCAGTAAGTTTTAGTTTAGAGCAGTGGGAATTGTCCACTGGACCTATTTCTAGTGATGAGAATGCCAGACAGGGATGCTGTCTCAGTAAAGCCATAGCTGGGCAAAAGCTTTGTCCATATGGCTGGAAGAGAGAACAGGGATGCTGTTTCTCTTGAGTTGGAGCAGGGCAGGTATGCTGTCCTATGAGCTCCACACTAGGGCAGGGCTGCTGTCCTAAGTGTTGTGAGGTAGTGCAGGGTTTCTGCACTAAAGTTTCTCTGGGAGGGTTGGAGGGATGCTCCATGTTAACTAATATGGTGCTCTTTTTCTCACAAATGTTAGTTATCCCACAGAGAGGTACTTCCACCTCAGGGAGTACAGCTATGCCAGCTGATGATTCCCTTTGTAGAGGTGCCACCCCAGGAGAGGTTTCTCCCACCACAGGAATGGTATCCTGAATGGCAGGGTGGTTAGGGGATACTGTGATACCCTTTTTACCTGTTGTTGGAGAAGGATCCTGAGTTTTCAGGCCTTTTTCTCTCCTTTGCTTTTTCATTTCAGTAGAAATGAGAGGGAACAATTCCTCAGGGATACCCAGCATGGCTGCATGGGTATAAAACTCTACCTCAGCCCAACCTGAGGTGTCTAGGTCATTACCTAAGAGACAGTTTACAGGTAAGCTAGGTGATACTACCACCTGCTTAGGGCCAGTAACTGCACCCCAACTAAGCTGAACTATAGCTAAGGGAAGAAACTTAGTGGAGTTATGGACATCAATAATCTTGTACTGTTGTCCATTGATGTGTTGTTCAGGAAGCACTAGGTTTTCAGTCACCAAAGTGATACTGGCACCTGTGTCCCTGTAGGCCTGGGCCTCTACACCATTTATTGAAACTGTCTGCCCCTTACTTATCCATTGTAAGGGGACAAGCAGCCAGTGTGGCAAGGCCAAGGCAACTAAGTGTGACAGAAACTGTCTTGGGACTGACTACCCCAGTTTCTATCATGGACCCATAAGTGAACCCAACTACACCGTTAGTTTGACTGTTGCCAGCAGTCCCACCACTATTACCACTACTAGGGGGTTTACCTGGACAGGACTTATCCCCAGGCCTATGGCCTTTATTTTTACACACAAAGCACCAAGGCTTTTTAATGTGTGTATGTTGTGAATAAGAGGAAGAATTGTTTTATCCCCACCCCCTGAAGAGTGTTTAGGATTTGAAGAAGGATCTTTGGTTTTACCTTTATTCCCATGCTTATCCTGAGATTTCTCACAATCTTTCTTCTTGCCATCATTGTCACCCCCTGTATGAACTTTTCTGTTCACTCTTGTTCTGACCCATTTGTCTGCCTTCTTTCCCAATTCTTGGGGAGAGGTCAGATCTGACTCCACTAGATATTGGTGTAACAAATCAGACACACAGTTATTCAGAATATGCTCTCTCAGGATTAGATTGTACAGGCTTTCATAGTCAGAAACTTTACTGCCATATAACCACCCCTCCAAGGCCTTCACTGAATAGTCAACAAAGTCTACCCAGTCTTGTGAGGGCTCTTTTCTGGTTTCTCTGAACTGGGGGCCAGATGTAGCAACGTAACAATTTGCGAGGTGCAAAGTGCGAGTCCATGCGACTCGCAATTTGCACCTCGCAAATTGGTATGCAGTACGGTGTCTCAGACACCGACTGCAACTCGCTATGGGGTTGCAATGACCCACCTCATGAATATTCATGAGGTGGGTCGCAAATTGCGGCCCCATATCGAGTATAGGCAGTCGCAAACATGGAGGCCTGCTGTCGTCAGCAGACCTCCATGTTCGTGACTGCTTTCAATAAAGCAGTTTTTTGTTTTTTTAAGTGTAGCCCGTTTTCCTTAAAGGAAAACGAGCTGCACTGAAAAAAAAAAACGAAACCTTTAGTTTCGGTATTTTTTTCAGGGCAGGGAGTGGTCCCTGGGACCACTCCCTGCCCTGAAAAAATATTTTTGGGTCCATTCACAAAGTGGAAGGGGTCCCATGGGGACCCCTTCCAATTTGCGAATGGGTTACCATCCACTTGAAGTGGATGGTAACTGTGATACCATTTGCGACCGCGTACGCGGTCGCAAATGGTATTGCATACCACTCAGACTCGCAAATAGGAAGGGAACACCCCTTCCTATTTGTGATTCTGAAATACATATTGCGAGTCGGTACCGACTCGCAATATGCATTTCTGAATAGCAAAGAGGCTTTTGCGCCTCGCAAACGGCGATTTTCGCTGTTTGCGAGGCACAAACCCTTTGCTACATCTGGCCCTTAATCCTGTATTGTTCAGTGGTTAAGCCAAATCCATCCAAGAGTGCATTCTTCAAAACTGTAAAATTAGTGGCATCACTTTCCTTAACAGTAAGAAGCCTATCCCTACCCTTTCCACTGAAAGATAGCCATAGGATAGCAGCCCACGGCCTTTGAGGGACCCCCTGTACCATTCAGGCCCTCTCAAGTGCAGCAAACCACTTGTTAATGTCATCCCCCTCCTTGTAAGGGGGGACTATCTTGTGCAGATTCCAAGAATCATGCTCTTTAACAGGATTACTATCAGGAATACTGATGCTGCCACCATGGGGTCCAAACCCCAACCTCTGTCTCTCTTTTTCTAAGTCTAGAGATTCCCTGTCTAGAGCCAGCTGTTGCTGTTTAAGCTTCAGCCTGGACTCTTCCACTCTCAATCTATTGAGTTCCCTTTCTAACATTCTGTCATCAGGGTGGGTGGGTGGGTTGGGAATGCATTGACACAGAAGAATGATGTGAATGAACAGAGGGAGACCTGTCCCTAACAGTTGGCACCCTAGCAACCTGGCCTGCAGGAACAAATATATCCCAACTGTGATGGGAGCTTCCATTACTACCAGCTATGCTAGGTGGTCTGCTAAGGGGCAGGTTAGGAAGGGCACCCTCTAACACTCTTACTGGGGGCTCCCCTGAGTCAGAGTGTGAGCTATCTCCTAACTTCTCTATTGAAGTGCCAGCTAAGGCCTTATCATTTTCAATAAGCATGTTAGACAATAATTCTCTAGAGGGGTTCTTTCCTACCACTAAACCTCTATCAATGCAGAGACTCTTTAGGCCCTTAAAGTTAATGTGGTCATAAGCTGTGCTGACCAGATTAAGAGGAGTTCCTACATCAGACATGATAGAAAAGGTTTAGGGACAGATAAAAGAGAGAAAATGTTTCAGGACTTTTTAAGGAAACAGAAAATAAACTTTTTCAACTTTTTAGAAACTTTTTGAAAGTTTAGGAGTACTTTTCAGCACTTAGCAAATAGTGTAAGAGGAGAAAAGCAATTTTTTTTGGTTAGGTGTACATACACTGAACTTGTTTTGTATATTATTCTCTTATGAAAAGTACAAAATGACAAAGTGGTAAGTACTTACAAGTACTTATCCCACCGCTGCACAACCAATGTAGGAGGCTGGCCTGGCTTGTAGTGGGTACCAAGGGGTACTTACACTCTGTACCAGGTCCAGTTATCCCTTATTAGTGTAGAAGAGGTGTTTCTAGCAGCTTAGGCTGATATAAGATAGCTATAGCAGAGCAGCTTAGGCTGAACTAGGAGACATGCAAGGCTCCTACTATACCACTGGTGTCATATGCACAATATCATAAGAAAACACAATACACAGATATACTAAAAAATAAAGGTACTTTATTTTTATGACAATATGCCAAAAGTATCTCAGTGAGTACCCTCAGTATGAGGATGCCAAATATACCCAAGATATATATACACAATACCAAAAATATGCAGTAATAGCAAAAGGAAGTAATGCAAGCAATGTAAAGTTACAGTAGATTGCAATCGGAGCACATAGGTATAGAGGCAACACAAACCATATACTCCAAAAGTGGAATGCGAACCACGAATGGACCCCAAACCTATGTGAGCTTATAGAGGGTCGCTGGGACTGTAAGAAAACAGTGAGGGTTAAAAAAATAGCCCACCCCAAGACCCTGAAAAGTAGGTGTAAAGTGCACCTATATTCCCCAGAGGGCACAGAAGTCGTGACAGGGGAATTCTGCAAGGAAGACCAACACCAGCAATGCAACCAAAGTGGATTTCCGGACGAGAGTACCTGTGGAACAAGGGGACCAAGTCCAAGAGTTGCGACAAAGTCGAGAGTGGGCAGATGCCCAGGAAATGCCAGCTGAGGGTGCAAAGAAGCTGCCACCGGATGGTAGAAGCTGTGGATTCTGCAAGAACGAAGAGGGATAGAAACTTCCCCTTTGGAGGATGGATGTCCCATGTCGTGAAGAAGCTTGCAGAGGCAGAAAGACCGCAAACCAGCCTTGCTAGCTGCAAGGGTCGCGGTTAGGGTTTTTGGATGCTGCTGTGGCCCAGGAAGGACCAGGATGTCGCCACTTGGATGAGGAGACAGAGGGAGCGCCCAGCAAGTCAGGGAGCCCTCACAGAAGCAGCCAGCACCCGCAAAAGTACCGGAACAGGCACTTGGAAGAGGAGTGAACCGGAGCCCACCCGAAGACACAAAAGGGAGTCCCACGACGCCGGAGGACAACTCATGAGGTTGTACACTGCAGGTTAGAGTGTCGGGGACCCAGGCTTGGCTGTGCACAAAGGAAATCCTGGAAGAGTGCACAGGAGCCGGAGCAGCTGCCAATCACGCGGTACCCAACAATGCAGTCTAGCCTGGGGAGGCAAGGACTTACCTCCACCAAACTTGGACTAAAGAGTCACTGGACTGTGGGAGTCACTTGGACAGAGTTGCTGAGTTCCAGGGACCACGCTCGTCGTGCTGAGAGGGGACCCAGAGAACCGGTGATGCAGTCTTTTGTTGCCTGCGGTTGCAGGGGGAGGATTCCGTTATCCCACGGGAGATTTCTTCAGAGCTCCTGGTGCAAGAAGGAGGCAGGCTACCCCCAGAGCATGCACCACCAGGAAACAGGTGAGAAAGCGGCGGGATCAGCGATACAAGGTTGCAGTAGTCGTCTTTGCTACATTGTTGCGGTTTTGCAGGCGTCCTGAGCAGTCAGAAGTCGATGCTTTGGCAGAAGGTGAAGAGAGAGATGCAGAGGAACTCTGATGAGCTCTTGCATTCGTTATCTAAAGAATTCCCCAAAGCAGAGACCCTAAATATCCAGAAAAGGAGGTTTGGCTACCTAAGAAAGAGGATAGGCTAGTAACACAGGTAAGAGCCTATCAGAAGGAGTCTCTGACGTCACCTGCTGGCCCTGGCCCCTCAGAGCAGTCCAGTGTGCCAGCAGCACCTCTGTTTCCAAGATGGCAAAGGTCTGGAGCACACTGGAGGAGCTCTGGGCACCTCCCCTGGGAGGTGCAGGTCAGGGGAGTGCTCACTCCCCTTTCCTTTGTCCAGTTTTGTGCCAGAGCAGAGCTGGGGGATCCCTGAACCGGTGTAGTCTGGTTTATGCAGAGATGGGCACCATCTGTGCCCATCAAAGCATTTCCAGAGGCTGGGGGATGCTACTCCTCCCCGGCCCTGACACCTTTTTCCAAAGGGAGAGGGTGTAACACCCTCTCTCTGAGGAAGTCCTTTGTTCTGCCTTCCTGGGCCAGGCCTGGCTGGACCCCAGGAGGGCAGAAACCTGTCTGAGGGGTTGACAGCAGCTGCAGTGAAACCTCAGGAAAGGCAGTTTGGCAGTACCCAGGTCTGTGCTAGAGACTCGGGGGATCATGGAATTGTCTCCCCAATGCCAGAATGGCATTGGGGTGACAATTCCATGATCTTAGACATGTTACATGGCCATGTTCGGAGTTACCATTGTGACGCTATACATAGGTATACCTATGTATAGTGCACGCATGAAATTTGCCCTGAACGATGTGGGGGCCCCTTGGCTAGTGCCAGGGTGCCCACACACTAAGTAACTTAGCACCCAACCTTCACCAGGTGAAGGTTAGACATATAGGTGACTTATAAGTTACTTAAGTGCAGTGGTAAATGGCCGTGAAATAACGTGGACGTTATTTCACTCAGGCTGCAGTGGCAGGCCTGTGTAAGAATTGTCAGAGCTCCCTATGGGTGGCAAAAGAAATGCTGCAGCCCATAGGGATCTCCTGGAACCCCAGTACCCTGGGTACCTCAGTACCATATACTAGGGAATTATAAGGGTGTTCCAGTGTGCCAATCAGAATTGGTCAAATTAGTCACTAGCCTGCAGGGACAATTTTAAAAGCAAAGAGAGTATAAACACTGAGGTTCTGGTTAGCAGAGCCTCAGTGATACAGTTAGGCACCACACAGGGAACACATACAGGGCATACTTTATGAGCACTGGGGTCCTGGCTAGCAGGATCTCAGTGACACATAGGCAAAACAAGCATACATACAGTAGAAAAGGGGGTAATATGCCAGGCAAGATGGTACTTTCCTACACAACTCCCCCCTAAAACGAGGGACAATAAGGCAAACCTTGCCCAGATGAGTCTTCATTGTCTAAGTGGAAATATCTAGAGAGTCCATCTGCATTGGAGGGGGTACTCCCAGGTCTATGTTCCACTGTATAGTCCATTCCCTGTAGGGATATGGACCACCTCAACAATTTAGGGTTTTCACCTTTCATTTGTTTTAGCCAAAGTAGAGGTTTGTGGTATGTCTGAACAATAACGTGAGTACCAAACAGGTATGGCCTCACCTTTTGCAGTTCCCAGACTACAGCAAAGGCCTATCTCTCTACGGCAGACCAACGCTTTTCTCTAGGGGTCAACCTTCTGCTGATAAAAGCAACAGGTTGATCCTGGCCCTCCCTATTCAGCTGTGATAGCACTGCCACAACCCCTAATTCAGAAGCATCAGTCTGGACTATTAATTTCTTGGAGTAGCAAGGGCTTTCTAGGACAGGTGCAGAGCACATGGCCTGTTTGAGCTCATCAAAAGCTTTTTGACAGCTAGCTGTCCACAATACCTTTTTAGGCATTTTCTTACTAGTGAGATAATTAAGAGGGGATGCTATGGAGCCATAATTCTTGATGAATATAGTATAGTACACTGTGAGGCCTAAAAAGGCTTTCAACTGGGTTTGAGTTGTAGGGGGAGCCTGTGAGAAAGTAGCCTCTTTCTAGCCTTGTTACCCCCACTTTTGGCCTGTTTGTGAGTATATGTCAGGGTGTTTTCACTGTCTCACTGGGATCCTGCTAGCCAGGGCCCAGTGCTCATAGTGAAAACCCTATGTTTTCAGTATGTTTGTTATGTGTCACTGGGACCCTGCTAGCCAGGACACAAGTGCTCATAAGATTGTGGCCTATATGTATGTGTTCCCTGTGTGATGCCTAACTGTCTCACTGAGGCTCCCTTATAATTCCCTAGTATATGGTACCTAGGTACCCAGGGTATTGGGGTTCCAGGAGATTCCTACGGGCTGCAGCATTTCTTTTGCCACCCACAGGGAGCTCAGACAATTCTTACACAGGACTGCCACTGCAGCCTGAGTGAAATAATGTCCACGTTATTTCACCGCCATTTTACACTGCACTTAAGTAACTTATTAGTCACCTATATATCTAACCCTCACTTAGTGAAGGTTAGGTGCAAAGTTACTTTGTGTGAGGGCACCCTGGCACTAGCCAAAGTGCCCCCACATTGTTCAGGGCAATTTCCCTGGACTTTGTGAGAGCGGGGACACCATTACACCTGTGCACTACATATTGTATTATATTGTAATCGTATTTATATAGCGCTTACTACCCCTGATGAGGCGTCAAAACGCTTTTCGGTGAGTAGCACGCTACTCTGGAACCCAACAAGAATTAGTGATGGATTAGTATTGGGAAATAATGAGTACAGTTTTAGTATTAATATGAGTTAATTTGAGCTGCGGATATGAGAGTTTGTTAGTTAGATTGACTGGAGTAATGGAGGGGTGGAGGAGGAAAGAAATCCAGAAGTGTTAATTGGGAGTATATCCTTAATTTACTCAACCCAAAGGCTTGGGATGAGTAAAGGGGATGGAGGAGGAAAGAGTATGAGGAAGGGTTAGGGAGAGCATAGTAGCAGGGTGAGATAAATGCAGGAGAATTTAGTAGGGTTGTGTGGGAGATCACGGTAGTAGAGTGAGGTTTGGTGAGTTAGATGTGGAAGCGGAGGGAAGAGCTTAGGCAGAGTTATTTAGGAGATGGAAGTAGTAGAAAGGATTTGGGATGAGTCAGAGTGAGAATGGAGGATAGTTTGATAGAGACATGTCATCTGATCGGTAGATAAGTGTGATAAGATGAGAGTAGGAATTCATAGATATCTAGTATAACAACCCACCCAGGAGCCACTATGTGTGCCCAGGGCCTGTAAATCAAATGCCACTAGTGGGCCTGCAGCACTGATTGTGCCACCCACATAAGTAGCCCAGTTAACATGTCTCAGACCCATGGATGTCAATTCATGAAAATGCTGGGGGTAGCGGAAGTTACATCACACACCCTTGGAGCTCCACTTTCACTCACACACACACTTACTTACGCATATACACAAATTCACACTTACACGCACCCTCTCACATAAACCCACTCTCACCCGCAAGCGTGCACAGAACATACATTTACAAGCATTTTTACTTACCTCAGCTACCGAATAAGGGCATATTCTCAGCTAACTGTACTCCATTTTTATTATACTAATAGTGAATAATATACCATTAGTCACTATTAGTGTAATAAAAATTGTCAGAAAACAAAGAGTGGAGTACCAACTGATGTCCATAAGGAAGAGCTGCCACTGTGTTCCTCACACTGATTTTGAGACCTCTGAGGCCAGGAGTTGCAGGGGCAGTGCCAGGGGTCACAAAGGGCAAGCCAGAAGTCGCAGCTGTGACCCTGGCAACCCCTAAATGATGTCTGTGTGTGCAGTTCTGAACTGCCAGATCGACCTGACAACTGTACCTCCTTGCTAGGCCCAAACCTTTCCTCTTACTACATGTAACTCACCTCCAAAGTACACCCCAGGCCGCCCCACGGGCAGAGTGCAGTGTACTTAAAAAGGTAGGACATGTACTGAGGTGTTTTACATGTCCTGATAGTGAAATACTTGTAAATTTGTTTTTCACTATTGCAAGGCCTATCTATCCCATAGGGTAACATGGGGATTGCCTTGAAACATCTTAAGTGCAGTTTCTCATTGGGGGCAGACAGAGATGTGGAGATTGGGTTTTTTAAACTCACAATTTAAAAAAATACAATCTAAAAACCAAGGGCCAGATGTAGGAAAAAATCAAATTGCGACTTGCAATTTGCGAGTCTGTGCGACTCGCAAATTGCAAGTCGCAATTTGACATGCAGAAAGGTGTCTCAGACACCTTCTGCAACTCGCAATGGGGTCGCAAAGACCCACCTCATAAATATTTATGAGGTGGGTCGCAGTTTGCGACCCCATTGCGAGTATAGGCACTCGCTAACATGGAGGCCTGCTGACGTCAGCAGGCCTCCATGTTAGCGACCTGCCTTTTAAATAAAGTTTTTTTTTTTTTTTGAAGTGCAGCCCGTTTTCCTCACAGGAAAACGAGCTGCATTTAAAAAAATTCCGAAACCTTTAGTTTCGGAATTTTCAGGGCAGGGAGTGGTCCCTTGGACCACTCCCTGCCCTGAAAAAATAATATGGGGTCCATTCACAAAGGGGAAGGGGTCCCATGGGGACCCCTTCCCGTTTGCGAATGGGTTACCATCCACTTCAAGTGGATGGTAACTGGGACTCCACTTGCGACCGCATACGCGCTCGCAAATGGAATTGCATACCATTGCGAATCGCAAATAGGAAGGGAACACCCCTTCCTATTTGCGATTCGGAAATGCATTTTGCGAGTTGGTCCCGACTCGCAAAATGCATTTCTGCATAGGAATCACGCATTTGCGAGTCGCAAACGGCAAATTTTGCCGTTTGCGACTCGCAAAGTGCTTCCTACATCTGGCCCCAAGTTCACAAAAAGATGTAAGTTTGAAAATGCAACTTTTAGAAAGTGGGCATTTTCTTGTTTAACCATTCTGTGCCTTTGGCTGGCTGTGGCTTAACGTCTGGGCCAGACTAACAGTTGGGCTGTTTGTGAATTCACTCTAGACAGTCACACAAAATAGCTGAGGTGTGTCCTGCAAATCCTGATGGATCTTCCTGGGTTAGAGTGGAGGAAGAAGCACTAGCTGGAGCTGAATAGGGCTGTGCCTGTCCTTATACAAAGCAGTCTCCAACCCCCTGGAGTGTGTCTAGGGACGGCACAGGGAGAGGCACGGTCTTGCGCACTTTCCAAGACTTTCCTTTGAAATTTGCCTACTTCAAGAGCAGAAATTAGTATAAGTTTGGGACTGATGACCCCACAACTTCAGGAAACGTCTGGACTGAGGTCACTCTGCCAGGGAAAAGAGCTGGATGCTTGAGGAGGACCTGCCACTCTGCCTGTTGCTTGGCTGTGCTGGCCTGCTGCTGCTACGTCTGCCCTGGGAGTGAATGACTGGACTTTGCTTTCTAAATCTTGCTTTTCAAGGTTCTCCAAGGGCTTGAACTGAGCTTGCCTCCTGTTGTGAAGTCTCAAGGGCATCAAAGACTTCATCTGCCAGTGCCTGGACTCTTCTGCCAAAGAGTCCTGACTTGCTAGGTGGTGCCAAATCTAGTCCTTGTGTCTTTGGAAGTGAAAGACAGTTACCTGTGGTAGAAAATCCACGCACCTCTGTGTGCCCGGCAGAAAAATTGACGCATCGCCTGTCCCGCAGCTGAAAAGTCGACACATCACCTGTTCTCAACGCGGACCCTTCGCACAGGCATCGACCCTGGGCATCATTTCTTCAATATAGCAAAGGACCTGAGGCTGTGTGTTCAGAAATTGACGCATTATTCTCCTGCAGGGGAAAGAATCAATGCAAGCATACCTGGCAGGGAAAGAATCTAGGCACAGCCTCACTTGCAAGTAAGGAATCAACGCATTGCTTGCTTTTCTGATGTATCACCTCTCCTGCTGCTTTATTTTTGAAGCATACTAAGTACTTTGTGCTAAAACAACGCATTCAGTGATTCCCATCGACTTGAATCAATAACTTTTTTTGTGTAGGATGGCTCTTTGTCAATTTGGTCTTGTTTTATTCAGATAAATACTGGCTATTTTTCTAAACTGGTGTGCTGTCCTTTTGTAGTGTTTTCACTGTTACTGTGTGTGTGGGTACAAATACTTTACACACTGCATCCAAAAGCAGCCTGATTGCTTGTGCCAGGCTACCAAGGGTGTGAGTAGGAGTTATCTTAGGTGTGTGACTGCCTTTCCCTGACCAGAGTGGGGTTCCCTACTTGGACAGGGTGTACACTGACTGCCAACAAGAGACCCCAGTTCTAACATTTTCAAACATAAAAATGGTACAACCTACTATCACACTGGATCCAGTGTAGGTCCACAAAGACCAGATCCAGGGCAGATTTTGACGACAACCCCCAACTGGAAATGTGTTGCATTAAAAATCTGTGTATTTTTTTCAATACGAGTATCACGGTATTCTGGCATGGATCTGGATTTATATTGGGCAACTCTTTAATTTATTTTGCTGGTCTCCTCCATGACTCTGACCTGTTAGGGAGCAATTATTTTTCACATATGTAACAAACATGTCAATAGTTAAGGTTATTGGTTCTCTATGATGTCATCTTGTCAAGGCCCAAATACGAGTTATATCCCTCACCAGTAACTGATCTGGCAGCCAAGCAGCTGCTTCCACTGCTTTTGACTCACATGTATTGATCAACTTATAGCAAACACTGCTAAAGCCAATATTTCTGTATTTAATGTGCTAATGCAAGCAGTGGTAGCATATCTGAGCAACAAATATAAGAGAACCAGCATGCAGCAGGCATCCAGGGCTTTGTTTGTAAAGTTGTATCTCAGACAACTCCGTGCAAGCACTTGAGTGGAGCTGGATGGATGCACTCAAACAGCCAATAGCATTAGGTGAGAAATGAATACTTTCCAGGTTTCAACCAAGACATGATTGACAAAGTCGCGAGCCAATGGCTGAAATGGCTTGCTTAAATAAAGCCAATGGTTGAAAGATGCAGGCCCAAATCCCACTTTATGTATATTGTAAGCAACAGGTCAATATCAATGCTGGACTGTCTCAAACTAGACCTAATAATAACTCATAACTCATGAAACCATTTCTAGTCACTTGCCATCCGTCTACCCCAATCCTCCCAAAAGACTTTAAGAGGGCCATGGCTGATGCAAGAGAACCTACTACATTTAGCAAAGCAAGAGTCTTGCAACAAGCAGCCCTGGTGGGGAAAATGAGCTGACTGCAGAGGCAGCGTGGCACTGCCTTCCTGGTGATTTAGGTCAGAAGTCTGGTTTCTTGTGGATTTAAGCCGCATGTAGATACTTGTTATAATGTCAAGCTGCCATGGTAGACCGATGTTGAGAGGAAACTTTGCAGGCCGCTTATTAGCGAAGTAATTAATTAGGATAAGCAGCAATACAAGTTTTAAATGGATTCTCAAAAAAGCATGTATCCTCTTACATTGACAAGCTGAAGGGCTAGAGTTTGAAAATAAAAGAAAAAAATTGTGTAACAAATGTTGTCATCTTTAGCTGCTTCTGTCCACAGATAGTTCAAAAGTAGCCCTAACTGCTTCATCTCAAAGTCAAACCAAGGTTATTTAACCTTTTTAATTGCATATTTTAACTCATCGTGGTATAAAGAACTGGACCCAGTGAACCTCTGGGAAGTAATCCTTACCGGCGACATCCACACAAACCATAGTGTACCCATTTTCAAGTGCCAGCTTAGTGCTGCAGTAATAGCATTGAAAGATCTTGCTCCAAAATCAACGCAAGATGGGCCAGGAACCATATAGTATTGAGATCTGCAAGTCTTGCAGCACTACAAATTCGTATGGGCTCAGCGATGAAATAGATTTTTGACACTCTGCACAGGTGTTGACAAGATGACATCTTGAATAGAAATATCACAACATATCACAGGCAAGGACGGGGTGCAGATAGGAACTAAGGCACGATGTACGTTTTGGAGTATGTGTGACTATAAAGGACATAGGGCCAGATGTAGCAAACTGTTTGCGACTCGCAAACGGCGAAAATCGCCGTTTGCGAGTCGCAAACGTGTGTTTGCTATGCAGAAATGCATTATGTGAGTCGGAACCGACTCGCAAAATGCATTTCCGAGTCGCAAATAGGAAGGGGTGTTCCCTTCCTATTTGCGAGTCGCAGTGGTATGCAATTCCATTACGCGGTCGCAGATGGAGTCGCAGTTACCATCCACTTGAAGTGGATGGTAACCCACTCGCAAACGGGAAGGGGTCCCCATGGGACCCCTTCCCCTTTGTGACTGGACCCAAAATTATTTTTTCAGGGCAGGCAGCGGTCCAAGGGACCACTACCTGCCCTGAAAAAATCCGAAACTAAAGGTTTCGTATTTTTTTCCTAAGTGCAGCTCGTTTTCCTTTAAGGAAAACGGGCTACACTTGGAAAAAAAAAACTGCTTTATTTAAAAGCAGTCACGGACATGGAGGTCTGCTGTTCCCAGCAGGCCTCCATCCCCGTGAGTGGCCAGAGTCGCTATGGGGGTGCAAATTGCGACCTACCTCATTAATAGTAATGAGGTGGGTCTTTGCGACCCCTTAGCGACTCGCAGAAGGTGTCTGAGACACCTTTCTGCATATGGTTTTGCAACTGGAAAATTGCGAGTCGCTCGGAGTCGCAATTTCCGAGTCGCCAAACCTATTTTTGCTACATCTGGCCCATAGTTCCCTTCTTTACCCAGGAAGCAGATCCTAAAGTCTACGGTGGGATAATAATTGGTTTTAGAATATTCAAGTGGGATTGACCTGCACTTATTTTCTATCCACTGCACTAAAAGTACAATATAAAGCAGAGTAGCCAGCAAGGGACATAGGGGTCCTTGGCCCAGAAGAGTGCCCCAGACCTGCTAGAGATTGAGGGCAGAAACATGTTGGCCTCTTATTGGATGGTATGAGCCATAGTCCTCAAATAACCATTGCTTTTGTTTTAAATATTACCTGAGGTCCCCACTTAATAAAAGGTGACACACTGGGGAACGACAAGGTATTTCTAATCCATCATTCTGGATCCCAGTCTTATCCAGCATTTTTTTTAATTTAAGAACTCCCTCT
Source organism: Pleurodeles waltl (assembly GCF_031143425.1). Classification (NCBI taxonomy): domain Eukaryota; kingdom Metazoa; phylum Chordata; class Amphibia; order Caudata; family Salamandridae; genus Pleurodeles; species Pleurodeles waltl. Next base: position 1,504,046,975 of record NC_090446.1, on the reverse strand, counting down.
TGCTCTGAATCCATCAGGAGATCGAGTCCACCCTGGTGGGATTATCCTATCAGGGTGTGGAGAGGTAGCCAATGATGAAGAATAACACTATTAGGTGTGTGAGGCTTTCTCTTCCATTAGGAAAGAACTTTATTGGATAAGGATACCTGGGCAGGTACCCTGCGACTCCTCTTGGGTGGTTATTCCAGGCAATCAGGAGGTAAGAGAAACCGGAGTGGGTTTTTCTACCTATGACGATCACACTTGGTGGTGACACTTAGGATGTGCAGGGAGGATGTGTGACTTTCCTTCTCTCTTTCTCTCTATTTTTCTTGTGGTTAGTAAGATGCCATCTTGCTCATTCCTCCTTCACTAAAAACAACATACACGATTGTAGTCTCTGGTAGACCAAGTGCACTTCAACCGGCAGTGTTCTGTTTGCAGTTAGCGGTCCTTTTGTCTCTCCGAGCATCCAAATGATTAAACAGCAGGCTACTGGGGTCAGATGTAGAGGTTTGTTGGACATAGCACAGCTCACTCAAAAAACGGGGGTACAGCAGGCCTCTTCAGGGTCTCCTGACACCTTGAAGTCTCAGTCTATGCACCAGGGGCCGAATGCAGGAAACAATTTGCGAGTCGCAAACGGCAAAAAATGCCGTTTGCGAGTCGCAAATGTGAGTTTCCAATGCAGAAATGCATTTTGCGAGTCGGGACCGACTCGCAAAATGCATTTCCGAATCGCAAATAGGAAGGGGTGTTCCCTTCCTATTTGCGATTCACAGTAGTTTGCAATACCATTTGCGACCGCATATGCGGTCGCAAATGGTGTCGCAGTTACCATCCACTTGAAGTGGATGGTTACCCACTCGCAAATTGGAAGGGGTCCCAATGGGACCCCTTCCCCTTTGTGAATGGACCACAAATTATTTTTTCAGGGCAGGTAGTGGTCCAAGAGACCACTACCTGCCCTGACAAAATACCGAAACTAAAGGTTTCGGATTTTTTTTTAAGTGCAGCTCGTTTTCCTTTAAGGAAAACGGGCTACGCTTAAAAAAAAAACTGCTTTATTTATAAGCAGTCACAAACATGGAGGTCTGCTGACTACAGCAGGCCTCCATGTTTGCGAGTGCCCATAGTCGCTATGGGGCCGCAATTTGCAAGCCACCTCATTAATATTAATGAGGTGGGTCTTTGCGACCCCATACCGACTCGCAGACGGTGTCTGAGACACCGTTCTGCATACCAAATAGCGAGTTGCAATTTGCGAGTCCAATGGACCACTACCTGACCTGAAAAATACCGAAACAAAAGGTTTCGGTTTATTTTTCAAAGTGCAGCTCATTTTCCTTTAAGGAAAACGGGTTGCACTTTGAAAAAAAAAAGACTGCTTTATTAAAAAGCGGTCACGGACACGGTGGTCTGCTGTCTCCAGCAGGCCACCATCCCCGTGAGTGCCCCTACTCGCAATGGGGTCGCAAATTGTGACCCACCTCATTAATATTAATGAGGTGGGTCTTTGCGACCCCATTGCGAGTTGCAGAAATTGTCTGAGACACCTTTCTGCATTCCAAATTGCGACTTGCAATTTGCGAGTCGCAGGGACTCGCAAATTGCAGGTCGCAATTTGGAATCTTCCTATATCTGGCCCCTGGCCCCTGGCCCCTAGATTCCTGTCCACTGCGCACTGGCTGGTGGTTTCTCTCCAAGCCCGCCCTGCACTGGCTTTCGGTAAGGAGCATCCAGCGAAGCCAAGACACCGGCATGGGAGGGTGGGGTATTTTATACAAAAACATACACCAACGGAAAACGCAGTTTGAAGCGGTTTCTTCTACTCGTAATATACCATTTTCAAAAGATTGGAACTATCTGATTCGGGGATCTGAAGGAAGGGGAATCTCTTGTGATTTAAGGGGGTGTTCTACCCATCTGATTGATTTTAAAATGTTGACAGACGAGCATTTCGTACTCTTGAACGTGAAGGCACACTCGTTTTTTTCATCATGACAGACAGATAGCAGCATCTAAAAGGCTGACCCTTAGTATGATATGTTTAATTGTTTACATGGTGCATTTGCCAGTTTCAAGAGCTCTCTCATTTCGGCATGGGTCGGGAAGTGAGGCTTGGGAAGATTAAGGGCTCTTCAGAGGATAACACAGCTAATCAAGCGGGGAACATTAGAACGTAGTGGGCTTTTGGTTCCACACTGAGAAGAAATCATTAGACCACAAAGGCGCCATTCGTGCATGGCATGACTGTCATAGCAAGCCATAACAAACTGGTCTGAGGTTCGCTGGCAAGGTGATATTTTCGCTGTAACGATTTTAAAAACGTACAGCATAGAAGTTAACGCACATCTGTCCTCAGAGTCGCACTGAGTTAGAAAATGGGCCCGGCGCCAAAATAAAAGTGAACACCATCAGTGAATTAAAAAGCTAAAAATGTGGCCCATTTCTGCAAATTGGAATCGTTTTTAACTAATACAAACGTGCTGAGTGTTTTGCAAGCTTCTAGCGAGTGTGCTTGCTGTAGGCAATGTTTGTTTTAATATGAGGGAAACGAACAGTAAAAGCTGGCTTAGAAGACCCTATAAAGAACCAAAAACAGCCAAAATAAAATGGAAAACGAACCGCACACTGACGAGACAGACCAGAGACAGATGACAATGCCAACCCTTGGAAAGATGCTACATGTTAGGCGCAGTGAAAGTGGAATGGGTTTCCCAGAGTCCAGTCATCAATGCAAATAGGTTTACGATAGAACAGTCGACGTTTCGACCACTAAACATTTTATTGGCCAGGGTATTTCTCAGGACAGAATAGTAATCTTGAAAGAGAAAGGAAATGTAAAAAATAGTGGAGATTGAATAAAAAGAAGAAACCAGGTGATGAATACCAGCATACTGCTCACCTGAGCCAAAAGGAACTAGAGACAATGCAATGCCTAAAAGGAACAAGGCCACCGATGGCTGATACATGTAGCACCTTTCCACAGATTGGAATTGTCACCTTATTCGTGCAATGCACTGAAAAGTTTCAAAATAATTTGTTGTGATGGCAGGATCTCTGAACAGAATTTCTATGCAAATATATCAGATATTGTCTAAGTGACTGCCTTTGGAACATTGTTGTAATAATGGCCTCCATAATCCTAGTTCCAATGGAATACAGGGTGTCCCTTCTTTTTTGCAGATCATATCAGGCAGATATGTGCCAACCCAACCGCTCGCTTTTGTAATAAGAACATTGCAACCGACTTAGGTATAATTATGGAAAGAGGCAAACTGAGGGCAACATTGATTGGATAATGTCAAAGTTAAAGTTTACTGTAGGAAAGTACCATCTTGCCTGGCATGTTACCCCCATATTTCACTGTATATACTGTATGTTGTTTTAGTGTATGTGTCACTGGGACCCTGCCAGCCAGGGCCCCAGTGCTCATAAGTGTGCCCTGTATGTGTTCCCTGTGTGATGACTAACTGTCTCACTGAGACTCTTCTAACCAGAACCTCAGTGGTTATGCTCTCTCTGCTTTCTAAATTGTCACTAACAGGCTAGTGATCAATTTCACCAATTCACATTGGCATACTGGAACACCCTTATAATTCCCTAGTATATGGTACTGAGGTACCCAGGGTATTGGGGTTCCAGGAGATTCCTATGGGCTGCAGCATTTCTTTTGCCACCCATAGGGAGCTCTGACAATTCTTACACAGGCCTGCCACTGCAGCCTGAGTGAAATAACGTCCACGTTATTTCACAGCCATTTACCACTGCACTTAAGTAACTTATAAGCCACCTATATGTCTAACCTTTACCTGGTAAAGGTTGGGTGCTAAGTTACTTAGTGTGTGGGCACCCTGGCACTAGCCAAGATGCCCCCACATCATTCAGGGCAAATTCCCCAGACTTTGTGAGTGCGGGGACACCATTACACGCGTGCACTATACATAGGTCGCTACCTATGTATAGCGTCACAATAGTAACTCCGAACATGGCCATGTAACATGTCTAAGATCATACAATTGTCACCCCAATGCCATTCTGGCATTGGGGAGACAATTCCATGATCCCCCGAGTCTCTAGCACAGACCCGGGTACTGGCAAACCACCTTTCCCGGGGTTTCACTGCAGCTGCTACTGCTGCCAACCCCTCAGACAGGTTTCTGCCCTCCTGGGGTCCAGCCAGGCTTGGCCCAGGAAGGCAGAACAAAGGACTTCCTCAGAGAGAGGGTGTTACACCCTCTCCCTTTGGAAAAAGGTGTCAGGTCTGGGAGGAATAGCCTCCCCCAGCCTCTGGAAATGCTTTGATGGGCACAGATGGTGCCCATCTCTGCATAAGCCAGTCTACACCGGTTCAGGGATCCCCCAGCCCTGCTCTGGCACGAAACTGGACAAAGGAAAGGGGAGTGACCACTCCCCTGACCTGCCCCTCCCAGGGGAGGTACCCAGAGCTCCTCCAGTGTGCTTCAGACCTCTGCCGTCTTGGAAATAGAGGTGCTGCTGGCACACTGGACTGCTCTGAGAGGCCAGTGCCAGCAGGTGACGTCAGAGACTCCTTCTGATAGGCTCTTACGTGTGTTGCTACCCTATCCTCCTTCCTAGGTAGCCAAACCTCCTTTTCTGGCTATTTAGGGTCTCTGCTTTGGGGAATTCTTTAGATAACGAATGCAAGAGCTCATCAGAGTTCCTCTGCATCTCTCTCTTCACCTTCTGCCAAAGGATTGACCGCTGACTGCTCAGGACGCCTGCAGAACCGCAACAAAGTAGCAAAGACGACTACTGCAACCTTGTATCGCTGATCCTGCCGCTTTCTCGCTTGTTTCCTGGTGGTGCATGCTCTGGGGGTAGCCTGCCTCCTTCTTGCACCAGGAGCTCTGAAGAAATCTCCTGTGGGACGATGGAATCCTCCCCCTGCAACCGCAGGCAACAAAAGACTGCATCACCGGTCCTCTGGGTCCCCTCTCAGCACGACGAGCGTGGTCCCTGGAACTCAGCAACTCTGCCCAAGTGACTCCCACAGTCCAGTGACTCTCCAGTCCAAGTTTGATGGAGGTAAGTCCTTGCCTCCCCACGCTAGACTGCATTGCTGGGTACCGCGTGATTTGTAGCTGCTCCGGCTCCTGTGCACTCTTCCAGGATTTCCTTCGTGCACAGCCAAGCCTGGGTCCCCGACACTCTAACCTGCAGTGCACAACCTCCTGAGTTGTCCTCCGGCATCGTGGGACTCCCTTTTGTGTCTTCAGGTGAGCTCTGGTTCACTCCTCTTCCAAGTGCCTGTTCTGGTACTTCTGCGGGTGCTGCCTGCTTCTGCGAGAGCTCCCTGACTTGCTGGGCGCCCCCTCTGTCTCCTCATCCAAGTGGCGACATCCTGGTCCCTCCTGGGCCACAGCAGCATCCAAAAACCCTAACCGCGACCCTTGCAGCTAGCAAGGCTTGTTTGCTGTCTTTCTGCGTGGGAACACCTCTGCAAGCTTCTTCACGACGTGGGACATCCATCCTCTAAAGGGGAAGTTTCTAGCCCTCTTCGTTCTTGCAGAATCCACAGCTTCTACCATCCGGTGGCAGCTTCTTTGCACCCTCAGCTGGCATTTCCTGGGCATCTGCCCAATCTCGACTTTGTCGCGACTCTTGGACTTGGTCCCCTTGTTCCACAGGTACTCTCGTCCGGAAATCCACTTTGGTTGCATTGCTGGTGTTGGTCTTCCTTCCAGAATTCCCCTATCACGACTTCTGTGCTCTCTGGGGAATATAGGTGTACTTTACACCTACTTTTCAGGGTCTTGGGCTGGGCTATTTTTCTAACCCTCACTGTTTTCTTACAGTCCCAGCGACCCTCTACAAGCTCACATAGGTTTGGGGTCCATTCGTGGTTCGCATTCCACTTTTGGAGTATATGGTTTGTGTTGCCCCTATACCTATGTGCTCCTATTGCAATCTACTGTAACTTTACATTGCTTGCATTACTTCCTTTTGCTATTACTGCATATATTTGGTATTGTGTACATATATCTTGTGTATATTTGGCATCCTCATACTGAGGGTACTCACTGAGATACTTTTGGCATATTGTCATAAAAATAAAGTACCTTTATTTTTAGTATATCTGTTTATTGTGTTTTCTTATGATATTGTGCATATGACACCAGTGGTATAGTAGGAGCTTTGCATGTCTCCTAGTTCAGCCTAAGCTGCTCTGCTATAGCTACCTTCTATCAGCCTAAGCTGCTAGAAACACCTCTTCTACACTGATAAGGGATAACTGGACCTAGTACAGAGTGTAAGTACCCCTTGGCACCCACTACAAGCCTGGCCAGCCTCCTACAGTGTGCGTGTATGACTGTGTGTGTGGATGTAGGCATATGCCGGGGTGTGTGCGGGGAATTCTGGAAGGAAGACCAACACCAGCAATAAGCCAGTCTACACCGGTTCAGGGATCCCCCAGCCCTGCTCTGGCGCAAAACTGGACAAAGGAAAGGGGAGTGACCACTCCCCTGACCAGTACCTCCCAGGGGAGGTGCCCAAAGCTCCTCCAGTGTGTCCCAGACCTCTGTCATCTTGGAAACAGGCGTATTGGGGGCACACTGGACTGCTCTGAGTGGCCAGTGCCAGCAGGTGACGTCAGAGACCCCCTCTGATAGGCTCTTACCTCTCTTGGTAGCCAATCCTCCTTCCTAGGTAGCCAAACCTCCTTTTCAGGCTATTTAGGGTCTCTGCTTTGGGGAATTCTTTAGATAACGAATGCAAGAGCTCATCAGAGTTCCTCTGCATCTCTTTCTTCACCTTCTACCAAAGGATCGACCGCTGACTGCTCAGGACGCCTGCAAAACTGCAACAAAGTAGCAGAGACGACTACTGCTGTCGCGTGGGCTCTCATTATCCTAAATGAGACTACTGGATTTCTAGGCAGCAGGATCGATAACGGTGTGGGGGACTGAGTCTGACCCACATGTAAGGAACTCTGTCACCCTAAATCCGGTTGTTGCTCCGGCTAACTAGCAGTGCCTCATTTCCCCCACGGGGAAGAAATGATTGGGCAGCCGAGCACATGACATCTTTGGAACTTCTCAGGGAAGTCGTGGTCACTCAGATCCAAACCAACTCTCTCATTCACAATATGGTCTCATATACAAATGACAAAGACAGTATAAGTTTTATATAATGTTTTAATAAAACGACTGTATTTTAGATATTAAGGCGTGAGCCGCAATAACCAGAACAATACAACATAGTAGGATTGATATAGTAACCAGGAGAGTAAAACATAGAAATAAAGCTATCATAATTCCTAACTGTTTCTACTCTCCCTCTGCTTGTTCTATTTAGAGCACAGCTTGTTAAGCTTCTAGCTTGCCTTTCTGTATCACTAGGGAGACGGACACACTCATACCTGAGCAAAGGCCTGTGATCTGGTTCAGCATCTGCAACGAGGCAGTCAGCGTCTAGTTGTGGTTCCCTGGTCGGAATCTCCCTCTTGCATGTATTGGGACAAGGAAGTGATTTTATAACTAACATGTCATCGTGATCACAAAATGTTCCTACGCAGGAATGGCAAGTCTAGACTCCTACCACGTCTATCGGCAATGTACCAGACTGTATCCTTGACTAAAGCACAGAGTGAATATGTTATGAAGAACTCCAGTGCTGAAGTAGGCAAAACAGTGTGATATGAATAAAAAATAACACCGTAGAACTGGCTATTCTGTAAAATAACAGTACGAAGCCTAATAGAAAGCATTTAGAATAAAGTGCACAGAGGCTCTAAGCTGTTAGCAAATGAATAAAATATATTTCGGGCAAAGTGCACAGAGGCCTAAGGCCTGAAGCTAATGCGCAAAATATACGTAAAACTGACCACACTACACTGCAACCTTGTAGCACCTCATCCTGCCGGCTTTCACAACTGTTTCCAGGTGGTGCATGCTCTGGGGGTAGCCTGCCTTCACCCTGCACCAGAAGCTCCAAAGAAATCTCCTGTGGGTCGACGGAATCTTCCCCCTGCTAATGCAGGCACCAAAAGACTGAAACAGTGGTCCTCTGGGTCCCCTCTCATCCTGACGAGCGTGGTCCCTGGAACTCAGCAACTCTGTCCAATTGACTCCCACAGTCCAGTGACTCTTCAGTCCAAGTTTGGTGGAGGTAAGTCCTTGCCTCCTCACGCTAGACTGCATTGCTGGGTGCCGCATGATTTGCAGCTGCTCCGGCTCTTGTGCACTCTTCCAGGATTTCCTTTGTGCAGAGCCAAGCCTGGGTCCCCGACACTCCTTCCTGCAGTGCACAACCTTCTGAGTTGTCCTCTGGCATCGTGGGACTCCCTTTTGTGACTTCGCGTGGACTCCGGTTCACTCTTCTTCCAAGTGCCTTTTAGGGTTCTTCTGCGGGTGCTGCCTGCTTCTGTGAGGGCTACCTGAGTTGCTGGGCACCCCCTCTGTCTCCTCCTCCAAGTGGTGACATCCTGGTCCCTCCTGGGCCACAGCAGCACACAAAAACCTCTACCTTGACCCTTGCAGCTAGCAAGGCTTGTTTGCGGTCTTTCTGCGTGGAAACACCTCTGCAAGCTTCATCGCGACGTGGGACATCCGTCTTCCAAAGGAGAAGTCCCTAGCTCTCTCTTTCTTGCAGAACCGCAAGCTTCTTCCATCCGGTGGCAGCTTCCTTGCACCCTCAGCTGGCATTTTCTGGGCTCCTGCCCACTCTCGACAGTGTCGCGACTATTGGACTTGGTCCCCTTGTCTCACAGGTACTCAGGTCCGGAAATCCACTGTTGTTGCATTGCTGGTGTTAGTTCTTCCTGCAGAATCCCCCTATCACGACTTCTGTGCTCTCTGGGGATAGTAGGTGCACTTTACACGTACCTTTCAGGGTGGGCTATTTTTCTAACCCTCACTGTTTTCTTACAGTCTCAGCGACCCTCTACAAGCTCACATAGGTTTGGGGTCCATTCGTGGTTCGTATTCCACTTTTGGAGTATATGGTTTGTGTTGCCCCTATACCTATGTGCTCCTATTACAATCTATTGTAATTCTACACTGTTTGCATTACTTTTCTTGCTATTACTTACCTAATTTTGGTTTGTGCACATATATCTTGTGTATATAACTTACCCTCATACTGAGGGTACTCACTGAGATACTTTTGGCATATTGTCATAAAAATAAAGTACCTTTATTTTGAGTAACTCTGTGTATTGTGTTTTCTTATGATATTGTGCATATGACACCAGTGGTATAGTAGGAGCTTTACATGTCTCCTAGTTCAGCCTAAGCTGCTTTGCCATTGCTACCTTCTATCAGCCTAAGCTGCTAGAAACACCTCTTCTACACTAATAAGGGATAACTGGACCTGGCACAAGGTGTAAGTACCTCTGGTACCCACTACAAGCTAGGCCAGACTCCTACATTGGTTGTGCAGCGGTGGGATAAGTACTTGTAACTACTTACCACTTTGTCATTGTTTACTTTTCATAAGAGACTAATATACAAAACAGTTCAGTGTATGTACACCTAACCAAAACGTTTTGCTTTTCTCCTCTCAAACGTTTTACAAAGTTTTTAAAAGTTTCTCTAAACTTCTAAAAGTTTCTAAAAGTTAGAAAAAGATTTTTTCTCTGTTCTTTAAAAAGTTCTGAAACTTTTTCTTCCTTCTCACTGTCTCTAAACCTTTTGCTATCATGTCTGTAGTAGATTCTACTCTTAAAATGGTCAATACAACTTATGACAATTTGAATTACAAGAGCCTAAGGAGTCTCTGCTTAGATAGAGGTTTAGTGATAGGAAAGAACCCCTACAAAAGAGTTTCTATTTAACATGCATATTGTGAATGACGAGTCCCAAGCAGGCACATCAAATGAAAGGTTAATAGAAGTTTCCCATTCTGAGTCAGGGGATCTCCTTGAGGGAGGTGGGGAGGGTTCTGACCCGGATCTGCCCCCTAACAGGACACCCAGTAATGTTGGTAGTAATGGAGGTTCCCCTCACAGTAGGGAAGTCTTTATTCCTAGAGGCCAAGTTGCTAGGGCCCAGTCAGTTAGGGACAGATCCCCCTCTGTTGTTTCCAATTTGTCTTCTGTGTCCAAGCATTCCCAACCCACCCACCCTGAGGATAACTTGTTAGAAAGGGAACTCAAAACGTTGAGGGTTGAAGAGACCAGACTGAAGCTTAAACAGCAACAGATGGCCTTAGATAGGGAATCCCTGGACCTGGAGAAGGAAAGACAGAGATTGGGGTTTGGACCCCATGGTGGCAGCAGCAGTATTCCTGATTGTAATCCTGTAATCCTGTTCCAGGAATCTGCACAAGATAGTCCCCCCTTACAAGGAGGGGGATGACACCAAAAAGTGGTTTGCTGCACTTGAGAGGGCATGTATGGTACAGGGGGTCCCTCAAAGGCAGTGGGCTGCTATATTGTGGCTATCTTTCACTGGAAAGGGTGGGGATAGGCTCCTTGCTGTTATAGAAAGTGATGCTAACAATTTTGCAGTTTTGAAGGATGCACTCTTGGATGGATTTGGCTTAACCACTGAACAATGCAGGATTAGGTTCAGAGACACCAGAAAAGAGTCCCCACAAGACTGGACAGACTTTGTAGACTGTTCAGTGCTTTGGATGGGTGGTTACATGGCAGTAAAGTATCTGACTATGAAAGCCTGTATAATCTTATTCTGAGAGAGCATATTCTGAATAAATGTGTGTCTGACTTGTTACACCAATATCTAGTGGACTCAGGTCTGACCTCTCCCCAAGAATTGGGAAAGAAGGCAGACAAATGGGTCATAACAAGAGTGAACAGAAAAGTTCATACAGGGGGTGACAAGAATGGTAAGGAGAAGGATAGTAAGTCTTCTGACAAGGTTGGGGACAAAAGTAAAACTGAGTCTTCATCAGGCCCACAAAAATCCTCTAGTTGGGGTGATGGGTCCAGATCCTCTTCCAATAATCAACCTAAAAAGCCTTGGTGTTATTTGTGTAAAGTCAAAGTCCATTGGACAACTGATGCCAGTTTGTAGGAAAGTACCATCTTGCCTGGCATGTTACCCCCATATTTCACTGTATATATGTTGTTTTAGTCTATGTGTCACTGGGACCCTGCCAGGCAGGGCCCCAGTGCTCATAAGTATGTGCCCTGTATGTGTCCCCTGTGTGATTACTAACTGTCTCACTAACGCTCTGCTAACCAGAACCTCAGTGGTTATTCTCTCTCTGCTTTCCAAATTGTCACTAACAGGCTGGTGACCAATTTCACATATTCACATTGGCATACTGTTACACCCATATAATTCCCTAGTAAATGGTACTGAGGTACCCAGGGTATTGGGGTTCCAGGAGATCCCTAGGGGCTGCAGCATTTCTTTTGCCACCCATAGGGATATCTGACAATTCTTACATAGGCCTGCCAGTGCAGCCTGAGTGAAATAACATCCACGTTATTTCACAGCCATTTACCACTGCACTTAAGTAACTTATAAGTCACCTATATGTTTAACCTTCACCTGGTGAAGGTTGGGTGCAAAGTTACTTAGTGTGAGGGCACTCTGGCACTAGGGCAAATTCCCCGGACTTTGTGAGTGTGGGGACACCATTACACGCGTGCACTATACATAGGTCACTACCTATGTATAGCGTCACAATGGTAACACCGAACATGGCCATGTAACATGTCTAAGATCATGCAATTGTCACGCCAATGCCATTCTGGCATTGGGGGGACAATTCCATGATCCCCTGGGTCTCTAGCACAGAACCCGGGTACTGCCAAACTGCCTTTCCGGGTTTCCACTGCAGCTGCTGCTGCTGCCAACCCCTCAGCCAGGTTTCTGCCCTCCTGGGGTCCAGGCAGCCCTGGCCCAGGAAGGCAGAACAAAGGACTTCCTCTGAGAGAGGGTGTAACACCCTCTCCCTTTGGAAATAGGTGTGAAGGCTGAGGAGGAGTAGTCTTCCCCAGCCTCTGGAAATGCATTGATGGGCACAGATGGTACCCATCTCTGCACAAGCAAGTCTACACCGGTTCAGGGATCCCCCAGCCCTGCTCTGGCGCTAAACTGGACAAAGGAAAGGGGAGTGACCACTCCCCTGACCTGCACCTCCCAGGGGAGGTGCCCAGAGCTCCTCCAGTGTGTTCCAGACCTCTACCATCTTGGAAACAGAGGTGTTTGTGGCACACTGGACGGCTCTGAGTGGCCAATGCCAGCAGGTGCCGTCAGAGGCTCCTTCTGATAGGCTGTTACCTCTCTTAGTAGCCAAACCTCCTTTTCTGGCTATTTAGGGTCTCAGCTTTGGGAATTCTTTAGATAACGAATGCAAGAGCTTACCAGAGTTCCTCTGCATCTCCCTCTTCACCTTCTGCCAAAGGATCGACCGCTGACTGCTCAAGACGCCTGCAAAACCGCAACAAAGTAGCAAAGACGACTACTGCAACCTTGTATCGCTTCATCCTGCTGGCTTTCTCGCCTGTTTCCTGGTGGTGCATGCTCTGGGGGTAGCCTGCCTCCTTACTGCACCAGGAGCTTTGAAGAAATCTCCTGTGGGTCGACGGAATCTTCCCCCTGCAACCGCAGGCAACAAAAGACTGCATCACCGGTCCTCTGGGTCCCCTCTCAGCACGACGAGCGTGGTCCCTGGAACTCAGCAACTCTGTCCAAGTGACTCCCACAGTCCAGTGACTCTTCAGTCCAAGTTTGATGAAGGTAAGTCCTTGCCTCCCCACGCTAGACTGCATTGCTGGGTACCGCATGATTTGCAGCTGCTCCGGCTCCTGTGCACTCTTCCAGGATTTCCTTCGTGCACAGCCAAGCCTGCGTCCCTGACACTCCTTCCTGCAGTGCACAACCTTCTGAGTTGTCCTCCGGCGTCGTGGGACTCCCTTTTCTGACTTCGGCTAGACTCCGGTTCACTCCTCTTCTAAGTGCCTGTTCCGGTACTTCTGCGGGTGCTGCCTGCTTCTGTGAGGGCTCCCTGACTTGCTGGGCGCCCCCTCTGTCCCCTCATCCAAGTGGCGACATCCTGGTCTCTCCTGGGCCACAGCAGCATCCAAAAATCCTAACCGCGACCCTTGCAGCTAGCAAGGCTTGTTTGCGGTCTTTCTGCGTGGGAACACCTCTGCAAGCTTCTTCATGATGTGGGACATCCATCCTCCAAAGGGGAAGTTCCTAGTCCTCTTCGTTCTTGCAGAACACCAAGCTTCTTCTACCCAGTGGCAGCTCCCTTGCATCCTCAGCTGGCATTTCCTGGGCATCTGCCCACTCTCGACACTGTCGCGACTATTGGACTTGGTCCCCTTGTCTTACAGGTACTCAGGTCCGGAAATCCACTGTTCTTGCTTTGTTGGTGATGGTTTTCCTTGCAGAATCCCCCTATCATGCCTTCTGTCCTCTCTATTATAAGGGAATTATATGGGTGTTCCAGTGTGCCAATTAGAATTGGCGAAAATGGTCACTAGCCTATAGTGACAGTTTTAAAGGCAAATAGAGCATAAGCACCTAGGTTCTGGCTAGCAGAGCCTCAGTGACACAGTAAGTCACTACACAGGGACACACATTCAGGCCACAAACTATGAGCACTGGCGTCCTGGCTAGCATGATCCCAGTGAGACAGGCAGAAACAACTGACATACAAGTAAAATTGGGGGTAACATGCCAGGCAAGATGGTACTTTTCTACACTTACTGGCACTCATCTCGAAAAGTAGGGTAGAGAAGATGCAGGCTTTCTCAACACAAGAGCCTTCTTGCGTCTCACAGTCAATTCAGTTCTTCTCTGAACCAATCCATGGATTTATTCCCAAGGTTCCTTTAGATTTTGCCTCAATGAGCCTATAATATTTTAGACTTTTCTACTGAATTCAACCTCACTAGCTGAGAGGTCTATTCATACTCTAGGTATCAAGTGATATCTAAAATCTCTTCTTGCATCGCACTAAACAACTCGTGAACTAACCAATTGTTGGACTCAGATAGTCACACTCGTAAGGGTGCTCCAGTCACAGTGGCAACCATCGCTGAATGAATTTCAGCTGCAATCCAGTTCTACCATTCAGACTAGCAATCCCCTCACAGAGAAAAGTAGGATGCATTCAACTGGGGCAGTTCCACTTCAACTTCTTTGTTTGCGTAAGTACCTCTGGAGAAGATGTGTTGTGATGCGACTTGGAAAAGTGTGCATATTATTCATGCAGCTTTATTGTCTGGAATTGGCACAGCGCAATCTTACAGCGGTGGGGTTGGTTTTACTATACCACTTATTTCATTAAGGGGAGCCTCTTTTGGTTCCATGTGTTTATGTATTCATGCAGATTTGAATGTAGGATGTGTATATGGATATATATGCATAAATTTATTATATTGCATATGAATGATATGTATATATATTGTCTACCACCCATCCACTATTTGCGCTAATACTATAAGATATACAAATACAGTAACTGCTTGCTATTCTGATTCAAGCCTGTGAATCTATGAAAGATCCAATACTGGAGAAGAAAATAAGTTACTTAACTGTAACTGCAGTTCTCAAGTATTTGTATCTGTCACAGATTTACATGCGACCCACCCTCCTCCCCAGAGAGGTTCCACTTATAGGTCTGGATTATCTTTTCCTACTTGTGCTTGACAATCTGAGGGACTTAGCCTCTGTTGGGAGTGTTCTAGAGGGTGCTGTCGCCTGATTGGTTATAGTTCAAGTTTGGCCCTTTTTTTAAAAAGGACATGGATAGGCTATTTAACTGACCTTTTCATTGCCATTATAGCCTATGATAGTGATATATATACTGCTTTTTTAAATTACTGGGGACTCCCATCTCGACGACGGGGAATGATTCAAGCATGTGAATCTATGAAAGATACCCATCCTGAAGAACTGCAGTTACAGGTAAGTAACTTATTTTCTTAAATGATCCCTACATGCATGTCCTTCTGCACCTCTCTGCAGTCCTGGAGGTGGTAATCGGGGGAGATTCCCTACTTTTTATGATCAGATTCATAATATGCAGTGTCCCTTGGGAATCTCATATGGATGCCTAAGGTATGCAACATAGTATCAGTGGCTATGATTTTGCAGCACATTGCTGGATTGTACTCTAGGTCCCCAAACCATATACTTTTTGTGCAGACATTGGAATCTGCCTTTGAGTAAACCAAATGTTTGCTCTATAATGGCCTTTGTGTTTTTATGAACAGTATTGTGCCTCCTCAGGATGACATTATAGAGTCATGATCCATGTTCCTAATGCATTTGCCCTGTTACCTGAAATTGAACAATCTGGTTTTAAAAATGGAAAACAACCCTAATGTGTTCCCTAAGACTTTATTTCAGGAACAATTATTGAATATTCATCCTCTCCAAGATTTCCTCTTTCTCCTCGTTTATGTAGTCCACATTGTCTAAAGATGTAAGAATCATGAGAGCTCCCTGGATATTGAGCAAAGGTCTGTCAGACATGTGACATTGCACACTTCTTAGATATTTAGAGCCTGGTTCATAAAGGTAAACTTATCTACAAACTACAATTCAATAGTAGCTTTACAGCCTTGGGTGGAGAACTCCACACATAAAAAGTTAAGACAGGCCTATCTTTGTATGTGCGGAGCTCTCTGTTCTGAATGCTACCTGCAAGCATTCTGTGTGTATCCCAGCCCATTAAACTGCAACATTTTGATTGGTTGAGTTCATATTTCTATTCCAAAATTGTGCGCTTAAGATGAAAATGTGCTTATTTTCAGAACTTATAAGTTGATATTTAGAGAGTAATGGCTGAGTTTAATTTCCAAATTATATTTAAAGCTGATTTTGAGTAATAAATCAAGTGGGGAGAGTTATTACTAAAATCATCACTATCCTCCCAGGGTCACTGCCTTTCTGGCGTGAATTACCTATTTCAAATTACCACTTTTGTTTTTACCTTACTGCTGCAAACCCTGCCTGATACACTGTGGGTATCACTGTTAATAATCTTGCATATGATAGCTGCTAATGTAATCCTGTTTAATATGGTCACTAATACAATAATAATAGAAGTTCATGATGATTTTCAGTGAACATAAGTAGCTCCTATTACACAAAGGACTGGAGACCCCGAGCAAGAAGATACTAATAACTCTGCATTGCAAAGATTTATGAGATCATGTGACAATCCAGGAATGTTATACTCTTGGAGATGCCGTCTGAAATTACACTGTTTTTGTTGATCCCTATCCCAGACAATCTGTAGCAAGATCCAGGATTATTGAAAGTAACTTTTTAGAGAAAAAAGTAAGCTGCTAGGTTTTAATATTTCTCTCTCCCTAAAATTTAGTGTTAAGATATTTAGTGATGATTTTGCCAAAATATGTTAGGGTTGTATGTTTTGTCATCATTGGATCTAAAGGATGCTTCACAGCGCATGGTTGAAGAGTGACCCTCCCAACGCTAGAGAATGGTGAGCTCAACTCGTTGGCATGTGGAATGGATATTACCTGTATAATCCAGATTGGCGACAGTTACAACAAATATGATCACAGATCATTTATTCGATAAATACCCATGTACTCTGATTTAATAATTTAATAGATAGCATTCTTTAGGATAAGTCTTGCACACGTTATCTATAAGTATTCAAGGAAATTGTCTCATTTTTGTCATTCACTTCTGATAAAATTTCTTCTGATGGTTAGCTATGTATATAGATTTCTACTTGTATGCTATAATATCTATTTTGTATCATATTGTCACTAATAAAAACATACAAATGAAATGTTTTGTTTTCTCATGATATAAACTATTAGAAAATAAGATAGACTTCGTGTGTTGCTGATCCTTTTGATACCTATGTCCCAAACTTTGTAATAGCCTACTCTGCCTCTCCTTAGCCAGGGTAATCATTCTGCTTTATAAAGAGCTTTTTTTAAAAGAGCTTTTAAAAGACCAGGTACAACTCTGATGCTCTGTACTTCATAAATAATAATGATAAAGTATTCCTCAAGCATGTTACAGACGAAAGCACCCACAAGGGGACATCTACCACCATTAAATTCAGTCTTATCCTGAATGAACTTTTGTGTAATTTTACCTCCTGGTGAATAACTATTATGATCAATATATTCTAAAACCTTGTAGAGATGACTGCGCCTCCCACCCTTCGTTCTCACTTACGGATATCCATACTGTAGCCACAGTATGGGTCTGTTAGAACAATTTCACAGGTGACTTGGATAGGTATGGTGAAACAGTGTCTTGCTGTATTTGATCTACACCAGTGGTTCCCAACCTTTTGACTTCTGTGGACCCCCACTTCATCATTAATCGAACCCAGGGACCCCCACTGAATCATCATTGGAATCTGGGACCCCACACTGAGTCATTACTGTAAGCTTGGGACCTAATTTTTCAATATTTATTAATAGTTTTTAATTTTTTTTAGCAGTCGCAGACCCCCTGAGAAGGCTTCGCAGACCCCCAGGGGTCCCTGGACCACAGGTTGGGAACCACTGATCTACACTAAGCATGCCTAGTTTAACTGAGATTCCCTGATGATGGTCTACAGAGACCTGTACACAAGCAGTTCTTTGATTCAGTCCATCAGGGGACCATTAGGGGGTTGTCACGATTATCTTAGTTCGATTCCCTCGAAAGCAGAAGATTGGCCCTCAGTCCCTACCTAGCTACCTGTTACGGATGGAGTTCTCCATATGAGCACCCCTGGGGGGAAAGGAGAATGGGACAAAAGAGGGACTGCCTAAGAGGTCTCCTTCTTAAGCTCTTCCTGCCAGACTCTTCTCAAATTACCGTTGAGGTGGAACCTGAAAGGATTACAACCACAATTACTAGGGACACACAGCTCTCTACATTCCTACAAACATTCAACAAATAATTTCTATCTTTACTACGGTTTTTACTCTGAAAACCCTTTACCTGATGTTTCTGAGGAATTTGCTTCTTTCTTATTTTGTAAGAATGTCACTATTTGTAAGTAGTAGCTCAGAAGGTCATTCTTTACTCTTGTAGTGATAAGGAATTTGATTTTGTTGGTTTCTTCTGACTCTTCGCAGATTTATTTAATCAGTTTATTGTACCTTCAATTTCTAGGTTAAGAATGAATTGATATATATATATATATATATATATATATATATATATGAGTTGTATACAACCTTGTGACATATAAAGATGTTGCTTATTACTGTCAGTCTTTTTTCATTAGAATTAATCAAGCAACAATATCCTGGTATTCCATACACGTGTGTTGAAGAAAACACCTCTGTCTGGTTCTGCCGACTGTACTGGTATATATTAATATGTATTCTCAAACTCGATCTGGTTTCTCATGCTCTAGTTCAGAAGGGGAGTACCTCCCTAAGACTCTTGAAGATGTGTTCTATTCCTGTGGAAAGACGCTTTACTCTGACTGTCTGAATATAGATCTGATTTGTTTAGGAAAGACACTACTCTCAGGTTCTCTGAATATCTCAGAAGAAACTCTATTTCCTGTTTTACTGAATGTTCTTATTCTCATGTGCAGATAAAAGTCACTGATCTCTGACTCCTTAAATTTGTTTTGTCTCCACCGAATACTTCAAATATTTTTAACAACATTGAACATAAACAAATTATCGTCTGTGCCTTACTTGTGTTCTTCTTGTAATTTTTGATTAGCAGGAATTTCACTGTAATTTTTACCTCACGAAATGCGTTCTCTCAGAACACTACCAGATTTCAGTCAGAACAAGATTGAAGTGGGTGGCACAGAAGTAGCGCGCACTCATTAACCATCATCTCGAATCTCAAGAGTACAAATACTAGACCAGTGAACTTGTAACTGCACAACTTGGCGGCCAATGTGGATTTGTCTCGCTGTTTATTCCTTGCAATTTCTGTGGTAGAATTCGAAGAACAATCTTTTAATAAGGACATCGCCTTTTCCACTGTGGATACTTCTTGACCTTCAGGTATTTTGTTTTTCTTTTATACTCTGCAGAAGTCAGGAAATAGTCAATCTGAGGGTTCTTGACAGTACCCCTCTCAAAAAACAGTTCTCCATTTTTGGTTTGTTTGGCTGAATCTTATGAAAATTATTTATCTATCTTGATGTATGCACGTTGTTATGAGGTTCCCAAGATCTTTCTTCAGGGCCAAATCCTTTCCTCTCAATTAAATAATACAGTTTGCCCGTTCTTATTTTGGAATCTAGAATTTGATTTACCTCATACTCATCTGCAGAGTTAACCTGAATTGGAATCAATGGGGTATTTAATCGTAAACCTGGAGGACTGTTTTTTAACAATGACACATGGAAAACTGGATGCAATTTTAAATGTGGGGGTAACTGTGGTTTGACTGCCACTGGATTTATCATTTTGTCCACTTTAAATGAACCTATGAGTAGAGGCTGGAACCAATGATTTCCATTGAGATGTAAATGACGTGTGGACAACCAAACTTTTTCACACTTTGTAAAAATAGGACTCTCACTTCTTTTTCTATCTGCCTGAACTTTATATGAAATTTTTGCTTGGGTTATATTTTTTCTGCTCTCACTAAGGTGGTCTGTCATTTTTTTAAGTAGATCCCCAACTGCTGGAACTGTGTGATCTTCTTTACCCAAAAATACATTAGGATGTCTGCCTTGATTTAGATACAAAGGGGGTAAACACGTGGTGGAATACACAGCATTATTAAATGCAGATTCAGCTGCCCATACCACCTCTGGCCATTCATCTTTTTGATCAAATAAATAGAGTCGTAAGTACTGTTCTAACTGTTGGTTTACTCTCTCTGTTTACCTGTCTGTTTCTGGGTGATAACTTGTGCCAAGACCTGACTCTATTCCTAACTGCTTAGCAAAGGCCCTCCAAAAGTGGGAAACTAATTGAGATCTCCGATCAGAAACTACAATTTTTGGAATTCCATGGGCTCGTACTATATGTTGTGTAAATAACTGCAACTTGTTGTTCCCAGGGAATATTCTTTAAGAGGATGAAATGTGCCATCTTAGTGAAGGTGTCCACAAAGACCAGAATAGTGTTATAACCTTGACTACTTGGAAGGTCTACTATGAGGTCCATGGTAACAGTATGCCAAGGGTGAGGAGCTCTGGGTAAGGGTCTTAAAAGACCATGTGGAACTGATCTATTGGATTTTCCTTTTTGACACTTTTCACAAGTTGACACATATTGCCTTAGCTGAACTTTCATTTTTGGTCACCAAACATTTCTCTGTATCAATTCTTGAGTTTTTTTTATCCCCTTTGTGACCCGTCAATGGTATATACAGTGTGCCCTTATGATAAGGCAGTCCATCTTTGATCTCTCTTTCTGGTGCTTCATTTGACCACATCAACATTTTTGCTGTTTTTTAACGCTTCTTGAATTCCCATGGTGAAGTCCGCATAATGGATTGTTAATACAGACTTCTCTTTTGGAATGATCAAACCTTTTTCCAGAATCTCATTTGACGGATTGACATCTATCCGAGACAGCGCATCCGCCTTGCCATTCGGTGCTCCAGGTCAGAAGGTAATAACAAATTCAAAGTCTGCAAAATAAAGGGACTAACGCAATTATCTTACTGTTAAGGTGCGGGCTGATTTCAGAAATTGTAAGTTCCGATGATCAGTGTATACGGTCACCTTATGCCGGGCCCCCAACAGGTAATGTCTCCATTCACATAAGGTCTCTTTGACTGCCAAAAGCTCCTTATCAGCGACTGAATAATTTATTTCAGGCGGGTTCAACTTCCGAGAGAAGAAGGCTACTGGATGCAATTGCCCTGTATTTTTATGTTGTTGACAAAGAATGCCCCCAATAGCGGCTTCTGAGGCGTCGGCTTTCACATAGAAAGGTTCATCTGGATTTGGGTGCAGCAGAATTGGTGCTGTAATGAAGGAATCTTTCAAAAAAGTAAAAGCCACATTTGCTTCTCTTGACCACTCAAACTTCACTTCTTTTTTTGACAAACGAGTGATGGGGCTAACTGTTTGCGAAAAGTTGAAAATTAACCTTCAATAGAAATTGGCAAATCACAAAAATCTTTGGATTTCCTTAATACTGCGAGGAGGTGGCCAGTCTCAAACTGCCTTTACCTTAGCTGGATCCATACTGACCCCCTATGGCGACAAGATAAATCCAAGGAACTCCACTTGTTCCGCATGAAATGCTCACTTTTCCAATTTTACATAGAGATTGTTTTCTTGCAAACTTGCGAGGACTGATAAAACATGTGACACGTGTTCCTGCGGACTGTCAGAGAAGATCAAGATATTGTCAATGTACCCCACAGTAAATCTGTCAAGATATTTTTGTAATATATCATTTACAAAGTGCTGAAAGGCCGCTTGGGCATTACATAACACATATGGGGCCTGATTCTAACTTTGGAGGACGGTGTTAAACCGTCCCAAAAGTGGCGGATATACCACCTACCGTATTACGAGTTCCATAGGATATAATGGACTCGTAATACGGTAGGTGGTATATCCGCCACTTTTGGGACGGTTTAACACCGTCCTCCAAAGTTAGAATCAGGCCCATGGTGTCACTTGATATCCAAATAATCCATATTGAGTTCGGAAGGCAGTTTTCCACTCATCGCCGAATGCCACTCGAATGAAACAATATGGACCTTGAAGATCTAATTTAGTGTATATTTTAGCATTTTTTACTTGAAGGACTGACACAAGAGGTAGCGGATATCTGTTTTTAATAGTGACCTGATTGAGGGCTTGAAAGTCTATACCAGCCCGAAGATCCCCATCCTTCTTGGGAATGAAAAACAGAGGAGAAGAGACTGGAGATTGCGAGGGGCAAATAAATCCATTGGCCAAGTATTGATCTAAATATTCTTTCAGCTGGTGATTCTCAGCTTCAGTTAAAGTGTATTTTCGACTGCACTGTAGTATTACTCCTGGCTCCAACTCAATTCTGCAATCATACAGTCGATATGGCAGCAATTTCTCTGTCTCTTTCTCATCAAAGATTGTAGCTAAATCGTTATGTTCTTTTGGAATTTCTGTGGCTTCAAGAACACAAATCATAAGAAATTGAATTGCTAAATAGGCTGCTTGAGATTTTTTTAGATGCCCCTCTTGATCATGAAAACAATTTTCCTTATAATATGAGGAGTCCATTTCAATGGTTCTTTTACTCCAGTCAATCCGAGGGTTATGTTCGGTGAGCCAAAGCAACCCCAAAATCAGTTGAAATTGCGGTGCATCAATCAAATTGAGGATTATCTGTTCCTGATGTCCTCCAAACCCCTGTAACTGAACTGGCCAGTCTCATGAGTAATTGGGCCAAAGGAGAGATTGGTGCCATCTACTGCTCTCATCGCTTCCAATACAGTTTTCTTGACAAATCGAATTCCCATCTTTCTGATGTATTTAATATAACAAAAGTTGCCCTTCGCCCCAGAATCAATCATGACATAGAGTCCTTGAATTTCTTTATCTCAAAATTTGGCTGAAACACATTGTACCAAATGCAGTGCAGCAGCCTGCAATGTATTCGCACTTGTTCTGAAGGAATTGACTTGACTTCTGCTTTCATCAGGGCAACTCCTCCTACTGATTGTAATGCTTTCCTCTTATCTGGTTTCTAAGCACTAACATAACACACTAGAAATGCACTTGTGAGGTCAAAGAAGACTTTTATTGTTGTTAATTCTTCCCCAACCACAATATTTTATGTATGACGAATTAGTAGCTTTCAAGTCCGCGTTAATCAAACAAAATATATCAGTTTGCAATATACACAGCAGGTTATATTTATAAGATATTGAATGCAAAGCAAAACAAATACTTCACCGTGTGGGAACTATTCACAGCTACATCTTTCTAAGGTCTGCAAGCTGATGACCCCTGTCAGCCGCGAGAAAGAGTTTCATCTACCCACACGGGATTGCTGGCAGCTGGCGCCAAGCTCCAGCACGAGGTCCGGCAGATTCGAATCTGACCCTCTGCAGCCTGTTACATTCGTTACAAAGGTGTGCCCCCTCCTCTCAGACCTGGGAAACTGAGCAAGCCTATTGGAGACTGGCCAGGTCTCCAAGACTACTCCTGTTCCCAAGCTCAAGCAGAGAGAACAACACCCATGTACTCTCTCTTATCATGTCTAGTCTACTGTGAGAAAAACATCTTGGTTCAAAAACACAGCTTGGAAAAATACAGCTTGGATTCTCAACTGCAATGTCTAACTCCACGTTAAAGGCAATGGGCAGCTAACCTAAATATCAAATGCAATGTCATGTTAAAGGCAATAGGCAGCTAACCTAAATATCAAATGCAATGTCTAGTGTCATGTCAAAGCCAATAAGCAGCTGAGCTGAATACAAAATGCAATGTATAATATCATGTCAAAGCCCATAGGCAGCTGAGCTGAATACAGAAAGTAATGGCTAATGCCATGTCAAAGCCCATAGGCGGCTCAACTGAACAAAACATACCATGTGCTACTGGTGAACATTGAGCAACTAATATACGCAGTGGTGAAACACAAAGTCATTGGTCAAAACAAACTTTATCAAATGGCAGTACATTCCGCCCTTTGACCAATGAATTTTTGTTTCACATATCTCTTGTTTCAAACAAAAACAAAAAACATCAGCACAAACAAAAAAACATTATGATCAAAGCAATCCCTGTAAAGCAATAGAAGTGAATTAACACATTGATTTCATAACCTTTCACATCAGATACATCTACATAGAGAAGACTGGGCAATTTTTATACTCTGAATGAGTCTCTATTTCAACAGTGTTAGCAATTTGATGTGGCATGAGTTCTGCTCATGTAAAGATGCACGGTCCACCTGAAAGGTTTTCTGGAAGGTAAGCAAAAGTCAGAGTTCCATACGAGAAGGGAAAAAAAAAAACACAGCTTAGTTCCGGTGGAAGAATGCAATCAAACAAGTTGAACTTGAACTGAAGGCGCAGTTTGCGCAAAATGGATCCATGGTGCTGGCACTTTACTCAGCCAGGTTCAGGTTGGGGATTCGGTCCCTTCCCCGACCCCACACGCACACACTGGAAGGGGGACCACACAGCACACTCAGGGACAGTGGCGAAACGTGGTAGGATCTGCAAAAGAAACAAGTATGACTTTTCTTGCAAATAACATTTTTCATTTAAACTGCACCCTTCCTCTTTCTTTCCCTGTTTTATAATCAGCAGGACGTTTTTGAGGCCCTTTGTTATATTTTCTGCAGGTTCTGGAGGATCACTTGGGGCTTCAGCCCACACATCAGTACTGAGGTTTTTATCTGCTGCGCCACAGCTTCCCTTTTCTTGCACTGTCAGAAGGGCTGGGGCAGACTCCTTCTTTACCAAACCTC
This sequence comes from Pleurodeles waltl, assembly GCF_031143425.1. Taxonomy (NCBI): domain Eukaryota; kingdom Metazoa; phylum Chordata; class Amphibia; order Caudata; family Salamandridae; genus Pleurodeles; species Pleurodeles waltl. Next base: position 1,504,022,707 of record NC_090446.1, on the reverse strand, counting down.
CATTCACTGCACTTTTGCCAATTTGGGCCATTCTGTCTCCAATTTGTATGAATGAATCAGATTCTTTTCTAGGTATCAGCATAATTTCGATTTTTTCTTGGTAATTTGCAGCAATCACTTTCCCTAAAACCTGATCAATTTGCCATTTCTGATCTGGTAACTTTCCTCTCCCCAACTGCTCTGTGACTGCTTGCATGACAGATTGCTTTTGTGCGTGCTGCACAGTTTTTATCAAATCTAGGGGAATGTGCATCTCTCTCATCTCTGCCCACCTGTAAGTGGCCTTTTCTCTCAGCTGTTCACATTTCTGGGGCACCCACTTAGCCATCCCCACTAAGGCAGAATTCTGGGTGTACACTTCTCTCTCTGAATTTTTCTCATTAACATCTGCAAGGTAATTGAACCAGTTAGGTGCAAGCCATGTGGCTAAAACATTATCAAAGAACCAAAAATCAGCATAAAAATGACACATCTCACGTAGCTCTTGCTTTAAAATCTGACACACATTATACAACGCTGTTCCTTCTACTGTGCCAGAAAACAACATTTCAGTCAATGAATCATTAGTAAAACAAACATGCTTTTTATCTTCAGTGGACACGAATTCAAATGGTGCATTCAACTTCATTGGTAACTCTTTTATCTGTGGTACTCTAGCCCTGTCTTGCAAATACCAGATCCATTGTATGATTCTAGCTAGGGGCACTATTTTCTTCCCTTGTTCATGATTTAAATGTAGATAAGTATTTCCTTCTTGCACTGCGCAGAAACCTAAAGTTTGCATTATTTCATTTGCCAAATCACAAGCGCACAGCTGCATATAATTTTTCACAGTGACCATATACAAAAGTGTTAGGATTTCACTCAAATGAGGGCTATTCTTTTTCCAAAAATCAAACAAGCTAATGAAACTCCGTGTCTCTTTCTCTAAAATCTTTCGTTTTACTTGTGCATTTTGCAACGGTAACTCGTAAATCACATTCTGAGCTCTCTCGTCCTTGTTATCAGTTAAGGAATGCATTTTGTCTGCCAAAAACCCTGGCTCACAGGAAAACTCAGTGCAGCTCGGAGCTGTCTTAACCCCCTCATTACTGGAATGGGACAAGAAAGATTCTTCAAAAACAGCCCTGTTATAACTTTCAGTCGGGCTAATTTGCTCACGTAAATTCCTATTTTCATGTTCCAACTTCCTACATTTCTCCTGCATTTCTCTGTAAGCAGATAAAGGTATCCAGACCTTTCTGTCATCATTACTTCCAAAACACACGTTTTCTACATCAGGCATTTTAGCTACACATGCATTTTCTTCTGTAATTCCCCAAACAGAAAACAATTCACAGTTTTTCTTAGCACCATCAGGCAGTTTATCAACACATGAATTCTCAGACATGGTCTGCCGTGCTACTGTGATTCCCCAAACAGAAAACAATTTCTGTAATTCTCCAAACAACAAAAAAAACAATTACACTTTTAAAGTGTGCACTTAGAAATCTACTAACTCGTCAAACCCCTTCTTAATCACCTCTTAATGACCGACACCCCACTCCTGGTACCAATTGTAATGCTTTCCTCTTATCTGGTTTCTAAGCACTAACATAACACACTAGAAATGCACTTGTGAGGTCAAAGAAGACTTTTATTGTTGTTAATTCTTCCCCAACCACAATATTTTATGTATGACGAATTAGTAGCTTTCAAGTCCGCGTTAATCAAACAAAATATATCAGTTTGCAATATACACAACAGGTTATATTTATAAGATATTGAATGCAAAGCAAAACAAATACTTCACCGTGTGGGAACTATTCACAGCTACATCTTTCTAAGGTCTGCAAGCTGATGACCCCTGTCAGCCGCGAGAAAGAGTTTCATCTACCCACACGGGATTGCTGGCAGCTGGCGCCAAGCTCCAGCACGAGGTCCGGCAGATTCGAATCTGACCCTCTGCAGCCTGTTACATTCGTTACAAAGGTGTGCCCCCTCCTCTCAGACCTGGGAAACTGAGCAAGCCTATTGGAAACTGGCCAGGTCTCCAAGACTACTCCTGTTCCCAAGCTCAAGCAGAGAGAACAACACCCATGTACTCTCTCTTATCATGTCTAGTCTACTGTGAGAAAAACATCTTGGTTCAAAAACACAGCTTGGAAAAATACAGCTTGGATTCTCAACTGCAATGTCTAACTCCACGTTAAAGGCAATGGGCAGCTAACCTAAATATCAAATGCAATGTCATGTTAAAGGCAATAGGCAGCTAACCTAAATATCAAATGCAATGTCTAGTGTCATGTCAAAGCCAATAAGCAGCTGAGCTGAATACAAAATGCAATGTATAATATCATGTCAAAGCCCATAGGCAGCTGAGCTGAATACAGAAAGTAATGGCTAATGCCATGTCAAAGCCCATAGGCGGCTCAACTGAACAAAACATACCATGTGCTACTGGTGAACATTGAGCAACTAATATACGCAGTGGTGAAACACAAAGTCATTGGTCAAAACAAACTTTATCAAATGGCAGTACACTGATGAAGCTTGCCTTTTCCCGACTGCCCTATTTTTGGTTCCTTGGGACATTCTCTAACAAAATGCCCCAATGTGCCACAATATAAACACAATTGGTTTGCTCTGTGCGTTTCTTTTTCTTCTTTGGACAATGGTCTTCGTATGGATCCTCTGCTGCCGTACCATCTCCAGCCTTTGTATGGTCATATCTTACCCTATTGAATCTTGGTGGGAGGGGACAATAATACCTTCTCTTCTCTGCCCTCATTTCGGTTTACTGATGGTCGATTTGTAATACTAGATCAATTAATCCCGGTATTTCAGTGGGGGGTCTTTTTGGAACTTGCACCAGTGCATCCTTCAATTTAGCTTTAAAACCAAAATAGAATATGGCGGTCCTTTTCAATTCTGGCGAGTTGGTTTCCACAATAAGTTTATTAAATTGAGCTAGGTAAGCTATTAAGAGCCTCATTACGACCCTGGCGGCTGGCGGTAACACCGCCAACAGGCTGGTGGTGTTCCGCCAGCTAATATGACTGTGGCGCAATAGCCACGGCCATACTGCGGTGCCCCTCCATTATACAGCCAGGCTTTCACCTGGCGGTCATAATCCCTAGGGCTGGCGGTAAGGGGGACTAGGGGTGCGCCTGGGGGCCCCTGCACTGCCCATGCACTTGGCATGGGCAGTGCAGGGGCCCCCAGGCATAGCCCCATCGCGCATTTAACTGCTCGAATTTCAGGCAGTGAAATGCGCGACGGGTGCTACTGCACCTGCTGCACATCAGCATTGCTGCCGGCTCTATTACGAGCCAGCAGCAGTGTTGATGTGACTTTTCCACTGGGCCAGCAGACGGTAACACTGTTACCGTCCGCTGGCCTAATGGAAAAGTCGAAATAGGGAGCCAGAAATACTGCCAGCACTGGTGGTATACTGGCGTCTGCTGCCTCGGCGGTCTTCTGAGAAGACCGCCGAGGTTGTATTGAGGGCCTAAGTCTTTGTTACCTTGCTTCAATTCCAAAAGTTCATTATCCATGGCTTGAGCTGCAGTTCGAAGATCAAATATTTGTAGAGACTCCTCCTTGAAATTCTGAAAACTATACAAAATTCGGACATTCCTAGAAACAATTGGCATGGACCAAGCTGTCGCATCTCCTGTCAGATAAGACAATATAAATCCCACAATGACACATGGAAAACTGGATGCAATTTTAAATGTGGGGGTAACTGCAGTTTGACTGCCCCTGGATTTATCATGTTGTCCACTTTAAATGAACCTATGAGTAGAGGCTGGAACGTACGATTTCCTTTGAGATGTAAATGACGTCTGGACAATCAAACTGGTCTTCAGAAAAAAATACTGGTCTACACAAAAAATGCAAAGAACATTGTGTCAAAATAATTTGCACCTTATGCGGAACCCCACCAAAACGCTCAGCTTGTGCAAGGGTAATTATAGGGGACATGAATCACTTGTGTGACTACATCTGTAGTTTGAGAAGTACTAGGGACCTCTGAAAAAGCTTTTTCATTGGATTTGGGGTGGCTACTAGCTCATCCACCCTTTGTTTAATCTGCACTGTTTCTTGAGTGGGTCTCCGCATTTCTTCCTTCAATACCTTGTTCTTCTTCGACACTGTTGTTTAACTGTTTTTGCAAGCCTTCCAAAATGGTAGCTGTTAGACCTAACATGCCTTAGGGTGGTTACCCCTAACTTTTTGCCTGCCTCCCTCCACTTTTTGGACCCTGTTTTGCTGGCTTTTAGACTCTGCGCACTTTACCACTGCTAACCAGTGCTAAAGTGCATATGCTCTCTCCCTTTTTAAACATGGTAACTTTGGATCATACCTGATTGGACTATTTAATTTACTTATAAGTCCCTAGTAATGTGCACTATATGTGCCTAGGGCCTGTAGATTAAATACTACTAGTGGACCTGCAGCACTGGTTGTGCCACCCACCTAAGTAGCCCTCTTAACCTTGTCTCAGGCTTGCCATTGCAAGGCCTGTGTGTGCAGTTTCACTGCCACTTCGACTTGGCATTTAAAAGTACTTGCCAAGCCTAGAACTCCCCTTTTTCTACATATAAGTCACCCCTAATGTGTGCCCTAGGTAACCCCTAGAGCAGGGTGCTGTGTAGGTAAAAGGCAGGACATGTACCTGTGTAGTTATATGTCCTGGTAGTGTAAAGCTCCTAAATTCGTTTTTACACTGCTGTGAGGCCTGCTCCCTTCATAGGCTAACATTGGGGCTGCCCTCATACATTGTTGAAGTGGCAGCTGCTGATCTGAAAGGAGCAGGAAGGTCATATTTAGTATAGCCAGAATGGTAATACAAAATCCTGCTGACTGGTGAAGTCGGATTTAATATTACTATTCTAGAAATGCCACTTTTAGAAAGTGAGCATTTCTTTGCACTTAAATCTTTCTGTGCCTTACAATCCACATCTGGCTGGGCTTGGTTGACAGCTCCTTGTGCATTCACTCAGACACACCCCAAACACAGGGTACTCAGCCTCACTTGCATACATCTGCATTTTGAATGGGTCTTCCTGGGCTGGGAGGGTGGAGGGCCAGCTCTCACACAAAGGACTGCCACACCCCCTACTGGGACCCTGGCAGACAGGATTGAACTGAAAGGGGACCTGGTGCACTTCTTAGCCACTCTTTGAAGTCTACCCCACTTCAAAGGCACATTTGGGTATAAAACAGGGCCTCTGCCCTACCTCATCAGACACTTGCTGGAGAAGAAACCTGAACCAGAAACTACATCCTGCCAAGAACTGCCTGGCTGCTCAAAGGACTCACCTGTCTGCTTTCTACAAAGGACTGCTGCCTTGCAGTTGGCCTGCTGCCTTGCTGAACTCTTGTCTGGCTGTGAAAGTGCTCTCCAAGGGCTTGGATAGAGCTTGCCTCCTGTTCCCTGAAGTCTCAGGACCAAAAAGACTTCTCTTTTTTACTTGGACGCTCCGTACGCACAGCTTGTTCTGCGGCGAGAAAAACGCCGCACACCGACGCTGATCGACGCGACGCCTTCGGGACGACCAGAACTTCGACGCACGGCTTCACAAGGACAACGCCGCCCGACCTCTCGAAGAGAAATCGACGCGACGCCTGCCGTGAGATCGTAATTTCGACGCGCAGCCCCGCAGAACGACACGCTGTCGGAAAACAAGCAGGAAAATCCACGCACAGACCCGGGACATCTGGTAATCCCCGCGATCCACAGAAAGAGACTCTCCGCGCGCCGGAAAATGACGCATGACTTCCCCGCGTGAAAAATAATGACGCAAGTCTGTGTGTGCTGGGGAGAAATCGACGCACACACCCTTTTTCCACGTATCTCTTCTTCTGTGGCCCTCTGAGGAGATTTTCCACTTCAAACCAGGTACTTTGTGCTTGAAAGAGACTTTGTTTACTTTTTAAAGACTTAAGACACTTTATATCACTTTCCAGTGATATCTCTACAAATTCACATTACAACTTTATTCGTTTTGACCTACAATTATCCTGATAAATATTATATATTTTTCTAAACACTGTGTGGTGTATTTTTGTGGTGCTATATGGTGGTATTGTATGATTTATTGCACAAATACTTTACACATTGCCTTCTAAGTTAAGCCTGACTGCTTGTGCCAAGCTACCAGAGGGTGGGCACAGGATAATCTTGGATTGTGTGTGACTTACCCTGACTAGAGTGAGGGCTTTTGCTTGGACAGGGGGTAACCTGACTCCCAACCAAAAACCCCATTTCTAACAGTAGCTAAGGCCTTTACATCAATTCCCTCGGCCATTCTGCTCAGGATGTAATCTAGATTCCCAGTAAATACTGGGTGGCAATTCAGTCTGTCACAATTACCTTAGTTCAATTCTCTCGGGAACAGAAGATTGGCCCTCAGTCCCTACCTAGGATTCCCGCTACAGATGGAGTCCTCTGTTTCGAGCACCCCGGGGGGGGGGGGGGGAGGAGAATGGAACGAAAGAGAGAATGCCTCAGAAGTCTGCATCTTCTTCAGCTCTTCCTGCCAGACTCTTCTCAAGTTACCTTTGAAGCGGCACCTGAAAGGATTACAACCACAATTACTAAGGACACACAGCTTTCTACATTCCTACAAACACTCACTATTAATTTCTGTGTTTACTTCGGTTTTTACTCTAAAACCCTTTACCTGATGTTTCTGAGGAATTTGCTTCGCTCTTATTTTGTAAAAATTTCACTATTGGTTAGTAGAGTAGCTCAGAAGGTCGCTCTTTACTCTTGTTGTGATAAGCAATTTTATTTTGTTGGTTTCTTCTGACTCCTCGCAGTTTTATTTAATCTGTTTATTGCACCTTCCGCTTCTCAGTTAAGAATTGTTGCTATATATATATATATATATATATATATATATATATATATATATATATATATATATATATATTGGAGTTGTAAACAACCTTGTGACATATAAAGATGTTGCTTATTAGTATCAGTCTTTTTTAATTAGATTTAATCAAGCAACAATATCCTTGTATTCCATACACGACTGTTGAAGAAAACACCTCTCTGGTTCTGCCGACTGTACTGGTATATATTAATATATATTCTCAAACTCGCTCTAGATTTTCATGCTCTAGTTCAGAAAGGGAGCACCTCCCTAAGACTCTTGAATATCTGGTCTGTTCCTGTAGAAAGACGCTATTCTCTGACTGTCTGAATTTAGATCTGTTTTGTTTAAGAAAGACACTACTCTCAGGCTCTCTGAAGAAACACTATTCCCTGTTTCACTGAATGTTCTTATTCTCATGTGCAGATAAAAGTCACTGATCTCCGACTCCTTAAATTTGTTTTGTCTCCACCAAATACTTCATATCTTTTTAACAACTTAGAACATAAACAAATTATTTTCTGTGTCTTATTTGTTCTCTTGTAATTTGCAAGTAGCAGGAATTTTACTGGATTTTTTTACCTCACGAAATGCGCTCTCTCAGAACACCACCATATTTCAGTCAGAACACAGTTGAAGTGTGCAGCACAGAAGTAGTGCATGCGCATAAACCATCATCTCGAATCTGAAGAGTTAAAAACTAGACCAGTGAACTTGTAACTGCACAACCTAGCGGCCATATTGGATTTCTCTTGCTGTTTATTCCTTTGAATTTCTGTAATAGAATTCGAAGAACAATCTCCCAATAAGGACATCGCCTTTTCCACTGTGGATACTTCTTGACCTTCGGGTATTTTGTTGTTCTTTTATAACCTACAGAAGTCAGGACATAGCAACTCTATAGCCTGGGTAGTGGCCTCACCCCTTTTCAGTCTTTACAGGCATTAGTGAAAGTAATCAGAGGTACCATGGATATAGGAGATGTAGCCACTGGAGTGTCATCACAGTTCTTATGACAATGCATTCACTGGTGTTTCCTTTAGCATTAAAAGAAATTGTTTCTTGAGGCCAAGTGGAAATTACAAAGCACCTTCATCAATGGAAGATTACTACCTCAGACACAATGTAGTAGTTAAATACAAAGGAATAACTTAAAAGAAAACATGAGATACTCCTTAGATCATTAAAGATGTATTTAATAATGCTAGCAATATCAATGTACAAGCTCCTTTTATTCTACATATATATATGTAGCTTTACATTATTAGTTCCAAAGAACCGTCTGCATTTTGTTTTTATATTTTCACTAATATGTATATTTTTAAATATTTGTATGTAGAACTTTAATATCCGTATCCAAATTAATTAGATTTTATTTTGAATAGATATTAAGCTTACTGACTAATAAAAACTTGAATTTTAATGGGAGTTTTTCTGCCAACGATATAATTAGACTTTGTAATTTGTAGGCTACTTAGGCCAACATACAAAGAATAACTAAAAATGTAACATGCATTTTTCTAGTTTCAGGTAAACCATCTTCAATTGCCTATCGCGGCTGTGGGAGTCCTGACAGTTGTTTTAATGATTTCTCCACACGGAAATATAATAACATAGTCACAGAGACTACCAGGGCCTGCAGTAATAAAGTCATCCATCTTCAGAACAGCTGCAGTTTGATGGTTCTCACTCTCTTCCTGCTGATACTCTGCCACTAGAGTCTTGTTACGGTGCCAGGACTCACAATTGCCAGGATCATTCACATGAAGGATTATCCTCACAGGACTCATACCGCCTCTGAAACTTCCTAAGTTGACTTCTGCAACTAACTCACCATGGTCGGCACACACTTTTCTCTTCATAGTCTTCAGACTCTTCATGCTGAAACTCCTTCACTAGAATCTAGTGATAATGAAATTGGTCACCACAGCCAGCACCATCTCTGTGGTCCACAATGGTGTTCCCATTGTGCTCTCTGCCTTCTAAACTGTCAACAGTAGACTATTGTAACAGGGCCCAACTCTCAGTACCCAGCACCATTTACATTGAGTGGAGCCTTAATGGTCAACACACTCCAATGTTACTTCTCAGCTTCAGTGTTGTTACAGTGATATAACTCACCAAAGCCTGTGCCCTCCACTTGGTATACAGCATTTTTCTCACATTTCTCACACTCATACTGTTCAGGCTCTTCTACTCATTTAATCAGATGATGCCAGAAGTCTGTATGCTGTCTAATCCTGTCATTGGTTCTCCCCCTGCTTCACCATTTACTATATAGTCTCATAATTTCTAACCCCAGGCCGTTCTATTTGATATCACCAAAGATCTTCTCATACATTAAACTTTGCATGCTCCCTTACTCAGTAGCATAATATTTGCATACTATTTTATTTATTGTTGACGATTAGCTGTGTTCTCTAATGAAATGGCTGAAAATGTATTGATCAAAACCATTACCCAGGGTGTTGTAAGGCTTGATGCACAAACTTATGGTGAGCTCTAGAACACTGCCCCAACAACTTTTCAAACTCATCATTCATCCGACCTCCTTGGTTGATGTCCCTACTAATATATGAAGCAAGCAAAGTGGTTTTTGGGGTGCTCTTACACTAGATCCTGACAGTAAAGATTACGTAACAGTGCCTATTTTATAAAGGCTTCCTATATGAAATGTTTCCTAATCCATGTTTCTCTCTACTCGTACATGGAAGTAGGCTGATGATGACATTGTATTCTCCAAGTGTCGAATTCACTAACTTTGGTATTGTTCAAGATGCTAGATGAGATCAATTTGAAAATATTGATTTTTCTACAGCAGTGGAACCTGTGGCGGAAATGTAATTGTTTCACTAACTCTGACAGTGCGTTGGTGTTATCGAATTAAAGACTTCAGATAAATTGAAGAAAGTTTACATAGTAATGCAGTTGCTTGGGCAGTACAGTTCATATCTGGGGATTTCTATCTGGGGGTTTCAGTGTCTTCTCACTGCTTGCAGTGGATAAAGTCAAGTATAACCAGAAACAGCTTTGTTCAGGATCACATAGGAGGTCATTACAACCCTGGCGGTTGGTGTTAAAGCGGCGGTAAAACCGCAAACAGGCCGGCGGTAAAAAAATGGAATCACGACCTTGGCGGAAACCGCCAACAAAGACAGCCACTTTAACACTCAGACCGCCACGGCGGTACAAACAAACAGCTTGGCGGTCACCGCCAACATTCAGGCGGAGGACAATGTACCACCCACAGTATCACAACCTACCAATCCGCCACCTTTTCCGGGGTGGATTCACCGCAAACAAAAACACGGCGGATACAGGACTTCGAAGGGAAAACGCTCACCTCTACACACCCCACGAGGAATCCGGACGCCATGGAACCCGAGCTACAGAGCCTGCCAGCCCTTATCTTCTTGCTCCTCTACCAAGAGCACGAAAGCTGGCGGCAAACACCACAGTGAGTACTGTACCTACAGCACAGGGGAGGGGGAGGGAAAAAACAGGGACCCACACATGCAATACGCAACACCCCCACCCCCACCCTCACCCACGACAACACCACACACTAATACAGCATGATACATTACAGTTACACCCCGCAACCCCCCGGAAGAATACAAAGACCAAAGAAAATGAGTGTAACCATTGTAATCCAGTACGCAAAAATATATATATACACTATAAACAAAATACACACCAAGAATAGTAGTCCAGGTATTGCTCCATTGAAGTCCGTGGAACACTGGGCCCACATCCCAAACATGACGAGAGTACACTGCAGGGGCATCAGATAGCAATAAAACAGGCACCTCGGGGGAAGGGAAAGGGGGGGCACCTCAGCCGGTTGAGTGCACAACGCCAAATCCACGAGGGGACCACATACCCACTGTTCCATCCTGGGGAGTGCAAAGCCACAGACTCTCAAGTCTCCACAGTGGGTGCTTTATCCACTGTTTAATCCTGGGGAGTGCAAAGCCACAGTCTCTCAAGTCTCTACAGTGTGTGGTTTGCCCACTGGTAAATCCTGGGGAGTGCAAAGCTACAGTCTCTCAAGTCTCTACAGTGGGTGGGTTGCCCACTGTTCAATCATGGGGAGTACAAAGCCACAGTCTCTCAAGTCTCTACAGTGGGTGGTTTGCCCACTGTTCCATCCTGGGGAGTGCAAAGCCACAGTCTCTCAAGTGGATGCCTTTCTTCACTGGTTCTGGAGGGGGCATTGTGCCCAGAGTGCTTCATCCTGCCAAGGACAGAGGTAGTGGATGTGATACTCCATTGGTTCTGAAGGGGCCTGGTGCCCAGAGTGTTTCATCCTGCCCGTGATGGACTCAGTAGCGTCAGTGCCCCTGGTGTTCATGGGCCAGCGGTGCTTGTTGCAGCGGTGCCCTGTTCAGCGGTGCTTGTGGCGGCGGTCCCCGGTTCAGCGGTGCTTGTTGCGGCGGTGCCCTGTTCAGCGGTGCTTGTGGCGGCGGTGCCCTGTTCAGCGGTACTTGTGGCGGCAGTGCCCTGTTCAGTGGTGCTTGTGGCGGCGGGGTCCTTTGCAGTGACTCAGCTGCTGGCAGTCCTGTCTGGCCTAGCGGGGCTGATGCTGGCGGTCCTGTCTGGTCCAGCGGGGCTGGTGGTCCTGTCTGGCCCAGCGGGGCTGGTGCTGGCGGTCCTTCATGGCCCAGCGGGTCTGGTGCTGGCGGTGGCCTCCTGGGCAGCTGGGCTGGTGGCGTTGGCCTCCTGGGCAGCAGGGCTGGTGGCGGTGGCCTCCTGGGCAGCGGGGATGATGGCGGTCTTCTCTGCCGTGCTGCTCTTCCCAGACTTGCTGACTTTCTTGTGGCCCTTCCCCACCTTGGAAGGTGTCGCAGCTGACTCCACACTCCCACCTGTACCCCTGGGAGCGGCTTTGGTGGCTGGAGTCTTCCCCCTCTCCCGCCGGGCACTGGCCAACTTTTGATGCTTGACAGGTGGGGGACTTTCCGTGCTGTTGCTCCGTGCCACACTGGGTGCCCTGGTGGCCGGTGCACTCCAGATTCCGGTGACTACAGGCACCACTGGTCCCGGAGATGTTTTGACTGAGGTGCTAGGTTGGGACCTGGAGAGTCGGGCCCTAGGAGGCGGACGGGGTGAGGGAGGTGAGGGAAAGAGGTCAAGGTTGGACAGGAAAAGTTTCTTGGGAACACGGACTGGTAGCTGGAGGGGGTTTGGGAGTGGAGGAAGAGGTTGTGGTTGTAGGAGGTGTTCGTTTGGTGACTTTGAGTGAAGGTGCATGCGCTGGAGACTGTCGTGAGATGGATGGCTGTTGGGTGTGTGTGTGCCTGTGTTTGTGTATCATGGGAGGTGGCGGCACACTTGGAGAGGACACAGGGGATGTGTGAATGGCAGTGGGCGTGGTGACTGCACGTGAGCGGGGTGTGGTGGTGGGTGTGCTGGTGATGGAAGTAGTGGCTGTAGATGTAGTGCATGCAGGTGTGAGTGTAGACGAGACTGGAAGGGAGGAGGGAGACGAGGAGGAGAGGGACACAGTAGAGGCAGTGGATGTTGGTGCTTATGTTTGCCAGAGCTTCCCTTGTGTGATGACGTGTGTGCATGCTGGTCTGAAGGTGTGCTTGGGATAGGCTGAGGTACAGGGGATTGGGTCTGGGTGGAGGAAGTTGGAGGGGGGAGGCTAGAGGCGGGGAAAATGGCTGCCATCAGTGCTAAGGCTAGAGTAGGAAAAGCTTGCTGAAGGGCCGCCTGACCAGAATGAATGCCCTCCAGGAATGCATTTGTTTGTTGTAACTGCCTTTCTACACCCTGGATGGTATTCAAAATGGTAGACTGCCCAACAGTGAGGGACCTGAGGAGGTCAATTGCCTCCTCACTGAGGGCTGCAGGGCTGACTGGGGCAGGGGCTGAGGTGCCTGGGGTGAAGGTGATGCCCACCCTCCTGGGTGAGCAGGCACGGGGCAAAGGCTAAGGGGCTGCTGGGAGGGTGGTGCTGGTAGGGGGGGTGGCGGCTGTACCTGAAGGCACAGATGTTGCCGCCACCACAAGGGAGCTCCCATCAGAGGACGAGTCCGTGTCACTGGTGTCAGCTCCTGTCCCCGCCGTGGAGCTCCCCTCGCCCTCCGTCCCACTGGTGAACTCCGAGTCCATAGTGTCGCCCTCCAGGGCCATGTGGGATGCAGCTCCCTCCTACTCCGTTGCCAGTGCTCCTCCGCCTGATGATGCTAATGCACACAAGAACAGGGAGACCACAAAAAGGGGGGATGACAGAAGAAATACATGTTGAATGCATGCATTACCGCTACCGTTGGCGGACACAACAGACACAAAAGCCACACACTTGGGCTCCACTGTTCAATCCCTAGGACATGGCCTACAAGGCTTTGGCCGACATCTGCACACATGGATGACACAGGAGCCTGCCTAGGTGTACTTGGCACTGTACACAGGTGGGGTGGGTTGCCACAGGGTCTGCCAGAACAAGGGGACCTAACTAGCAGACTCGCCCTGGCCTAGGGAAACCCACAGCCCACCTACCCCACCCAGACACCTCCACTGCGCGCAAAATCAGCAGAATGAGAGTGTACTCACCCCCTTGTGGCTGCTGTGATGCCTTCAAGCGCCCATCCAACTGCAGGTACGCCACCACCAGGATCCTGAACATCAGGGGGGTCATGGTGCGACGGGCACCCCTCCCACGTTGGGAGGCCATCCCCAGCTGGGCCTCCGCCGTCTTCTTGCTCCAGCAGCGAATGTCCTCCCATCTCTTACGGCAGTGTGTGCTCCGTCTGTAGTAGACCCCCAGGGTCCGGACGTCCTTGGCGATAGCACGCCAAGTATCTTTTTTCTGGTGGGCGCTGACCTACATGAATTATACAGGGGGAAAAGAAAAGTTATTACCAAATGCACCGTCACAGTCATTGGCCCCCATCCCTACCCTTGCCATGATGCACATGCACTCACCATCGTTTCATGCAAGCCTCAATCTCCCCCCCAATCTTTCATCCCCCCCACTCCACACAGACATAGCCCACACAGCATGCTCCCAGTGTACTTACCTGTTTGTCTGGAGGACCGTAGAGTAGTGTGTACTGGGGGAGGACCCCATCCACGAGTTTCTCCAACTCCTTCGATGTGAAGGCAGGGGCCCTTTACCCAGACGCACGAGCCATTGTCTCTTCCAGACCGAGGTCACAGCAGCACTTGCAGTGTAGGTCCTCTCCTGTCGAAGATCAGGTATCAAGTGATTGCACAGATAGAAAATGGCGGTCATGTCCGCGGCGGTGCGTACCGTCACCACCGGCGTACATCGTCATTGGCTCCTGGGACCCATAGGTTCAGTGTTAACCAATGCAGAATTGGCCCACGGTCTTCGACCGCCTACCACGACGGTGTACAACGCCAGCGCAGTTACCTCACATCCCATTGTCCCACTTTACAGGTCAGGCAGCCGCCATTTCAGGGGCCCACATGGCTTAATTTTTCACTTCGTCACACATACCTAGGCCTTGCTTCAACACTCATACAGGCCAAATTTCGGATTATGATTCGTGTTCTGTGTAAACTGTGGGTAGGTACCTCTGAGTTGGTTGACTCTGTGTTCGCTGTTGTCCTTCATAGGCACCGTCTGCTGGGACATGTGAGGAGATGGCGGCATCCTCCGGTGTACAGACCGCTGGTGGACCTGTCAACAATGGAGGAAAGACAATTGATCATCACCTACAGGCTTGATTGTGCCACAATCCTGGAACTGTGTGCCCAACTGGAGCCAGACCTGATGTCAGCTATCGGCCATCCCACAGGAATCCCCCCTCAAGTGCAGGTGCTGTCAGTACTCCATTTCCTTGCAAGTGGGTCATTTCAAACAACAGTGGCCATAGCATCAGGGATGTCCTAGCCTATGTTTTCCAACGTGTTGTCCAGAGTGTGTCTGCCCTGCTGAATCACATGCAGAGCTACATCGTTTTCCCTCAGGTGGAGGATTTGCCTACAGTGAAAGGTGACTTCTATGCCCTGTGACATATCCCCAACATCATAGGTGCCATTGATGGGACACATGTGGCTTTGGTACCCCCGCAGTAGTGAACAGGTGTACAGAAACCGGAAGAGTTATCATTCCATGAATGTGCAGATGGTGTGTTTGGCAGACCAGCACATCTCCCATGTTAATGCCAAATTCCCTGGCTCAGTGCATGACGCTTACATCCTGTGGAAAAGCAGCATCCCTTATGTGATGGGGCAACTCCAGAGGCACTGTGTGTGGCTATTAGGAGAGCACCTGGAAGCAAGTCAGTGGGAATGGTTGTCTGGGGATATCCCTACAGGTTACTGTGTGTCTAACAGTTGTCCCTCTCCATTTGCAGGTGACTCTGTTTACCCCAACCTGTCATGGCTACTGACCCCAGTGAGGAATCCCAGGACAAGGGCAGAGGAACGATACAATGAGGCCCATGGGTGAACTAGGCGCATAATAGAACGGACCTTCGGCCCCCTGATTCCAGGTTCAGGTGCCTCCATATGACAGGTGGATCCCTATTCTACTCACCAAAGAAGGTATGCCAGATCATCGTGGCCTGCTGTATGCTTCACAACTTAGCTTTGCGACGACAGGTGCCTTTTCTACAGGAGGATGGTCCAGATGGCGGTGTTGTTGCAGCTGTGGAGCGTGTGGACAGTGAAGACGAGGAAGCAGAAGAAGAGGACATCGACAACAGGAACTTGGTGATCCTGCAATATTTCCATTGAGACACAGGTAAGAATACAAACCTGCCTACTATGTGTACTTTAACACTACTACCTCTCTACTGTCTGTCGTTTTCACCCAGTGTATGGTCACTGAGTTGTCACTTTCCCTTACTATTTCACAGATGTGGGTCCCACAGTGTGACATCTGCTTTGTTTCCTCATGGACTAGAGCTGTGTGACTAGAGGTATGTTGACATTAAATTTGAAAGAGCGTTTTGACACTGTAATTGCTAATACACTATTTTGAAATCACAGGCAGACTCCAGATTGTTTTGTGCTTCAAGGGTGTTTATTTAAGTGCTCAATATTGGAGGGGGTTGTAAAATGGTGAGGAGTGATGGTGGAGGAATGTCCATGACAGAGTCCAGTCTATTAGTCTCACAGGTGCATTGCCCAAATGGGCATAGGAAGTGGAGCTGGGGCAGTTTGAGGATGGACAGGGTGACAAAGTGGGACAGAAAGATGACATTCAGGGTGGTCTAATTTCTTGGTGGGGTCTTGGCATCATTCTCTGTCTTTGTCCTGGATCTCAGGGACCGTTTGCCTGGTGTGTCTCCCTCTGCAGGAGGTGGGGTGCTAGTGTGGTGGTCCTGTGGCGGTGCCTCCTGTCCACTAGTGCCGTTGGAGGTGGTGGGCAGTTCATCGTCCAGGCTAGTGTCAGGGGCCCCTTGTTGTGCCACAGTGTCCCTCCTGGTGTTGAGTACTTCCTTCAGCACCCCTACGATGGTGCCCAGGGTGGAATTGATGGATCTGAGTTCCTCTCTGAAGCCCAAATACTGTTCCTCCTGCAGGCGCTGGGTCTCCTGAAACTTGGCCAGTACTGTTGCCATCGTCTCCTGGGAGTGGTGGTAGGCTCCCATGATGTTGGAGAGGGCCTCGTGGAGAGTGGGTTCCCTTGGCCTGTCCTCCCCCTGTCGCACAGCAGCCCTCCCAGTTCCCCTATGTTCCTGGGCCTCTGTCCCCTGGATTGTGTGCCCACTACCACTGCCCCCAGGTCCCTGTTGTTGTTGGGGTGGTGGGTTAGCCTGGGTTCCCTGTAGTGGTGGACACACTGCTGATTGACGTGTCCTGGGGACAGAGGTATGGGCCCGCAGGGTGGGTGCTGTGCTGGTGTTTCCATAGGGGGGAAGCTCTGTAGTGGCCTGTGACTGTGTCAGGGGAACCGACTGTCCTGAGGTCCCCGATGGGCCAGGCTGGTCATCTAGATCGAGTTGGACAGAGCTGCTGTCATCACTGTGGGCCTCTTCTGTTGGTGGTGTGGACATGTGTGGACCCTCCTGTCCGGTGACGTTGGGTAGTGGTCCTGCAGGGGTATAAAAGGATGTTTATTACATCTGTGTGTGCCATGGTGTGCAATAGGTGGGTGACCGTGTACCCCAGTGCTTGCATTCCTGTGTGGGACCTTGTGTGATGGTGGTTTAGGGGGGCATATGGGTATGTGCAGTGGCAATGCTTTGGTGATGGGTGTCCATGCTTTGTTGTTGCATGCAGGGTTTGGTGTTAGGATGTGTGGTTTGTGATGTTGGGACATTTGTGAGGAGTTAGGGTGATGGGGGTGAGGGTGAGGGTGGGGGTATGTAATGGCATGCAGGTAGGCTGGGGGATGTAATAGTAAAGATTTGTCTTACCAGAGTCCAATCCTCCATCTACTCCTGCGAGGCCCTCAGGACGCAGAATCGCCAAGACCTGCTCCTCCCATGTTGTTAGTTGTGGGGTAGGAGGTGGGGGTCCGCCGCTAGTCTGCTGAACCAAAAGATGGTGTCTTGAGACCACAGAACGCACCTTCCCCTGTAGGTCGTTCCACCTCTTCCTGATGTCATCCCTATTTCTTGGGTGCTGTCCCACTGCGTTAACCCTGTCCACTTTTCTGCGCATAGCTCCATCTTCCTAGCTATGGAGGTGTGCTGCACCTGTGATCCGATTAGCTGTGGCTCTACCCGGATGATTTCCTCCTCCATGACCCTGAGCTCCTCCTCAGAGAACCTGGGGTGTCTTTGCCGTGCCATGGGGTGGTTTGAGTGATGTGTGGGGTGGTGTGTGTAGTGATAAGGGAGTGATATTTAGTGGTGTGTTGTGTGAGGTGCGTGGAAGTTATGTGGGTGATGGTATTGTGTGCCTGTGGATGCTTGGTAGTTGTTGGTGGTGTCTCTCTCTGTAATTGTGGTCGTAGGGGTTTGTGGGTAATGTGGGTGTGTGTTTTATATTGTATTGGGTGTGTGGGAGTGGTGTGTGTATGTGTATCAGGTGTGTGTATTTTGAATTGTCCAATGTGGCTGTGTTTTGTAAAAGTGTGTGTATTTTGAGCGCAGTAGTGTGTACCGCCAATGGAATACCGTGGTTGAAAGACCGCTGCGTGGATTCATGTGTCGTGATAGTGTGGGCATATTTCTGTTGGCGTGACGGTGGAAGTTTTGTTTTCGGCAGTTCATCACTGACTTTTGGTGTGACAGACTTGTGTGGGTGTCTGAATTTTTGCGGATTACGAGCTGTGGGTCATAATAGCTGTGGCGGATTGCCGCGGCCGTGACGGTGTGTTGGCGGTCTTCTGAACAGCGGTAAGTGGCATTTACCGCCAATGTTGTAATGACCACCATAGTGTTCAAGTGACAAAGTGATTCCATTTCCAACAGCATACATTTGGGCTGGGTGTAAGGCCTAACGGCCCACTAGCGCAGTGGAGACTATGGCTTCTGCGACCCTGGCAGAGGAATGTCCACCCATATGAAACTTCTGTGCCTGCCAGACAGGTATCCCTGTGCAGTGGAGGGAGTCACTGTTGCAGTGGACAACAGTAAAGGCTGGCACTCTAGGTGTCAGACTTGGCACCGCTCTGGAAAATTATTTTTTTATTCAGAAAATAAACTAAAAAGAGACTTTTTTTCTTAGGACAAAAGGTAAATATCACTGATGTGTCAGGATTTTTCTCCCTGCTTACCGGGCCAGTCTATATTTAACTTCCAATTTACCACCATTCTTCTTATGCCAGATAGGCACATAAAATGAGTGAAGGCAGCATCTCCATATATAGGGCGTGACAACCATAACTGTGACTGGGTAGCCCATTTGCAGACGGGCCCGCAAGATCAGAGGTTTCATATGGCAGGACCAGCTGAGGCTCTTCAGTTGGAAAAACAGCCCTTAGTCTAACTCTAAGCAGTTTAAGGGAACCACAAGTTTGGTCCAAGAACAGGAGACGCATCCCTAGTTAATGCTGTTCCTAAATTCAGCCACATTGCACATGACCCCGATAATCACGAGTTCACTCCTCTACTGCTAATCACTGTCAGTCCATAGATTAGATAAGAGTTTCTGCAGCTGGAATGTGGTAATCTGTCCTGACCACCGTCAGCCAGTTCAGGCTCTCTACATTCCATGACTGCCATAGTCAACAATCAACAGGAGTCAAGAACAGACTGCACTGTATGTCAATAAAACGACCCCATGGAAATCTAATGCCAAGATGTGCAAGATGATTAAACAGTAAAGAACCATTACGCAAAGGTGTTTTGGCTATTTCATTGACTTCTTATAGCAAGTAATTGGGGGGCACGGGGTTGAGGGATGGTGGTTGGTTCAAATCTGTTCTATAAAGAGAACTAAAAGCAGAGAGAATGACATCAGAGCCACTAAGATACTGCAGTATCATTGTTATACTTCATGTATAAATATCAGAGATACATCTTAAATGATGCTGGAGGTTGTCAAACATTCTTTCTTGGCCATGCTAACTCAAGCCTCCATTCACCTTCTTGAATCCACCCTCATGCAACTCTCAAGCCTACTACAGTCTTCCCCCTTGTAAAGTACTTTTGCAATTTTCCATTTGTATCAGTTTTTTGCTACAGCTGGCATTAGTAATGTGAATTACTTTGGTTACATCCATATCTGAACTTAAATACATTGTATGAAACCTGATGTTAAGTCACATTCACTTTAGAGAGCTAGGGGCCAGATGTAGCAAAGGGTTTGCGCCTCGCAAACGGCGAAAAACGCCGTTTGCGAGGCGCAAAAGCCTCTCTGCTATGCAGAAATGCATTTTGCGAGTCGGATCCGACTCGCAAAATGCATTTCCGACTCGCAAATAGGAAGGGGTGTTCCCTTCCTATTTGCGACTCGCAATGCTATGCAATTTCATTTGCGCCCGCGAAAGCGGTCGCAAATGAAATCGCTGTTACCATCCACTTGAAGTGGATGGTAACCCATTCGCAAACGGGAAGGGGTCCCCATGGGACCCCTTCCTCTTTGTGAATGATCACAAAAACTATTTTTCAGAGCAGGTAGTGGTCCTATGGACCACTGCCTGCTCTGAAAAATACCGAAACAAAAGGTTTCGTTTTTTTTTCTAAGTGCAGCTCGTTTTCCTTTAAGGAAAACGGGCTGCAGATAGAAAAAAAAAACTGCTTTATTAAAAAGCAGTCACATGGTGGTCTGCTGTCTCCAGCAGGCCACCATCCCCGTGAGTGCCCATACTCGCAATGGGGTCGCAAACTGCGACCCACCTCATAAATATTTATGAGGTGGGTCATTGCGACCCCATAGTGAGTCGCAGAAGGTGTCTGAGACACCTTTCTGCATAGCAAATTGCGACTTGCAATTTGCGAGTCGCACAGACTCGCAAATTGCAAGTCGCAATTTGCTTTTTTCCTACATCTGGCCCCTGATGTTTTGGTAAATAGTATGGAAAGCACAGAAGGCTTCTGAATAGTTGCTCGTATGCATATGGACAACTCTACTGCAACAGACATGCTAGGTATCCCTACCTGGTTTTGAAGGGATACTCAATGGAAAAGTATGGAAAGACCTACCTGACAGACCCCCATTTTTGCGATTTTGCCACAGACAGATTTTTATCTCCATTGCAGGCAGCAAGGTATTTTATACTTTTGTCAGACACATTCTCATTTCCTATTGGCTGGCTACGTTTTCAAGTTATTTGTAATCCTTTGCTTCAGATGTGCAGCTTCTTTGTCTCTGCACAGTTTATCCGTCTTGGAGTATTGCTCTTTCCCCATGTTTGTGATTAGTTGCTGTGTTGTATTCTTGCACAGCGGATGTGGGGGGAATATTTAGTAAAACGATTGTTGTGTTGGGTTCGTGCATATTTAATACTGTCATAGATTTGTGTTGCTGTGGGTGTTGGTCACTTTTATTCCATTTGTGTGATGATATGCCTTTTAGCAGAGTTCACCTTTTCAGCAAGAAGGCCGACTCAGCCCTGGTGCATTTCAAGCAGGAATAGATTTTCACCCGATCTTTCGGACTGATTTCCCCTGTGCACAATTTCCTTTAGCAGTATTACAAGTTCAGGAGATATTCCCAGGGTTGCCTTTTCGGCACCTCCAGCCTTCCCAATCAGTTCTGCAGCAGCACAAGCTCTTTTGCAACTACAGGGGTTGATATTGTTCTAGAGGTGTCGCTGACTAGAGCTGGAGTCCTCCTTCTATGCTTCCCAGCCCCTCTATAAAATTGTTCTAGTCCATCCTTGGGAGGTCCTTTAGCGAAGGATGTCTTTTGACTTCGCTAGGAGTCCATCACAATGGAAAGTTGGATCCTTAAGGTTATTGAGAAAAGCTGCGTCCTTCCCTTCCAGGACTTTTCCTCCTCACATTCCCCACTTCAACCTGGTCACATCAGACCACCTTAGCACATTTAGCAGCAAGAGGTTCTTGCTTTGTTGAGCAAAGGAGGCATGGAATTTGCTCCAGAGAACAAGCTCAAGCACGGTGACTGCCGCTGCTAGTTGTTCCCAAGAAAGACTGTGGTCTTAGTACGGTTTTGGGTTATTTAAATTCTCTAGTCTGGCACATATAAAATATTCAAGAGATGATGCACCTGCATCTAGACAGAGGTGGTCATTCCAACCCTGGCGGTCGGTGTTAAAGCGGCGGCAAAACCGCAACAGGCTGGCGGGAAAAAAAATGGAATTCCGACCCTGGCGGAAACCGCCAACAGAGACCGCCACATTAACACACCACCCGCCACGGCGGTACAAACAAACAGCGCGGCGGTCCCCGCCAACAGACAGGCAGGAGACAATGTACCGCCCACAGTATCACAACCTACCAATCCGCCACCTTTTCCGGGGCGGTAGCCCCGCCGATAAAAACACGGCGGAAACAGCCATTTCGAAGGGAAAACGCTCACCTCCATACACCCCACGAGGAATCAGGACAGCATGGAACCCGAACTCCACATACTCCCAGCGATAGTCTTCCTGCTCCTCTACCAGGAGCACGAACGCCGGCGCAGAAGACAACGGTGAGTACTGCACCTACGACACAGGGGAGGGTGGAGGGGAAAATATTATGGGTACACACATTAGCGACACACCCACCCTCACCCACTACAACACACACATCAATGCATAGCAACACATCAGAGTTACACCCCCCAAACCCCCCGGAAGAATGCAAATACAAAAGGAAATGATTCTAAACATTGGAATATATTGCAATACTGCCAAATAAATATATATACACATCAAGAACTCTCATATACAGAAATGTACAAGTCCGAGCATTGTAGCAGGCATTGTTCGTGGACCACTGGGCCCAAATCACTTGGGCAAAGCCCACACAGGATACCTGACTCCAACGGAGAGAACACTGCAGGGGCATCAGATAGCAAAACTACAGGCACCTCAGGGGGAAGGGAAGGGGGGGCACTTCAGCCAGATGAGTGCACGACGCCAGATCCACGAGGGGCCTCCATGGCCACTGTTCAATCCTGGGGAGTGCAAAGCCACAGTCTCACAAGTCCAGACAGTGGGTGGGCTGCCCACTGTTCAATCCTGGGGAGTGCAAAGCCACAGTCTCACAATTCCAGACAGTGGGTGGGTTGCCCACTGTTCAATCCTGGGAGTGCAAAGCCACAGTCTCACAAGTCCAGACAGTGGGTGGGCTGCCCACTGTTCATTCCTGGGGAGTGCAAAGCCACAGTCTCACAAGTGGATAACAGTCTCCACTGGTTCTGGTGGGGGCCTGGTGCCCAGAGTGCCTCGTGCAGCCCTGCCCGACACAGATGCGGGCCAGCCCCTGCCGCTCATGGGCCAGCGGTGCCTGCGACGGAGTGGCCAGTGCAGCGGTGCTTGAGATGAAGGGCCCAGTTCAGCGGTGCTTGAGACGGCGGTGCCCAGTTCAGCGGTGCTTGAGATGAAGGGCCCAGTGCAGCGGTGCTTGAGACGGCGGTGCCCAGTTCAGCGGTGCTTGAGACGGCGGTGCCCAGTGCAGCGGTGCTTGAGATGAAGGGCCCAGTTCAGCAGTGCTTGAGACAGCGGTGCCCAGTTCAGCGGTGCTTGAGATGAAGGGCCCAGTTCACCGGTGCTTGAGACGGCGGTGCCCAGTTCAGCGGTGCTTGAGATGAAGGGCCCAGTGCAGCGGTGCATGAGACGGCGGTGCCCAGTTCAGCGGTGCTTGAGACGGCGGTGCCCAGTTCAGCGGTGCTTGAGATGAAGGGCCCAGTTCTGCGGTGCTTGAGATGAAGGGCCCAGTTCAGCGGTGCTTGAGATGTCGGTGCCCAGTTCAGCGGTGCTTTAGACGGCGGTGCCCAGTTCAGCAGTGCTTGAGATGAAGGGCCCAGTTCAGCGGTGCTTGAGACGGCGGTGCCCAGTTCAGCGGTGCTTGAGATGGCGGTGCCCAGTTCAGCGGTGCTTGAGATGAAGGGCCCAGTTCAGCGGTGCTTGAGACGGCGGTGCCCAGTTCAGCGGTCTTGAGACGGCGGTGCCCAGTTCAGCGGAGCTTGAGAGGAAGGGCCCGGTGCAGCGGTGCTTGAGACGGCGGTGCCCAGTTCAGCGGTGCTTGAGATGAAGGGCCCAGTTCAGCGGTGCTTGAGAGGAAGGGCCCAGTTCAGCGGTGCTTGAGACGGCGGTGCCCAGTTCAGCGGTGCTTGAGATGAAGGGCCCAGTTCAGCGGTGCTTGAGACGGCGGTGCCCAGTTCAGCGGTGCTTGAGGCGGCGGTGCCCAGTTCAGCGGTGCTTGACACGGCGGTGCCCAGTTCAGCGGTGCTTGAGATGAAGGGCCCAGTTCAGCGGTGCTTGAGATGAAGGGCCCAGTTCAGCGGTGCTTGAGACGGCGGTGCCCAGTTCAGCGGTGCTTTAGACGGCGGTGCCCAGTTCAGCGGTGCTTGAGATGAAGGGCCCAGTGCAGCGGTGCTTGAGACGGCAGTGCCCAGTTCAGCGGTGCTTGAGACGGCGGTGCCCAGTTCAGCGGTGCTTGAGATGAAGGGCCCATTTCAGCGGTGCTTGAGACGGCGGTGCACAGTGCAACGGTGCTTGAGATGAAGGGCCCAGTTCAGCAGTACTTGAGATGAAGGGCCCAGTTCAGCGGTGATGAGACGGCGGTGCCCAGTGCAGTGGTGCTTGAGATGAAGGGCCCAGTTCAGCGGTGCTTGAGACGGCGGTGCCCAGTTCAGCGGTGCTTGAGATGAAGGGCCCAGTGCAGCGGTGCTTGAGACGGCGGTGCCCAGTTCAGCGGTGCTTGAGATGAAGGGCCCAGTTCAGCGGTGCTTGAGATGAAGGGCCCAGTTCAGCGGTGCTTGAGACGGCGGTGCCCAGTTCAGCGGTGCTTGAGATGAAGGGCCCAGTGCAGCGGTGCTTGAGACGGCGGTGCCCAGTTCAGCGGTGCTTGAGACGGCGGTGCCCAGTTCAGCGGTGCTTGAGATGAAGGGCCCAGTTCAGCGGTGCTTGAGGCAGCGGTGCCCAGTTCAGCGGTGCTGGAGACGGCGGTGCTCAGTTCAGCGGTGCTTGAGATGAAGGGCCCAGTTCATCAGTGCTTGAGACGGCGGTGCCCAGTTCAGCGGTGCTTGAGACGGCGGTTCCCAGTTCAGTGGTGCTTGAGATGAAGGGCCCAGTGCAGCGGTGCTTGAGACGGCGGTGCCCAGTTCAGCGGTGCTTGAGACGGAGGTGCCCAGTTCAGCGGTGCTTGAGATGAAGGGCCCAGTTCAGCGGTGCTTGAGACGCCGGTGCCCAGTGCAGCGGTGCTTGAGATGAAGGGCCCAGTTCAGCGGTACTTGAGATGAAGGGCCCAGTTCAGCGGTGATGAGACGGCGGTGCCCAGTGCAGTGATGCTTGAGATGAAGGGCCCAGTTCAGCGGTGCTTGAGACGGCGGTGCCCAGTTCAGCGGTGCTTGAGATGAAGGGCCCAGTGCAGCGGTTCCGGCCATGGCGGGGAGGTCATTTGCCACCTGTCCTGTGGCTGGCGGGGCCCTCCTGCCCATCTGTCCTGTGGCTGGCGGGGTCCTCCTGGGCAGCTGTGCCGGGGCTGTTGGTGGCCTCCTGCCCACCTGGGATGGGGCTGGCGGTGCCCTCCTGGCCAGCTGGGCTGATGGCGGTGTTGTCGGGCGTGCTGCCCTTCCCAGCCTTCCCTGATCGCCTGTGGCCCTTCCCCACCTTGGGCGGTGTGCCAGCTGTCTCTACACTTCCTGCCGGAGCCCTGGTAGGGGTTTTAGTCCATGGTGTTTTCACCTTCTCGCACCGGCCACTGCCTATCTTTGGATGTTTCTCCGGGGGTGGGCTGCCCGTGCCATGGCTTCACAACAAACTGGCTGCCCTGGAGGGTGGGGCACTCCACAGTCCATGGCAGACTGTAATGACAGGGGCCGGTTTTGTCGTGGCTGAGGTGCTGACTGTAGTCCTATGACATGGACGGGGTGGGGGAGTTGGTGGAAAGAGGTTGAGTTTAGACAGGAAAAGCTTTTTAGGAGCAGTGGGACGGGTAGGTGTAGTGGGTATGGGAGTGGAGGAAGAGGTTGTGGTTGTAGGAGTTGTAAGTCTGGTGGCTTTGGGTGCAGGTGCTTGGGCTGGAGGCTGTCGTGAGGTGGATGGCTGTTGGGTGGGTGGCTGCCTGCGTTTGTGTATCTTGGAAGAGGGGGTCACAGACACACTGGGAGAGGACACAGGGGACGTGTAAATGGCAGTGGGGGTGGTTACTGCACGTGTGCGGGGGTTCTGGTGTGTGTGCTGCTGAGGGACGTAGTGGCTGAAGATGTTGTGCATGCAGGTGTGAGTGGAGACGTGACAGGGAGGGAGGAGGGAGACGAGGAGGAGGGGGACACAGTGGAAGCAGTGGGTGTTGGTATGTCTGTATGTGGATGTTGCTTGTGTGAATGCCTGTGTGATGTGTGGTGCTTATGTCTGGCTGAGCTTCCCTTGGGTGTTGAGGTGTGTGCAGGCTGGTCTGATGGTGTGTCTGGGATAGGCAGAGGTACAGGTGATAGGGTATGGGTGGAGGAAGTTGGAGGGGGGAGGCTAGAGACAGGGACAAAGGGCTGCCATCAGTGCCGAGGCCAGAGTCTGGAATGATCGCTGAAGGGCAGCCTGACCAGAATGAATGCCCTCCAGGTATTCATTACTCTGGTGCACCTCCCTTTCTACACCCTGGATGGTATTCAAAATGGTAGACTGCCCAACAGTGAGCGTCCTCAGGAGGTCAATGACCTCCTCACTTAGGGCAGCAGGGGTGACTGGGGCAGGGTCTGAGGTGCCTGGGGCGAAGGAGATGCCCACCTTCCTGGGTGAGCGGGCACGGGCCAAATGCTGAGGGGCTGCTGGCAGGGCGGTGCTGGTGCGGTGGGTGGCGGCTGTACTTGTTGTTGCGGGGGCACAGATGTTGCCGCCACCACAAGGAAGCTCCCTTCAGAGGACGAGTCGGTGTCACTGATGTCTGCCCGAGTCCCCGCTGTGGAGCTCCCCTCGCCCTCCGTCCCACTGGTGAATTCGGAGTCCGTTGCGTGGCCCTCCATGGCCATGTGGGATGCAGCTCCCTCGAGCTCCGATGCCACTTCTCCTCTGCCTGATGATGCTAATGCACACATGAACAGGAAGACCACAAAAAAAGGGGGTGGGAGAGAATAAAGACATGTTGAGTGCATGCATTGGCGACACCGTTTGCGGACAGGACAGACACAGAAGCACCCTGCACTACGCTGTGCACTTGGGGACGACTACTCAATCCGTGGGACATGGCCTACAAGCCTATGGACTACATCTGCACACATAGATGACACAGGGCCATGATTAGCTGTACTTGGCACCCAACAGAGGAAGGGGGCGGGGGCACAGGGCCATGCCTTACGGAGGGGCGTAGCCTACAGAAATCGCCCTGGCCTAGGGATACCCACAGCCCACCTCCCCCACCCAGACACCTCCACTGCGCGCAAAGTCAGCAGAATGAGAGTGTACTCACCCCCTTGTGTCTGCTGTGATGTCCTCACGCGCCCATCCAAATCGGGGTAGGCCACCGCCAGGATCCGGGACATCAGGGGGTCAAAGTCCGACTGGCACCCCTCCCACGTTGGGAGGCCATCCCCAGCAGAGCCTCCGCCGTCTTCCTGCTCCAGCGGCGGATGTCCTCCCATCTCTTTCGGCAGTGGGTGCCCCGTCTGTGGTGGACCCCCAGGGTCCGGACGTCCTTGGCGATGGCACGCCAGATGTCGATCTTCTGGTGGGCGCTGACCTATATGAAATGTACAGGGGGAGAAGAATAGTCATCACCTTCTGCACCCTCAATGTGAGTGGCCCCCCATCCCTACCCTTGCCATGTGGCACATGCTCTCACCGTCGTTTGATGCATGCCTCAATCGCTCCCCTCCCCCCCATCGTTCATCCACCCCACTCAACACAGGCATAGCCCATTCATCATGCTCCCAGTGTATTTACCTGTTTGTCTGGAGGACCGTAGAGTAGATCGTACTGGGGGAGGACCCCATCCACAAGTTTCTCCAACTCCTCCGCAGTGAAGGCAGGGGCCCTTTCCCCAGTCGCATGAGCCATTGTCTCTTCCAGACCGAGGTCACAGCAGCACTTGCAGTGTAGGTCCTCTCCTGTCGACGATCAGGTATAGAGTGATTAAGCAGATAGAAAATGGCGGTCACGTCCGCGGCGGTGCGTACCGCGACCGCCGGCGCACATCGTCATTGGCTCCTGAAACCCATAGGGTTCAATGTTAACCAATGCTGCATTGCGCCACGGTCTGCGACCGCCTACCGCCACGGTGTGCAACGCTAGCGCATTTACCTCACATCCCATTGTCGCACTTTACAGGTCAGGCAGCTGCCATTTCAGGGGCCCACATGGCTTACTTTTTACTGCGTCACACATACTTAGGCCTTGCATCAACACTCATACAAGCCATTCTATGCATTGAGAATCGTGTTCTGTGCAAGCTGTGGTTATGTACCTGTGGGTTGATTGACTCTGTGCTCGCTGTTGTCCTTCATAGGCACCGTCCGCTGGGACATGCGAGGAGATGGAGGCATCCTCTGGTGTACAGACCGCTGGTGGACCTGTCGACAATGGAGGAGAGACATGTCATACTGACATACAGGCTTGACCGTGCCACTATTCAGGAACTGTGTGCCCAGCTGGAGCCAGACCTGATGTCAGCTATCCGCCAACCCACAGGGATCCCCCCACAAGTGCAGGTGCTGTCAGTGCTCCATTTCCTAGCAAGTGGGTCATTTCAAACCACAGTGGCCATATCATCAGGGATGTCCCAGCCTATGTTTTCCAAGGTGTTGTCCAGAGTGTTGTCTGCCCTGCTGAAACACATGCATAGCTACATCGTTTTCCCAGACGTGGGGGATTTGCCTACAGTGAAGGGTGATTTCTATGCCCTTGGACATATCCCCAACATCATAGGTGCCATTGATGGGACCCATGTGGCTTTGGTCCCCCCCACAGGAGTGAACAAGTGTACAGAAACAGTAAGAGTTATCATTCCATGAATGTGCAGATGGTGTGTTTGGCAGACCAGTACATCTGCCATGTTAATGCCAAGTTCCCTGGCTCAGTGCATGACGCGTACATCATGCGGAATAGCAGCATCCCTTACGTGATGGGTCAACTCCAGAGGCAACGTGTGTGGCTAATTGGTGACTCTGGTTACCCCAACCTGTCATGGCTACTGACCCCAGTGAGGAATCCCGGGACAAGGGCAGAGGAACGCTACAATGAGGCCCATGGGCGAACTAGGAGGGTGATCAAGCGGACCTTCAGCCTCCTGAAGGCCAGGTTCCGCTGCCTCCATATGACAGGTGGATCCCTATTCTACTCACCAAAGAAGGTGTGCCAGATCATCCTGGCCTGCTGTATGCTTCACAACCTGGCTTTGCGACGACAGGTGCCTTTTCTGCAGGAGGATGGTCCAGATGGTGGTGTTGTAGCAGCTGTGGAGCCTGTGGAGAGTGAAGACGAGGAAGGCGAAGAAGACGACATAGACAACAGGAACACAGTAATACAGCAATATTTCCAATGACACACAGGTAAGATTACACACCGGTACTACATGTACTTTAACACTACTACCTTTCTACTGTCTGTCCTTTTCACCCAATGTATGGTAACTGAGTTGTGACTTTCCCTTCCGATTTCAGAGATGTGGGCCCCACTGTGTGACATCTGCTTTGTTTCCCCATGGACTACAGCTGTGTGACATTGGTATGTTGGCATCACAATGTAAATAAGCATTTTGGCACGGTAATGTCTAATACATATGTTCAATATCACAGCCAGACTCCTGATTGTTTTGTGCAATAACTGTGTTTATTACAGTGCTCTATATTGGTGGGTGGTTGCAAATTGGTGAGGGGTGATGGTGGAGGAATGTCCATGGCAGAGTCCAGACTATTAGTATCACAGGTGCATTGTCCAAATGCCTGTGGAAAGTGGAGCATGGGCAGTTTAAGGATGGACAGGGTGACAATGTGGGACAGTGGGATGACAATCAGGGAGGTATCTTTTCCTGGCGGGGGTCTTGGCATCTTACTCTGTCTTCTTCCTGGATCTCAGGGACCGCTTGCGGGGTGGTTCTCCTTCTGCAGGGGGTGGGGTGCTGGTGGCCTTTTGGTCCTGTGGCGGGGCCTCCTGTCCACTAGCGCCGGCAGAGGTGGTAGGCAGTTCTTGGTCCATGCTAGTGTCAGGGGCCCTTTGTGGTGCCACAGTGTCCCGCAATGTGGTGACTACCAGATTCAGAACCCCTACGATGGTGCCCAGGGCGGAACTGATGGATCGTAGTTCCTCCCTGAACCCCAAATACTGGTCCTCCTGCAGGCGCTGGGTCTCCTGAAACCTGGCCAGTATCATCGCCATCGTCTCCTGGGAATGATGGTACGCTCCCATGATGGAGGTGAGGGCCTTGTGGAGAGTGGGTTCCCTGGGCCTGTCCCCCCCCTGTCGCACAGCAGCCCTCCCAGTTCCCCTGTTTCCCTGGGCCTCTGTCCCCTGGACCGTGTGCCCACTACCACTGCCCCCAGGTCCCTGTTGTTGTTGGGGTGGTGGGTTAACCTGGGTGCCCTGTAGTGGTGGACACACCGCTGATTGACGTGTCCTGGGGACAGAGGTATGGGCCCGCTGGGTGGGTGCTGTGCTGGTGTTCACAGAGGGGGGAAGGTCTGCTGTGGCCTGTGGCTGCCTGAGGGGAACCGACTGTCCTGAGGTCCCCGATGGTCCGGGCTGGTCATCTAGATCCAGGTCGACAGAGCTGCTGTCATCACTGTGGGCCTCTTCTGGGGGTGGAGTGGACATTTGTGGACCCTCCTGTGCGGTGACATGGCGTTCGGGTCCTGCAGGGGTATAAAACCATGATTATTGCATCTGTGTGTGCCATGGTGTGCAATGGGTGGGTGCCCATGTACCCCTGTGCTTGCATTCCTGTGTGGGGGCTTTTGTGACGGTAGTTTGGGGGGGGGATGGGTATGTGCAGTGGGCATGCTTTGGTGATGGGTGATGCTTTGTGGTCGCATGCAGGGCTTGGTGTTGGGATGGATGAGTTGTGATGGTGAGACATTTGCAAGGAGTAGGAGTGATGGGGTGAGGGTGAGGGTGGGGGTATGAGTTGGCATGCTGGTGGGGCGGGGGGGATGAAGTAGTGAAGATGAGACTTACCAGAGTCCATTCCTCCAGATACTCCTGCGAGGCCCTCAGGATGCAGGATCGCCAAGACCTGCTCCTCCCATGTTGTAAATTCTGGGGGAGGAGGTGGGGGTCCGCCGCCAGTCCGCTGAACCGCGATGTTGTGCCTGGATACCGTTGAACGCACCTTCCCCCATAGGTCGTTCCACCGCTTCCTGATGTCATCCCTATTTCTTGGGTGCTGTCCCACAGCGTTGACCCTGTCGACTATTCTGCTCCATAGCTCCATCTTCCTGGCAATGGACGTCTGCTGCACCTGTGTTCCGAAGAGCTGTGGCTCTACCCGTACGATTTCCTCCACCATGACCCTGAGTTCATCCTCAGAAAACCTGGGGTGATGTGTGGGGTGGATTGTGTGGTGCTAAGTGTGGTGATGTGTATTGGTGTGGTGTGTGAAGTGCGTGGTAATATTGCTGGGTGATGGTAATATGCGCGTCTGGGTGCTTGGTTCTCTATTTTTCTGTGCGTGGTCCCGATTCTCTAGGAGTGGAGGTGTGTGGGTGATGTGGGTGTGTGTTTTATATTGCGTTGGGTGTGTGGGAGTGGTGTTTGTATGTGTGTCAGGTGTGTGTATTTTGAATTGTCTAATGTGGCTGTGTTTTGTAAGTGTGTGTGTATTGTGAGCGCGGCGGTGTGTACCGCCAATGGAATACCGCGGTTGAAAGACCGCTGCGTGGATTCGTGTGTCGTGATAGTGTGGGCGTATTTCTGTTGGCATGACGGTGTCGGTTTGGTTATCGCCAGTTTCTCGCTGGCCTTTGGTGTGGCGGACTTTTGTGGGTTTGCGTGTTGTGGGTCTTCTGACAGCGGTATGTGCCTTTTACCGCCAAGGTTGGAATGACCCCCAGAGTGTCCATCAGAAAGCAACCTGTGTATCTTTGTCTCCACCTTGCAGTATCCTGTCGCAGTTTTTCATAATTAAATGTCATAGAAGCCTTCTTACACTTTTGTCTGACTCTTTTGTTTCACTTAACCTGTGGGTATGTATCACTGTCACCTACTGCCAGGACTCTAACCTGCTTTTAAAGCTGTTAAATAGAGAATACAGAAGATTGGCTGTATCTCATAAAGATGCATGGCAAATAAAAAGCGCACCCCCTTCTTGCCCCTACCTACTCATTTGCTTGTTCAGTAGCTGTAGGAAGTTGGCTCTGTATGTACTATTTCAAAGTAAGAAATAGCATGCACAGAGTCCAAGGGTTCCCCTTTGAGGTAAGATAGTGGCAAAAAGAGATAATTCTAATGCTCTATTTTGTGGTAGTGTGCTCGAATAGTAGGCTTATCAGAGGGTAGTGTTAAGCATTTGTTATACACACACAGGCAATAAATGAGGAACACACATACAAAGACAATTCCAGGCCAATAGCTTTTTATATAGAAAAATATCTTTTCTTAGTTTATTTTAAGAACCACAGGTTCAAGATTTACAATCAATACTTCAAATGAAAGGTACTTCACTTAGGTATCATAGGAACTTTGAATCAGCAAAATAGCATGTACAGTTTTGACAAAAATGGCAATAAGCTATTTTAACCCCTTCGCTGCCAGGCCTTTTCCCCCTCCTGTGCCGAGCCTTTTTTTGGCTATTTGGAGCAGTTTGCGCTTAGGCCCTCATAACTTTTTGTTCACATGAGCTACCCACGCCAAATTTGCGTCCTTTTTTTCCAACATCCTAGGGATTCTAGAGGTACCCAGACTTTGTGGGTTCCCCAGAAGGAGGCCAAGAAATTAGCCAAAAAACAGTGAAAATTTCGTTTTTTTAAAAAAAATGGGAAAAATGGGCTGCAGATGAAGGCTTGTGGTGTTTCCCCTGAAAAGTGCATCAACAAAGGGTTTGCAGTGCTAAAATCACCAGCTTCCCAGCTTTCAGGAACAGGCAGACTTGAATCAGAAAACCCAATTTTTCAACACAATTTTGGCATTTTACTGGGACATACCCCATTTTTATGATTTTTTGTGCTTTCAGCCTCCTTCCAGTCAGTGACAGAAATGGGCATGAAACCAACGCTGGATCCCAGAAACCGCAACATTTCTGAAAAGTAGACAAAATTCTGAATTCAGCAAGGGGTAATTTGTGTAGATCCTACAAGGGTTTCCTACAGAAAATAACAACTGAAAAAGAAAAATATTGAAATTGAGGTGAAAAAAACATCACTTTTTCACTACGTTTTACTCTGTAACTTTTATCTGCAATGTCAGATTTTTGAAAGCAATATACCGTTACGTCTGCTGGACTCTTCTGGTTGCGGGGACATATAGGGCTTGTAGGTTCATCAAGAACTCTAGGTACCCAGAGCCAATAAATGACCTGCACCCTGCAGTGGGTTTTCATTCTATGCCGGGTATACAGCAATTCATTTGCTGAAATATAAAGAGTAAAAAATAGCTATCAAGAAAACCTTTGTATTTCCAAAATGGGCACAAGATAATGTGTTGAGAAGCAGTGGTTATTTGCACATCTCTGAATTCCGGGGTGCCCATACTAGCATGTGAATTACAGGGCATTTCTCAAATAGACGTCTTTTTTACACACTGTCTTACATTTGGAAGGGAAAAATGTAAAGAAAGACAAGAGGCAATAACACTTGTTTTGCTATTCTATGTTCCCCCAAGTCTCCCGATAAAAATGATACCTCACTTGTGTGGGTAGGCCTAGCGCCCGCGTCAGGATATGCCCCAAAACACAACGTGGACACATCACAGAAAACAGAGCTGTTTTTAGCAAAGTGACTACCTGTAGATTTTGGCCTCTAGCTCAGCCGCCACCTAGGGAAACCTACCAAACCTGTGCATTTCTGCAAACTAGTGACCTAGGGGAATCCAAGATGGGGTGACTTGTGTGGCTCGGACCAGGTTCTGTTACCCAGAATCCTTTGTAAACCTCAAAATGTGGCTAAAAAAACACATGTTCCTCACATTTCTGTGGCAGAAAGTTCTGGAATCTGAGAGGAGCCACAAATTTCCTTCCACCCAGCGTTCCCCCACGTTTCCCGATAAAAATGATACCTCACTTGTGTGGGTAGGCCTAGCGCCAGCGACAGGAAAGGCCCCAAAGCGCACCGTGGACACAGCCAAATTTTTGAAGGAAAACAGAGGTGTTTTTTGCAAAGTGCCTACCTGTAGATTTTGGCCTGTAGCTCAGCCGCCACCTAGGGAAACCTACCAAACCTGTGCATTTCTGAAAGCTAGAGACCTAGGGGAATCCAAGATGGGGTGACTTGTGTGGCTCGGACCAGGTTCTGTTACCCAGAATCCTTTGCAAACCTCAAAATTTGGCTAAAAAAACACATGTTCCTCACATTTCTGTGGCAGAAAGTTCTGGAATCTGAGAGGAGCCACAAAATTCCTTCCACCCAGCTTTCCCCCACGTCTCCCGATAAAAATGATACCTCACTTGTGTGGGTAGGCCTAGCGCCCGCGACAGGAAACGCCCCAAAGCGCAACGTGGACACAGCCAAATTTTTGAAGGAAAACAGAGGTGTTTTTTGCAAAGTGCCTACCTGTAGATTTTGGCCTGTAGCTCAGCCGCCACCTAGGGAAACCTACCAAACCTGTGCATTTCTGAAAACTAGCGACGTAGGGGAATCCAAGATGGGGTGACTTGTGTGGCTCGACCAGGGTCTGTTACCCAGAATCCTTTGCAAACCTCAAAATTTGGCTAAAAAAACACATGTTCCTCACATTTCTGTGGCAGAAAGTTCTGGAATCTGAGAGGAGCCACAAATTTCCTTCCACCCAACGTTCCCCCACGTCTCCCGATAAAAATGATACCTCACTTGTGTGGGTAGGCCTAGCGCTCGCGGCAGGAAACGGCCCAAAACACAACTTGGACACATCAAATTTTTTCATAGAAAACAGTGCTTACCTGTGGATTTTGGCCTCTAGCTCAGCCGGCACCTGGGGAAACCTAGCAAACCAGCGCATTTTTGAAAACTAGAGACCTAGGGGAATCCAAGATGGGGTGATTTGTGGGGCTCTGACCAGATTCTGTTACCCAGAATCCTTTGCAAACATCTAAATTTGGCCCAAAAACACTTTTTCCTCTCATTTCGGTGACAGAAAGTTCTGGAATCTGAGAGGAGCCACAAATTTCCTTCCACCCAGCGTTCCCCTAAGTCTCTCCATAAAAATGGTACCTCACTTGTGTGGGTAGGCCTAGCGCCTACGAAAGGAAATGGCCCAAAACACAACGTGGACACAACATATTTTTTCACAGAAAACAGAGGTGTTTTTTGCAAAGTGCCTACCTGTGGATTTTGACCTCTAGCTC
Organism: Pleurodeles waltl; assembly: GCF_031143425.1. Classification (NCBI taxonomy): domain Eukaryota; kingdom Metazoa; phylum Chordata; class Amphibia; order Caudata; family Salamandridae; genus Pleurodeles; species Pleurodeles waltl. The sequence continues at coordinate 1,503,987,948 of NC_090446.1, read as the reverse complement.
AGCCGGCCCCAAGGGGGGGGGGGGGGGAAATGCCCTAAAATAAATTTGCCCCCCCAACCCCCTCCCCCCCACCAGGAGCGACCCTTGCCTACGGGGTCGCTCCCCCTGCGTGACATTGGCGCCAAAAAACAAATCCCCGGTGCCTAGTGGTTTCTGCCCCCTTGGGGGCAGATTGACCTAAAATCGCCCACTTCTGCCCCCAAGGGGGGCAGAAATGCTCTAAATACAGTTTGCCCCCCAGGGGAGCGACCCTTGTCTGATGGGTCGCTCCCCATCTCTAAAAAAACAAACAAACCAAAAAAAAAACACACAAAAAAAATTTGCCCTGGCAACAAGATTTTTCTGCCCCCCCTGGGGGCAGATCGGCCTAATAATAGGCCGATCTGCCCCCAGGGGGGGCAGAAAGGGCCTTCCCCAAAAAATGCCCCCCCGGGAGCGACCCTTGCCCAAGGGGTCGCTCCCGTTGCGTGAAATTTCCACAAAAAAAAAAACCTCCCTGGTGTCTAATGGTTTCTGCCCCCCTTGGGGGCAGATTGGCCTCATCAAAATAGGCCAATCTGCCCCCAAGGGGGGCAGAAATGGCCTAAATATATATTGCCCCGTAGGGGAGCGACCCTTGCCTAAGGGATCGCTCCCCACCTAAAAAAAAAGAGAACATCACAAAAACAAAAAAAAACTCCCTGGTGCCTAGAGGTTTCTGCCCCCCCTGGGGGCAGATCGGCCTAATAATAGGCCAATCTGCCCCCAGGGGGGGCAGAAAAGGCCTTCCCCCAAAAAAGCCCCCCCTGGGAGCGACCCTTGCCCAAGGGGTCGCTCCCGTTGCGTGAAATTCGCGCGCAAAAACAAAATTCCCTGGTGTCTAATGGTTTCTGCCCCCCTTGGGGGCAGATTGGCCTCATCAAAATAGGCCAATCTGCCCCCAAGGGGGGCAGAAATGGCCTAAATATAATTTGCCCCCTAGGGGAGCGACCCTTGCCTAAGGGGTCGCTCCCCACCTAAAAAAAAAGAAAACATCAAAAAAAAAAAAAAAAAAAAGGTCCCTGGTGCCTAGAGGTTTCTGCCCCCCCTGGGGGCAGATCGGCCTAATAATAGGCCAATCTGCCCCCAGGGGGGGCAGAAAAGGCCTTCCTAAAAAAATGCCCCCCCTGGGAGTGACCCTTGCCCAAGGGGTCGCTCCCTTTTGCCAATTTCATTGAAAAAAAAAAAATCCCTGGTGTCTAGTGGGGTTTCAAAAGCCGGATTGCAAGCAATCCGGCTTTTGAAACCTGTGAGAGACTTCAAAGGGAAGGAAATACATTTCCTTCCCTTTGAAGCCTCTCGGGGCCTCCCCCATGGGATTGAAAAAGAAATGCAAAAGCATTTCTCTTTCAATCACGCTGGAAGCTCTGCTTCCAGCGCGATGGGGGAGACCCTGTGACTAATCAGCGTGTGCTCGCGCGCTGACGTCACAAGGGGGTTGGGGGGGTCGGGGGTGGGAGGGGAAGGGCTTCCCCTTCCATCCCTGACTTGGGGGGGGGGGGGAACCCCACAGAGGGAGCGCTAGCGCTCCTTCTGGGCTCTGTGCACAGGACGTAATGGTTACGTCCTGGTCACAGCAGCACTGTGCCTCAGGACGTAACCATTACGTCCTGGGCACAGAAGGGGTTAAAACTAGACAGTGCAAATTTCAACAGTTCCTGGGGGAGGTAGGTATTTGTTAGTTTTGCAGGTAAGTAAACCATCTACAGGGTTCAAAGTTGGGTCCAAAGTAGCCCACCGTTGGGGGTTCAGGGCAACCCCAAAGTTACCACACCAGCAGCTCAGGGCCGGTCAGGTGCAGAGGTCAAAGTGGTGCCCAAAATGCATAGACTTCAATGGAGAAGGGGTGCCCCGGTTCCAGTCTGCCAGCAGGTAAGTACCTGTGACTTCCGAGGGCAGGCCAGGGGGGTTTTGTAGGGCACCGGGAGCACAAGTCAGCACAAAAAGTAGACCCTCAGCGGCATGGGGCGGCCGGGTGCAGAGTGCAAACAGGCGTCGGGTTTGCAATAGATTTCAATGGGAGACCCAGGGGTCTCTTCAGCGAAGCAGGCAGGCAAGGGGGGGGGCTCCTCGGGGTAGCCGCCACCTGGGCCAGGGAAAGGGCCACCTGAGGGTCGCTCCTGCACTGGAGGTCGGATCCTTCAGGTCCTGGGGGCTGCGGGTGCAGTGTCTTTACCAGGCGTCGGGTTCTTGGAAGCAGGCAGTCGCAGTCAGGGGGAGCCTCTGGATTCCCTCTGCAGGCGTCGCTGGGGGGACTCAGGGGGTCAACTCTGGCTACTCACAGGGTCGCAGTCGCCGGGGAGTCCTCCCTGTAGTGTTGTTTCTCCGCAGGTCGAGCCAGGGGTGTCGGGTGCAGAGTGGAAAGTCTCACACTTCCGGTGGGAAACGTGAAGTCCTTTAAAGTTGTTTCTTTGTTGCAAGGTTTGGTTTCTTTGGAACAGGGCCGTTGTCCTCTGGAGTTCTTGGTCCTTTTAGATGCAGGGTAGTCCTCTGAGGCTTCAGAGGTCGCTGGACCCTGGGGAGTGCATCGCTGTTGCAGTTTCTCTCGAAGTTGGGGAGACAGGCCGGTAGGGCTGGGGCCAAAGCAGTTGGTGTCTCCGTCTTCTCTGCAGGGCTTCAGGTCAGCAGTCCTTCTTCGTCTTAGGTTGCAGGAATCTATCTTCCTCGGTTCTGTGGGCCCCTAAATACTCAATTTAGGGGTGTGTTTAGGTCTGGGGGGTTAGTAGTCAATGGCTACTAGCCCTGAGGGTGGCTACATGCTCTTTGTGCCTCCTCCCTGAGGGGAGGGGGGCACATCGCTAATCCTACTGGGGGAATCCTCCATCTGAAAGTCAGAGTCACCTCAGCTCAGGGCACCTTAGGGGTTGTCCTGACTGGCCAGTGACTCCTCCTTTTTTTTCTCATTATCTCCTCTGGCCTTGCCGCCAAAAGTGGGGCCGTGGTCCGAGGGGACGGGCATCTCTACTAGCTGGAATGCCCTGTGGCGCTGTAACAAAGGGGGTGAGCCTTTGAGGCTCACCGCCAGGTGTTACAGCTCCTGCAGGGGGAGGTGAGAAGCACCTCCACCCAGTACAGGCGTTGTTACTAGCAACAGAGTGACAAAGGCACTCTCCCCATGTGGCCAGCAACATGTCTGGTGTGTGGCAGGCTGGCAAAACTAGTCAGCCCACACTGGAAGTCGGGTATGTTTTCAGGGGGCATCTCTAAAATGCCCTCTGGGGTGTATTTCACAATAAAATGCACACTGGCATGAGTGTGCATTTATTGTGCTGAGAAGTTTGATACCGAACTTCCCAGTTTTCAGTGTAGCCATTATGGTGCTGTGGAGTTCGTGTATGACAGACTCCCAGACCATATACTCTTATGGCTACCCTTCACTTACAATGTCTAAGGTTTTGCTTAGACACTGTAGGGGCATAGTGCTCATGCACCTGTGCCCTCACCTATGGTATAGTTCACCCTGCTTTAGGGCTGTAAGGCCTGCTAGAGGGGTGACTTATCTATGCCATAGGCAGTGTGGGGTTGGCATGGCACCCTGAGGGGAGTGCCCTGTCGACTTAGTCATTTTCTCCCCACCAGCACACACAAGCTGACAAGCAGTGTGTCTGTGCTGAGTGAGGGGTCCCCAGGGTGGCATAAGACATGCTGCAGCCCTTAGAGACCTTCCCTGGCATCAGGGCCCTTGGTACCAGGGGTACCAGTTACAAGGGACTTACCTGGATGCCAGGGTGTGCCAATTGTGGGGACAAAGGTACAGTTTTAGGGAAACAACACTGGGTCTGGGGCCTGGTTAGCAGGCCTCAGCACACTTTCAAATCATAACTTGGCATTAGCAAAGGCAAAAAGTCAGGGGGTAACCATGCCAAGGAGACATTTCCTTACAGTAGCCCCCTTTTTTGCCACTGGATGGGGAAGTTCAAAACTTGCATCCCAGATGCAACTTTAGTTTCTCAGACCTATTCCATATAATTTTAGGATTCTTTTTGTAAAACTATGTTCCCCTTTGTTCTCCTCCTTCAGTTAAGATAGCTTATTTTTCACCAGTTAGGCTTTAGGCCATGTGCATTATAGCTCAATTGGCAGTATGTGCATAACCTCTGCATCTTATGCTTGGTGAAAAACCAGTGAAATGCGCCCTGTGTGCTATCATTGATAAAAGGCTCTCCTGAATCTCTTGAATTACATATGGGGTAAGGGTGTTGTGTGGTGGACACCTATGATGTTGGCACCTTATACTAGGTCCAGGCAACCCCTATTAGTGAATGAAGATAGTGTCTACAAAGCCTGGCGTCTCTAGAGGTAGCTGTGGATGAACAGCCAAGACTTATTTAGTAGAGGTGCAGAGCACTTGCAATACCACAGCGGTCACACAGCAACTTCTCGCACCTGAAAGGAACCACAGTTTTGCAAAAATAAAGGTACTTTATTATAGAAACACTTGTGTAGCCATTTTAGTTATAGTTCCATGCATGTTATTTTAGCACACTCGGCCTGCCGCTGTGCACTTTAACCAAGATATATTTTATTCAGCTTTGTTTATTATTTTAGCAATAGCCACATTTGCGGTCTTGGTTTATTTCTCTCTGTCTAGCTGTTCTTTGCCCAGGCCAGCACTGGGTTCTTAAACATAGACGATCTTACAGTTTGTAATGCAAACATAAAATACAAACCCAGCACGTGCTGCTCCTGTGCAACCACATGCAGTAACACCAGGTATTAATCCTGCGACTGTACATTTGATCATGGGTAAAGTTCCCACCAAACCAGAAGAAATTCCGTTTTGGTTAGCTCAAAAAATAAATGTAGTACTTCCCCATACCGGACCTCAGGATAAACATAGAATATTAACTATGTGCTTGCCATTTGGGATAGTTCCCACTATAGATAATTGTAATACTTGGGACACAGTATTTGCCACGCTCTATACTACCGCACATGGTACACCGACACTTGCCAATTTACCGGAAGTGTTGAAACAAATTCAAGACGAATACAGGGCTGCCCCGGCCCTGGACTTGGGGATGCAACTAATAGGCAATTTTGCCGCAGTATCCTCAATTATATTAAGTAACCTTAAAAGGGAAGGAGTCACACTAGCAATGTGCATGCGGGTCTGGGATGTTCCTCCACCGGATCAAGAATGTGAGCTGCCAAAGATTATCATAGAGACCTACTCTAGCATTGGTCGAGATAGTCTGGGGGCCAAACCTACAAAACCACAGTTACAGGATAAATCTAATAAAGATTCTACCAAGCGAGCTCCTGAGGGTACTAAGAAATGCTGGGATAAGAAACAACAAACACCTAAAATAGAAAGGGGAGAATCTCCGCATGCGGAGAACCCACAAAATAGATATAATCTCAGAAATAGAGATAATATAAAAACGCCTGACAGATAGCAATATACTGATACACACCAATCTCGTTCATTTTAGGATTCACCGGAAAAACACAGTGAGAGAGATGGGTGGTCAGAGCAAAGAGTATGTGAAACCGAGACAGGAATCACAATGCTCAACAGAAGTTTCTGTTAAAAAAAAAGAGAAACGTCCCCAACAAAAACACCAATTCAAAAAGAAAAAAGTGGCAGCGGTTGCAGTTTGACATGCCACTCAAGAAGAGGGCTCTATTGGAGAACAAGAAGTGGGCATTAACACTATTAGACAGTGCAGCAGAGGTCACAATAGTTCGCCGGAATCTTCTAGAGCACCTGGAGGTGAAAGCATCTGATGACTTCCTACAAGTAGAAACTGCAGACATTCATGTCTCCTTGCCTGATAGGGCGTACAAAGTAACTTTACAGTTAGAAGGATACACTGAGTGCACAATCAACGTAATCTTGATATCCTACTAGCCGAAAGGGATTGGCCACCTGAATTTGTCCATACCTGCCCATATGGGAAAAATGTTATCAAACATTCCTTCTCGCCCCTTGTTCCCGAAGAGCTTACAAAGTCCTACGCCATCGATTGGGCATTGGCGCAGGCACCCGCATTATATTGCAGCCACGTAGGATGGGATAAAGATTCCCCCAATCATGTAATACCTATTAAAAATCAACCCCAATATCCAATTAAACCAGATGCAAAAGCTCCTGTGAGGGAAATCCTCACACAACTGGATTACCAGGGCGTAATCGAACCCTGTGTCTCACCAGTGAATAATCCCTTATTCCCAGTAGCTAAACTGGACCATTCATACAGAATAGTCTTAGACTGCAGACATTTAAACAGTCATACACGCATATCGCTATACAAAACTCACATAGCATAGTACTCATGAACAACATAGTGCGCAAAAATATAAAGCAACACTGGATATTTACAGTAGTTTCTTCTGCCAATATATAGCGCCTGAGAGTACAGATTTAACAAGTTTCAGCGCACCAGGCTCGCAGAAAAAATTCTGTTGTTTGCCCCAGTGGTACAAGAACAGTCCAGGACTGTTCGCGGCTCGTGTGACTTCAGTCTTGCACGACACTGACCCTGAAGCATTGTCCTATGCAGATTATATTTATCTCACGGATGATGAATTACTGCAACATCTAGGACGGGTAGCCCGCATTGTTGTAGGATTTGCTGAATTTGGCTATGAATTAAATTTCAAGAAAACAAAAATAGCCTTCCTTAGCGTCCTTTATTTGGGATATGAGCGGTCAAGTGAAGGAAAGAGCCTAGCGCCACAATTCTTAGAAAAATGCACACAGTTACAACCTCCTAATACAACAAAAAAAACTTCAATCCCTACTGGGTTTTCTAAATTTTGGCAGAACTTACATTCCTGATTACATATCTCTCATAAAACCTTTATATGACTTAATATGTCCTGATTTTTCAAGTACATTTTGGACAGTCGAACACATGCATTCTCAGAGCTTTGCAAACTAACATGCTTGCAGCACAACACTTACACACAAGGGACAACAAAAAACATCTGGTCATCAGAGTAATTGCTGGTGCCATTGGTTTCACCTATGTAACTTTCAATGAGGGTGAGACAGTCCTGATTGCATACAAATCACATTTGTATTCAGCAGCAGAACAACACTTTGCTCCCACTGAGAAAATTCTCACTTCTGTTTAGATGGCTGTCATTAAAGAAAGACCACTAGCCAAAAGCAAACGTATTATTGTCATCTCTCCGATCCCAGCCCTTGAGGCTTTTACCAAAGCCAGCGTACCTTACGCTAAAGCATTACATCCATGTTGGATTCCATGGGCAACGTCTTTGACAGCCACTGATGTAGACTATGGCCCTCATTATGACCTTGTGGGCGGCTTCCGCCGCCCGCCAAGATCTGACCGCCGGGGGGCCACCAATGCGGCGCACTCCCGCAACGGTCATTATGAGATCCCCGCTGGTTTCCGCCCGCCGGCCCAGCGGGGATCTCGGCCGCAACACAGGAGCAGGCTCCAAATGGAGCCGTCGGTGTTGCGGCCGTGCGACGGGTGCAGTTGAACGCGTCGCGCTTTTCACTGTCTGCTATACAGACAGTGAAAATCTGCATGGTGCCCTGTCAGGGGGCCCCTGCACTGCCCATGCCAGTGTCATGGGCAGTCCTGGGGCCCCAGGGGCCCGCGACTCCCTATACCGCCAGCCTTTTCCTGGCGGTCGGGGACTCGTAATCCCCTGGGCAGCGCTGCAAGATTATCACCGCTGGGGCAAATGTGGCAGGAAACTGCCAGCCCCGGCGGTGTGAACGCGGCCCTTCCGCCACGGTCATAATTCCTGGGATTGCACCGCCAGCCTGTTGGCGATGCAATCGCCACAACAGCCCTGGCGGTCTTTAACCGCCATGGTTGTAATGACCCCCTATATTTTTGACCCCAAATTGCAAACTCAAGAATTTTTGCAATATGAACTAGAATACTCAGTTCCAGCAAATACATTGCTCTTTGCTCAATATCAAAGAGTCATGAACACTGATGGCTCAGCACAACTTGCAAGAGGCACAAAGCATCAATACTCTGCTGCTTGCGCAGTCGTAAATGGCTACGTAGAGGATAATACATTTTGTCCCCAACATACATTCACGCAGACCCTAGGGGATTGCACAGCACCATTAGCAGAGCTAAAAGCTCTGGTGATGGCACTGGAGCATACGGATCCTGCACCGTTAACATTGATTGTTTGAGATTCGTACTACTGTGTCCAGTCCTTCAATGAATACCTGCATTACTGGCGCCAGAATGGGTTCAGAGATTCTTAAGGCAACAATATCAAACACAGACTTCTGTGGGGGAAAATAGCAGATCTGAAGGAAACGCTACCAAATGTTCATGATGTACATACACTTGGACACCAGCGCGTTGGTGAATACACATTGCCGGAAATACACTGGCTGATGAAGCCCCCAAATCATTAGTAGCTACTACTGCTCTTGCTGCAGTAATCCGTTCTGGAACGAACCCGGACAATGACATATGGGCTGCAGTGAAAGCCACGGCTGAAGGCACGCCCTATCCAAAAGCATTTCCTGCTAAATATTCCTACCAGATGGGAGGCTGCCTCAAAGCCGAAGTACAAATTCCAGGCATGGGGGTTTGAGTAATTCCCAACAAAGACATAAGATCAGAGTTGATTAAAGCAGCGCATGATGGTGTAGCATCTCCTGATGCTGGTGTGGCAGCTTCAATATCATTGTTGCATGCACGTTATTGGTGGCCAGGTCTATACAAACAGGCCAAGCAGTATGTCCTTTGTTGTGACATCTGCCCACAAATTGAGGGGTCCACCTCCAAACGCCCACCGCAGACACCCCAGCTAATTTCCAACAAACCTTTCCAATGTGTGTACTTGGACCATTGTGGTCCCCTAACACCGGATAATGCATACAAATACATTTTAGTCACAGTGGACTCCTGCTCCAGATTTCTATGGGTGTGGCCACAACGCTCGGCTGACGCTCCGACAGTTATTAAAGGTTTGTGAGTCTTTATCGGTACATATGCAGTTGCGGGTTTCCACTCGGACTAGGGCCCTGCTTTCGACTGAAGGGCATTCAGGGACGCCATGGCTTTGTTAGGGGTCCAACTCCATTACTCGTCTCCATTTCATCCCGAGGTAAATGGTTTTGTGGAGCGATGAAACTGGAATTTAAAGCATTCCTTGACGGCCAAGGTCCTAGGTACGGGTCATAGTTGGTTTAATCACCTGTATGGAGTACAGAGAACACTTAGTAATCTGCCTAGAAGGACCCTTGGAGGTCTTACTTCATACGAGTCCATGTCCGGAACTCGAATGCATGTTCCAGATCTTGATGGTCCTGGCGTGGAGGCGGCAGAAACACCTTTGTGTCACTGTCTTGCTGGAATTACAACAGTTCCGTGACAACAGCGCTTCTGCCAGTGATGCCTCTACAGGAATTAAGGGTGTACCAATAACACCTACCAGCTGGATACCTAAACTTGGGGATCTAGTACGTGAAAAGATTGTGGTGAAAAAGGAGTTTGGTCCTTCTTATCGTGCACCGGTCCCAGTCTTGGAAATACACGGTACCAAAACTGTCATTCTACCACCATTGGCTGGTGCCTAAAAAAACCGCTTTGTATCTATTGACAATGTCAAGTTACACCATGTGGCCGATCCTGCACAGCAGACCAAGAGGAGCAGCCAGTAGTTCCCGAATCTTTCTCACTACTGGTCAAGCCGTCCCTCTACAAGTTTTGAGCAGCAATGCTGACACCTCCAAGCGTGTAAAGGGTGGAAAATGATCTTGCATTAGTTCCACTAACATCTGTTACAACAAACAATAATGAAAGTACTGATTGATTTGATACAACTTCAACACAGACGGATGGAGTCATTTACTATGAACCACCGCAGGAGGTGTCTACCTGTTCTCCTCCTACAAATACGGCTCCAGCTTTTGCACAAACTTCTTCTGGAAACTTTGCTGACATCAACAACACTTTCTCTGACTCATTTGCCTCTTCTACATCCGAACTGGCAAAAACACGTAAGCTGGCTTAAAACAAATTACTTTATTTTCCCATGGAACAATCTGTGGCTTTTTTTTTACTGTATTAGCTTTCCTCATTTGGATTGGCTTTGTCATAACATTCTTTCTATTAATACATGGTCATTTTCTTCCTGAAAGATCTGCAGTTGAACTGGTGGATGAGGTCCTAAAACCCAATTTTTCTTCTCATAAAGTCCCCAGAGACTTGTCTTTTGTGAACATTTCCGCTATACCAATTCCTGATGGGTTGTTTGGGATAAAGTCACATTCGACATTTATGGACCCACAGTGGTCATTCAAATACCATGGCCCTCATTACAACCCTGGCGGTAAAGTCTGCTGACCGCCGTGCTGACGGCCGCCAACATAACGTGTCCACTACGGAAATCCGCTCCAGGTATTATGCCCCACACTTAAAAATCCTCCACAATACAGACACCCACACAAGTCTGCCACACCAAAGGTCAGTGATAAACTGGCAGTGCCAAAACCCACACCGTCACGCCAACAGGAATACGCCCACACTATCATGACCCACGAATCAACGCGGCGGTCATTCAACCACGGTAATCCATTGGCGGTACATACTGCCATGCTCAAAATACACACATTTACAAAACACAACCACATTGGACAATTCAAAATACACACACATGATACACATACACATACACACACCACACCCACACACTCACACCACTATAAGACACACACCCACATTACCTACGACCCCTTACAAAGACATTTTTGGAAGAAGCAGAGAGACAGAAAAGCAAAGACAACACCTGCATCCAGAGGTACACAACACCATCACTCATACACCATCCACGCACCTCAAAGAACACACCCCAACACATCACCCCACACATCACATCAACCATCACCTCACACATCACCCACACCACATCATGGCACCTCAAAGACACTCCAGGTTTTCTGAGGAGGAGCGCAGGGTCATGGTGGAGGAAATCATCTGGGTAGAGCCACAGCTATTCGGATCACAGGTGCAGCAGACATCCATTGCAAGGAAGATGGAGCTATGGCAGAGAATTGTTGACAGGGTCAACCCAGTGGGACAGCATCCAAGAACAAGGGATGGCATCAGGAAGAGGTGGAACGACCTACGGGGAAAGGTACGTTCCGTGGTATTTAGACACCAGGTCTCCGTACAGAGGACTGGCGGTGGACCCCCACCTCCTGCCCCACAACTAACATGGGAGGAGCAAGTCTTGGCGATCATGCATCCTGAGGGCCTCGCAGGAGTAGCAGGAGGACTGGACTCTGGTAAGGCAAATCTTTACTACTGTATCCCCCACCCTACCTGCATGCCATCACAAACTTCTACCCCTACCCTCACACCCATCACCCCAACACTTCACAGATACCCCACCATCACAACCCACTCATCCCAATACCAAGCCCTGCATGTGACAACAATGCATGGACACCCATCACAGACCTGCATGGACACCCATCACCACAGCATGTCCAAGTGAGCGACTCACCCAGGGCACACAATCACCACTCACACAAGGGCCAAGGCAATAATACAAGCGCCGTAGTAGAGGGAAGCACACCTATTGCACAAGATGGCACACACAGATACAATAACAATGCATTTACACCCCAACGGGACCCATACACAACGTCACTGGACAGGAGGTGCCAGACATATCCCGTCCCCCCACAGAAGAGGCCCACATTGACGACAGCAGCTCTGCACGCCTGGATCAAGATGACCAGCCCGGCCAACAGGGACCTCTGGACAGTCGGTTCCCCTGCCACAGTCCCAAGCCACCACAGAACCTCCCCCCTCAGGAAACACCACCACAGCACCCACCCAACAGGCCCATGCCACTGTCCCCAGGACACGTCAATCAGCAGTGTGTCCACCACTACAGAGACTCCAGGCAAACCCACTAACACAGGACGATCAGGGACCTGGGGTCAGTGGGCACACGGTTCAGGCGACAGAGGCACAGGACAACAGGGAAACTGGGAGGACAGCTGTGGGACAGGGGGAGGACAGGCTCAGGGAACCCACTCTCCACGAGGCACTCTTAAACATCATGGGAGCATACCACCATTCCCAGGAGACCATGGGCACGGTACTGGCCAAGTTTCAGGAGACCCAGCGGCTGCAGGAGGAACAGTACCTGGGGATCAGGGAGGACTTGAAGTCCATTAACACCACCCTGGTCACCATTGCAGGGGTGCTGGTAGACATGGCCAACACCATGAGGGAGACAGTGGTATACCAACGGGCCCCTGACACCAGCCCCAACGATGAACAGCTTCCACGTCCACCTGCGCTAGTGGACAGGAGGTCCTGCCACAGGATCAACAGGCCACCAGCACCCCACCTCCTGCAGAAGGAGAACCACCCCGCAAACGGTCCCTGCAAACCAGGCACAAGACAGAGAACATTGCCAAGACCCCCACCAGGAAATAAGACTCTCCTGATTGTCACCCTTCTTTCCCACTATGTCACCCTGACCACCTTGAACTGACATTACTCCACTTCCTATACCCCATTGGACAATGCACCTGGGATACAAAGAGACTGGACTCTACCATGGATATTCCTCCACCATCACCCCAGCCCATTGCACATCCCCCTCTACTTATTAGCACTTAAATAAACACCCTTGAATCACAAAACAATCTGGAGTCAGTCTGTAATTTCACCAATGTATTATTACAACCTCTTAGACAGATCTCAAGGTATATGTTAATTTGCACATAACAAAGAATGTCAGTTGTTGGGCAGCAGTAAACATAGCAGAAGGCAGAATGTGGTACCCAGATCTGTGAAAAGGAAAGCCAAAGTTAACTGTCAGGGTCCATACACAGAGGTAAAAAGGCTGACTTATACAATGCCCTACAAAGTTAGATATGAGATGAGCAGTGCCAGTGTCTTACCTGTGTCTCACTGGAAGTACTGCATGATGATGTTGTTTCGGTTGTCAATATCTTCTTCTTCTGCCTCCTTTTCCTCACTGTCCACAGGCTCAACAGCTGCCACAAGACCAACATCAGGGACATCCTCCTGCAGAAAAGGCACCTGGTGTCGCAAAGCCAGGTTGTGCTACATACAGCATGCCACGATGATTTGCACACCTTCTTGGGTGAGTAGTATAGCGAGCCACCTGTTAGATGGAGGTACCGGAATCTGGCTATCAGGAGGCCGAAAGTCCGCTCAATAATCCTCCTAGTTCGCCCATGTGCCTCATTGTAGCATTCCTCGGCCCTTGTCCTGACATTCCTCACTGGGGTCAGTAGCCATGAGAGGTTGGGGTAACCAGAGTCACCTGTATATGTCGAGTGATATCTGTTACACATACACCAACCCTTAGGGACAACCCTATACCCAGACACCTATTCATACTGTGTGGGGACCTTGGGCTCACCTATTAGCCACACACAGTGCCTCTGAAGTTGGCCCATCACATAAGGGATGCTGCTATTCCTCAAAATGTAAGCGTCATGCACAGAGCCAGGATACTTAGCAATTACATGAGAGATGTACTGGTCTGCCAAACGCACCATCTGCACATTCATTGAATGGTAGCTTTTACGATTCCTGTACACCTGTTCATTCCTGCGGGGGGGACAAATGCCACATGTGTGCCATCAATGGCACCAATGATGTTGGGGATATGTCCCAGGGCATAGATGTCAGCTTTCACTGTGGGCAAATCCTCCACCTGGGGGAAAACGATGTAGCTGCGCATGTGTTTCAGCAGGGCAGATAACACCCTGGACAAAATGTTAGAGAACATTGGCTGAGACATCCCTGATGCCATGGCCACTGTTGTTTGAAAGGAACCCCTGGCCAGGAAATGGACCACTGACAGGACCTGCACTAGAGGGGGGATACCTGTGGGATGGCTTACAGCTGACATCAGGTCTGGCTCCAATTGGGCACACAGTTCTTGGATTGTGGCACGATCAAGTCTGTAGGTCATAATGATGTGTCTATCTTCCATTGTCGACAAGTCCACCAGGGGTCTGTACACCGGAGGATGACGCCATCTCATCATCTGCCCCAGCGGATGTGCCCTATGGAGGAGAATGGTGAGCAGAGGGTCGTGTACCACATAGGTTGCACAAGGGTTTTTGCACTAATGTCATTAAATCCATGTGTGGCGTTGTCTGTCTGTATTTGTGCCCAAATGTGCTGTGAGGCAGTTAGGTGCCCTGCCATGTGCCACCCTGAAATGGTGGCTGCCTGACCTGTAAGAAGGGACAAGGGTAAATGAGGTAACTGCGCTGGCATTGTGTAGTGTCGCGGTAGGCGGTCGAAGACCGCCGCGCAATTCAGCATTGATTATCATTGGGCCCTATGGGTTCCAGGAGCCAATGACGATGTACACCGGCAGTGACGGTACGCACCGCCGCAGACGTGACCGCCATTTTCTATCTGTTCACTAACTTGATTCTTGATCTTCAACAGGAGAGGACCTACACTGCAAGTGCTGCTTTGACCTCAGTCTGGAAGCGACAATGGCTCGAGTGTCTGGGGAAAGGGCCCCTGCCTTCACTGTGAAGGAGTTGGAGAGACTCGTGGATGGGGTCCTCCCCCAGTACACGCTACTGTACGGTCCTCCAGACAAAAAAGTGAGTAAACTGTGAGCATGATGCGTGGGACATGAATGTACGGAGTGGTGTGGATGGAAGATACATGCTGTGGGGGGCTGATGCCTGCATGTGAGGATGGTGAGGGTATGTGTGACAGGGCATGGGTGGGAAATGGTAGCCAATGAGTATGACGAACCGGACGGGGGAGTAAGTTCCATTCATACTTTACCTTTCCTCTAGGTCAGCGCCCACCAGAAGAAGAGTATTTGGCGTGCCATCGCCAAGGAAGTGCGGACCCTGGGGGTCTATCATAGACGGAGCACCCACTGCCGCAAGAGATGGGAGGACCTGCGCCACTGGAGCAAGAAGACGGCGGAGGCCCAGCTGGGAATGGCCTCCCATCGTGGAAGGGAAGCTCATTGCACCATGACCCCCCTTATGTTCCAGATCCTGGTGGTGGCATATCCGGAGTTGGATGGGTGCTTGTGGGCATCAGAGCAGCCACAAGGGGGTGAGTACAGTCTCATTCAGCTGACTCTGGGCGCTTTACGAGGTGTCTGGGTGGGGGATGTGGGCTGTGAGTTCCCCTAGGCCAGGACGAACTTGGTCGGGTAGGTCCCTTGTTAGGCAGTGTAGGAGGCTGGACTGGCTTGTAGTGAGTACCAAGGGGTACTTGCACCTTGCACCAGGCCCAGTTATCCCTTATTAGTGTATAGGGTGTCTAGCAGCTTAGGCTGATAGATAATGGTAGCTTAGCAGAGCAGCTTAGGCTGAACTAGGAGACGTGTGAAGCTACTACAGTACCACCTAGTGTCATATGCACAATATCATAAGAAAACACAATACACAGTTATACTAAAAATAAAGGTACTTTATTTTTATGACAATATGCCAAAGTATCTTAGAGTGTACCCTCAGTGAGAGGATAGGAAATATACACAAGATATATGTACACAATACCAAAAATATGCAGTATAGTCTTAGAAAACAGTGCAAACAATGTATAGTTACAATAGGATGCAATGGGGACACATAGGTATAGGGGCAACACAAACCATATACTCCAAAAGTGGAATGCGAACCACGAATGGACCCCAAACCTATGTGACCTTGTATAGGGTCGCTGGGACTATTAGAAAATAGTGAGAGTTAGAAAAATAACCCTCCCAAGACCCTGAAAAGTGAGTCCAAAGTGCACTAACGTTCCCCTAAGGACAAAGAAGTTGTGTTAGAGGAATAATGCAGGAAAGACACAAACCAACAATGCAACAACGATGGATTTCCAATCTTGGGTACCTGTGGAACAAGGGGACCAAGTCCAAAAGTCACAAGCAAGTCGGAGATGGGCAGATGCCCAGGAAATGCCAGCTGTGGGTGCAAAGAAGCTTCTACTGGACAGAAGAAGCTGAGGTTTCTGCAGGAACGAAATAGGCTAGAGACTTCCCCTTTGGTGGGCAGATCCCTCTCGCCGTGGAGAGTCGTGCAAAAGTGTTTTCCCGCCGAAAGAACGCCAACAAGCCTTGCTAGCTGCAAATCATGCGGTTAGCGTTTTTGGATGCTGCTGTGGCCCAGGAGGGACCAGGAGGTCGCAAATTGGAACAGGAGGTAGAGGGGACGTCGAGCAAGACAAGGAGCCCTCTTAGCAGCAGGTAGCACCCGGATAAGTGCCAGAAACAGGCACTACGAAGATGCGTGAAACGGTGCTCACCCGAAGTCGCACAAAGGAGTCCCACGTCGCCGGAGACCAACTTAGAAAGTCGTGCAATGTAGGTTAGAGTGCCGTGGACCCAGGCTTGGCTGTGCACAAAGGATTTCCGCCGGAAGTGCACAGGGGCCGGAGTAGCTGCAAAAGTCGCGGTACCCAGCAATGCAGTCTAGCGAGGTGAGGCAAGGACTTACCTCCACCAAACTTGGACTGAAGAGTCACTGGACTGTGGGAGTCACTTGGACAGAGTTGCTGGATTCGAGGGACCTCGCTCGTCGTGCTGAGAGGGGACCCAAGGGACCGGTAATGCAGCTTTTTGGTGCCTGCGGTTGCAGGGGGAAGATTCCGTCGACCCACGGGAGATTTCTTCGGAGCTTCTAGTGCAGAGAGGAGGCAGACTACCCCCACAGCATGCACCACCAGGAAAACAGTCGAGAAGGCGGCAGGATCAGCGTTACAGAGTTGCAGTAGTCGTCTTTGCTACTATATTGCAGGTTTGCAGGCTTCCAGTGCGGTCAGCAGTCGATTCCTTGGCAGAAGGTGAAGAGAGAGATGCAGAGGAACTCGGATGAGCTCTTGCATTCGTTATCTAAAGTTTCCCCAGAGACAGAGACCCTAAATAGCCAGAAAAGAGGGTTTGGCTACTTAGGAGAGAGGATAGGCTACTAACACCTGAAGGAGCCTATCAGAAGGAGTCTCTGACGTCACCTGGTGGCACTGGCCACTCAGAGCAGTCCAGTGTGCCAGCAGCACCTCTGTTTCCAAGATGGCAGAGGTCTGGAGCACACTGGAGGAGCTCTGGACACCTCCCAGGGGAGGTGCAGGTCAGGGGAGTGGTCACTCCCCTTTCCTTTGTCCAGTTTCGCGCCAGAGCAGGGCTAAGGGGTCCCCTGAACCGGTGTAGACTGGCTTATGCAGAATTGGGCACATCTGTGCCCAAGAAAGCATTTCCAGAGGCTGGGGGAGGCTACTCCTCCCCTGCCTTCACACCATATTCCAAAGGGAGAGGGTGTAACACCCTCTCTCAGAGGAAGTCCTTTGTTCTGCCATCCTGGGCCAGGCCTGGCTGGACCCCAGGAGGGCAGATGCCTGTCTGAGGGGTTGGCAGCAGCAGCAGCTGCAGTGAAACCCCAGGAAGGGCAGTTTGGCAGTACCAGGGTCTGTGCTACAGAGCACTGGGATCATGGTATTGTGCAAACTATGCCAGGATGGCATAGAGGGGGCAATTCCATGATCATAGACATGTTACATGGCCATATTCGGAGTTACCATTGTGAAGCTACATATAGGTAGTGACCTATATGTAGTGCACGCGTGTAATGGTGTCCCCACACTCACAAAGTCCGGGGAATTGGCCCTGAACAATGTGGGGGCACCTTGGCTAGTGCCAGGGTGCCCTCACACTAAGTAACTTTGCACCTAACCTTTACCAGGTAAAGGTTAGACATATAGGTGACTTATAAGTTACTTAAGTGCAGTGTAAAATGGCTGTGAAATAACGTGGACGTTATTTCACTCAGGCTGCAGTGGCAGGCCTGTGTAAGAATTGTCAGAGCTCCCTATGGGTGGCAAAAGAAATGCTGCAGCCCATAGGGATCTCCTGGAACCCCAATACCCTGGGTACCTCAGTACCATATACTAGGGAATTATAAGGGTGTTCCAGTAAGCCAATGTAAATTGGTAAAATTGGTCACTAGCCTGTCAGTGACAATTTGAAAGAAATGAGAGAGCATAACCACTGAGGTTCTGATTAGCAGAGCCTCAGTGAGACAGTTAGTCACTACACAGGTAACACATTCAGGCACACTTATGAGCACTGGGGCCCTGGAGAACAGGGTCCCAGTGACACATACAACTAAAACAACATATATACAGTGAAAAATGGGGGTAACATGCCAGGCAAGATGGTACTTTCCTACACAACCCCCCCCAAACGAAGGACAATAAGACTAGCCATGACCTGATGAGTCTTCATTGTCTAAGTGGAAATATCTGGAGAGTCCATCTGCATTGGAGTGGCTACTCCCAAGTCTATGTTCCACTGTATAGTCCATTCCCTGTAGGGATATGGACCACCTCAGCAATTTAGGATTTTCACCTTTCATTTGTTTTAGCCAAAGTAGAGGTTTGTGGTCTGTCTGAACAATGAAGTGAGTGCCAAACAGGTATGGCCTTAACTTCTTCAGTGCCCAGACCACAGCAAAGGCCTCCCTCTCAATGGCAGACCAACGCTTTTCTCTAGGGGTCAACCTCCTACTAATAAAAGCAACAGGTTGATCCTGGCCCTCAGAATTAAGTTGTGATAGGACTGCCCCTACTCCTAATTCAGATGCATCAGTTTGGACATAGAATTTTTTAGCTTATCAAGGGCTTTTCAGGACAGGTGCAGAGCACATGGCCTGCTCCAGCTCCTCAAAAGCTTTCTGACAGTTTGCTGTCCATAATACCTTTTTAGGCATTTTCTTGGATGTGAGGTCATTAAGAGGGGCTGCAATGGAGCCATAGTTCTTAATGAACCTCCTGTAATACCCAGTGAGGCCTAGGAAGGCTCTCACCTGAGTCTGAGTAGTAGGGGGAACCCAATCAATAATTGTTTGGATTTTCCCCTGAAGTGGTGCAATCTGTTCCCCACCAACAAGGTGTCCCAGATAAACCACCTTACCCTGCCCTATCTGGCACTTTGAAGCCTTGATAGTGAGGCCTGCCTTTTGCAGGGCCTCCAAAACTTTCCATATGTGGACCAGGTGATCATCCCAGCTGGAGCTAAAGACAGCTATATCGTCCAAATATGCTGCACTGAAAGCCTCCAGCCCTTGCAGGACTGTGTTCACCAACCTTTGAAAAGTGGCAGGTGCATTTTTCAAACCAAAAGGCATTACAGTAAACTGGTAATGGCCTCCAATGGTTGAAAATGCAGTTTTAGGTTTAGCATCTTCTGACAATTTGATCTGCCAATACCCTGCAGTCAAATCAAAAGTGCTTAGATACTTGACAGATGCCAGTGTATCTATGAGCTCATCTGCCCTGGGTATAGGGTGAGCATCAGTTTTGGTTACCACGTTGAGACCTCTATAGTCTACACAAAACCGCATTTCCTTCTTTCCATCTTTGGAATGGGGTTTTGGTACAAGTACCACAGGAGAAGCCCATGGACTTTCAGAGTGCTCAACCACTCCTAGTTCTAACATTTTCTGGACCACTTGCTTTATGCAGTCCCTGACATGGTCAGGCTGCCTATAGATCTTACTTTTGACAGGTAAACTGTCTCCAGTATCTATAGTGTGCTCACACCAAGAAGTGGTACCTGGCACAGTAGAGAAGAGTTCAGAAAACTGACCCAGGAGATTTATGCAATGGTCTTTCTGCTCAGCAGTAAAACAATCAGCCAAAACTACACCTTCCACAAGAGCATCTTGTTCTGTGGAAGAGAAGAGATCAGGTAGAGGATCACTGTCTTCTTCCTGTCCCTCATCAGTTGCCATGAGCAGGGTGAGATCAGCCCTGTCATAGTAGGGTTTCAGGCGGTTTACATGGAGTACCCTAAGGGGACTCCTTGCAGTGCCTAAGTCAACTAAATAGGTGACTTCACCCTTTTTCTCAACAATTGTGTGGGGACCACTCCATTTATCTTGGAGTGCTCTTGGGGCCACAGGCTCCAAGACCCACACTTTCTGCCCTGGTTGGTACTGAACCAAAACAGCCTTCTGATCATGCCATTGCTTCTGGAGCTCTTGGCTGGCCTGAAGGTTTTTGCTGGCCTTTTTCATGTACTCAGCCATCCTTGATCTGAGGCCAAGTACATAATCCACAATATCCTGCTTAGGAGCTTTTAAAGGTTGTTCCCAACCCTCCTTTACAAGTGTGAGTGGACCCCTAACAGGGTGTCCAAAAAGATGTTCAAAGGGGCTGAAGCCCACTCCTTTCTGGGGTACCTCCCTGTAGGCAAAAAGGAGGCATGGTAGAAGGATATCCCATCTCCTGCTGAGTTTTTCAGGGAGACCCATAATCATGCCTTTGAGAGTTTTATTAAATCTCTCCACCAGTCCATTTGTTTGTGGATGATAGGGTGTTGTGAACTTGTAAGTTACACCACACTCCTTCCACATGGCCTTTAAGTATGCAGACATGAAATTGCTTCCACTGTCTGATACTACTTCCTTTGGGAAGCCCACCCTGGAAAATATTCCCAGGAGGGCCTTTGCCACTGCAGGTGCTGTAGTGGTCCTTAAAGGAATAGCTTCAGGATATCTTGTGGCATGGTTCACTACCACCAAGATAAACCTATTGCCTGAAGCAGTAGGAGGGTCAAGGGGGCCAACTATGTCAACCCCTACCCTTTCAAAGGGAACCCCAACCACAGGCAGTGGGATAAGGGGTGCCTTTGGGGTGCCACCTGTCTTGCCACTGGCTTGACAGGTTTCACAGGACTTACAAAATTCTTTTGTGTCCTCAGACATCCTAGGCCAATGAAACAAGGGGACAAGCCTGTCCAAAGTTTTCATTTGTCCTAGATGCCCAGCTAGGGGAATGTCGTGGGCTAGAGTTAGGAGGAACTTTTTGTACTCCTGAGGAATCACTAATCTCCTGGCAGCTCCAGGTTTAGGATCCCTATGCTCAGTGTACAAGAGGTTGTCCTCCCAGTAAACTCTGTGAGAGTCACTGACATCCCCATTAGCCTGTTTGACAGCTTGCTGTCTTAGACCCTCTAATGTGGGACAGGTTTGCTGTGCCACACTCAGCTCCTCTCTGGCAGGCCCCCCTTCACCCAAAAGCTCAGCAGTGTCTGCTTCCAGCTCCACTGGTGTAGGTTCTGCACAGGGAGGGAATTCTTCTTCCTCAGAAGTTGAATCCACTGTAGAGGGAGGGATAGTAGGAAGTGGTTTGCTTCTACTAGCCCTAGCTTTAGGGAGCACTTGGTCCATTGTTCCAGGATCCAAGCTTCCCTGTCCTTTTTGCTTTTTGGCCTGAGCCCTTGTCAAAGCAAAAATATGCCCTGGGATGCCCAGCATTGCTGCATGGGCCTCCAACTCCACATCTGACCAAGCTGATGTCTCCAAATCATTTCCTAGTAGACAGTCTACAGGTAAATATGTGGCTACCACAACTTTCTTTGGACCAGTAACCCCCCCCCCCAGTTGAAATTAACAATAGCCATGGGGTGGCTAAGTGTGTTGTTGTGAGCATCGGTTACTTGGTACTGGTGACCAAGTAGGTGTTGTTCAGGGTGGACCAGTTTCTCTATGACCATAGTCACACTGGCTCCAGTGTCCCTGTAGGCCTGAACCTCAACACCATTTATTAGGGGTAGCTGCTTGTACTTATCCATATTAAGGGGACAAGCAACTAAGGTGGCTAAATCAATAGCCCCCTCAGAGACTAACACAGCCTCTGTGGCCTCCCTAACAAGGCCAACCCCAACTAAGTTACCAATAGTGAGCCCAGCTACTCCCTTGGATTGGCTATTAGTAGGTTTGCTCCCACCACCACTGCTATTAGTAGGGACACTAGGTGTAGCAGTAGGGGTTGTAGTGGTAGGAGGCTTGGTGCTTTTCTTTGGACAACTGGGATCTGTTGTCCAATGGCCTTTTATTTTACATAAATAGCACCATGGTTTCTTTTCCTTGTTTTGATTAGAAGAGGATTTGGGCCCACCACCCCCACCAGAGTGTTTTTGTGGGCCTGATGAAGACTCATTTTTAGATTTGTCCCCACCCTTGTCAGAAGACTTACCATCCTTCTTGTTGCCATCTTTGTCACCCCCTGTATGAACTTTTCTGTTCACCCTTGTTCTGACCCATTTGTCTGCCTTCTTTCCCAATTCTTGGGGAGAGGTCAGATCAGAGTCCACCAAGTACTGGTGCAACAAATCAGACACACAATTATTAAGAATATGCTCTCTCAGGATCAAGTTATACAGGCTGTCATAATCAGTAACTTTACTGCCATGTAACCACCCCTCCAAGGCCTTCACTGAATGGTCAATGAAATCAACCCAGTCTTGTGAAGACTCCTTTTTGGTCTCTCTGAACTTTATCCTGTATTGTTCAGTGGTTAAGCCATAACCATCCAGGAGTGCATTCTTAAGAACTTTGTAATCATTAGCTTCATTTTCTTTGACAGTAAGGAGCCTATCCCTACCTTTACCACTAAATGATAGCCATAGGATAGCAGCCCACTGCCTTTGAGGGACATCCTGTACAACACAGGCCCTCTCAAGTGCAGCAAACCACTTGTTAATGTCATCCCCCTCCTTATAAGGGGGAACTATCTTGTGCAGATTCCTGGAATCATGCTCTTTTGCAGGATGACTATGGGGAATACTGCTGCTGCCACCATGGGTTTCTAAACCCAGTTTCTGTCTCTCCTTCTCTACTTCTAAGGTCTGTCTCTCCAAATCCAGCTGTTGCTTCTTGAGCTTCAGTCTGGTTTGTTCCACTCTCAATCTATTGAGCTCCCTTTCTAACAATCTGTCATCAGGGTGGGTGGGAGGGACATGTCTTGAAACAGAAGTATGGTGAGAATGGACGGAAGGAGACCTGTCCCTTACAGAGGGCACCCTAACAGCTTGGCTAACAGAAACATCAGTACCACTGTGGTGAGAATAAATGCTTTTGCTATGATGTGAGACAACACTATTTGTATGGTGTGGCTCTCCATCATTACCAACTATGCTAGACTGTCTAGTAATGGGCAGGCTAGGGAGTTTCTTTCCTGAATCTTTTCCTAGGGGAGTCCCTGGATCAGATTGGGAACCATTAGCTGCTTTTTCTACAGATGGGGCACTTCTAGCCTTATCCTGTTCTCTAAGCATGTTAAGTAACAGTTCCAAGGAAGGATTCTTCCCTACACTCAAACCTCTCTCTATACAGAGACTCCTTGCTCCTTTCCAGCTAAGGTGGTCATATGCAAGTTTGGACAGATCAACATTTTGGCCTGTGCCAGACATTTTTAGAGAGAGTTAAAGTGATAGAAAAAGAGAAAAAAGTTTGTCAGAGCTTTTAGAAAGACAGAGAAAAAAAACTTTTAAAACTTTTTAGAACTTTTTGAAAGTTTAGAAGTACTTTTCAGCACTTTAGAAAAGAGTGAAAAGAGGAAATGCAAAACTTTTTAGCACTGTGTACACACACTGACCTTGTTTTCTATATTTTTCTCTTATGAAAAGTACAATGACAAGAGTGGTAAGTAGTCTCAAAGCACTTATCCCACCGTTGCACAACCAATGTAGGAGGCTGGACTGGCTTGTAGTGAGTACCAAGGGGTACTTGCACCTTGCACCAGGCCCAGTTATCCCTTATTAGTGTATAGGGTGTCTAGCAGCTTAGGCTGATAGATAATGGTAGCTTAGCAGAGCAGCTTAGGCTGAACTAGGAGACGTGTGAAGCTACTACAGTACCACCTAGTGTCATATGCACAATATCATAAGAAAACACAATACACAGTTATACTAAAAATAAAGGTACTTTATTTTTATGACAATATGCCAAAGTATCTTAGAGTGTACCCTCAGTGAGAGGATAGGACATATACACAAGATATATGTACACAATACCAAAAATATGCAGTATAGTCTTAGAAAACAGTGCAAACAATGTATAGTTACAATAGGATGCAATGGGGACACATAGGGATAGGGGCAACACAAACCATATACTCCAAAAGTGGAATGCGAACCACGAATGGACCCCAAACCTATGTGACCTTGTAGAGGGTCGCTGGGACTATTAGAAAATAGTGAGAGTTAGAAAAATAACCCTCCCCAAGACCCTGAAAAGTGAGTGCAAAGTGCACTAACGTTCCCCTAAGGACAAAGAAGTCGTGTTAGAGGAATAATGCAGGAAAGACACAAACCAACAATGCAACAATGATGGATTTCCAATCTTGGGTACCTGTGGAACAAGAGGACCAGGTCCAAAAGTCACAAGCAAGTCGGAGATGGGCAGATGCCCAGGAAATGCCAGCTGTGGGTGCAAAGAAGCTTCTACTGGACAGAAGAAGCTGAGGTTTCTGCAGGAACGAAAAGGGCTAGAGACTTCTCCTTTGGTGGACGGATCCCTCTCGCCGTGGAGAGTTGTGCAGAAGTGTTTTCCCGCCGAAAGAACGCCAACAAGCCTTGCTAGCTGCAAATCGTGCGGTTAGCGTTTTTGGATGCTGCTGTGGCCCAGGAGGGACCAGGAGGTCGCAAATTGGACCAAGAGGTAGAGGGGACGTCGAGCAAGACAAGGTGCCCTCTTAGCAGCAGGTAGCACCCGGAGAAGTGCCAGAAACAGGCACTACAAGGATGCGTGAAACGGTGCTCACCCGAAGTCGCACAAAGGAGTCCCACGTCGCCGGAGACCAACTTAGAAAGTCGTGCAATGCAGGTTAGAGTGCCGTGGACCCAGGCTTGGCTGTGCACAAAGGATTTCCGCCGGAAGTTCACAGGGGCCGGAGTAGCTGCAAAAGTCGCGGTTCCCAGTAATGCAGTCTAGCGAGGTGAAGCAAGGACTTACCTCCACCAAACTTGGACTGAAGAGTCACTGGCCTGTGGGAGTCACTTGGACAGAGTTGCTGGATTCGAGGGACCTCGCTCGTCGTGCTGAGAGGGGACCCAAGGGACCGGTAATGCAGCTTTTTGGTGCCTGCGGTTGCAGGGGGAAGATTCCGTCGACCCACGGGAGATTTCTTCGGAGCTTCTAGTGCAGAGAGGAGGCAGACTACCCCCACAGCATGCACCACCAGGAAAACAGTCGAGAAGGCGGCAGGATCAGCGTTACAGAGTTGCAGTAGTCGTCTTTGCTACTATGTTGCAGGTTTGCAGGCTTCCAGCGCGGTCAGCAGTCGATTCCTTGGCAGAAGGTGAAGAGAGAGATGCAGAGGAACTCGGATGAGCTCTTGCATTCATTATCTAAAGTTTCCCCAGAGACAGAGACCCTAAATAGCCAGAAAAGAGGGTTTGGCTACTTAGGAGAGAGGATAGGCTACTAACACTTGAAGGAGCCTATCAGAAGGAGTCTCTGACGTCACCTGGTGGCACTGGCCACTCAGAGCAGTCCAGTGTGCCAGCAGCACCTCTGTTTCCAAGATGGCAGAGGTCTGGAGCACACTGGAGGAGCTCTGGACACCTCCCAGGGGAGGTGCAGGTCAGGGGAGTGGTCACTCCCTTTTCCTTTGTCCAGTTTCGCGCCAGAGCAGGGCTAAGGGGTCCCCTGAACCGGTGTAGACTGGCTTATGCAGAATTGGGCACATCTG
This sequence comes from Pleurodeles waltl, assembly GCF_031143425.1. Lineage (NCBI taxonomy): Eukaryota > Metazoa > Chordata > Amphibia > Caudata > Salamandridae > Pleurodeles > Pleurodeles waltl. Next base: position 1,503,962,455 of record NC_090446.1, on the reverse strand, counting down.
TGCCCAAGAAAGCATTTCCAGAGGCTGGGGGAGGCTACTCCTCCCCTGCCTTCACACCATTTTCCAAAGGGAGAGGGTGTAACACCCTCTCTCAGAGGAAGTCCTTTGTTCTGCCATCCTGGGCCAGGCCTGGCTGGACCCCAGGAGGGCAGATGCCTGTCTGAGGGGTTGGCAGCAGCAGCAGCTGCAGTGAAACCCCAGGAAGGGCAGTTTGGCAGTACCAGGGTCTGTGCTACAGACCACTGGGATCATGGGATTGTGCCAACTATGCCAGGATGGCATAGAGGGGGCAATTCCATGATCATAGACATGTTACATGGCCATATTCGGAGTTACCATTGTGAAGCTACATATAGGTAGTGACCTATATGTAGTGCACGCGTGTAATGGTGTCCCCGCACTCACAAAGTCCGGGGAATTGGCCCTGAACAATGTGGGGGCACCTTGGCTAGTGCCAGGGTGCCCTCACACTAAGTAACTTTGCACCTAACCTTTACCAGGTAAAGGTTAGACATTTAGGTGACTTATAAGTTACTTAAGTGCAGTGTAAAATGGCTGTGAAATAACGTGGACGTTATTTCACTCAGGCTGCAGTGGCAGGCCTGTGTAAGAATTGTCAGAGCTCCCTATGGGTGGCAAAAGAAATGCTGCAGCCCATAGGGATCTCCTGGAACCCCAATACCCTGGGTACCTCAGTACCATATACTAGGGAATTATAAGGGTGTTCCAGTAAGCCAATGTAAATTGGTAAAATTGGTCACTAGCCTGTCAGTGACAATTTGAAAGAAATGAGAGAGCATAACCACTGAGGTTCTGATTAGCAGAGCCTCAGTGAGACAGTTAGTCACTACACAGGTAACACATTCAGGCACACTTATGAGCACTGGGGCCCTGGAGAACAGGGTCCCAGTGACACATACAACTAAAACAACATATATACAGTGAAAAATGGGGGTAACATGCCAGGCAAGATGGTACTTTCCTACAGGCAGGCTCTGTGGCACTCTAACCCCAATAGTGGTAGTGGCCATCTACAACTAGTCAGCCTCCTGTTTGTTCCAGGTGTGCAGAAAATGGGGTTAGGCATAGTCCCCCATGGGCAGGTGATTTTCCTATGAACTGTTAATGCATGGCCTAGTGCATAAGGCTGCTCCCTGTGTGTTGTGTCCGCCAACAGTAGTGGTGCTACTGGCATTGACCATGTGTCTCCTCTGTCTTTCCCCCCTTTTTGTTTTGTCACCCTGTCCTTGTGTGCATTAGCATCATCTGGCGGAGGAGCAGTGGCACCGGAGCAGGAGGGAGCAGCAACCCACATGGCCCAGGAGGGTGAATGTATGGAGTCTGAAGGCACCAGTGGGACGGAGGGCGAGGGGAGCTCCATGACGGGGACAGGAGAGGACACCAGCGACATCGACTCCTCCTCTGATAGGACCTCCCTTGCGGTGGCGGGCACCTCTGTGCCCAACTCTGTGTAAAGCCGCCACCCCCCCACCAGCACCTCCCTCCCAGCAGCCCCTCACTATATTTCCCGTGCCTGCTTACCCAGGAGGGTGGGCATCTCCTTCTCCCCAGGCACCTCAGGCCCTGCCCCAGTCAGCCCTGCTGCCCTCAGTGAGGAGGCTATTGACCTCCTGAGATCCCTCACTGTTGGGCAGTCAACCATTTTGAATGCCACCCAGGGTGTCGAGAGGCATTTGCAGCAAACAAATGCATGCCTGGAGGGCATTCATTCTGGCGCGGCGGCCCAACAGAGAGCATTTCAGGCTCTGGCCTCAGCACTGATGGCAGCCATTGTCCCTGTGTCCAGCTTCCCCCTCCAACATCCACTACCCAGACCCAATCCCCTCTACCTCAGCCATAAGCACCACACATCCCACAGGCACTCACACAAGCACCATCCCCATGCAGACACACCAACATCCACTGCCTCCACTGTGTCCCCCTCCTCCACGTCCTCCACCTCCATCCCAGTCTCGTCTCCACTCACATCTGCATGCACTACATCCTTAGCCACTACCTCCATCACCAGCACGCCCATCACTACACACCGCTCACGTGCAATCACCACCCCCACTACCATTCACACGTCCCCTGTGTCCTCTCCCAGTGTGTCTGTGAGCCCTCCTCCCAAAGTACACAAACGCTGGCACACACCCACTCAACAGCCATCCACCTCACAACAGCCTCAAACCCATGCACCTTCACCCAAACTCAGCAGACTTACACCTCCTACAACCACTACCTCTTCCTCCACTCCCAAACCCCCTCCATCTTCCCATCCCAGTGTGCCTAAAAAACTTTTCCTGGCTACCATTGACCTCTTCCCTACACCTCCCCCCATCCTTCCCGTAGGGCCAGGTTGTCTAGAGCCCAGACCAGCACCTCAGCCACCAAATCATCGTCCACTGTGGTCCCTGCAAGTCCTGGAGGATCAAAGGGGGCAACCATCAGGGCTGCCAGTGTGCCACCTACTGAAGCCAAGGACCACCCTATTCCGCCACCTGCCAAGGTAAAGAAGGGGCCAGCATATAGAAGAGAAAAGCCGCACCACCCACCCAGCAAGGCCTCATCCAGAACCAAAGAGGACAGTGACAAGGTCCCAGCAGCGACTTCCAAGGTGGGGAAGGGACACAAGAGGAAAGGAAAGTCACCTCAGGGCACGGGGCCTCTGGGTGAGGGACTGGTGACCCCCATTTCTGAAGACAGCCCAGCAACCTGTACTGCAGTGAGCACCACCACAACAATCGCCACCTGCACCGCCACCAGCACGGCAGCTGCCACAACTACAGTCACCAGCATCATCCCCAGTGGGCAGCCTTCTGAGGCTGCAGGAGACGGCCTGGTGTCTCCCTCTGCTACTACAGACACCTGCACCACGGGCACCACCGCCAGCGTCTTCCCCACAGACACCACTGCAGCCGCCGCCACCTGCCCCGCGGTGTGCCCAGCCAGTGCCACTACACCGGACATCAGCAGCATCCCCAGTGGGAAGCCATCCAAGGCTGCAGGAGACATCCAGGACCCTTCACACACTACATGAGGCACCACCACCAGCACTGGCACTACCAGCAGTTTACAGCCTAAGTCGTCACAAGGTGGAGTGTGGCTCTGTCTCCATGGAGTATCATGCTACCTGTTCCCTGCACATCTTGTGGCTCAGACACCCAGGTGAGGGAATGGGAACTGCCACACCCCTGGTGCAGCATCACTGGGCACCAAGCCCCCTCCAGAACCAGTGGAGAAAAGCATCCACTAACCCAGTCCTTGGCAGGATGAAGCACTCTGGGCACCAATCCCCCTCCAGAACCAGTGGAGAAAAGTATCCACTCACCCAGTCCTTGGCAGGATGAAGCACTCTGGGCACAAAGTCCCCTCCAGAACCAGTGGAAGACGCCACCCACTAGAGAGACTGTGGCTTTGCACTCCCCAGGAGCAAGAAGTGGGCAAACCACCCACTTGAGACACTTGAGAGGCTGTGGCTTTGTACTCCCCAGGACCAAGCAGTGGGCAAACCACCCACTTGAGAGACTTGAGAGACTGTGGCTTTGCACTCCCCAGGAGCATGCAGTGGGCAAACCACCCACTTGAGAGACTTGAGAGGCTGTGGCTTTGCACTCCCCAGGACTAAGCAGTGGGCAAACCACCCACTTGGGAGACTTGAGAGACTGTGGCTTTGCACTCCCCAGGAGCAAGCAATGGGCATGGAGCCCCCTCTAGGAGCAGTGGCGTCGTCCCATCATCCGGCTGAGGTGCCCCCGCCCCTTCCCCCTGTGGTGCCTGTTTTTTTTCCGACCTGATGCCCCTGCAGTGTTCTCTCCGTTTTGAGGCAGGTGTCATGTGTGGGCTTCGCCCACGCTTTTTGGGACCAGTGGTCAACGGATATTTAATGGGACAGTGTACAGACTTGTGTACTTGCTATAAATATTTGTATATACTGATGATTTAAAGTTATCTTGGGGTATCTGATTGTTCGAATATTACACTTGTTAAACTCATTTAATTTGTTCCTTGCGTTCTTCCAGGGGGTGATGGGGTGAATCTGTGATGTGATTGGATATGTGTGTTTGTGTTGTTGTGGGTGAGGGGGGGGATGTTACATGCGTGTGTCACTCTCTTTTCCCTCCTCCCCTCCCTGGTGTGCTAGGTGCAGTACTCACTGTCATCTTCGCCCCCATCTTTGATGTTCCTGGTAGATGAGGAGGTAGACCAGCATCAGCAGGACCTGTAACTCGGGCTCCATGGCGGTGTGGTTCTTCCTTGAGTGTCGAGAGGTGAATGGTTTCCTTTCTGTGTACTGTTTCTGCTGTGCTTTTGATGGCGTTGGTACCGCCCTAGAAAAGCTGGCGGATTAGTGCCTTGTAATAGTGTGGGCGAAACATTGTCTTCCGCCTGTCTGTTGGCGGTTACCGATGCGGTGTTTGTTTTTACTGCCGTGTTGGTTGGAGTGTTAAAGTGGCTGTCTGTGTTGGTGGTTTCCTCCATGGATGTAATTCCATTTCTTTTTCCGCCGGCCTGTTGGCAGTATTACTGCTGCTTTGTCACCGACCGCCAGGGTTGTAATGAGGGCCCATATGTGTTTAAACTTTCAGTGAGCGATGTAATAATACCCAGAGTTGTTTCTGATGACAGGGATGTGAAAACAGTTGATTCCATGATGACTGAATAGCAATATTTTACTATATTTGAAAGTGAAGATGTTTATTAATCTAAAGAGAATTATGGTGACATGTCTTGCTATAATTGTTATGGGCACCTTTTCATTCACAGAGCAAGTACCACCCAAAGAATGTTTTTAATATGCACACAATGGGAATATTGTCCAACTCCACCACAAAGGAGTTCTAAAACATATTCTGAAAATGTGCATATTTTTCTGGGCACAATGTTAAAAATGCGGAGTCATATTATTATAAATTGCCATCAGTGGAAAATGTACACATATTATTGACAGATACAAAATCCATTTATTCAGATTCCTTTGTTTCCCGATTGGCTATAGAAGGCTATGAATATTGGTTAAAGTCGATTGACTTGAAAAGCGTGTGGGGAACTAGAAATTGTCAAATGAGGGGGAAGGTGGCTTTGTTTAGAGCATGCCTGCTACCTGTTCAAATTATATTTTTAAATGAAACTTTACAACTTACTAGTTGTTTAGGCTTATCAAAGATTAAGGAATTGAATGCGCCCAGTATTCCTGCCCCTGCACGATTTTACAAATGGCAAAAGTATATAAATGCAACTGAAGACCAGCACGATGAATGGATCCAGAATGGCACGTTTAATGCTTCACTATCACGTGCTGGCGGGTGTTTATTGTGGCCAATAGATACCAATGGGTGTCTTAAACATTTAATAAACTCCTTGTGGGGTTTTAGAACAAATAGGCCAGACCATTGCTGTGTGTCATCCAAACATGCGGGTCTAGTAACAACATACAGTGTAGGAAAACTATGCCAGCAATGGTTGAAGAGTTCCTCACTAGATGCTGTTAGAGAACACCTCAGTCTCCTGTCTAATAACACTGACTTACAGGACTTCCTGTTAGGTCCCAGAAAACAACACAGAAAGAGCTTCTTATACGCAGCATGTAATGAAATTTGGAAGCTTTCCCAACCAGAAGCTGTTGCCCGGTTAAGGCAAATAGACCAGGAAAACTTACAGAAGGCATTAGCTGTTGTAGATAATGGGATTAATACCCTGTCTGACGGATATACACCTTAAACAACATGGTTTCTTCTGCAATAGACGTAATACAAAGTGATATGTCTTCTCTACACCATGGACAGAGTCAACTAAGGTCCATTATGCAGTTCGGTTGGACACTTCAAACATTGAATGCAGGTCGCGTTCCCTGACAACATGTTAGCGCAAGGGACATATTTTCCACATTTAATTTAACATGACAACTACAACTAATGGCTAAGAAAGAAGCGCCTTATGTCATGTTAAATATCGAAAAGTTAGAAAAGTTGCCTTTTACTGTGGCTGAAATACCATCTGCTGAGTAGTTAATACACGTGGTCATCAATCTGCCTATTTCAACACTCCAATGCACGTCCTGCTTAAAACACATTGCAGTAGGCAGATGTGAAAGGCTGGGATATAGTTACATTCATAAACTAGATTACTTATATGTAGTTCCCAACTGGAGTAAGTATGCACCAATTATATAAATATATATATATATATATATATATATATATATATATATATATATATATATATACATATATATATATATATATATATATATATATATATATATATATATAATATACAATCAGTAATAATTAGGAATTAGCATAGGAAACAACAACCATTGGAAGGAAATTGCACAAAAAAACTATGGCCCTAGGAGAGGGCCAAACCATATACTAAAATAGTGGAATGCGAAGTGAAGCTGTAGCAGGCTGGCCTGGTTTGTAGTGGGTACTTAAGGTACACCTTATACTAGGTCCAGTTATCCCTAATTAGTGAAATGTAGGCAGTGCTCTAGCAGCTTAGGCTGTTAAAAGAGCACCCCAAGCTAACTAGGAGACATGCAAAGCTCCTGCAGTACCACTATAGTTACACAGTACTTATACACAATAAAAGGCAATTCTCAGTGTTACCAAAAATAAAGGTACTTTATTTTACTGACACAAGGCCAAAAATATCTTAGAGGCAATACCTCCTTTTGAAGGTAAGTATTATACACAATATTTACACTAGTAACCAAAATCAGGTAAGTAAACAGTCATAGAATAAGGCAAACAGTAGAATATACAATAGATTGCAATAGGCCTAGGGGCAACACAAACCATATACTTAAATAGTGGAATGTGAATGTCGAATTCCCCCCTAGGCAAGTGTAGTGTGTAGAGGGGTGCTGGGAGTGTAGGGAACCACCAAAGGTAAGGAAAGTACCCCACCCCTGAGCCCAGGAAAGCAGGAGTAAAGTACAGCAAGTTTCCTCAGAACACACTACAAGTTGTGGTGAAGAATTATGCAAGAACCAAGCAAGACTGCAAGGAACCAGCAATGGATTCATGGACCTGAAGACCTGTGGAGAGAGGAGACCAAGTCCAGAAGTCGATGAAGAGTCCAGGAAGAACAGGAGCCCCTGCCCACCTAGAAGAAAGTAGAAAAGTGGATTCTCCGGTTGGAAGAAAAGTTTAGAAATGCACCAAAGAAGATAACTGCAGGTGCCTGCTTGGTGCAAGAGATGTCCCACGTTGAGTTGTTGGATGCAGGCTGTTTACGACACTGGATTCCACCAACAAGCCTTGGTTCATTCAAGTACACGGTTAGCGTCAAATAGGAGCTGCCTGGACCCAGAAGGGACCTGAGGGTCTCAACTCCGACAGAGGAGCCAGAGGGGGCTCTCAGCACTTCAGAGAGCCCGCAGAAGACCAGGCAGCACCCAAGGGAGTCCCAGAACATGGGGACAAAGGAGATGCAAAGTGCGGTCGTTGCAGCACTACACTAGAGGGTCCCACGCCGCCAGAGAACAAATCAAAGAGCTGTGCGTCGCAGGATGGAGTGATGGGGACCTGGGCTATGCTGTGCATGAAGAACGTTTGGAAGAAGTGCACAGAAGTCCAAGGAGCTGCAGAAGGCGCGGTCTACAGGGGTGCTGTCGCAGCACAGGGAGGCAAGCTCTTACCTCCACCAAATTTGGACAGCTGGCCCTTTGGGCAGTCTGGGTCACTTTGGTCCAGCACCTGTGTTCCAGGGATCAGGCTTGTTGACAGGAGAGGAGTCCCAGAATCCCGGTTGTCGTCGCAGAAAGGTGCCTGCGGAAGCAGGGAAGTGACTCCGTCACTCCACAGGAGATTCCTTCGGTTCTTCTGGTGCATCGTGAAGACAGGCAGATCTCAGAGCGTGCACACCTAGGAAACTGTTGCAATTGCTGGCTGGAGCTGATATGTTGTTGCATTTAAAGCGGTTCCTGGAGCAGTCTGCGTTTATCTGACGGTCAGAAGCTGAAGCAGAGGAGTCCTGGAGGAGTCTTGCAAACCAAATCCGAGGAAACACCCAGAGGAGAAACCCTAAATAGCCCTGAGAGGGGGATTGGCTACCTACCCAGGTATGCACCTATCAGGAGGGGTCTCTGGTGTTACCTGCTGGCACTGGCCACTCAGAGGTCTCCAGAGGGTCCCCACACCTTGGAATCCAAGATGGCTAACGCCAGGGACACTCTGGAGGAACTCTGGGCACCACCCCTGGGGTGGGGATGGACAGGGGAGTGGTCACTCCCCTTTCCTTTATCCAGTTTCGCACCAGAGCAGGGACTGCGTGTCCCTGAACCGGTGTAGACTGGATGATGCAAGGAGGGCACAGTTTGTGCCCTTCAAAGCATTTCAAGAATCTCTGGGAGGCTACCCCTCCTATGCCTGTAACTCCTGTTTCCAATCTTCGAGGGTGTAACACCCCTCTCCGAAAGGAAATTCATTGTTCTGCCGTCCTGGGATTGAGCTGCTCAATCCCCAGGAGGGCAGAAACTTGTCTGTGAGGTGGCAGCATCTGGGGCTGCAGTGGAAACCTCAGTGAGCTGGTTTAGCAGTACTGGGGATCCACGGTGGAGCCCCCAAGGTGCATGGGATTGGCCCCCCCATACCAAATGTGGATTGGGGGGTCAATCCCATGATCTTAGACACCTCACATGGCTATATTCGGAGTTAGCATTGTGAAGCTACATATATGTATTAAAATATATGTAGTGTACACTTATAATGGTGTCCCAGCAATCACGAAGTCCGTGGAATTGGCCCTGGACAATGTGGGGGCACCTTTACTAGTGTAAGGATGCCCTCACACACAGTAACCTTGCACTTAGCCTTCAGTAAATGAAGGTTAGACATATAGGTGACTTATCCGTTACCTGGTGCAGTGAAAAATGGCTGTGAAATAGTGTGCGCACTATTTCACTCAGGCTGCAGTGGTAGTCCTGAAGAAAGGTTTGTATGAGCTCCTTATGGGTGCCAAAAGAAATGCTGCAGCCCACAAGGATCTCCTGGAACCCCAGTGCCCTGGCTACTTAGGTACCACATACTAGGGACTTATAAGAGGGGTCCAGTGTGCCAATAAGAATTGGAATATGGAGTCACTGAACTATAGTGACGAATTTGGTACAGAGGGAGAGCATAAGTACTGAAGTTCTGGTTAGCAGAACTCCAGTGACAGTCATGCTTACTGGCAAAACACATAGGCCACATACTATGAGCAATGGGGTCCTAGCTTGCAGGACACCCAGTGAACAGTAAGAACACACTGACAAACAGGCCAAAAATGGGGGTAACCATGCTAGAAAGAAGCTACTTTCTCACAGAAGCCTCCCACCCAAGGATATGGAGTAGCTAGAGGGGAGCTGGAAGAACTCAGGACCCCAAGAGTACCTAAGTGACCCCCGGTGACCAGGAGAGAAGAGGTAAGTACCTGGTCTTCCCAAGGACTAACAAGAGGACTTATGAAAAAGAACATGACCATACCAGAGGAACCCAAAGGTGGATTCTGGAAGAAGAGGACCTGCAAATGAAGGGGACAGAGTCCAGTCCATGATGGAGTGTCCAGACGGGGCAGTAGCCACTACCCACCCTTCTATGGATGAAGATCCAGGTCGACAGAGCAAGAAGGGGATCAGCTGTGGAGCCCAGGAGACGCAGAGAAGTCCTTCAAGCTGTGCAGGTGATGTCCCACATCAGTCCCTGGTTCGCAGATGGTCGGTAGTTAGGAGCACCACCAACAAGCCTTGGCAAATGCAAGATGGAACAAAAGGAGAGTTGCAAGGCTGAAGAAAACAAGCAAGGTCCAGGGGACTCAACCCTTGGAGGGGAGTCCGGGTTGACTCTCAGCAGTTGGGAGAGCTAGCAGAAGCAGTCTCAGCCCCCACAGGCAACGCACTGGCAGCAGGCAGTTAGGTTGCAGTGAGGCCCAATCACCACACCTGGACAGGAGCCCCACCCCACTGGAGCAGCAGAGGAGAGACTGTTCTTGCAAGGATGCCAGGGATACTCGGAGCCTGAAGATCCCCTGGAGCAGAAGCCTTGTTTGCTGCAAGAGTTGCAGTGCAGAGGGGTACTGTCCTGAAAGGCAAGGCAAGGGCTCACCGTCTCCCAAAATGGACAGAGGGCAGAGAGGGAACACTCCAGACCTCTACCTGTGTTGCAGGATCCATGCAGTGCCAGAGGAGGGCAGATCTATGCAGCCAGACATCATTGCTGTAGGTGCCTGCAGATGCAGGGGAGTGACTCCTTCACTCCATGGGCGATTCCTTCTTGCTTCTGGGTGCAGCTGAAGTCTTGCCATCCCCAGAGGATGCACAACCGGGGAAATGTTGCAGTTGCTGGGAGGAGCCAGGGAAACTATGTTGCAGGGCAAGATCGTCTGAGAAGTTGCAGTCTTGTCAGTTCCTGAATTGTCCAGTTGTGGTTCCGGTGACCAGGAGCAGAAGTAGACTATGCAGAAGAGTCCTGGTGGAGTGTTGCATGCCGAATCTGGGGACCCACCCACAAGGGAGTCTCTAATTAGCACTAAAAGGGTGTTTGGTCACTTTGCACAGTCACCACCTATCAGAGGGGGTCACTGATGTCACCTTCCTGACCTGGCCACTCAGATGCTCCCAGGGGCCTCTGCACATCTTGATTTAAAGATAGCAGAATCAAGTGGCCACCTGTAGGAGCTCTGGGCACCACCCATGGGGTAGTTATGGACAGGGGAGTGGTCACTCCCATTTCCTTTGTCAAGTCTTGCGACAGAGCAGGGACTAAGGGTCCCTGGACTCTTGCAAACAGGGTTATGCAAGGAGGGCACCAATTGTGCCCTTCAAAGCAAACCAGTTGCTTGGGGAGGCTACCCCTCCCCAGCCTTGTAACACCTATATCCAAGGGAGAGGGCGTTGCCTCCCTCTCACACATGAAATCCTTTGTTCTGCCTTCCCCAGCCTGAGCTGCTCAAGCAGCAGGAGGGCAGAAACCTGTCTGAAGTGCTGCAGCAGTGCAGGCTGCCCGCAAAGTCTAGAAGGCTAGTAGGAGCAATACTGGGGGGTACTCTAAGGAGCCCCCAGAGTGCATGGAATCATACAATCAATAATTACATTAGTATTGGGGTATGATTCCGACATGTTTGATGCCAAATATGCCCAGGTTCGTAGTTACCATTATGTAGCTGGACACAGGTGAACCTGTAGCCAATACACATGGCTTCCCCGCGCTTACAAAGTCTAGTGCATTGGAACTGGAGTTCATGGGGCACCTCGGCTCATGCAGGGGTGCCCTCACACACAGGAAGCTGCACCCTGCCCTGTGGGCTAGGAAGGCCTACCATAGGGGTGACTTACAGTAACCTGCTGCAGTGACCAGCAGTGAAAGGGTGCATACACCTTTTCATGCAGGCTGCATTAGCAGGCCTGCAGAGATAGTTTGCATGGGCTCCCATGGGTGGCATAATACCTCCTGCAGCCCATGACGGCGGGCCCTGGTGTACCAATGTCCTGGGTACCCAAGTACCATTTACTAGGGACTTACAGGGGTACACCAGTATGCCAATTGTAGGGAGTAAAGGGAACAAAGCAACCAGATTTGGGGGAGAAAGCACAACCACTGGGATCCTGGGTAGCAGGATCCCAGTGAAAACAGTCTAAAGACACTGATAAACAGGCAAAACAAGGGGGTAACCATGGTAAAAAGATTGACTTTCCTAAATGTGTGATTCCTAAAGAGACCGTTAGGAAAAAGAGTCAGGTGATAAATAGTGGGTGTTGGCACCTAGTGACTGTTCTTGTCGCTTGTGCAGATCTCCATCTTTGGCCCTATCCATGTTGTGTATGTAACATAAGGAAAGGTAAGATTACCTATTTGCAAGACTGTTTTCCTGTTTTCAGAAAACCTGTTGTGTGATCCTGTTCTCAGGGATGGGATATGAACTGCAAGTTTCTTCTTTTGAAAACACTATGTAGAACCAACTTCATCCCAGGTGCAGGACAGTTGTTAAGGTCTCAGTACACTCCAGTTGCTGCGAAAAGTAGCACGGAGAGTTGAGACCAACTCGTCCTGTGGCCAGCCTCATCCGGTGTACCCCTGTCCCGACTTCTCCACTTCTGCGCTTCAGTCTACCACTCATACTTTGAAGGGGCAGTTGAAGAGAAGAGTGGTACCCAATCTGTGAAGCCAGAGCATTAGCACAAGAATAAATAAAGTAGATAGGCCCTTTTCAGCTCTTATGCTTATCCACCTCTCTCACCACTCAGAGGCAAAAGAAGCAGAGATACACCATTGACATCTGTGTTTGCCACACTGGACACATTAATGAGTGTGCCCCCTCCTCCTTCTGTGCTGTTTCACTTCCTGGAGGAGCACAAGCAGGTACCCATAGTTTTGGCACAGCCTGTCAAATTACAAGGGGTCGGTCTCCTCAGGAATCCTGCTGAAATTGCTACCACGGGGATTGCAGACTCTTCTGCACACAGATTGGATTCAAGCATGGATAATCACCCTCAAGCTCCTTTCTGATTAGGCTTTTGCATTTGATACTCACCTTAGGCAGCTTTCAGGATGTTCTAAGTGGAAAATTAAAGTTGAAGTCTAGAGCTATCACCTTGGCTCAGACTAAAGTCCTAGTGCAGTTCCCATCACCTCTAGCCCATTGACTCCAAAGTAGTTCCCAGGTCCACATGACCAAACAACAGATCCAGTCCAATTGTCTAGCCAGCTACCATTCCCAAACTTGATCACAGCTGGGCCTGTTGTGGTTTCACCAATGAACGATTCTTCTATAAATATTTGTCCTTCCATACTAGAAGGCGCATCTGATCTTTCATGAATTCCCAAGTCAGCCTCTTGCGTAAACTGTGACTCTGGTGTAGTTCTATAAGGTGTGCTTTCCCATCCACAGGTAATACTGAGTTCATTGATCAAACAATGAATGCGAAATACATGTTATTGTTGCCCCTCAGAACACTACTTATATGTTATTGAAATAGATGTATTGCTTTTTGGGTTGCTAACAATCCTTAGGAAGGGATTAGGGAAACCATGGTAACAGTAACAAACCTATTTTATGATTCACAATATCACACACACTACACTAAGAAGCATAAACACTTTTAAGAAAAAGTATTTATACTAAAAGAACAACCTGTTTCTCAGTACGTCTAAAACAACAACACAGAATGGTATAAAACCAATAAGAAGGCCCATTATTATTAACAAGAAAAAAATGAACATTTCTAACATTAAGATTTCATCTAGGACCTATAACCCTAACACCTACTTGTATGCCCTACAGTAAGAGAGCATGGAAAGTAGAGTAACTTGCAGTCTAGAGTTTTTTTTAGAGAGAAGGGGCGGACTGCATACCTTGTTGACAGCAAAGCCTGTCTTTTATCAGCGGAGGCACTGAAACAGTGTTTCCTGCAAAGGACAAACATACACTGTGGTGGTGGTCTTCCTCCGGGACTCAGCTAATCTTCTTCAGGTGAGATGTAGCATCTGCAGAGTGAGAAGTATGCTGGCAGTGGGTGAGACATCCCTGGCAGAATGTTATACCATAATCTGGGTGGAGGATCTCTCCTGACAAGTGGTAAAGTGGCTGTGCTTATATATTAAATCTTATCAGAAATTGGAATTTGTGACATAAGTTTAGCAATGTCTGACACTGATTTAGTGCATCAAGGTTTCCCTCTCCGACGTTTCCTTATAAAGGTATAAGGTAAAGGACATCAATTCAGACATGTTCTTATTTCATTTTGACATGGTGTAAATGTAGGAGGCTGGCCTGGCTTGTAGTGGGTACCAGAGGTACTTACACCTTGTGCCAGGTCCAGTTATCCCTTATTGGTGTAGAAGAGGTGTTTCTAGCAGCTTAGGCTGATAGAAGGTAGCTATAGCAGAGCAGCTTAGGCTGAACTAGGAGACATGCAAAGCTCCTACTATACCACTGGTGTCATATGCACAATACCATAAGAAAACACAATACACAGATATACTAAAAATAAAGGTACTTTATTTTTATGACAATATGCCAAAAGTATCTCAGTGAGTACCCTCAGCATGATGATGCCAACTATACACAAGAATTATGTACACAAGACAAAAAAAATATGCAGTAATAGCAAAAGGAAGTAAAGCAAGCAGTCTAAAGTTACAGTAGATTGCAATAGGAGCACGTAGGTACAGGGGCAACACAAACCATATACTCCAGAAGTGGAATGTGAACCACGAATGGACCTCAAACCTATGTGAGCTGGTAGAGGGTCGTTGGGACTGTAAGAAAACAGTGAGGGTTAGAAAAATAGCCCACCCCAAGACCCTGAAATGTAGGTGTAAAGTGCACCTACAACCCCCAGAGAGCACAGAAGTTGTGATAGGGGGATTCTGCAAGGAAGAGCAACAACAGCAAAGCAACAACAGTGGATTTCCGGACCTGAGTACCTGTAAGACAAGGGGACCAAGTCCAAGAGTCGCGACAGTGTCGAGAGTGGGCAGATGCCCAGGAAATGCCAGCTGAGGATGCAAGGAAGCTGCCACCGGGTGGAAGAAGCTTGGTGTTCTGCAAGAGCGAAGAGGACTAGGAACTTCCCCTTTGGAGGATGGATATCACACGTCGTGAAGAAGCTTGCAGAGGTGTTCCTACGCAGAAAGACCGCAAACAAGCCTTGCTAGCTGCAAGGCTCGCGGTTAGGGTTTTTGGATGCTGCTGTGGAGCTGGAGGGACCTGGATTTAGCCACTTGGATGAGGAGACAGAGGGGGCGCCCAGCAAGTCAGGGAGCACTCACAGAAGCAAGCAGCACCTGCAGAAGTACCGTAACGGGCACTTGGAAGAGGAGTGAACCGGAGTCCACCCGAAGTCAGAAAAAGGAGTCCCACGACGCCAGAGGACAACTCAGAAGGTTGTGCACTGCAGGTTAGAGTGTCGGGGACCCAGGCTTGGCTGTGCACTAAGGAAATCCTGGAATAGTGCGCCGGAGCAGCTGCAAATCACGTGGTACCCAGCAATGCAGTCTAGCGTGGGAAGGCAATGACTTACCTCCACCAAACTTGGACTGAAGAGTCACTGGACTGTGGGATTCACTTGGACAGAGTTGCTGAGTTCCACGGACCACGCTCGTCATGCTGAGAGGGGACCCAGAGGACCGGTGATGCAGTCTTTTGTTGCCTGCGGTTGCAGGGGGAAGATTCAGTCGACCTACGGGAGATTTCTTCAGAGCTCCTGGTGCAAGAAGGAGGCAGGCTACCCCCAGAGCATGCACCACCAGGAAACAGGCGAGAAAGCAGTCAGGATGAAGCGATACAAGGTTGCAGTAGTCGTCTTTGCTACTTTGTTGCAGCTTTGCAGGCGTCCTGAGCAGTCAGCGGTCGATCCTTTGGCAGAAGGTGAAGAGAGAAATGCAGAGGAACTCTGGTGAGCTCTTGCATTCGGTATCTGCAGAATTCCCCAAAGCAGAGACCCTAAGGGCCGTATTTATACTTTTTGACGCAAAACTGCGCTAACGCAGTTTTGCGTCAAAAAGTTTTGCGCCGGCTAACGCCATTCTGAAGCGCCATGCGGGCGCCCTATTTATTGAATGGCGTTAGCCGGCGCAAGCAGACCGGCGCTGCCTGGTGTGCGCGAGAAAAACCACGTACACCAGGCAGCGCCGGCGTAGGGGGAAAATGGCGCATGGGCGTCTTAAAATGGGGCAAGTCAGGTTACGTCGAAAAAATCATCGTAACCCGACTTGCGCCATTTATTTTCGACGCCCATCCCCCATCAACATGACTCCTATCATTGTAAAGATAGGAGTCATGCCCCCTTGCCCAATGGCCATGCCCAGGGGACTTCTGTCCCCTGGGCATGGTCATTGGGCATAGTGGCATGTAGGGGGGCACAAATCAGGCCCCCCTATGCCACAAAAAAAAAAAAAAAAAATACTTACCTGAACTTACCTTAATGTCCATGGGATGGGTCCCTCCGTCCTTGGGTGTCCTCCTGGGGTGGGCAAGGGTGGCAGGGGGGGTCCCTGGGGGCAGGGGAGGGCACTCTGGGCTCATTTTGAGCCCACTTGTCCCTTAACGCCATCCCTGACCCAGGCGTTAAAAAGCGGCGCAAAAGCGCCGTTTTTGGCCACGCCCACTCCCGGGCGTCATTTTTGCCCGGGAGTATAAATACCACGTAAAGGCCTGGGAGTCATTTTTTAAGACGGGAACGCCTCCCTTGCATATCATTAACGCAAGGAAGGGGTTCACGCTAAAAAATGACGCACACTCCGGGCACTTTGGCGCCCGAAGCGTCTAACGCCAGAGTATAAATATGGCGTTAGTTGGCGTTAGTTCTGCGTCGAATTTGCGTCGAAAAAAACGACGCAAATTCGGCGCAAACGGAGTATAAATACGGGCCTAAATAGCCAGAAAAGGAGGCTTGGCTACCTAGTAAGGAGGATAAGCTAGTAAGAAAGGTAAGAGCCTATCAGAAGGAGTCTCTGACGTCACCTGCTGGCCCTGGCCACTCAGAGCAGTCCAGTGTGCCAGCACACAGTCAGGCACATTTATGAGCACTGGGGCCCTGGCTGGCAGGGTCCCAGTGACACATACAACTAAAACAACATATATACAGTGAAAAATGGGGGTAACATGCAAGGCAAGATGGTACTTTCCTACACAACCCCCCCCCAAACGAAGGACAATAAGACTAGCCATGACCTGATGAGTCTTCATTGTCTAAGTGGAATTATCTGGAGAGTCCATCTGCATTGAAGTGGGTACTCCCAGGTCTATCTTCCACTGTATAGTCTATCCCCTGTAGAGATATGGACCACCTCAACAATTTAGGGTTTTCACCTTTCATTTGTTTTAGCCAAAGTAGAGGTTTGTGGTCTGTCTGAACAATGAAGTGAGTGCCAAACAGGTATGGTCTCAACCTCTTCAGTGCCCAGACCACAGCAAAGGCCTCCCTCTCAATGGCAGACCAACGCTTTTCTCTAGGGGTCAACCTCCTGCTGATAAAAGCAACAGGTTGATCCTGGCCCTCAGAATTGAGTTGTGATAAGACTGCCCCTACCCCTAATTCAGATGCATCAGTTTGAACAATGAATTTATTGGAGTAACATGGGCTTTTTAGGACAGGTGCAGTGCACATGGCCTGTTTCAGCTCCTCAAAAGCTTTCTGACAGCTAGCTGTCCACAATACCTGTTTAGGTATTTTCTTGGAAGTGAGATCATTAAGTGGGGCTGCAATGGAGCCATAATTCTTAATGAATCTCCTGTAATACCCAGTGAGGCCTAGGAAGGCTCTCACCTGGGTCTGTGTTGTAGGGGGAACCCAATCTATGATAGTTTGGATTTTCCCCTGAAGTGGTGCAATCTGTTCTACACCTACCAGGTGTCCCAGATAAACCACTTTCCCCTGCCCTATTTGGCACTTTGAAGCCTTGATAGTGAGGCCTGCCTTTTGCAGGGCCTCCAAAACTTTCCACAGGTGGACCAGGTGATCATCCCAGGTGGAGCTAAAGACAGCTATATCATCCAGATATGCTGCACTGAAAGCCTCCAACCTTTGCAGGACTGTATTCACCAACCTCTGAAAAGTGGCAGGTGCATCTTTCAAGCCAAAGGGCATTACTGTGAATTGGTAGTGCCCTCCAATAGTCGAAAATGCAGTTTTTGCTTTAGCTTCCTCTGATAACTTGATCTGCCAATACGCTGCAGTCAAATCAAAGGTGCTTAGATACTTGGCAGATGCCAGTGTATCTATGAGCTCATCTGCCCTGGGTATAGGGTGAGCATCAGTTTTTGTTACCTGGTTGAGACCTCTGTAATCTACACAAAACCTCATCTCCCTTTTTCCATTTTTTGAGTGAGGCTTTGGTACAAGCACCACAGGAGAGGCCCGTGGGCTTTCAGAGTGTTCAACCACTCCTAGTTCAAGCATTTTCTGAACTTCTTGCTTTATGCAGTCCCTGACATGGTCAGGCTGCCTATAGATTTTATTTTTGACAGGCAAGTTGTCTCCAGTATCAATTGTGTGTTCACACCAAGAAGTGGTGCTTGGCACAGTTGAAAAGAGTTCAGAAAACTGACCTAGGAGATTTATGCAGTTGTCGTTTTGCTCAGCAGTAAGACAGTCTGCCAAAACTACACCTTCCACTAGAGCATCCTCTTCTGTGGAAGAGAAGAGATCAGGGAGAGGGTCACTCTCTTCTTCCTGTCCTTCATCTGTTGCCTGGAGCAGGGTGAGATCAGCCCTGTGATAGTAGGGTTTCAGGCGATTGACATGGAGCACCCTAAGGGGACTCCTGGCAGTGCCCAGGTCAACCAAGTAGGTGACCTCGCCCTTCTTTTCTTCAATGAGATGGGGTCCACTCCATTTGTCTTGGAGTGCTCTTGGGGCCACAGGCTCCAAAACCCACACCTTCTGTCCTGGTTGGTACTGAATCAAAACAGCCTTCTGGTCATGCCATTGCTTTTGGAGCTCTTGGCTGGCCTGAAGGTTTTTACTGGCCTTTTCCATGTACTCAGCCATTCTGGATCTTAGGCCGAGTACATACTCCACTATGTCTTGCTTAGGAGCTTTTAAAGGTTGTTCCCAACCCTCCTTTACAAGTGTTAGGGGACCTCTTACAGGGTGCCCAAAGAGGAGTTCAAAGGGGCTGAAGCCCACTCCTTTCTGGGGTACCTCCCTGTAAGCAAAAAGGAGGCAAGGTAACAGGACATCCCATCTCCACCTGAGTTTTTCAGGGAGTCCCATTATCATTCCTTTGAGAGTTTTATTAAACCTCTCTACCAGTCCATTTGTTTGTGGATGAAAAGGTGTGGTGAATTTGTATGTGACACCAAATTACTTCCACATGGCCTTCAAGTATGCAGACATAAAGTTGCTACCCCTGTCTGATACAACCTCTTTTGGGAAACCCACCCTGGAAAAGATTCCCAGGAGGGCTTTTGCCACTGCAGGCGCTGTAGTGGTCCTTAGAGGAATTGCTTCAGGATATCTTGTGGCATGGTGCACTACCACCAAGATAAACCTATTGCCTGAAGCAGTAGGACGGTCAAGGGGGCCAACTATGTCAACCCCTACCCTTTCAAAGGGAACCCCAACCACAGGCAGTGGAATAAGGGGAGCCTTTGGGGTGCCACCAGTCTTGCCACTGGCTTGGAAGGTCACGCAAGATTTACAAAAGATTTTTATGTCCTCTGACATCCTAGGCCAGTGAATCAGGGGGACAAGCTTTTCCCATGTTTTAATCTGACCCAAATGTCCAGCCAAAGGAATGTCATGTGCCAGAGTTAGGAGGAACTCTCTGTACTGCATTGGAATGACCAATCTCCTGGCTGCTCCAGGTTTAGGATCCCTTGCCTCTGTGTACAAGAGGTTGTCCTCCCAGTAAACTCTATGTGAGTCACTGACAATCCGCATTTTGCTGTTTGACAGCTTGCTGTCTTAGACCCTCTAATGTGGGACAGTGCTGCTGTGCCACACTCAGCTCTTCCCTGGCAGGCCCCCCTCCACCCTAATGCTCAGCAGTGTCTCCTGCTAGCTCATCTGGTGAAGGTTCTGCACAGGGAAGAAATTCTTCTTCCTCAGAAGTAGAATCATCTGTAGAGGAAGGGATAGTGGGTAGGGATTTACCCTTACTAACCCTAGCTTTAGGGAGCACTTGGTCCATTGTTCCAGGATCCAAGTAACCCTGTCCTTTTTGCTTTTTGGCCTGAGCCCTTGTCAAAGCAAAAATATGCCCAGGAATGCCCAGCATTGCTGCATGAGCCTCCAACTCCACTTCTGCCCAAGCTGATGTCTCTAAATCATTCCCTAGTAGACAGTCTACAGGTAAATCTGAGGCAACCACAACTTTATTTGGACCAGTAACCCCCCCCCCCCCAGTTGATATTCACAACAGCCATGGGGTGGCTAAGAGTGTTGTTATGAGCGTCTGTCACTTGGTACTGGTGACCAAGTAGGTGTTGTTCAGGGTGTACCAGTTTCTCTATTACCATGGTAACACTGGCACCTGTGTCCCTGTAGGCCTGAACCTCAACACCGTTTATTAGGGGAAGTTGCTTGTACTTATCCATATTAAGGGGACAAGCAACCAAGGTGGCCAAATCAATGGCACCTTCAGAGACTAGCACAGCCTCTGTGGTCTCCCTAACAAGACCAACCCCAACTAAATTACCAAAAGTGAGCCCAGCTACTCCCTTGGATTGGCTATTAGTAGGTTTGCTCCCACCACCACTGCTATTACTAGGGGCACTAGAGTTTGCAGTAGGGGTTGTGGTAGTGGGAGGTTTGGTGCTCTTCTTTGGACAACTGGCATCAGTTGTCCAATGGCCTTTTACTTTACATAAATAGCACCACGTTTTTTTTACTTGATTAGAAGAGGATTTGGACCCACCACCCCCACCAGAGTGTCTTTGTGGGCCTGATGAAGACTCATTTTTAGATTTGTCCCCACCCTTGTCTGAAGACTTACAATCCTTCTTCTTGCCATCCTTGTCACCCCCTGTATGAACTTTTCTGTTCACTCTTGTTCTGACCCATTTGTCTGCCTTCTTTCCCAATTCTTGGGGAGATGTCAGATCTGAGTCCTCTAGATATTGGTGTAACAAATCAGACACACAGTTATTCAGAATATGCTCTCTCAGGATTAGATTGTACAGGCTTTCAAAGTCAGAAACTTTACTGCCATGTAACCACCCCTCCAAGGCCTTCACTGAATAGTCAACAAAGTCTACCCAGTCTTGTGAGGACTCTTTTCTGGTTTCTCTGAACTTAATCCTGTATTGCTCAGTGGTTAAGCCAAATCCATCCAAGAGTGCATCCTTCAAAACTGCAATATTATTGGCATCACTTTCTCTCACAGTAAGGAGCCTATCCCTACCCTTTCCATTGAACGATAGCCATAGGATAGCAGCCCACTGCCTTTAAGGGACCCCCTGTACCATACAGGCCCTCTCAAGTGCAGCAAACCACTTGTTAATGTCATCCCCCTCCTTGTAAGGGGGAACTATCTTATGCAGATTCCTGGAATCATGCTCTCTCACAGGATTACTATCAGGAATACTGCTGCTGCCACCATGGGGTCCTAACCCCAACCTCTGTCTCTCCTTCTCTAAGTCTAGGGATTCCCTGTCTAGAGCCCGCAGTTGCTGTTTAAGCTTTAGCCTGGTCTCTTCCACTCTCAACTTGTTGAGTTCCCTTTCTAACATGTTGTCATCAGGGTGGGTGGGTTGGGAATGTTTTGACACAGAAGAAATATTGGAATGAACTGAGGGAGACCTGTCCCTAACAGCTGGCACTCTAACAACCTGACTTTCAGGAACAAAACCATCCCTACTATGATGGGAGCTTCTATTACTACCAGCATTGCTATGAAGTCTGCTAGGGGGCAGGTTTGGAAGAGAACCCTGTACCCCTCCCACAAGGGTCTCCCCTGGGTCAGAGTGTGAGCTATCTACTAACCTTTCTGATGAAGTCCCACCCTGGGCCTTATCATTCTCAATGAGCATGTTAGATAGAAATTCTCTAGAAGGGTTCTTTCCTACCACTAAACCTCTATCAATGCAGAGACTCCTTAGGCTCTTAAAGTTAAGATTGTTATATGTTGTATTGACCATTTTAAGAGAAGTTCCTACATCAGACATGATAGAAGAAGGTTTAGGGACAGTAAGAAGAGAGAAAAAGTTTCAGGACTTTTTAAAGAACAGGAAAAAAAACGTTTTCAAACTTTTTGAAACTTTTAGAAAGTTTAGAAGTACTTTTCAGCACTTAGCAGATAGTGTAAGAGAAGAAAAGCAAAACTTTTTGGTTAGGTGTACATACACTGAACTTGTTTTGTATATTATTCTCTTATGAAAAGTACACAGTGACAAAGTGGTAAGTAGTTGCAAGTACTTATCCCACCGCTGCACAACCAATGTAGGAGGCTGGCCTGGCTTGTAGTGGGTACCAGAGGTACTTACACCTTGTGCCAGGTCCAGTTATCCCTTATTAGTGTAGAAGAGGTGTTTCTAGCAGCTTAGGCTGATAGAAGGTAGCTATAGCATAGCAGCTTAGGCTGAACTAGGAGACATGCAAAGCTCCTACTATACCACTGGTGTCATATGCACAATACCATAAGACAACACAATACACAGATATACTAAAAATAAAGGTACTTTATTTTTATGACAATATGCCAAAAGTATCTCAGTGAGTACCCTCAGTATGAGGATGCCAAATATACACAAGATATATGTACACAATACAAAAAAAATATGCAGTAATAGCAAAAGGAAGTAATGCAAGCAGTGTAAAGTTACGGTAGATTGCAATAGGAGCACATAGGTACAGGGGCAACACAAACCATATACTCCAGAAGTGGAATGCGAACCACGAATGGACCCCAAACCCATGTAAGCTTGAAGAGGGTCGCTGGGACTGTAAGAAAACAGTGAGGGTTAGAAAAATAGCACACCCCAAGACCCTGAAAGGTAGATGTAAAGTGCACCTACAACCCCCAGAGAGCACAGAAGTCGTAATAGGGGGATTCTGCAAGGAATACCAACACCAGCAAAGCAACAACAGTGGATTTTCAGACTAGAGTACCTGTAGGACAAGGGGACCAAGTCCAAGAGTCGCGACAGTGTCGAGAGTGGGCAGAAATGCCAGCTGAGGATGCAAGGAAGCTGCCACCGGGTGGAAGAAGCTTGGTGTTCTGCAGGAACGAAGAGGACTAGGAACTTCCCCTTTGGAGGATGGATGTCCCACGTCGGAAAGAAGCTTGCAGAGGTGTTCCTATGCAGAAAGACCGCAAACAAGCCTTGCCAGCTGCAAGGGTCGCGGTTAGGGTTTTTGGATTCTGCTGTGGCCCAGGAGGGACCAGGATGTCACCACTTGGATGAGGAGACAGAGGGGTACCCAGCAAGTCAGGGAGCCCTGACAGAAGCAGGCAGGACCCGCAGAAGTACCGGAACAGGCACTTGGCAGAGGAGTGAACCGGAGTCCACCCGAAGTCAGAAAAGGGAGTCCCACGATGCCGGAGGACAACTCAGAAGGTTGTGCACTGCAGGTTAGAGTGTCGGGGACCCAGGCTTGGCTGTGCACGAAGGAAATCCTGGAAGAGTGCACAGGAGCCGGAGCAGCTGCAAATCACGCATTACCCAGCAATGCAGTCTAGCATGGGGAGGCAAGGACTTACCTCCACCAAACTTGGACTGAAGAGTCACTGGACTGTGGGAGTCACTTGGACAGAGTTGCTGAGTTCCAGGGACCACGCTCGTCGTGCTGAGAGGGGACCCAGAGGACCGGTGATGCAGTCTTTTGTTGCCTGCGGTTGTAGGGGGAAGATTCCGTCGACCCACGTGAGATTTCTTCAGAGCTCCTCGTGCAAGAAGGAGGCAGGCTACCCCCAGAGCATGCACCACCAGGAAACAGGCGAGAACGCAGGCAGGATGAAGCGATACAAGGTTGCAGTAGTCGTCTTTGCTACTTTGTTGCAGCTTTGCAGGCGTCCTGAGCAGTCAGCGGTCGATCCTTTGGCAGAAGGTGAAGAGAGAAATGCAGAGGAACTCTAGTGAGCTCTTCCATTCGGTATCTGCAGAATTCCCCAAAGCAGAGACCCTAAATAGCCAGAAAAGGAGGTTTGGCTACCTAGGAAGGAGGATAGGCTAGTACGAAAGGTAAGAGCCTATCAGAAGGAGTACTCAGAGCAGTCCAGTGTGCCTGCACATCTCTGAATCCAAGATGGCAGAGGTCTGGGGCACGCTGGAGGAGCTGTGGGCACCTCCCCTGGGAGGTGCAGGTCAGGGGAGTGGTCACTCCCCTTTCCTTTGTCCAGTTACGCGCCAGAGCAGGGCTGGGGGATCCCTGAACCGGTGTAGACTGGCTTATGCAGAGATGGGCACCATCTGTGCCCATCAAAGCATTTCCAGAGGCTGGGGGAGGCTACTCCTCCTCAGCCCTGACACCTATTTCCAAAGGGAGAGAGTGTAACACCCTCTCTCTGAGGAAGTCCTTTGTTCTGCCTTCCTGGGCCAGGCCTGGCTGGACCCAGGAGGGCAGAAACCTGTCTGAGGGGTTGGCAGCAGCTGCAGTGAAACCCCGGGAAAGGCAGTTTGGCAGTACCCGGGTTCTGTGCTAGAGACCCGGGGGATCATGGAATTGTCCCCCAAATGCCAGAATGGCATTGGGGTGACAATTCCATGTTCCTAGACATATTACATGGCCATGTTTGGAGTTACCATTGTGACGCTGTACATAGGTAGAGACCTATGTACAGTGCACACGTGTAATGGTGTCCCCGCACTCACAAAGTCTGGGGAATTTGCCCTGAACGATGTGGGGGCACCTTGGCTAGTGCCAGGGTGCCCTCACACTAAGTAACTTTGCACCCAACCTTCACCAGGTGAAGGTTAGACATATAGGTGACTTATAAGTTACTTAAGTGCAGTGGTAAATGGCTGTGAAATAACATGGACGTTATTTCACTCAGGCTGCACTGGCAGGCCTGTGTAAGAATTGTCAGAGCTCCCTATGGGTGGCAGAAGAAATGCTGCAGCCCATAGGGATCTCCTGGAACCCCAATACCCTGGGTACCTCAGTACCATATACTAGGGAATTATAAGGGTGTTCCAGTATGCCAATGTGAAAATGGTGAAATTGGTCACTAGCCTGTAAGTGACAATTTGGAAAGCAGAGAGAGCATAACCACTGAGGTTCTGGTTAGCAGAGCCTCAGTGAGACAGTTAGTCATCACACAGGGAACACATACAGGGCACACTTATGAGCACTGGAGCCCTGCCTGGCAGGGTCCCAGTGACACCTAGACTAAAACAACATATATACAGTGAAATATGGGGGTAACATGCCAGGAAAGATGGTACTTTCCTACAGTAAATTAGACAGTTGTCCCAGACTGATGTTGCATCAGGTGTCATCTCTGTCACTAGTTGAGTGAATGGCTTGACACAATTTTGTGAAAGGTAAGTTCAGAGGATGTCTGCATCAAATAGCAGACATGACAATGATTCTGGATAAATCAGGTAAGATGGTGACTTCCACTGTCTGAGATTGAGAAGAAGGCGGCCTTCATTGTCTAAGATAGAGACAGGGACTACAAAAAAAATTGAGCTCTTATGGGCTTTATGTTGTCTCCATTTTTAAAATGCTAAGTTAGCCTGTCTGCCTTCTGGCTCACTTTCAAAATGTTTCTTTATCGTTTGCAACACCTGCGAAAGAGCCTTTGTTATTTAGAGTCTGATTCAGATTTATTGTACCATCTGGTGATACAAGTCTGCTGCAGACTCCCGAATACCTACATCTCAAGGTTTAACAGTAGGTTTAAAATGCAGTCCGAGCTGACAGGTTTTCATTTCACTGGATTAAACAAATTGCATCTCAGATTTTGGAAAATCCCTACCTAATTTTACAATGCAAGCTAAAAGTCATTGGTCAATATCCTATATAATATCCAATACAGGCCTCCTATATAAGCCCCCTGAATTGGCCTTTGAATTGGCTGGTCTTTGCACCAGGTTAATACAAGAGGTATTGCCAGACTGCCAAAAACATCCACTCTTATGCCAAGAGTCAATTCAGTGATGCGAGGACCTGAGCGCAGCTGACTGTGTTTTCCTTCTGCAGAGACACTGACTTCCTGGCTGAAGTGTGATAAGCACGGCTGATCCTTTATGAACAGGTATGCAGTGCTCTGGGCCCCATTGAACCTTAGAGGCAAGTTAGCTGTTCCATGCTGTCATAGTGTAGCGCATAGAAGTAACTTTAGTGTGGTAGTATGCTAAGAACATTCTAGACATGTTAGGATTCTTCATTTTATTTTTGCTACTAGCAACGTGCACAAGTGCTGTTTTACCTATATTTTATGTACTAAGCAACAGAATAGGATTGTTGAAATAAACACTTTTAGCTATGCAATGTCTGTCTTAGTGAAATGCTTGAATGTGCTATTTTAAGAACGAAATTGTGTTTAAATTACCTTTGAGTTTTTTAACCCTTTATGCAACAGCTAGTTACCCCGAAAACACAAACACCTTCTTTGCAGGAATGCTCAGAGGTTTGTGCAGGACTGCATTTAAACTTCTTATGTCCTTGCACCCGTGAGTTGGGAACCCAAACCCTGCAGACCTGGGGATAGACTCCAGGATACGCATCATGGAACCAAACATGGGGCTTTAGGATGTTTTGGACCTATGAGTAGTCTTCGAATGAGCCTGAGTCCCTTTGACTTATCAAGAGCAACAAAGTAGGTTTGCCAGTGAGTTACCACATGTACTGATAAACTACGTCACCTGCGTAATGACGTGCTGGCTGGATATATCCGCATCCAGAGACCCTAACAGCTGTGGACCTAGTAGGGGTCTTAAATTATAGCCTTCATATATAGGGAATTGATACAATACATACTACGAACCATGAGTGCTAGACAAGCTGCAGTAATACAGTGACAGGTTGCTGCAGAGGCAATAAGTACACAAACAATAAATACTGTCATTGTAGAGATGGGCGTGAACCTGGATGACAGCTTTCTGGACTGCTTTTAAGACTAACCAGTTTGAAGTGGTTTACGCTTAGCCAACACCCCAGGATAAGCATAGAATCTGATAATGTGTTTTCTCCTTGGAAAGGTGCCACCCAAAGAGGAGGTCAATACCTGAGGAACTATATTCGGATGTGTTTCCCCTATGATTGGTACAATCTCCTTAGTGGTTCTTCCAGAGGTACTAAAACAGGTACCACCCGAGCACAGAGCGGCACCAGCTCTGGATTTAGGCATGAAATTAATGGGATTCTTTTCTAAAATGCACTTGGTAACATTCCTGGAGACGCATCAGCTGTCGCTTTGTGCCTGACGATTGCAGCAGTTCCTGTTCAGGATCATGATCAAGAATAACCAAAAATAATAGAAGTTTATACATCTGTGGGTTGTGATACCTTAGGTACACACACTGTTAAATTATATCTCAAAGCTAAGGGCAAAATTGAGAGTCCTGTTGAAGAAAAACCTGCAAACGAAGCTGAAAAAGAAACAGAGGATGACCGAGAAATGACAGACAGGATGTCTTATAGCCCAGGAGTTGCAGTTTGAGGTTCGATCTGCTTTATGTTTTGCTGATAATGCAAATGTGGTGCTGAACAGACGCAAAGTGTTATTGCTTATAATTGATTTAAAAACTGTGTGAACTTGCAAGCTCAGAGACTGGTCTACCAGCTCAGGGTTTCACTTTTTAGTGGCAATTTTACAAAGGAAATGGGGAGATATGTCAAGGCTTTTCCTCACTAAACAAAGTACAGGGCTCTCTAAAGGTGTTTTTCGGGAAACGTTGCAGTAGGTCTAAGACTGTTGCGCTAATAATAACCAATTCCGTAACCAGATAAAACACTGTGTATGAAAACCACTTTCAGCAATACCAATGACTCTCCTTTGTCCCCAAAGGAAAATAGGTCTATATTTCTCCTGCAACAGATAAGAAGGAAGTTTTCCCTCAAGGTCACCATCCTGTTCTTGTTCCCCTTTTATGATTCATTACAAAATATGTGTTTCTTCAACTTTAGCAAGCAATTTCTGAGAATCCCTCGGTTCTTTAAACCATACAGGGATTTTCAAATAGCTTTTTCCTCGCCTTTTCAGGTTTTCTTTCAGTCCAATGTATTTATGTGTAGAAAATTCAGATCTCATGTAGAATACGGAAAAGTTTCTTTCCAAGGGAGCCATAGATGAGTGTTTTTTCTCTGCTAAGGGGTTTTATGACCAAATGAAACCAAAAACGGAAAACAAAACAGTACAGAACAAGGAAGAGCGGCACTTCGAAATGGAGGTAAATTGTTCAGCTCTGCTGTAGAGGTTCACCGGGAAAATTGGTGGTGAAGCTAAATTAATATTTTACAACTTCTGCAGATGAAGATAATGCTTTACAAATGAATACCAGAGATGTTTCACTCTTATCAATCACTCAAGCCACTGGTCAAAATGATAGTGTTTTTCATATTTTTATTGAAGCCGTATTTCTGTATTTCAGTGACGCCCTTCATTACCATGCACACCAATGTCTCAATGTCAGACATTTACAGAATGGTCTCTCTATAAAGACAAAACAACATACTTGAGTAGAGATGACATGCTGGCAAGACTATTTAGTTGTGTGAATGAGTGTACCATCTTTGCCAGATCCCCAGGTCTAATTTTAGCCATGTCCAGTCTGTGGAGATAAAGTCCTTGCAGTGTTCAGGACTCCACTGGTGGGACATGGTCTGTAAAGGAACGGTCGATGCATATCAATTGTTTTGTTATTTGGCAGGCTCCTTTGCCATTCAATTTCACCAGGTGTTAAATCTAAATACCTGGCTATATCTGTCAAAAAATCTAGTTAGGACAGAATCTCTACCTGGCATTCACATTGTGGCAGGCACATCCATGACAGGAGACATGTAACTTAACAAACATTCATAAGCAGTGGGGATTGTTGCTGATAGATCATTGTCCTATGTTTAAGCTAAACATTTCACCACTTTTACAGTATTCTTTAGACATGTTCCTGCATGAGTGATCACTATTAGACCTCTCTGCCTTAGGGTGGACTTCCCTCAAACTAAATTTGCCTTCTTACATCCAATATTTGTTGAAATTTGTTTTTGTGTCCTTTGGACTCTGTGCACTTTACCACTACAAAGCAGTGCTGAATGCTTATGCTCACTCTCTTAAACATGGTTTGATTGGTATGTACCTAATTGGTGTATTTAATTCATTTTAAGTCTCTTGTAGAGTGGAATATATCCTATATCAGGGCCTGTAAGTTAAATGCCTTCCAGGGGCCCTGGAGCACTTAGGCCCATATTTATGGAAGGTTAGCGTCGACTTAGCGTCATAAATGTTGACGCTAAAGCGGTGCTAACTTAACCCCATATTTATATTTCGACTCTAGACCCATCTGGCGTCAAAATATTGGAGTTAGCACCATTTGTAGGAGGTGCCACCCCACGTTGCATCAATGACGCTACAAATGATGCTATCCCCCAGCGCCATATTTAACTCCCGATGAAGAAACAACGTGCATGTAGGAGGCGGACCTAAATAATGGAGCTAAGCCCACTTAGAGCCATTTATTAATGCTTGGTCGGACCAGGCGTTAATGTGTAGGTAGGCCCATTTCCATGGGGAACCCCCATGGAATGGGCACATAGATGCCCACCCCAACCCCAGCATCACCACCACCTACATTACAGGGACACCACTGGAGGGGGGAGACCATCCTCCGTAAGTTGCAGGTAAGTGTATGTGTGTGGTTTGCCACTGCGAGCCCTTTACGTGGGGCCCCCTGGCTGGCACTGAGTATGTTGGGATTGCCCTGGGGACACTGTCCCCTGTGGTGGGCATTGGGGTAGTGGTAATGACTCCTGTCTATACTTAGATAGGAGTACTTTTTTGGCTGCTTGTGCATCAAAAAATGATGCTAGGCTGACTAGCGGCAGATATTTTGCCACTAAACAGCCTAACTTCGTTCCTGACCCACCAGCGCCATTTCCCCTAACGCCATCCGTCACCGGCTAGCGTCTTTTTTTGAGACGCTAGCCATTCTTTAGGCCATTGTGCGTCATTTTATAAATATGGTGCACGGAGAGCATTAGGGAATGGCGTTAGCTTGCGTTATAAAAAAGACACACAACTGCGCTAGCCCAGTTGTGCGCCATTTTTCATAAATACGGGTTTTATTTTGTCACCCTCTTAACCCCTTCCCTGCCAGACCTTTTCCCCCTCAGGTGCCAAGCCTTTGTTTGGCTATTTGGGGCAGTTTGAGCTTAGGCCCTCATAATGTTTTGTCCACATAAGCTACTCACTCACAATTTGCGTTCCTTTTTTCCACCATCCTAGGGATTCTAGCGGTACCCAGACTTTGTGGGTTCCCCTGAAGGAGACCAAGAAATTATCCAAAATACAGCAAAAAAGTGTTTAAAAAAAAAAATGGGAAAAGAAGGCTGCAGAAGAAGGCTTGTGTTTTTTTTCCCTGAAAATGGCATCAACAAAGGGTGGATGTATGATGGAACAATTAATGCATTTACAACTCATGCCTTTACAACGCGGTCTTTACAACGTCCGCGTCTTTACCATGCATGCCTTTACAATACATGCCCTTACAACAAACTTAGGGCCAGATGTAGCAACCCTTTTGCGAGTCGCAAACGGCGAAAATCGCCGTTTGCGACTCGCAAACGTGGGTTTGCAATGCACAAATGCATATTGCGAGTCGTTACCGACTCGCAATATGCATTTGCGACTCGCAAATAGGAAGGGGTGTTCCCTTCCTATTTGCGAGTCGGAGTGGTACGCAACTCCATTTGCGACCACGTACGCGGTCGCAAATGGAGTCGCAGTTACCATCCACTTGAAGTGGATGGTAACCCACTCGCAAACGGGAAGGGGTCCCCATGGACCCCAAATTATTTTTTCAGGGCAGGGAGTGGTCCAAGGGACCACTCCCTGCCCTGAAAAAACCGAAACAAAAGGTTTCGGATGTTTTTGAAATGCAGCTCGTTTTCCTGTGAGGAAAACGGGCTGCACTTCAAAAAAAAAAAAAAACCTTTATTTAAAAGGCAGGTCGCTAACATGGAGGCCTGCTGACGTCAGCAGGCCTCCATGTTAGCGAGTGCCTATACTCGCAATGGGGTCGCAAACTGCGACCCACCTCATAAATATTTATGAGGTGGGTCTTTGCGACCCCATTGCGAGTTGCAGAAGGTGTCTGAGACACCTTTCTGCATGTCAAATTGCGACTTGCAATTTGCGAGTCGCACAGACTCGCAAATTGCAAGTCGCAATTTGATTTTTTCCTACATCTGGCCCCTAGTTTTAAAAGCATGTTTGTTAAAGTAACATGCTTGGTAAATTCTCCCCCGCTGTAGGAGGTTGGCCTGGCTTATAGTGAGTACCTTGTGGTACTTACACCTTGTGTCAGGTCCAGTTATCCCTTATTAGTAGATTAGAGGTGTTCTAGCAGCTTAGGCTGATAGAGGTAGCTACAGCAGAGCAGCTTAGGCTGAACTAGGAGACATGCAAAGCTCCTACTATACCACTTATATCACTTAGCACTATATCATAAGCAAACACAATACTCAAAGTTACTAAAAATAAAGGTACTTTATTTTAGTGACAATATGCCAAAAGTATCTCAGAAGATCTACTCCCTTATGAGGTAAGTAATATGTACAAAATATACATACACAAACCAAATCAGGTAAGTAAAACAGAAAAGTAGTGCAAACACTGTAGAACACAATAGAATGCAATCGGGAAAAATAGGCCTGGGAGCAACACAAACCATACACTCCAAAAGTGGAATGCGAACCACGGATGGACCCCAGGCCTAGTGTAGTGCGTAGAGGGTCGCTGGGAGTGTAGTAAAACACTAAGGGTGTCCAAGATACCCCACCCAAAGACCCTGAAAAGTAGGAGTAAAGTTACCCTGCTACCCGAGAAAGACAGTAAAGTCGAGATAGGGGATTCTGCAAGGACAACAACTGACTGCAAAGCACTGAAGACGGATTCCTGGACCTGAGGACCTGTAAAGGAAGGGGACCAAGACCAAGAGTCACGCAAGTATCCAGGGGGGGGCAGGAGCCCACTAAACCCCAGATGAAGGTGCAAAAGTACTGCCTCCGGGTGGAAGAAGACAAAGATTCTGCAACAAGGGAAGGTGCCTTGGCATGCTGGAGGTTGCAGAGTTATTTCCACGCAGAAAGACTGCAAACAAGCCTTGCTAGCTGCAAGAGTCGCAGTTGAAGGTTTTGGGTGCTGCCAGGGCCCAGGAAGGACCAGGAGGTTGCCCCTTGGAGGAGGAGACAGAGGGGGCGCTCAGCAACACAGAGATCCCATGCAGAAGCAGGCAGCACCCGCAGAAGCACCTGAACAGGCGCTCAGAAGATCTGAGGATGGCGGTCGACTCAGCACAACAAAAGGGAGTCACACGAAGTCGGAGTCCAACTCAGCGAGTTGGGCAATGCAGGATGGAGTGCTGGGGACCTGGGCTAGGCTGTGCACGAAGGAAGTCTTGCAAGAGTGCACAGAAGGCCTAGCAAGTGCAGTTCACGTAGTACACAGAATTAGTACACAGGATTACTGTCTGGCGTGGGGAGGCAAGGACTTACCTCCACCAAATTTGGACAGAAGGGCCACTGGACTGTCGGAGACACTTGGACCCAGCTCCTGTATTCCAGGGGCCACGCTCGTCAGGACAGAGGGGACCCAGAGGACCGATGATGCAGAAGTTTGGTGCCTGCGTTGGCAGGGGGAAGATTCCGTCGACCCATGTGAGATTTCTCCTTGGCTTCCAGTGCAGTGTGAAGGAGGACAGCCCTCAGAGCAGGCACCACCAGGAATCAGTCGAGAAAGCCGGCAGGATGAGGCGCTACAATGTTGCTGGTAGGCTTCTTGCTACTTTGTTGTGGTTTTGCAGGCGTCCTGGAGCAGTCAGCGGTCGATCCTTGGCAGAAGTTAAAGAGGGAAGGGCAGAGGAACTCTGGTGAGCTCTTGCATTCGTTATCTGGTGAGATACCCACAGGAGAGACCCTAAATGGTCCACAGAGGAGGATTGGCTACAGAGAAAGGTAAGCACCTATCAGGAGGGGTCTCTGACGTCACCTGCTGGCACTGGCCACTCCGAGCTGTCCATTGTGCCCTCACACCTCTGCATCCAAGATGGCAGACGTCTGGGACACACTGGAGGAGCTCTGGGCACCTCCCCTGGGAGGTGCTGGTCAGAGGAGTGGTCACTCGCCTTTCCTTTGTCCAGTTTCATGCCAGAGCAGGGCAGGGGGGATCCCTGAACCGGTGTAGACTGGCTTATGCAAGGAGGGCACCATCTGTGCCCATCAAAGCATTTCCAGAGGCCAGGAGAGGCTACTCCTCTCAGGCGCTTAAACCTATTTCCAAGGGGAGAGGTAGTAACACCCTCTCTCAGAGGAAATCCTTTGTCCTGCCTTACTGGGACTGGGCTGCCCAGGCCCCAGGGGGGCAGAAACCTGTCTGGAGGTTGGCAGCAGCGGTAGTTGCAGATAAAACCCCAGAGAGTTAGTTTGGTAGTACCCGGGCTCTAAGCTGGAGCCCTGGGGATGCATGGAATTGTCACCCCAATACCAGAATGGTATTGGGGTGACAATTCCATGATACTAGACATGTTACATGGCCATGTTCGGAGTTACCATGGTGACGCTACATATAGGTATTGACCTATATGTAGTGCACGTGTGTAATGGTGTCCCTGCACTCACAAAGTCTGGGGAAATTGCCCTGAACAATGTGGGGGCACCTTGGCTAGTGCCAGGGCGCCCTCACACTTTGTAACATTGCACCTAACCTTCACTAAGTGAGGTTTAGACATATAGGTGACTTATAAGTTACTAAAGTGCAGTTTAAAATGGCTGTGAAATAACATGGACGTTATTTCACTCAGGCTGCAGTGGCAGTCCTGCAGTGGCAGTCCTGTGTAAGAGTTGTCTGAGATCCCTATGGGTGGCAAAAGAAATGCTGCAGCCCATAGCGATCTCCTGGAACCCCAATACCCTGGGTACCTAGGTACAATATACTAGGGAATTATAAGGGTGTTCCAGTGTGCCAATCAGAATTGGTAAAATTAGTCACTAGCCTGCAGCGACAATTTTAACAGCAGAGAGAGCATAAACACTGAGGTTCTGGTTAGCAGAGCCTCATTGATACAGTTAGGACCACACAGGGAACACATACAGGGCACACTTTATGAGCACTGGGGTCCTGGCTAGCAGGATCCCAGTGACACAAGCAAAAATAAACATACTTGCAAGTAAAAAATGGGGGTAACATGCCAGGCAATATGGTACTTTCCTACACTGGGGGTCCCTGAACCGGTATAAACTGGATTAAGCAAGGAGGGCACCATCTGTGCCCTTCAAAGCATTTACAGAGGCTGGGGGAGGCTACCCCTCCCCAGCCTGTAACACCTATTTCTAAAGGGAGAGGGTGTAACATCCTCCTCCCAAAGGAAATGCTTTGTTCTGCCTTCCTGGGAGTGAGTTGCTCAGACCCCAGGAGGGCAGGAACCTGTCTGTGAGGTGGTAGCAGCTGTAGCTGCAGTGCAAGCCTCAGAGAGCTGGTTTGGCAGTACTCGGGGGGCCATGGTGGAGCCCCCAGGATGCATGAAATTGGCTCCCCAATACCACATTTGGAATGGAGGGACAATTCCATGATCTTAGACACCTTATATGGCTATATTCGGGGTTACCATTGTGAATCTACATATATGTATTGACCTATATATAGTGCATGCGTGTAATGGCGTCCCCGCACTCACAAAGTCCGGAGAATTGGCCCTGGACAGAGTGGGGGCACCTTTGCTAGTGCAAGGGTGCCCTCACACTTATTAACTTTGCCACTAGCCTTCAGTAAAGGAAGGTTAGACATATAGGTGACTTATAAGTTACTTAAATCCAGTGAAAATGGCTGTGAAATAGTGTGTGCACTATTTCACCCAGGCTCCAATGGAAGGCCTGTGAAAGGGTTTGTCTGAGCTCCTTATGGGTGACAAAAGAAATGCTGCAGCCCATCAGGATCTCCTGGAACCCCAATGCCCTGGGTACCTAGGTACCATATACTAGGGACTTATAAGGGGGGGTCCAGTGTGCCAATTGTAATTGGTAAATGAAGTCACTGGCCTATAGTGATGAATTTAAAAGCAGAGAGAGCATAAGCACCGAGGTTCTGGTTAGCAGAGCCTCCGTGACACAGTTAAGCACTACTGACAACACACACATTAGGCCACAAACTATGAGCACTGGGGTCCTGCCTAGCATGGTCCCAGTGAGACAGGCAAAACACACTAACATATAGGGTTTTCACTATGAGCACTGGGGTCCTGGCTAGCAGAATCCCAGTGTCACAGTAAAAACACACTGACACACAGTCACAAACAGACCAAAAGTAGGGGTAACCATGCTAGAAACAGGCTACTTTCTCACACCACTCCAATGCAGATGGACTCTCCAGATGTTTCCAAATAGACAATGAAGACTCATCTGGGCAAGGTTAGTCTTATTGTCCCTCGTTTGGGGATGGGTTGTGTAGGAAAGAACCCTCTTTTTGCCATGGTTACCCCCATTTTCTGCCTAATGTCAGTGTGCTTGACTGTGTTCTCTGGGATGCTGCTAACCAGGACCCCAGTAATTATGCTCTCTTGCCTCTAAATCTTGTCACTGCATACTGGTAACCCAGTATTTCACCCAAATTTGGCATACTGGTGCCCCCTTATAAGTCCCTAGTATATGGTATCTAGGTACCCAGGGCATTGGGGCTCCAGGGCCACTCAGAGCTGTCCATTGTGAACCACTTAGGGACCCCAGGCCTAGTGTAGTGTGTAGAGGGTCGCTGGGAGTGTAAGAAAACACTAAGGGTGTCCAAGATACCCCACCCCAAGACCCTGAAAAGTAGGAGTAAAATTACCCTACTGCCCCAGAAACACACTAAAGTCGTGATAGGAGATTCTGCAAAGACCACAACTGACTGCAAAGCACTGAAGATGGATTCCTGGACCTGAGGACCTGTAAAGGAATGAGACCAAGTCTAAGAGACATGAAAGTGTCCGGTGGGGGCAGGAGCCCACTAAACCCCAGATGAAGGTGCAAAATGGCTGACTCTGGGTGGAAGAAGCTGAAGATTCTGCAACAACGGAAGATGCCAGAAACTTCTCCTTTGCACAGAAGATGTCCCATGGCGTGCTGGAGGATACAGAGTTGTTTCCACGCAGAAAGACTGCAAAAAAGCCTTGCTAGCTGAAAAGGTTGCGGTTGAAGGAAATGGATGCTGCCCGGTCTCAGGAAGGACCAGGAGGTCGCCCCTTGGAGGAGGAGACAGAGGGGGGGGCTTAGCAACACAGAGAGCCCATGCAGAAGCAGGCAGCACCCACACAAGTACTTGAACACAGATTCAAGAAAACTGAGCACAGCAGTTGTCTCAACACTACAAAGGAGGGTCCCACGAAGCCAGTGGTCAACTCAGCGAGTTGAGCAATGCAGGATGGAGTGCGGGGGACCTGGGCTGTGCAGTGCATGAAGGATTCCTTGCAAAAGTGCACAGAAGCCCTATCAGCTGCAGTTCACGCAGTACACAGGATTTTTGACTGGATTGGGGAGGCAAGGACTTACCTCCACCAAATTTGGACAGATGGATCACTGGACTGTCGGCGTCACTTGGATACAGCTCCTGTGTTACAGGGACCACGCTCGTCACGATGAGAGGGGACCTAGAGGACCGGTAAAGCAGAAGTTTGGTGCCTGCGTTAGCTGGGGGAAGATTCCGTCGACCCACAGGAGATTTCTTCTTTGCTTCCAGTGCAGGGTGAAGGCAGACAGCCCGCACAGCATGCACCACCAGGAAACAGTCGAGAAAGCCGGCAGGAATAGGTGCTGCAATGTCGCTGGTAGTCTTCTTGCTACTTTGTTGCAGTTTTGCAGGCATCCTGGAGCAGTCAGCGGTCGATCCTTGTCAGAAGTCAAAGAGGGAAATGCAGAGGAACTCTGGTGAGCTCTTGCATTTGATATCTGAAGAGAAGCCCACAAGAGAGACCCTAAATAGCCCTCAGAGGAAGATTGACCACCTAGTCAGGTAAGCACCTATCAGAAGGGGTCTCTGACGTCACCTGCTGGCACTGGCCACTCAGAGGCCTCCATTGTGCTCTCACACCTCTGCATTCAAGATGGCAGAGGTCTGGGACACACTGGAGGAGCTCTGGGCACCACCCCTGGGGTGGTGATGGACAGGGGAGTAGTCACTCCCCTTTCCTTTGTCCCGTTTCGAGCCAGAGCAGGGGCTGCGGGATCCCTGAACTGGTATAGACTGGCTTATGCAGAGATGGGCACCATCTGTGCCCTTCAAAGCATTTCCAGAAGCTGGGGAAGGGTACTCCTCCCCAGCCCTTAACACCTATTTCCAAAGGGAGAGAGTGTAACACCCTCTCTCAGAGGAAATTCTTTGTTCTGCCTTCCTGGGACTAGGCTGCCCAGACCCCAGGAGGGCAGAAGTCTGTCTGTGGGTTGGCAGCAGCGGTAGCTGCAGTCAAACCCCCAGGGAGCTGGTCTGGCAGTACCCGGGGTCCATGCTGGAGCCCCGGGGATGCATGGAATTGGCACCCTAATACCAGATTTGGCATGGGGTGTAGGAGGCTGGCCAAACTTATAGTGGGTACCTTGGTGTACTTACACCCTGTGCCAGGTCCAGTTATCCCTTATTAGTAGAATACAGGTGTTTCTAGCAGCTTAGGCTGATAGAAGGTAGCTATGGCAAAGCAGCTTAGGCTGAACTAGGATACATGCAAAGCTCGTACTATACCACTCATATCATATAGCACAATATCATAAGAAAACACACTACTCAGAGTTACTAAAAATAAAGGTACTCTATTTTAGTGACAATATGCCAAAAGTGTCTCAGAGAATACCCTCATTTAGGAGGTAAGTAATATACACAAGTTATATGTACGCAAACCCAAAACAGATAAGTAACTACAAGAAAAGTAGTGCAAACAATGTAGAATCACAATAGGATGCAATAGGTGAACATAGGTCTAGGGGCAACACAAACAATATACTCCAAAAGTGGAATGCGAATCATGAATGGACCCCAGACCTATGGGAGCTTGTAGAGGGTTGCAGGGACTGTAAGAAAACAGTAAGGGTGTCCAAGATACCCCACCCCAAGACCCTGAAAAGTAGGAGTAAAGTTCCCCTACTACCCAAAAAGGACACAGTAATCGTGATAGGGGGATTCTGCAAGAACCACAAACACCAGCAAAGCACTGAAGACGGATTCCTGGACCTGAGGACCTGCAAGGCAAGGGGACCAAGTCCAAGAGTCGCGATAGTGTCCGGGGGGGGAGGAGCACAGGAAACCCCGGATGAAGGTGCAAGAAGGCTGCCTCCAGGTGGAAGAAGCAAAAGATTCTGCAACAACGAAAAGGGCTAGGAACTTCTCCTTTGGATCGAAGATGTCCCACGGCGTGCTGGACGTTGCAGAATTGTTGCCACGCAGAAATACAGCAAAAAAGCCTTGCTAGCTGCAAGGGTTGCAGTAGAGGTTTTTGGGTGCTGCTGGGGACCAGGAAGGACCAGGATGTCGCCCCTTGGAGGAGGAGACAAAGGGGGCGCTTAGCAACTCAGAGAGCCCCCGCAGAAGCAGGCAGCACCCGCAGAAGTACCGGAGCAGGCACTTAGAAGATTGGTGTAACCGGAGTAACAAAAGGAGGGTCCCATGACGTTGGAGTCCAATTCAGAGGGTTGAGCACTGCAGGACGGAGTGCTGCGGACCCAGGCTAGGCTGTGCACAAAGGAATCCTTGGAGAAGTGCACAGAAGCAGCAGCAGCTGCAAATCACGTAGTACACAGGTTTGCAGTCTAGCGTGGGGAGGCAAGGACTTACCTCCACCAAACTTGGACTGAAGGATCACTGGATTGTGGGGGTCACTTGGATCTAGCTCCTGTGTTCCAGGGACCACGCTCGTCAGGATGAGAGGGGACCCAGAGGACCAGTGATGCAGTCTTTTGGTGCCTGCGTTAGCAGGGGGAAGATTCCGTCGACCCACAGGAGATTTCTTCAGAGCTCCTGGTGCAGAAAGGAGGCAGACTACCTCCAGAGCATGCACCACCAGGAAACAGTCGAGAAAGCCGGCAGGATGAAGCGATACAAGGTTGCTAGTAGTCGTCTTGCTACTTTGTTGTGGTTTTCCAGGCGTCCTGAGCAGTCAGTGGTCGATCCTTTGATAGAAGGTAAAGAGGGAGATGCAGAGGAACTCTTGTGAGCTCTTGCATTCGTTATCTGAAGAATTACCCAAAGTAGAGACCCTAAATAGCCAGAAAAGGAGGTTTGGCTACCAGGTTAGGAGGATTGGCTAAGGTAAGAGCCTATCAGAAGGAGCCTCTGACGTCACCTGCTGGCACTGGCCACTCAGAGCAGTCCAGTGTGCCCCCAGCACCTCTGTTTCCAAGATGGCAGAGGTCTGGGATACACAGGAGGAGCTCTGGGCACTTCCCCTGGCAGGTGCAGGTCAGGGGAGTGGTCACTCCCCTTTCCTTTGTCCAGTTTCGTGCCAGAGCAGGGCTGGGGGATCTCTGAACCGGTGTAGACTGGCTTATGCAGAGATGGGCACCATCTGTGCCCTTCAAAGCATTTCCAGAGGCTGGGGAAGGCTACTCTTCCCCAGCCCTTATCACCTATTTCCAAAGGGAGAGGGTGTAACACACTCTCTCAGAGGAAATTCTTTGTTCTGCCTTCCTGGGACTAGGCTGCCCAGACCCCAGGAGGGCAGAAGTCTGTCTGTGGGTTGGCAGCAGCGGTAGCTGCAGTGAAACCCCCAGGGAGCTGGTCTGGCAGTACCCGGGGTCCATGCGGGAGCGCCGGGGATGCATGGAATTGGCACCCTAATACCAGATTTGGCATGGGGTGTAGGAGGCTGGCCAAACTTATAGTGGGTACCTTGGTGTACTTACACCCTGTGCCAGGTGCAGTTGTCCCTTATTAGTAGAATAGAGGTGTTTCTAGCAGCTTAGGCTGATAGAAGGTAGCTATGGCAAAGCAGCTTAGGCTGAACTAGGATACATGCAAAGCTCGT
Source organism: Pleurodeles waltl (assembly GCF_031143425.1). Classification (NCBI taxonomy): domain Eukaryota; kingdom Metazoa; phylum Chordata; class Amphibia; order Caudata; family Salamandridae; genus Pleurodeles; species Pleurodeles waltl. The sequence goes on along the minus strand of NC_090446.1, from coordinate 1,503,922,888 downwards.
ACTATACCACTCATTTCATATAGCACAATATCATAAGAAAACACACTACTCAGAGTTACTAAAAATAAAGGTACTTTATTTTAGTGACAATATGCCAAAAGTGTCTCAGAGAATACCCTCACTTAGGAGGTAAGTAATATACACAAGTTATATGTACACAAACCCAAAACAGGTAAGTAACTGTAAGAAAAGTAGTGCAAACAATGTAGAATCACAATAGGATGCAATAGGTGAACATAGGTCTAGGGGCAACACAAACCATATACTCCAAAAGTGGAATGCGAATCACAAATGGACCCCAGACCTATGGGAGCTTGTAGAGGGTTGCTGGGACTGTAAGAACACAGTAAGGGTGTCCAAGATACCCCACCCCAAGACCCTGAAAAGTAGGAGTAAAGTTCCCCTACTGCCCGAAAAGGACACAGTAGTCGTGATAGGGGGATTCTGCAAGAACCACAAACATCAGCAAAGCACTGAAGACGGATTCCTGGACCTGAGGACCTGCAAGGCAAGGGGACCAAGTCCAAGAGTCGCGATAGTGTCCGGGAGGAAAGGAGCACAGGAAACCCCGGATGAAGTTGCAAGAAGGCTGCCTCCGGGTGGAAGAAGCCAAAGATTCTGCAACAACGAAAAGGGCTAGGAACTTCTCCTTGGGATGGAAGATGTCCCACAGCGTGCTGGATGTTGCAGAAGTGTTGCCACGCAGAAATACCGCAAACAAGCCTTGCTAGCTGCAAGGGTCGTGGTAGAGGTTTTTGGGTGCTGCTGGGGACCAGGAAGGACCAGGATGTCGTCCCGTGGAGGAGGAGACAAAGGGGGCGCTCAGCAACTCAGAGAGACACCGCAGAAGCAGGCAGCACCCGCAGAAGTACCGGAGCAGGCCCTTAGAAGATTGGTTTAACCGGAGTAACAAAAGGAGGGTCCCACAACGTCGGAGTCCAACTCAGAGGGTTGAGCACTGCAGGACGGAGTGCTGGGGACCCTGGCTAGGTTGTGCACAAAGGAATCCTTGGAGAAGTGCACAGAAGCCGGAGCAGCGGCAAATCACGTAGTACACAGGTTTGCAGTCTAGCGTGGGGAGGCAAGGACTTACCTCCACCAAACCTGGACTGAAGGATCACTGGACTGTGGGGGTCACTTGGATCTAGCTCCTGTGTTCCAGGGACCACGCTCATCAGGATGAGAGGGGACCCAGAGGACCGGTGATGCAGTCTTTTGGTGCCTGCGTTAGCAGGGGGAAGATTCAGTCGACCCACGGCAGATTTCTTCTTGGCTTCCAGTGCAGGGTGAAGGCAGACAGCCCCCAGAGCATGCACCACCAGGAAACAGTCGAGAAACCCGGCAGGATGAGGTGCTACAATGTTGCTGGTAGTCGTCTTGCTACTTTGTTGCGGTTTTGCAGGTGTCCTGGAGCAGTCAGCGGTCGATCCTTGGCAGAAGTCAAAGAGGGAAGTGCAGAGGAACTCTGGTGAGCTCTTGCATCGTTATCTGAAGAATACCCCAGAGGAGAGACCCTAAATAGCCAGAAAAGGAGGTTTGGCTACCAAGAAAGGAGGATTGGCTACCAAAAGAGGTAAGAGCCTATCAGAGGGGGTCTCTGACGTCACCTGCTGGCACTGGCCACTCAGAGCAGTCCAGTGTGCCCTCAACACCTCTGAATTCAAGATGGCAGAGGTCTGGGACACACTGGAGGAGCTCTGGGCACCTCCCCTGGGAGGTACCGGTCAGGAGAGTGGTCACTCCCCTTTCCTTTGTCCAGTTTCGTGCCAGAGCAGGGCTAGGGGATCCCTGAACCGGTGTAGACTGGCTTATGCAGAGATGGGCACCATCTGTGCCTATCAAAGCATTTCCAGAGGCTGGGGGAGGCTATTCTTCCCCAGCCCTTCACACCTATTTCCAAAGGGAGAGGGTGTAACACCCTCCCTCAGAGGAAATCCTTTGTTCTGCCTTCCTGGGCCGGGGCTGCCCACACCCCAGGAGGGCAGAATCCTGTCTGAGGGGTTGGCAGCAGCAGCAGCTGCAGTGGAAATCCCGGAAAGGCAGTTTGGCAGCACCCGGGTTCTGTGCTAGAGACCCGGGGGATCATGGAATTGTCCCCCCAATACCAGAATGGTATTGGGGTGACAGTTCCATGATCTTAGACATGTTACATGGCCATGTTCGGAGTTACCATTGTGACGCCATACATAGGTAGTGACCTATGTACAGTGCACACGTGTAATGGTGTCCCCACACTCACAAAGTTCAGGGAATTTGCCCTGAACAATGTGGGGGCACCTTGGCTAGTGCTAGGGTGCCCACACACTAAGGGCCTGATTCTAACTTTGGAGGACGGTGTTAAACCGTCCCAAAAGTGGCGGATATACCACCTACCGTATTACGAGTTCCATAGGATATAATGGACTCGTAATACGGTAGGTGGTATATCCGCCACTTTTGGGACGGTTTAACACCGTCCTCCAAAGTTAGAATCAGGCCCTAAGTAACTTGGCACCCAACGTTCACCAAGTGAGGGTTAGACATTTGGGGGCATATTTATACTCCGTTTGCGCCGAATTTGCGTCGTTTTTTTTTACGCAAATTCGACGCAAAACTAACTCCATATTTATACTTTGGCGTTAGACGCGTCTAGCGCCAAAGTTCATGGAGTTAGCGTCATTTTTTTGCGTGAACACCTTCCTTGCGTTAATTATATGCAAGGTAGGCGTTCCCGTCTAAAAAAATGACTGCGATGCTATTGCGTCGGATTTATACTCCCGGGCAAAAATGACGCCCGGGAGTGGGCGGGTCAAAAAAACCTGCATTTGCGCCGGATTTTAGCGCCTGGGTCAGGGCAGGCGTTAAGGGACCTGTGGGCTCAGAATGAGGTGCCCTCCCAAGCCCCCAGGGACACCCCCTGCCACCCTTGCCCACCCCAGGAGGACACCCAAGGATAGAGGGACCCACCCCAGGGAAGAGAAGGTAAGTTGTGGTAAGTATTTTTTTATTTATTTTTTTGTGGCATAGGGGGGCCTGATTTGTGCCCCCCTACATGCCACTATGCCCAATGACCATGCCCAGGGGACAGAAGTCCCCTGGGCATGGCCATTGGGCAAGGGGGCATGACTCCTGTCTTTGCTAAGACAGGAGTCATTTCAATGGGGGATGGGCGTCGTAAAAAAATGGCGCAAATTGGGTTAAGACGTTTTTTTTGCCTCAGCCTGACTTGCCCCATTTTTAGACGCCCAAACGCCATTTTTCCCTACGCCGGCGCTGCCTGGTGTACGTGGTTTTTTTTCACGCACACCAGGCAGCGCCGGTCGGCTAACGCCGGCTAACGCCATTCAATAAATACGGCGCCTGCATGGTGCTTCAGCATGGCGTTAGCCGGCGCTAATTTTTTTGGCGCAAAACTGCGTTATCGCAGTTTTGCGTCAAAAAGTATAAATATGGGCCTTGGTGACTTATAAGTTACTTATGTGTAGTCAAAAATGGCTGTGAAATAACGTGGACGGTATTTCACTCAGGCTGCAGTGGCAGGGCTGTGTAAGAATTGTCTGAGCTCCCTATGGGTGGCAAAAGAAATGCTGCAGCCCATAGGGATCTCCTGGCACTCCAATACCCTGGGTACCTAAGTACAATATACAAGGGGATTATATGGGTGTACCAGTGTGCCAATGAGAATTGGTAAATTTGGTCACTAGCCTGCAGTGACAAATTTAGAAAGCAGAGAGAGCATAAACACTGAGGTTCTGGTTAGCAGAGCCTCAGTGATACAGTTAGGCATCACACAGGGAACACATACAGGGTACATACTATGAGCACTGGGGTCCTGCCTGGCAGGATCCCAGTGACACAAGGGCAAAAACAGACATACATACAGTGAAAATGGGGGTAACATGCCAGACAAGATGGTACTTTCCTACACAACCGCCCCAAACGAAGGACAATAAGATTAAACTTGTCCAGATGAGTATTCATTGTCTAAGTGGAAATATCTGGAGAGTCCATCTGCATTGGAGTGGGTTCTCCCAGGTCTATGTTCCACTGTATAGTCCATTCCCTGTAGAGATATGGACCTCCTCAACAATTTAGGGTTTTCACCTTTCATTTGTTTTAGCCAAAGTAGAGGTTTGTGGTCTGTCTGAACAATAAAGTGAGTACCAAACAAGTATGGTCTCAACTTTTGCTGTGCCCAGACCACAGCAAAGGCCTCCCTCTCTATGGCAGACCAACACTTTTGTCTAGGGGTCAACCTTCTGCTGATAAAAGCAACTGGTTGATCCTGGCCCTCAGAATTCAGTTGTGATAGTACTGCCCCTACCCCTAATTCAGATGCATCAGTCTGAACAATGAATTTCTTGGAGTAACAAGGGCTTTTTAGGACAGGTGCAGAGCACATGGCCTCTTTGAGCTCCTCAAAAGCTTTCTGACAGCTTGCTGTCCATAACACCTTCTTAGGCATTTTCTTGCTAGTGAGATCATTAAGAGGGGCTGCTATGGAGCCATAATTCTTGATGAATCTCCTATAGTAACATGTGAGGCCTAAAAAGGCTCTCACCTGGGTCTGAGTTGCAGGGGGAACCCAATCCATGATAGTTCGGATTTTCCCCTGTAGTGGTGCAATCTGTTCTCCACCTACCAGGTGGCCCAGATAAACCACTTTCACCTGCCCTATCTGGCACTTTGAGACCTTGATAGTGAGGCCTGCATTTTGCAGGGCCTCCAAAACTTTCCATAGGTGGACCAGGTGATCATCCCAGCTTGAGCTAAAGACAGCAAAATCATCTCGATATGCTGCACTGAAAGCCTCCAACCCTTGCAGGACTGTATTCACCAACCTCTGAAAAGTGGCAGGTGCATTTTTCAAACCAAAGGGCATTACTGTGAATTGGTAGTGCCCTCCAATGGTAGAAAATGCAGTCTTGGGTTTAGCATCTGCTGCCAATCTAATCTGCCAATACCCTGCAGTTAGATCAAAAGTGCTAAGATACTTGGCAGAAGCCAGTGTATTAATGAGCTCATCTGCCCTGGGTATAGGGTGAGCATCAGGTTTGGTTACCTGATTGAGCCCTCTGTAATCTACACAAAACTTCATCTCTCTTTTTCCATCTTTGGTGTGAGGTTTAGGTACAAGCACCACTGGGCTAGCCCAGGGGCTTTCAGAAGGTTCAATCACCCCTAAATCCAACATTTTCTGCACCTCTTGTTTAATGAAGTCCCTGACATGGTCAGGCTGCCTATAAATTTTACTTTTGACAGGCAGGCTGTCTCCAGTGTCAATTGTATGTTCACACCAGGATGTTGTACCTGGTACAAGTGAAAAGAGGTCTGAAAACTGGCTTAGGAGATTGATGCAGTTGTCTTTCTGTTCTGCAGTCAGACAATCTGCTAAAACTATTCCCTCCACTAAGGCATCTGCTTAAGTGGTGGAGAAGAGATCAGGGAGAGGGTCACTCTCTTCTTCCTGTCCCTCATCTGTTGCAATAAACAGGGTGAGATCAGCCCTTTCATAGTAGGGTTTCAGGCGGTTGACATGAATCACCCTAAGGGGACTCCTGGCAGTGCCCAGGTCTAACAAATTTGGTAACCTCACCCTTCTTTTCAACAATGAGATGGGGTCCACTCCATTTGTCCTGGAGTGCTCTTGGGGCCACAGGCTCCAATACCCACACCTTCTGTCCTGGGTGGTACTGAGTCAGGACAGCCTTCTGGTCATGCCATTGTTTTTGCAGCTTGTAAGGAAACGCCTCCTTGGCATGGTTCCCCCCTGACTTTTTGCCTTTGCTGATGCCAAGTTATGATTTGAAAGTGTGCTGAGGCCTGCTAACCAGGCCCCAGCACCAGTGTTCTTTCCCTAACCTGTACCTTTGTTTCCACAATTGGCACACCCTGGCATCCAGGTAAGTCCCTTGTAACTGGTACCCCTCGTACCAATGGCCCCATGCCAGGGAAGGTCTTTAAGGGCTGCAGCATGTCTCATGCCACCCTGGAGACCCCTCACTCAGCACAGACACACTGCCTGCCAGCTTGTGTGTGCTGGTGGGGATAAAATGACTAAGTCGACATGGCACTCCCCTCAGGGTGCCATGCCAACCTCACACTGCCTACAGGTATAGATAAGTCACCCCTCTAGCAGGCCTTACAGCCCTAAGGCAGGGTGCACTATACCATAGGTGAGGGCATAAGGGCATGAGCACTATTCCCCTACAGTGTCTAAGCAAAACCTTAGACATTGTAAGTGCAGGGCAGCCATAAGAGTATACTGTATGGTCTGGGAGTCTGTCGTACACGAACTCCACAGCACCATAATGGCTACACTGAAAACTGGGAAGTTTGGTATCAAACTTCTCAGCACAATAAATTCACACTGATGGCAGTGTACATTTTATTGTAACATACAACGCAGAGGGCACCTTAGAGGTGCCCCCTGAAACCTTAACCGACTACCCGTGTAGGCTGACTAGTTTTAGCAGCCTGCCACACACCAGACATGCTGCTGGCCACATGGGGAGAGTGCCTTTGTCACTCTGTGGCTAGTAGCAAAGCCTGTACTGTGTGGAGGTGCCTCTCACCTCCCCCTGCAGGAACTGTAACACCTGGCGGTGAGCCTCAAAGGCTCACCCCCTTTGTTACGGCACCCCAGGGCACTCCAGCTAGTGGAGTTGCCCGCCCCCTCCGGCCACGGCCCCACGTTTGGCGGCAAGGCCGGAGGAGATAATGAGAAAAACAAGGAGGAGTCACTGGCCATCAGGACAGCCCCTAAGGTGTCCTGAGCTGAGGTGACTCTGACTTTTAGAAAACCTCCATCTTGCAGATGGAGTATTCCCCCAATAGGCATAGGGATGTGCCCCCCTCCCCTCAGGGAGGAGGCACAAAGAGGGTGTAGCCACCCTCAGGGCTAGTAGCCATTGGCTATTAACCCCCCAGACCTAAACACACCCCTAAATTGAGTATTTAGGGGCTCCCAGAACACAGCAAGATAGATTCCTGCAACCTAAGAAGAAGAGGACTGCTGAGCTGAAAACCTGCAGAGAAGACGGAGACACCAACTGCTTTGGCCCCAGCTCTACCAGCCTGTCTCCCCACTTCTAAAGACACTGCTCCAGCGACGCGTTCCACAGGGTCCAGCAACCTCTGAAGCCTCAGAGGACTAACCTGCATTTAGACGGACCAAGAACTCCCGAGGACAGCGGCTCTGTTCCCCAGAGACTGCAACTTTGCAACAAAGAAGCAACTTTGAAACAACGCACGTTTCCCGCCGGAAGTGTGAGACTTTGCACTCTGCACCCGACGCCCCCGGCTCGACTTGTGGAGAACAAACACCACAGGGAGGACTCCACAGCGACTACGAGACCGTGAGTAGCCAGAGTTGACCCCCCTGAGCCCCCACAGCGACGCCTGCAGAGGGAATCCCGAGGCTCCCCCTGACCGTGACTGCCTGCTTCAAAGACCCGACACCTGGTGAAGACACTGCACCCGCAGCCCCCAGGACCTGAAGGATCCGACCTCCAGTGCAGAAACGATCCCCAGGTGGCCCTCTCCCTTGGCCAGGTGGTGGCTACCCTGAGGAGCCCCCCCCCTTGCCTGCTTGCATTGCTGAAGAGACCCCTTGGTCTCCCATTGAATCCTATTGCAAACCCAACGCCTGTTTGCACACTGCACCCGGCCGCCCCTGTGCCGCTGAGGGTGTAATTTCTGTGCTGACTTGTGTCCCCCCCGGTGCCCTACAAAACCCCCCTGGTCTGCCCTCCGAAGACGCGGGTACTTACCTGCCGGCAGACTGGAACCGGGGCACCCCCTTCTATATTGAAGCCTATGCGTTTTGGGCACCACTTTGACCTCTGCACCTGACCAGCCCTGCGCTGCTGGTGTGGTAACTTTGGGGTTGCTCTGAACCCCCAACGGTGGGCTACCTTGGACCCAAACTTGAACCCCCGTAGGTTGTTTACTTACCTGCAAAAACTAACAAACACTTACCTCCCCCAGGAACTGTTTAAAATTGCAGTGTCTAGTTTTAAAATAGCTATATGTCATTTGTGTGAAAACTGTATATGCTATTTTGCTAATTCAAAGTTCCTAAAGTTCCTACATGAAATACCTTTCATTTAAAGTATTACTTGCAAATCTTGAACCTATGGTTCTTAAAATAAACTAAGAAAATATATTTTTCTATACAAAAACCTATTGGCCTGGAATTGTCTCTGAGTGTGTGTTCCTCATTTATTGCCTGTGTGTGTACAACAAATGCTTAACACTTCCCTCTGATAAGCATACTACTCGACCACACTACCACAAAAATAGAGCATTAGAATTATCTCTTTTTGCCGCTATCTTACCTCTAAGGGGAACCCTTGGAGTCTGTGCATGCTATTTCTTACTTTGAAATAGTACATACAGAGCCAACTTCCTACATTGGTGGCAGCGGTGGGATACAAGACTTTGCATTTGCTGGACTACTCAGCCAATACCTGATCACATGACTAAATTCCAAAAATTGTCATTAGAACCTGTTTTTTGAAATTTGAGCTATTATTCTAAATTTTTAAAAGTCCTGCTAGGGCCTTATGTTAGTCCCTGTCAGCATTTCTTTTAGAGTTTAAAAGTTTTTTGTAAAAGTTTGAATTAAGTTCTAGAGATAGTTTTAGTTTCTTAAAAAGTATTCCAACTTTTAGAAACATAGGGGGTCATTAAGACCTCAGCGGTCTTTTTAAAAGACTGCCGAGGGACCGCCGTGCTGAAGACCGTCAGTGGTGGCGGTTTTCCGCTCTGCGTATTATGACTGTTGGCAGCTCTCTGTCCTTTTTCGGACGGAGAGCCGCCAACAGCCATACTGGCAGGCGGCGGGGAAGTGGAGGTTGCTCCACCTCCACCACCACGCCAACAGAACACCGCCCACCGAATCACGTCCTGTGATTCGGAGTGGCGATGTTCTGTTGACGGTGTGGTGTCGGCGGAGCAGCCCCCATGGCTCCTGTCCCCTCCCGGAGGATCGACGGACCAGGTAAGTCGATCGTCCGGTGGGGGGGGTGTGGGGGGGTTGTTGTGTGCGTGCATGGGGGGGTGCGTGTGCGTATGTAGAGGGGGTGTGAGTGCGTGTATGCTTGCGGGGGTGTTGCATGTTTGGGAATGAGTGCGTGTATGTCTGTGAGTATGTCTGTATGGATGTGTGCGTGTATGTTTGAATGTGGGTGTGCATGTCTGACTGTGTGGGGATGTTGGAATGTATGTCGGTGTGTGTGCGTGTATGTGTGTTGGTGGTGCCTGCGTGCGTGTTGTGTGTGAGTGAGTGATGTGATGTTGGGGGTCCTGGTGGGGAGGGGGGCCCTGCCACCTTTGGGGGGTGGCAGGGGTGGTGGGGGGTGTAGGGGAGGGAGTCGGGGTGGGGGGTGGGGGAGACCCCTATCAGTGCCAGGGAAGGAATTCCCTGGCACTGATAGTGCTTACCGCCATGGATTTCATGGCGGTTTCAAACCGCATTAAATCCATGGTGGTCAACCGGGTCCAAATACCGCCAGCGCTATAGTGACGGCCGCCGGGCTGGAGACCCAGGTCTCCAGCCCGGCGGTCGTCTCCGCCCTAGCGGGCGGAACGGAGAACCGGCGGATGACCATGGCGGTAACCGCCATGGTCATAATTCCCAAAAAAAGACCACCAGCCTGTTGGCGGTCTTACCGCCGCTTCTCCGCCTTCCGCCAGGGCCATAATGACCCCCATAATGTCTAATGCAGAAGAGAATGTGATGGAACTCGACGTCACCCCTTACCTGAATCTTAGGATGTCAGAGTTAAGGTCTCTCTGCAAAACAAAAAAGATTAGAACTGTTTCAAACCCTACCAAAATACAGCTCCAGGAGCTTTTGGCAGAGTTTGCCAAGAACAACCCCTCTGAGGATGACCGACCAGAGGGGGAAGCTAGTGAATTGGAGGAATTCCCACCTCCAGTCCTAGTTAGGGAGGCCAGGGCTCCTCAAACCCTGACTCCAAATCTGATAGTCAGAGATGCTGCTTCTCTCACAGGAGAGTCCAGCACCTCTGGTATCACTGAGGACAGCCTCAGTGAAGATGACCTACTGTTAGCCAGGATGGTCAAAAGATTGGCTTTAGAGAGACAGCTCCTAGCCATAGAAAGGGAAAGACAAGAGATGGGTTTTGGTCCCATCAATGGTGGCAGCAACATAAATAGGGTCAGAGATTCTCCTGACATGTTGAAAATCCCAAAAGGGATTGTAACTAAATATGAAGATGGTGATGACATCACTAAATGGTTCACAGCTTTTGAGAGGGCTTGTGCAACCCGAAAAGTAAACAGATCTCACTGGGGTGCTCTCCTTTGGGAAATGTTCACTGGAAAGTGTAGGGATAGACTCCTCACACTCTCTGGAAAAGATGCAGAATCCTATGACCTCATGAAGGCTACCCTGATTGAGGGCTTTGGATTCTCCACTGAGGAGTATAGAATTAGGTTCAGGAGGGCTCAAAAATCCTTGAGCCAGACCTGGGTTGATTTTGTTGACTACTCAGTAAAAACACTGGATGGTTGGATTCAAGGCAGTGGTGTAAATGTTTATGATGGGCTGTACAATTTATTTGTGAAAGAACACCTGTTAAGTAATTGTTTCAATGATAAACTGCATCAGCATCTGGTAGACCTAGGACCAATTTCTCCCCAAGAATTGGGAAAGAAGGCAGACCATTGGCTCAAGACTAGGGTGACCAAGACTTCCACAGGGGGTGACCAAAAGAAAGGGGTCACAAAGACTCCCCAGGGAAAGAGTGTTGAGACATCCAAAGGGAAAAGTAAAGAGTCTTCTATAGGGCCCCAAAAACCTGCTCAGGAGGGAGGGTCCAGAGCCTCTTCACAATCCAATTTTGGGTACAAGGGTAAAAACTTTGATCCCAAAAAGGCCTGTTGTCGTAGCTGTAATCAGCCAGGACACCAAACTGGAGACAAGGCCTGTCCCAAGAAAGGTTCCACTTCTAACTCTACTCCAGCTAACACTGGAATGGCCAGTCTCCAAGTGGGATCAACAGTGTGCCCAGAGCAAAGCAGGGTTCACACTAAAGCTACATTAGTCTCTGAGGGTGGGGTGGATTTAGCCACAATGGCTGCCTGGCCCCCTAATATGCAAAAATACAGGCAGCAGCTCTTAATTAATGGGACAAGTGTAGAAGGCCTGAGGGATACAGGTGCCAGTGTCACCATGGTGACAGAGAACCTGGTTTCCCCTGGTCAATACCTGGCTGGACAAACTTACCCAGTCACCAATGCTGACAATCAGACTAAAGTACATCCCATGGCTATGGTAACTTTAGAGTGGGGAGGGGTCAATGGCCTGAAACAGGTGGTGGTCTCCTCAAATATCCCTGTAGACTGTTTGCTTGGAAATGACCTGGAGTCCTCAGCATGGGCTGAGGTAGAACTCAAAACCCATGCAGCCATGCTGGGTATCCCTGAACTGGTGTGCATCAAGACAAGGGCACAGTGCAAGGCTCAGGGTGAAAAAGAGGTGTTGGAGCCTGGAAAAAGGGCCCAACCCTCCAAGAGAAAAGGAAAGAAGACCGGGGAACCAGCTTCAACACAACAAGAAAAAGAGAACCTCTCTTCCAGGTAGAAGTTCTGCCCTCTGAGGGAACTGAGCCCATGGAGTTAGGACCTTATCAGGTTGAGCTCCTAGGCCCAGGGGGACCCTCAAGGGAACAGTTAGTAAGGGGCAAGAAACCTGTCCCTCTCTTGAAGGCCTTAGGCAGCAAGCTGCTGAAGAGTCCAAAGGAAAAATGACAGGAACACATAGAGTCTATTGGGAAGATGGACTCCTCTACACTGAGGCAAGAGATCCCAAACCTGGTGCCACTAGGAGAGTGGTAGTGCCTCAGGAGTTTAGGAAGTTCATTTTGACCTTAGCTCGCCAACTTCCTACACAGCTCCTGGCTGGTCTGAAGGTTTTTACTGGCCTTTTTCATATACTCAGTGTATTGCTACATGCACTACGTGCAAGGTGAACAGTGGTGCAGGCTATGGACCATTGGCCTCTGCTTCCATTTTACATTGGTTTACGACTCCATTTTGTCGAGTCTGGTTCTGTGCATAAAGCACTGTTCTGTGTTTTTCCACAAGCTTCGGCAAGTTGCAGGGTGGGGTGCTTTTCTGCTCAACTTCGCTCCATCTGCCTGATACGAAGGGCGCTATTTAAATTCCATGAGCTATCAGTTAGGACAACAGGGGGATGCACCTGTACTCAAGGAAGAATGCAAGCTTCACCTTGGAGCCCTCTTCTGGGAACCTGGCCCGTTCCGAGGAGACATCTCGAAGGGTGAACAAGGTACCGCTGATTGCACAATTTGTAAAGGAGGGGGTCTTTTTCTAGAAAAGACTCCTGGCCGTTAGTAAATACTATAAAGGTCAGGAGCCTGGATGGACTGGTTTAGGAACTCTCTTCTGGGTTGGACGCAATGCCAGGAGGACGGATTGTCCCGAAGGAGACTCCCTGTGCCAGTCGATTTGGGTTCCCCTGCTTTGTGTGCGGCGGAGGGATGCAGAATCTCTTTTAGGTAAAGCCTTTCAATTTATAAGCATTGAAGCATATTGTGTGTGCGTGTGTAATATGCACTTATTCTTGCAGTTATTTTCTTGTTATTCTTCATGATATCACAGAGTGTTTATCTTCTCACAGTTATTCTCATGTTATTTTTCATGATATATTAGTGTGGTCAGTTTTGCTATATGAGAACTTGCCCCATAAATAAACTTGATTATTCTACTTACTAAGGTGTGTAAGAGTGATTGTTCAGATTGTGCTCTAAACTATCCTGAAGCGCATAGTTCTGTTATCCTGTAGGGTGAAGCAACACAATTTGGCGTAGTCGTTTGCAGGATTCGAAAAAAGAAAAAGTTTAATAAGATCAAAGCAAGTTCAAAAGCAAATTCTCATGTATTAAATCCGGACATAGAAATATCGGGGTGGGAAACTGCCCGCATAAACTTTTAGCTAAGGAATGGTCACGTAGTGCTGGTTTGTGTGAAAATTGGAATGCGTGTATGTTAAATGCAGGACCTGAAGATGTTTTTACATGTTTCCAAAAAGTGTCAATGGACAAGGGAAAAGAGATTTGTACGTTAGGGAGGCGAGGCTGGATCTTGCTCTCTGCGTACAGAAAGTTGTATGAAAAATGTTTACAGTTACAGAAAGACCACGAGCAGCTGGAGAAGGAGTTATTAGAAGCCCGAAATTCCTCTACCATGTTAGCTTGTCAAAATAAATTGTTAAGTGATAAGCTTATAATGTACCAGCTGGTTGCAGAGAGGACGGCAGTTAGCGTTGCTCAATATAAACACAAAAAATGAAGAGGGAAAGTTAATAAAAAGAAGGTACATTTAGCTATCTCTCTGGCAGGGTTAGCCTTTGACCCTGAATTTTGGGATGGAAACATCTGGGATACGTCTGATTTTTCAGATGAGTCCGGGGGTGATAACTGTCAAGATGTTAGTCAGGAAAAGACAGAGCGTCGGAATGTTGTCCGTGCGCACCCAATATATTGGCGAAAGTTACAGCATAGTCCAGCTAATCCTGGAGGGGTGATGCTGGATGCTCTGGAGGATTACACACAGCAAGAACTAAGGGAGTCATTCTGACCATGGCGGCTGGTGACCGCCAGGGTCACCGACCACGGGAGCACCGCCAACAGGCTGGCGGTGCTCCCAAGGGCATTCTGACCGCGGCGGTTCAGCCGCGGTCAGAAAGGGTAAACCGGCGGTCTCCCGCCGGTTTACCGCTGCCCCATTGAATCCTCCATGGCGGCGGAGCGCGCTCCGCCGCCATGGGGATTCAGACACCCCCTACCGCCATCCTGTTCATGGCGGGAAACCCGCCATGAACAGGATGGCGGTAGGGGGTGCCGCGGGGCCCCTGGGGGCCCCTGCAGTGCCCATGCAGGGCCCCCCGTAAGAGTGCCCCACAAAGTATTTCAGTGTCTGCTTTGCAGACACTGAAATACGCGACGGGTGCAACTGCACCCGTCGCACCCCTGCAACTACACCGGCTCAATTCTGAGCCGGCGTCCTCGTTGCAGGGGCATTTCCGCTGGGCCGGCGGGCGCTCTTTTGGAGAGCGCCCGCCGGCCCAGCGGAAATGTTTGAATGGCCGCCGCGGTCTTTTGACCGCGGTGCGGTCATTTGTCGGCGGTACCTTGGCGGACGGCCTCCGCCGTCCGCCAAGGTCTGAATGACCCCCTAAGTGATGTGATAGACAGATTTCGACAGAGGTCTGGGGAAACATTGCTTACATGGATGGTGCATGATATGGGGGATCTGGGGGTCCAATTAGATCACGGCGACGCCCGAGGCTTTGTATCTTAAGTACGGACCCAGTTATCCAAAATGAGTTTAGAACTTATCCAGGGAATGGTCCTATGACCAATCTGTTGGAGTTAGCGGCGCAAGGGTGTGCTCAGAAGTATCCGACAGAGTCAGACTGGCCGCCTAATGATAAACCTTGGTATACTTTGAGAGATGCAGTACAGAGATTGAAGGAGGAAGGGATGAAAACAGCTATCTTTCTGGGTAATGCTCATAATTTGATTAATGGAATTTTAAATGTGTCTGTGCGAAACCGGCTGATTAGGTCCGCACCTCCTGCATACAAGCATGTCATCATGACTTTGTTAATTAATCAGACTGGTAACCCACTGTCTCAGGTGGTAGAAGCCGTGCGTGAGTTAAGTGATTTAGGGAAGTGGACTAAGCCAGACAGGAATTCACGGTCTGAGAATCGTACTGATAACAACAGGGTGTCAAGGCGGGACATGTTTCTGACCTTGCTGAAAGATGGGGTGGACAGGGATGACATTGATGGGATAACCACCAAGGACATGTGGGAGATGTACCACAAACGCGGTTTGGATAAGAAGGAGGTGTAGGAAAGTACCATCTTGCCTGGCATGTTACCCCCATATTTCACTGTATATATGTTGTTTTAGTGTATGTGTCACTGGGACCCTGCCAGCCAGGGCCCCAGTGCTCATAAGTGTGCCCTTTATGTGTTCCCTGTGTGATGACTAACTGTCTCACTGACGCTCTGCTAACCAGAACCTCAGTGGTTATTCTCTCTCTGCTTTCCAAATTGTCACTAACAGGCTAGTGACCAATTTCACCAATTCACATTGGCAGGCTTGTAGGAGGCTGGCCTGGCTTGTAGTGGGTACCAAGGGGTACTTACACTCTGTACCAGGTCCAGTTATCCCTTATTAGTGTAGAAGAGGTGTTTCTAGCAGCTTAGGCTGAAAGAAGGTAGCTATAGCAGAGCAGCTTAGGCTGAACTTGGCGACATGCAAAGCTCCTACTATACGACTGGTGTCATATGCACAATATCATAAGAAAACACAATACACAGATATACTAAAAATAAAGGTACTTTATTTTTATGACAATATGCCAAAAGTATCTCAGTGAGTACCCTCAGTATGAGGATACCAAATATACACAAGATATATGTACACAATACCAAAAATATGCAGTAATAGCAAAAGGAAGTAATGCAAGCAATGTAAAGTTACAGTAGACTGCAATAAGAGCACATAGGTATAGGGGCAACACAAACCATATACTCCAAAAGTAGAATGTGAACCGCGAATGGACCCCAAACCTATGTGAGCTTGTAGAGGGTCGCTGGGACTGTAAGAAAACAGTGAGGGTTAGAAAAATAGCCCACCTCAAGACCCTGAAAAGTAGGTGTAAAGTGCCCCTATAACCCCCAGAGAGCACAGAAGTCGTGATAGGGGGTTTCTGCAAGGAAGACCAACACCAGCAAAGGAACAACAGTGGATTTCCGGACCTGAATACCTGTGAAACAAGGGGACCAAGCACATGGAAAACTATTAACCTAAACCGGATTCTTGCAGGTTTCTCCGTGTACTCAGTTGAATTTATCCCAGTTTATTTTATAACTGCTTATTGAATTACGTTTCTTGGAGGGTGGCAGGAGGCGGCACCATTCTTCTTCTTCCAAGGGATGGAGCCCATAATTCATTACCCGCTCTGCGCCTCTCTGCGCCCGATAAGTGGTTGGGCAAGGCTATATATATACGCTTTGGGCATCTTACTGTGGTCTTGTCTTTGGGATTTGTTAACAGTATGGTCTGAGAAGCCTATTAATCACACTATAGTGTCAGTGGCTGGGTCCCAAAGGCCTATACACCACTATAAGCCGGGGGCTCACTAAAGGCCCCTGATTCAAAGAATAATGGGCCGTCGACGTGGGGGTGGGTTGGAAGGAAAGCAGCATTCTAACAGAACCTTAGATGGCTTTCTGCAAAAGGCTGTAGGGGAACTTGAAAAAGAAATAGAGTTAGTGCAGCGACGCTTAGCTGCCCCCCCTTCTTCAACCAACAGCCTAGTTCATGATAGCTCAGCCCCACAGCCCCCCCGCAAACAGAATTACAGTCTGTACTGACTACCCCTTTCCCTTCCCCCTCTAAAAACTCCCAGGAGAATCAGGACGAAACCCCAATTGTAATTACCACCCGTGCTGCACCAATTCTGCTGGCCCAGAGTCCCTCAAATGAAGGCCCCCTCACCTTAGCAGATCCCAATACCAAAGGAAAAAGGAAACAAAGGGAACCCGCTTTTAAAAACAAACGATCTAGGACTTTGAGCCCCTCTAACATGCCTCAACATTCTAATAAGGACACGGTATTAATCCCCTTACACAACACAAACGAGTGCCATGCAAATGAGTACACCAGGGATTTCATAAGAGATGAGCTTTCAAAACGACTTCTTCCAATTTTAACCCGCCTCCAATCAATTGAGGACAAATTGGAAAGCCTTATCAATAGCCAGCCACCTAAAATTGCTCCACCCGCAGAAATTCAATCCCACCCCCTTGCCAACCATGACCTCATCACTGTCAACAGACCCACTGGCCAAATAGCCAAAATCCCTCTTTCCTCTTTAAACCAAGATTGGCCCAGCTCCATCAAAACAGCTAGTATTTTAATGAATAAGCCCCATATGGTTTCAGCTCCCCTTTTAAAAGGAACCGCCCCATGGAATAACTCAGTAACTAATCCGGGAGATGGCAACCCCATTTGGGAGCACCCGCAAACAGAACACCAGATGAGTGATAAGATCAGGGGTCTGCCAGATCTAAAAGTGCTTCATTTGCCACCAGAATCATGCCATTATGTACTCATTATATCGAATGTTCCTGAACTCAAACCCCATTCCACTGAATCTTTTACCGAACTTAAAAACAAGGTTATCCATTGGTTGCACGTGAATGCAGGGTTCGCTTTTTCCATGACACCCTCAATACTGATGGTGAGAAGGGTAGGGTGGGTGGGTTCCCTAGCGTAAGTCGGTTCAGGGGACTGCATAGTCATCAACTTCAATTCTCCTGACCTTGTCCAACGGCTCTTTTTAAACGCTAATAGACCTTATCCTATAACTGAAAAAGCCTCCCTTTGCAGGTTACAAGTGTTTTATCCACCTCCCATGCCAGCTTGTAGTAGACAACTGCCAATGTTATACGGGGCTCCCCCGGCTATCCACACACAGTCTATCCCTGCACTTGGCCCTAGACGCCCTTCGTCATCTCTTTCTGAGATAGACTGACTAGGAGATGGCCTTTCGGAAGTGGCTCCGAGCAATGGTGAGGCTGAGGACATTCACCCTACTGCCCTCAGCATCTCTAACTCTGTTGCCCCTTCGACCTTGGCAGATCCTGTTAACCAGGGATCACCCACAAGCACTACGAGCCAAGCCAGCGAGGAATGTATTCCGTTCCTGTCAACTGTTCCACACATTCTGGGGTCCACCCGTATGGCCAACCTACCCAATTCATATATAGCCGGGCTCACATCCAGCGAGGTTCACAAGACTCATAGCGAGAAAGACACTGGTCCTAATATACCTGAGGGAATTAGTATGGTTCCTAGCAGTTCCTCCCCCTGTGGGAAATATCCTCAGACTAAAGCAGGGTCCATAAAAACAGAGGATCTCGATAAGATACTCAGCTGGAATATAGCAGGGTTGGAAAGCAAATTACAAAGTCCAGGATGGGGCAGTCTTATTGATGATCACCTGATCTGCCTCTTCCAAGAAACGTGGGCATTAGAACCAAAATATAGACTAGGCTTTAAAAGCACGCAAGTCATCTTCTGGGAGACCATCGGGAGGGCTGCTTCTGTGGATCAACACTTCTCTTAGGTCCAAGATAGAAGAAATAGATACGGGTTGCCCTGACTTGCAAGCCCTATTAATATTGATTTCTGAAGAGAGACCTTTACTTTTAATTAATATCTATAACAGGAATGTGAGCTCCCATGCTGATTCTGATGTCCTGTCCATTTTGGACAGCTTTCTCAAAAACAATCCCTCCTTCTTTGTTTTGATTGGAGGGGATTTTAATGTCACTTTTGAACCGAATTCTCTAGTCCAAGGAATATGTAAAGAAGAGGATGCCCATTGGGGCATCCCTCAGCTAGTCTCCAACAAAAGACCAAGGTTGAATAGATCTGCGCGCTTACTGGCCGACATCACACTAGCCCATGGCCTCCGAGCTTGCAACGGTCGCTCGCGCTCGGATGTAAATTTGCAAGCTACCTTTAGGCGCGGAGGGCTCAGCAGTCGTATTGATTATATACTTCTCGACATCCGACTGTGGAGCCACATGTTCGATATAAGGGTCCAAAAGCAAATTGAGAGCGATCATGACCCGTTGATTTTATCGACCAGAGGACTTTTTCCTTCGTTTAATGTGCCCTATTCTAAGATCCATGCCTCCCAGCTGGCTCTAACTAACAACAGACGTAACCTAAAATGGGAAACCGTTAATTCTTCCCCTAAACATTTGGCATCTATTTACAACCTGCTTGCCAACCAGATGGAGTGTATGATCCGGCTAAATGAGAATGGGGAGGGTGACAGAGTCTTAGCAGCCCACACTGACTTGTTCCAATCTTTAAAGCATCTTTTTACAAAAAAGTTTCTTAATAACCCTAACAAAAAGCACTGCGCTCCTTGGTTTGACAATTGTTGCAGAGAAGCACAACTGTCTCTCCTGGAAGCAATAAAAGATGGCCATGTTGGGCTGTTAAGAAGAGCCAGAAAAGTTTACAAGAAGGAATGTTCTAAGGCACGCAGAAGCTGGGAAGAGGCCAGATGGGTTATTATTTTGGAGACTGCTAAATCTAATGACACATCTAGGTTCTGGAAACTAATAACTGATGACTGTAGCAATTCCCCTGCCGCACCTGGCTCCTCAATTCTCTCAGCATCATGGGTAGAGCACTTTGGGCAACTATACGATGGGCCATCTGAAGCATTTCTGTGGGCCCCTGATGCCTCAATAAACCACGAGACCACCCCAATCACATTCTCTCTAACCGAAACAAGAGCAGCAATAGACTCATTGAAATGGGGAAAGGCCCCTGGCCCAGATAAGATTCCAGGTGATCTATACAAATCAAGACCAGACATAAGGGCACCATATCTCAACCTTATCTGCAATGCAATTGCAGCAGGGGCCCCCGCTCCACCCACTTGGAAAGGGGCTGAAATAGTACACATTTTTAAAAAAGGAAATCCGAACATCCCTGCCAATTATCGTCCGATTAGTCTCCTTGATAACTCCCAAAAAATCTATGCAAATCATCTTCTGCTCCATCTTGAGCAATGGATTATGGAGTCCGAAGCTCTTTCTGACCTACAAGCAGGATTTAGACCTGCAGTGAGTACAGTTGACCAAGCCCTAAGATTCATGTCAATAAAATGGAAGAATGTTGACCTGGGGAGGGGTAATCTCTATGTGGTCTTCATAGACCTCAGAGCCGCATTTGATTTGATCCCCAGGAACCTGCTGTGGTCAACATTATCAAATATGGGAGTGCCATCTGGTCTCCTGAAACTCACTGCTCAACTGCATGAAAATACTTTCGCTCAAATTAGATGTGGCCAGGGGGGCGAGTTGACTGACCCCGTAGCTATTTAAAAAGGAGTTAGACAGGGATGTGTCCTGGCACCCACTCTTTTTCTGCTATATATCAATAATTGCATCCACTACTTAGAGAACTGTATAAATGATTCACCTCAATTGGTTGGGAAAAAAATCCCGTGCCTGCTATATGCAGATGACACAATTTTGATATCTAAATCGTCAATGGGAATCCAAAACCTGATCAACCAATTCTGTGTTTTTTGTAGTGACTATGGCCTGGACGTAAACATTAAGAAAACAAAACTCATGATATATAGTACATCCAAGAAACGATCGCGCGTTAGCATAGAAATGAACTCGATTCCATTGGAGAAAGTAGAAGAGTTCGACTATTTGGGTTTCAGACTATCGACCATAGGCAAATGGAAGGCAGCCATTGACAAAGGGGCTCTCATTATAAGCCAGAGAGGTGGGGCCCTTGTCCGTAGATCGAGAAAGGCTCCGAGTCCCCCCTTGAACATACTAGCAGAGATTTACAATGTCCAAATCAGAGCGGCGGCCCTTTATGGAGCGGAACTTCGGGGGTCTCACAAAAACCTCGATACTCTGCAAATCAAGGAAAACCATTTCCTTAGGCAGATTGCCCGGCTAGGTATGGGCTCACCAATGACCCCTCTAAGGCTTGACCTAGGTTTAAACAGTATTAAAACCACAGCAGCCCTAAGGCCTCTCTCCTATTGGATTCGTTTATGGAAATCTGTTGAACTCGAACCATATAGGTTGGCTATAAGAGAGCTCATAGCCACCCCCCAGGCACTGGAGAAAATTCCATGGTTGAAGGAAATGAAATCTGCCTGGGTCAAAATAGGTTTTCCTTCCTACTGGAAATATCCGGATCAAATCCCCGATAATGCAAGGAAACTTGTCACAAAAAGATATTGGGAGAAAGTAAACGAAGACTCTGCACCAAAAAGGGGCGGGCAGGCTAACAATGGAATTTCTCCAACTCAAGCACGAGCCCTGGCCTGAGAACTTCTTGAACCTTCCCATGCCTCCGTACACCCGTGCTTTATATCTCCAACTAAGATATGGTGGATCATTCCCCTCTGTAAAAATATGTCATTACATGAGAGAGCAAACGCCACCAGAATCTGTACATACGACTCATCCTCCGTGGTAGCTATCACAGTTACCAAATTTTTAGCGGAGGCCTGGTACATCCGGCGTAGGCTTATTGTTACAAAGGGCATGTGAGCCATCCTGTCATTAGTCGACAGAAGGAGTCTCAACTGTTATTTTTTAGTAGCATCAGTAGGAATTTTTTAGCAGGAACTTGCTGCCCTCTATATGAGGATTGACGAGGGCCAGGTCTTACGGGAAAATAATTGCACACATTGGTATGTTAGACAGAATTTTATATCCTAGCTTTTATCTTTTTTCTCTTAACATTTTTAGCCATGTCTTATTTATTGTACTTTTTATCTACAACCAAATACCTAGTCTTGTTGATTTTATTGTTATACTGTCCTGATTACTACTGTTTTTATATATTTTTTTTTTTTTTTTTTTAACAAATACTATTTATCATGTATGACTGTTATCTTTGTTACTCTAAATGGTCTAGATCTTAGACCGAATGAACTAAAAATAAATAAAATAAATAAATAAAGTGGACCAAGTCCAAGAGTCGCGACAATGTCGAGAGTGGGCAGATGCCCAGCTGAGGGTGCAAAGAAGCTGCCACCGGATGGTAGAAGCTGTGGATTCTGCAAGAACGAAGAGGGCTAGAAACTTCCCCTTTGGAGGATGGATGTCCCACGGCGTGAAGAAGCTTGCAGAGGTGTTCCCACGCAAAAAGACCGCAATCAAGCCTTGCTAGCTGCAAGGGTCGCGGTTAGGATTTTTTTGGATGCTGCTGTGGCCCAGGAGGGACCAGGATGTCGCTACTTGGATGAGGAGACAGAGGGGGCACCCAGCAAGTCAGGTAGCCCTCACGGAAGCAGGCAGCACCCGCAGAAGTACCGGAACAGGCACTTGGAAGAGGAGTGAACCGGAGTCCACCCGAAGTCAGAAAAGGGAGTCCCACGACGCCGGAGGACAACTCAGAAGGTTGTGCACTGCAGGTTAGAGTGTCGGGGACCCAGGCTTGGCTGTGCACAAAGGAAATCCTGGAAGAGTGCACAGTAGCCAGAGCAGCTGCAAATCACGCGGTACCCAGCAATGCAGTCTAGCGTGGGGAAGCAAGGACTTACCGCCACCAAACATGGACTGAAGAGTCACTGGACTGTGGGAGTCACTTGGACAGAGATGCTGAGTTCCAGGGACCACGCTTGTCATGCTGAGAGGGGAACCAGAGGACTGGTGATGCAGTCTTTTGTTGCCTGCGGTTGCAGGGGGAAGATTCCGTCGTCCCACGGGAGATTTCTTCAGAGCTCCTGGTGCAAGAAGGAGGCAGGCTACCCCAAGAGCATGCACCACCAGCAAACAGTCGAGAAGGCGGCAGGATGAGCGATACAAGGTTGCAGTAGTCGTCTTTGCTACTTTGTTGCGGTTTTGCAGGCGTCCTGAGCAGTCAGCGGTCGATCCTTTGGCAGAAGGTGAAGAGGGAGATGCAGAGGAACTCTGATGAGCTCTTGCATTCGGTATCTAAAGAATTCCCCAAAGCAGAGACCCTAAATAGGAAATCCACAGCTTCTACCATCCGGTGGCAGCTTCTTTGCACCCTCAGCTGGCATTTCCTGGGCATCTGCCCACTCCCGACATTGTCACGACTCTTGGACTTGGTCCCCTTGTTTCACAGGTACTCAGGTCCGGAAATCCACTGTTGTTGCTTTGCTGGTGTTGGTTTTCCTTGCAGAATCCCCCTATCACGACTTCTGTGCTCTCTGGGGGTTATAGGTGCACTTTTCTTTTCTAACCCTCACTGTTTTCTTACAGTCCCAGCGACCCTCTACAAGCTCACATAGGTTTGGGGTCCATTTGTGGTTCGCATTCCACTTTTGGAGTATATGGTTTGTGTTGCCCCTATACCTATGTGCTCCTATTGCAATCTACTGTAACTTTGCACTGCTTGCATTACTTCCTTTTGCTATTACTGCATATTTTTGGTATTGTGTACATATATCTTGTGTATATTTGGCATCCTCATACTGAGGGTACTCACTGAGATAATTTTGGTATATTGTCATAAAAATAAAGTACCTTTATTTTTAGTATATCTGTGTATTGTGTTTTCTTATGATATTGTGCATATGACACCAGTCGTATAGTAGGAGCTTTGCATGTCTCCTAGTTCAGCCTAAGCTGCTCTGCTATAGCTACCTTCTATCAGCCTAAGCTGGTATAAACACCTCTTCTACACTAATTATGGATAACTGGACCTGGCACAAGGTGTAAGTACCTCTGGTGCCCACTACATGCCAGGCCAGCCTCCTACATTGGTTGTGCAGCGGTGTGATAAGTACTTGTAACTACTTACCACTTTGTCATTTTGTACTTTTCATAAGAGAATAATAGACAAAACAAGTTCAGTGTATGTACACCTAACGAAAAAGTTTTGCTTTTCTTATCTTACACTATCTGCTAAGTGCTGGAAAGTACTCCTAAACTTTCTAAAAGTTTCAAAAAGTTGAAAAAGTTTTTTTTCTGTTTCTTTAAAAAGTCCTGAAACTTTTTCTATCTTTTATCTGTCTCTAAACCTTTTTCTATAATGTCTGGTGTAGGAACTCCTCCTAATTTGGTCAATACAACTTATGACCACCTTAACTTTAAGAGCCTAAGGAGTCTCTGCATTGATAGAGTTTAGTGGTAGGAAAGAACCCTTCTAGAGAATGATTGTCTAACATGCTCATTGAGAATGATAAGGCCTTAGCTGGCAGTTCAATTGAGAAGTTAGGAGATAGCTCACACTCTGACTCAGGAGAGCCCCCAGTGGGAGTGTTACAGTGTTCCCTTCCTAATCTGCCCCTTAGCAGACCTCATAGCAATGCTGGTAGTATAAGAAGCTCCCATCATAGTAGGGAGGGTTTTATTCCTGAAGGCCAGGTTGTTAGAGTGCCAACTGTTAGGGACAGGTCTCCCTCTGCTCATTCCAATCTTTCTTCTGTGTCAAAACATTCCCAACCCACCCACCCTGATGACAAGATGTTAGAAAGGGAACTCAAGTTGAGAGTGGAAGAGACCAGGCTGAAGCTTAATCAGCTACAGCTGGCTCTAGACAGGGAATCCCTAGAGTTAGAAAAAGAGAGACAGAGGTTAGGGTTTGGACCCCATGGTGGCAGCAACAGTATTCCTGATAGTAATCCTGTTAGAGAGCATGATTCCAGGCATCTGCACAAGATAGTTCCCCCCTACAAGGAGGGGGATGACATTAACAAGTGGTTTGCTGCACTTGAGAGGGCCTGTATGGTATAGGGGGTCCCTCAAAGTCAGTGGGCTGCTATCCTATGGCTATCTTTCAGTGGAAAGGGTAGGGATAGGCTTCTTACTGTGAAGGAAAGTGATGCCAATAATTTTACAGTTTTGAAGGATGCACTCTTGGATGGATTTGGCTTAACCACTGAGCAATACAGGATTAAGTTCAGAGAAACCAGAAAAGAGTCCTCACAAGACTGGGTAGACTTTGTTGACTATTCAGTGAAGGCCTTGGAGGGGTTGTTACATGGCAGTAAAGTTTTTGACTATGAAAGCCTGTACAATCTAATCCTGAGAGAGCCTATTCTGAATAACTGTGTGTCTGATTTGTTACACCAATATCTAGTGGACTCAGATCTGACCTCTCCCCAAGAATTGGGAAAGAAGGCAGACACGTGGGTCAGAACAAGAGTGAACAGAAAAGTTCATACAGGGGGTGACAAGGATGGCAAGAAGAAGGATTGTAAGTCTTCAGACAAGGGTGGGACAAATCTAAAAATGAGTCTTCATCAGGCCCACAAAAACACTCTGGTGGGGGTGGTGGGTCCAAATCCTCATCTAATCAAGTAAAAAAAACATGGTGCTATTTATGTAAAGTAAAAGGCCATTGGACAACTGATGCCAGTTGTCCAAAGAAAAGCACCAAGACTCCCACTACCACAACCCCTACTGCAACCTCTAGTGCCCCTAGTAATATCAGTGGTGGTGGGAGCAA
This sequence comes from Pleurodeles waltl, assembly GCF_031143425.1. Lineage (NCBI taxonomy): Eukaryota > Metazoa > Chordata > Amphibia > Caudata > Salamandridae > Pleurodeles > Pleurodeles waltl. Next base: position 1,503,897,848 of record NC_090446.1, on the reverse strand, counting down.
ACCTACTAATAGCCAATCCAAGGGAGTAGCTGGGCTCACTTTTGGTAATTTAGTTGGGGTTGGTCTTGTTAGGGACACCACAGAGGCTGTGCTAGTCTCTGAAGGTGCCATTGATTTGGCCACCTTGGTTGCTTGTCCCCTTAATATGGATAAGTACAAGCAACTTCCCCTAATAAATGATGTTGAGGTTCAGGCCTACAGGGACACAGGTGCTAGTGTTACCATGGTAATAGAGAAACTGGTCCACCCTGAACAACACCTACTTGGTCACCAGTACCAAGTGACAGACGCTCAGAACAACACTCTTAGCCACCCCATGGCTGTTGTGAATCTCTACTGGGGGGGGGGTGGTTACTGGTCCAAAGAAAGTTGTGGTAGCCACAGATTTACCTGTAGACTGTCTACTAGGGAATGATTTAGAGACATCAGCTTGGGCAGAAGTGGAGTTGGAGGCTCATGCAGCAATACTGGGCATTCCTGGGCATATTTTTGCTTTGACAAAGGCTCAGGCCAAAAAGCAAAAAGGACAGGGTGACTTGGATCCTGGAACAATGGACCAAGCGTTCCCTAAAGCTATGGTTAGTAAGGGTAAATCCCTACCCACTATCCCTCCCTCTACGGATGATTCTACTTCTGAGGAAGAAGAATTTCCTCCCTGTGCAGAACCTTCACCAGATGAGCTGGCAGCAGACACTGCTGAGCTTTTGGGTGGAGGGGGGGCCTGCCAGGGAAGATCTGAGTGTGGCACAGCAGCACTGACCCACATTAGAGGGTCTAAGACAGCAAGCTGTCAAACAGCAAAATGGTGATGTCAGTGACTCACATAGAGTTTACTGGGAGGACAACCTCTTGTACACAGAGGCAAGGGATCCAAAACCTGGAGCAGCCAGGAGATTGGTCATTCCCCTGCAGTACAGAGAGTTCCTCCTAACTCTGGCACATGATATTCCTTTGGCTGGACATTTGGGTCAGATTAAAACATGGGAAAGGCTTGTCCCCCTGTTTCACTGGCATAGGATGTCAGAGGACACAAAAGACTTTTGTAAATCTTGCGTGACCTGCCAAGCCAGTGGCAAGACTGGTGGCACCCCAAAGGCTCCCCTTATTCCAATGCCTGTGGTTGGGGTTCCCTTTGAAAGTGTAGGGGTTGACATAGTTGGCCCCCTTGACCCTCCTACTGCTTCAGGCAATAGGTTTCTCTTGGTGGTAGTGGACCATGCCACAAGATATCCTGAAGCAATTCCTCTAAGGACCACTACAGCACCTGCAGTGGCAAAAGCCCTCCTGGGAATCTTTTCCAGGGTGGGGTTCCTAAAAGAGGTTGTATCAGACAGGGGTAGCAACTTTATGTCTGCATACTTGAAGGCCATGTGGAAGGAATGTGGTGTTACCTACAAGTTCACCACCCCTTACCATCCACAAACAAATGGTCTGGTTGAGAGGTTTAACAAAACTCTCAAAGGTATGATAATGGGACTCCCTGAAAAACTCAGGAGATGGGATGTCCTGTTACCTTGCCTCCTTTTTGCTTACAGGGAGGTACCCCAGAAAGGACAGGGCTTCAGCCCATTTGAACTCCTCTTTGGGCACCCTGTAAGAGGACCCCTAACACTTGTAAAGGAGGGTTGGGAACAACCTTTAAAAGCTCCTAAGCAAGACATAGTGGACTATGTACTCGGCCTAAGATCCAGAATGTCTGAGTACATGAAAAAGGCTAGTAAAAACCTTCAGGCCAGCCAAGAGCTCCAAAAGCAATGGCATGACCAGAAGGCTGTTCTGATTCAGTACCAACCAGGACAGAAGGTGTGGGTATTGGAGCCTGTGGCCCCAAGAGCACTCCAAGACAAATGGAGTGGACCCCATCTCATTATTGAAAAGAAGGGCGAGGTCACCTACTTGGTTGACCTGGGCACTGCCAGGAGTCCCCTTAGGGTGCTCCATGTCAATCGCCTGAAACCCTACTATGAAATGGCTGATCTCACACTGCTCATGGCAACAGATGAAGGACAGGAAGAAGAGAGTGACCTTCTCCCTGATCTCTTCTCTTCCACAGAACAAGATGCTCTATTGGAAGGTGTAGTTTTGGCAGACTGTCTTACTGCTGAGCAGAAAGACAACTGCATAAATCTCCTAGGTCAGTTTTCTGAACTCTTTTCTACTGTGCCAGGCACCACTTCTTGGTGTGAGCACACTATAGATACTGGAGACAGCATGCCTGTCAAAAGTAAGATCTATAGGCAGCCTGACCATGTCAGGGACTGCATAAAACAAGAAGTTCAGAAAATGCTTGAACTGGGAGTGGTTGAACACTCTGAAAGCCCATGGGCCTCTCCTGTGGTGCTTGTACCAAAGCCTCACTCCATAGATGGAAAAAGGGAAATGAGGTTTTGTGTAGATTACAGAGGTCTCAACCAGGTAACAAAAACTGATGCTCACCCTATACCCAGGGCAGATGAGCTCATAGATACACTGGCATCTGCTAAGTATCTAAGCACCTTTGATTTGAACGCAGGGTATTGGCAGATAAAGTTATCAGCGGATGCTATAGCAAAAACTGCATTTTCGACTATTGGAGGGCACTACCAATTCACAGTAATGCCCTTTGGTTTGAAAAATGCACCTGCCACTTTTCAGAGGTTGGTGAATACAGTCCTGCAAGGGTTGAAGGCTTTTAGTGCAGCATATCTGGACGATATAGCTGTCTTTAGCTCCACCTGGGATGATCACCTGGTCCACCTGTGGAAAGTTTTGGAGGCCCTGCAAAAGGCAGGCCTCACTATCAAGGCTTCAAAGTGCCAGATAGGGCAGGGGAAAGTGGTTTATCTGGGACACCTGGTAGGTGGAGAACAGATTGCACCACTTCAGGGGAAAATCCAAACTATCATAGATTGGGTTCCCCCTACAACACAGACCCAGGTGAGAGCCTTCCTAGGCCTCACTGGGTATTACAGGAGGTTTATTAAAACTATGGCTCCATTGCAGCCCCACTGAATGATCTTACTTCCAAGAAAATGCCTAAAAAGGTATTGTGGACAGCTAGCTGTCAGAAAGCTTTTGAGGAGCTGAAACATGCCATGTGCACTGCACCTATCCTAAAAAGCCCATGTTACTCCAAGAAATTCATTGTTCAAACTGATGCATCTGAATTAGGGGTAGGAGCAGTCTTATCACAACTCAATTCTGAGGGCCAGGATCAACCTGTTGCTTTTATCAGCAGGAGGTTGACCCCTAGAGAAAAGAGTTGGAGGCTTTTGCTGTGGTCTGGGCACTGAAGAAGTTGAAGCCATACCTGTTTGGCACTCACTTCATTGTTCAGACAGACCACAAACCTCTACTTTGGCTAAAACAAATGAAAGGTGAAAACACTAAATTGTTGAGGTGGTCCTTATCTCTACAGGGGATGGGCTATACAGTGGAACATAGACCTGGGAGTACCCACTCCAATGCAGTTGGACTCTCCCGATATTTCCACTTAGACAATGAAGACTCATCAGGTCATGGCTAGTCTTATTGTCCTTCATTGGGGGAGGAGGTGTAGGAAAGTACAATCTTGCCTGGCATGTTACCCCCATATTTCACTGTATATATGTTGTTTTAGTGTATGTGTCACTGGGACCCTGCCAGCCAGAGCCCCAGTGCTCATAAGTGTGCCCTGTATGTGTTCCCTGTGTGATGACTAACTGTCTCACTGAGGCTCTGCTAACCAGAATATCAGTTATGCTCTCTCTGCCTTCCAAATTGTGACCAATTTCACCAATTCACATTGGCATACTGGAACACCCTTATTATTCCCTAGTATATGGTACTGAGGTACCCAGGGTATTGGGGTTCCAGGAAATCCATATGGGCTGCAGCATTTCTTTTGCCACCCATAGGGAGCTCTGACAATTCTTACACAGGCCTGCCACTGCAGTCTGAGTGAAAATAACGTCCACGTTATTTCACTGCCATTTACCACTGCACTTAAGTAACTTATAAGTCACCTATATGTCTAACCTTCACCTGGTGAAGGTTGGGTGCTAAGTTACTTAGTATGTGGGCACCCTGGCACTAGCCAAGGTGCCCCCACATCGTTCAGGGCAAATTCTCCAGACTTTGTGAGTGCGGGGGACACCATTACACGCGTGCACTATACATAGGTCACTACCTATGTATAGCGTCACAATGGTAACTCCGAACATGGCCATGTAACATGTCTAAGATCATGGAATTGTCACCCCAATGCCATTCTGGCATTGGGGAGACAATTCCATGATCCCCCGAGTCTCTATCACAGACCCGGGTACTGCCAAACTACCTTTCCCGGGGTTTCACTGCAGCTGCTGCTGCTGCCAACCCCTCAGACAGATTTCTGCCCTCCTGGGGTCCAGCCAGGCCTGGCCCAGGAAGGCAGAACAAAGGACTTCCTCAGAGAGAGGGTGTTACACCCTCTCCCTTTGGAAAAATGTGTCAGGGCTGGGGAGGAGTAGCCTCCCCCAGCCTCTGGAAATGCTTTGATTAGCACAGATGGTGCCCATCTCTGTATAAGCCAGTCTACACCGGTTCAGGGATCCCCCAGTCCTGCTCTGGCGCGAAACTGGGCAAAGGAAAGGGGAGTGACCACTCCCCTGACCTGCACCTCCAGGGGAGGTGCCCAGAGCTCCTCCAGCGTGCCCCAGACCTCTGCCATCTTGGATTCAGAGGTGTGCTGGCACACTGGACTGCTCTGAGTGGCCAGGGCCATTAGGTGATGTCAGAGAATCCTTCTGATAGGCTCTTACCTGTTTTGCTAGCCTATCCTCCTTCCTAGGTAGCCAAACCTCCTTTTCTGGCTATTTAGGGTCTCTGCTTTGGGGAATTCTTTAGATACCGAATGCAAGAGCTCACCAGAGTTCCTCTGCATCTCCCTCTTCACCTTCTGCCAAAGGATTGACCGCTGACTGCTCAGGACGCCTGCAAAACCGCAACAAAGTAGCAAAGACGACTACTGCAACCTTGTATCGCTTCATCCTGCCGGCTTTCTCGCCTGTTTCCTGGTGGTGCATGCTCTGGGGGTAGCCTGCCTCCTTCTTGCACCAGGAGCTCTGAAGAAATCTCCCGTGGGTCGATGGAATCTTCCCCCTGCAACCGCAGGCACCAAAAGACTACATCACCGGTCCTCTGGGTCCTCTCTCAGCACGACGAGCGTGGTCCCTGGAACTCAGCAACTCTTTCCAAGTGACTCCCACAGTCCAGTGACTCTTCAGTCCAAGTTTGGTGGAGGTAAGTCCTTGCCTCCCCACGCTAGACTGCATTGCTGGGTACCACGTGATTTTCAGCTGCTCTGGCTCCTGTGCACTCTTCCAGGATTTCCTTTGTGCACAGCCAAGCCTGTGTCCCCGACACTCTAACCTGCAGTGCACAACCTTCTGAGTTGTCCTCCGGTGTTGTGGGACTCCCTTTTCTGACTTCCGGTGGACTCGGGTTCACTCCTCTTCTAAGTGCCTGATCCGGTACTTCTGCGGGTGCTGCCTGCTTCTGTGAGGGCTCCCTGACTTGCTGGGCACCCCTCTGTCTCCTCATCCAAGTGGCGACATCCTGGTCCCTCCTGGGCCACAGCAGCATCCAAAAACCCTAACCCTGACCCTTGCAGCTAGCAAGGCTTGTTTGCAGTCTTTCTGCGTGGGAACACCTCTGCAAGCTTCTTCACGATGTGCGACATCCATCCTCCAAAGAGAAAGTTCCTAGTCCTCTTCGTTCTTGCAAAACACCAAGCTTCTTTCATCCAGTGGCAGCTCCTTTGCACCCTCAGCTGGCATTTCCTGGGCATCTGCCCACTCTCGACACTGTCGCGACTCTTGGACTTGGTCCCCTTGTTTTACAGGTACTCAGGTCCGGAAATCCACTGTTGTTGCATTGCTGGTGTTGGTTTTCCTTGCAGAATCCCCCTATCACGACTTCTGTGCTCTCTGGGGGTTATAGTTGCACTTTACACCTACTTTTCAGGGTCTTGGGGTGGGCTGTTTTTCTAACCCTCACTGTTTTCTTACAGTCCCAGCGACCCTCTACAAGCTCACATAGGTTTGGGGTCCATTCGTGGTTCGCATTCTACTTTTGGAGTATATGGTTTGTGTTGCCCCTATCCCTATGTGCTCCTATTGCAATCTACTGTAACTTTACACTGCTTGCATTACTTCCTTTTGCTATTACTGCATATTTTTGGTATTGTATACATATATTTTGTGTATATTTGGCATCCTCATACTGGGGGTACTCACTGAGATACTTTTGGCATATTGTCATAAAAATAAAGTACCTTTATTTTTAGTATATCTGTGTATTGTGTTTTCTTATGATATTGTGCATATGACACCAGTGGTATAGTAGGAGCTTTGTATGTCTCCTAGTTCAGCCTAAGCTGCTCTGCTATAGCTACCTTCTATCAGCCTAAGCTGCTAGAAACACCTCTTCTACACTCATAAGGGATAAGTGGACCTGGCACAAGGTGTAAGTACCTCTGGTACCCACTACAAGCCAGGCCAGCCTCCTACAGGAGGGGATCAGGAAAGGGAACAAGAAAGATAACAAACTGGTGAACCAGAGAAAGGCAGGAGGGGAGGAGCACGAGGATGAAAAGAGAGAGAGAGAGAGAGAGCCCTGCAGTAGAGAGAGATCCCCAGATGATGGAGATTGGGATCAAGAGCACGAGGCTCAGAGGGAACCCGGAGCAGGGAGAGAGACCGGGAACTGACAGGTCCCGAGAGAACTCGAGGAAGAGAGTGGGAGAGGGAGCTAGTAAGCTCAGAGAGATTGCGAGGGAGAGACAGGGAGGAGGAGCTCCCTGAGAATTACCGCAGACTGTATCCAGATCTGACTTGGGCAGACTCCGATGTGCGCAGAGTGAAAATGGACTAGGAAATAGGTTGAACTCCGGTACAGGGATGGGCTCGCAAAGATAACAGACCACATGTTAAAGTAGAAATTTTTGGGAAACGTGGAAATGTTCAGAAAGTTCGAGCCCTTGTTGACACGGGGCGGAGGCCTCTTTAATTCATGGAAACCCAAGAAAATTCAAGGGATAGTACTTCACCATTACGGGATTGGGTGGAAAAGAAACCCCAGCAGTGCAGATAGTGGTTCCCATGAATATAGGGGCACTCCCAAAGAGAGAATACACTGTCTTGATGGTGCCCATTCCCGAGTACATTATTGGGATTGACATTTTGAAAGGGATGACCCTACATTTGGAAGATGGATGTTATCAATTTGGTTCCAAAAGATTTATATCAATAGCTGCCACGAGGGTGGGGTTGTTGAAGATTCCTCCAGTAACACTTCCCCAAGCCACTAAGGTGATTCAAATGAAACAGTACAGCATAGCGGGAGGACATGAAGAAATTAGCCAGACTATACATGACTTACTGGAGGCCGCGGTAATAATTCCCATCACCACTGCATGGAATAATGCCCTCTGGCCTGTTCGCAAAAGTGATAACAGTTGGAGGATTTGCAATGATTATCGCCAGTTGAATAAATATACCCATCCTCTGACTGTGGCAGTCCCAGACACCATTACCTTGATTGAAAACATACAGAAACACATTGGGACTTGGTATGCCACAATTGACATTGCCAATGCGTTCTTCACCATACCAATAGCCACTGAGAGCCAGCCCCAGCTGGCATTCCAGTGGGCGGGGCGCCAGTACACCTTCTGTAGATTGCCCATGGGGTATTTACATAGCCCCACTATCTGTCACCGGTTGGCAGAGCATTTGGATGAAGTACCAGTGGTTCCCGGAGTGAAAATTTCCCACTACATAGATGGCGTGATGATGCAGGGAGAGACACAAGAACAGGTGCAGATTCAGCTAGACAGGGTGGTGGAACATTTGGAGAATAAAGGGTGGGAGATTAACCCAGAGAAAGTTGAGGGACCGTCTCAGAGCGTGAAATTTTTGGGCATTCACTGGAATCAGGGACACAGAGAAGTATTGCCAAAAGTGAAACAAAAGATTAAAGAATTTGCAATGCTGCGAAATCGAAAGGAAGCCCAGAGTTTAATTTGGACTATTCGGGTATTGGAGACAGCACATACACCCTTTGTCTCAGATTTTTACACGAAAGAGGAATGCGTTTGAATGGGGAGAGCAGGAGCAACGCGCATTTGAATTGGCGAAAGACGCCATTCAGCATGCTTTGGATTTGTGGCCGATTCAGGAGGGAAACATCGAGCTGAATGTGACAGTCCAGGGGCAGCATGCTAATTGGAGCTTATGGCAAAAACAAGGAAAATAGAGGGTGCCCCTGGGATTTTGGACAAAGAAGTTACCCGAGGCAGGAGAGCTGTACACTCCCTTTGAGAAGCAGCTGCTGGCTTGCCATTGGGCTCTGGTTGATACCGAGCAAATTACATTGGGACATAATGTGATTTTAAGACCTGAAATCCCCATCATGCAGTGGGTGATGAGTTCTCCTAAGACTCACAGAATTGGGCATGCGCAGGAAGCCAGCATTATAAAATGGAAATGGTATGTCCAGGATAGGGCACGAGCGGGTCCAAAAGGAACCGCCGTTTTGCATGAGCAGGTAGCGCAGGCTCCCGTGGAGAATTCAGAAATGTTGCACGATGTACCTCTGGTGTGTGAATCTCTGGTAGGATGGGGTCAGCCGTTCGCAGACTTGTCTGCAGATGATAAAAAAGATGTGTGGTTCACAGATGGCTCAGCAAAATATGTTGGAGCGAAAAGGCACTTGAAAGCAGTGTCCTATAAATCTGTTACAAAGAAGCTTTTAACAACTACAGGTCAGGGAAGAAGTAGCCAGTTTGCAGATCTTTACGCTGTGTATCAAGCTTTGAAACAAGAGCTACCTGGAAAATGTCACATTTATACAGATTCCTGGTCTACCGCTAATGGGTTAGCTACTTGGCTTCCCACGTGGCATGCACATCAGTACAAAATCCATAACAAAGAGGTATGGGGGAAAGAGTTATGGCAGGAGATCTGGGAAATGTTACCCCAAAGCTCCATGACTGTCTATCATGTGGACGCTCACTGTCCAACTGATTCATTAGCCGATGGTTCAATTGTCTTGCAGACGATCAAGCCAAGATTCAAGAGGCTGAAGTGGAGGCGCAGAATTCTGATTTGGTGGGAATCGCTAAGCCGGAGGTGGGCAGGCGGTTGTGGAGGAACATGACATCCATACTCACGTTTAACATCTCAATTGGGGATGTGTGCTATTCATTGACCTGTGATCCTATAAAAATAGGTAAATGTGCTCAGCTTAAACTGGAGAAAAGAGACAAAAACTTAACTGCTGCACAGCAGACATTGTGCCACTCACGAAATGACCTGACCTGCTTGAATGTAAATAATTCAATGTTCTGCCAGAATGTGGTGCCTGCTGCCAGCCACATTCAAAACGTTAAGTTGCCTAAAGGTTGGCTCTTTTCATGTGGTAACATCTCTTTTACCTATATCCCAGCCAATCTAACTGGAGGGCCTTGTGCCTGGACACGCTTAGGCTTTCTCATGTTTCCTATGGATACTGCTCTACACCCTCGCTATACCAGAGACACTATTCAATTGCCTACAGACTGTGATTCTGAAATTTCATTGCTTTCCAAAACGGAATATGTCAGTTTAGCTGGTTCTATCGTAGGGGTGCCAGGGCTCGCAGTAGATAATACCAGAGTTATTAATAAACTTGCATGTCTAGTAGTTAAGAATATTAATTATACATCAGCTGCTTTAGCGGAGCTGTTATTAGATGTACAGGGAACTAGAAAAGCTACTTTGCAGAATCGTGCAGCTATTGATTATTTACTGCTCAAGCACAACCATGGCTGCAGTGAAGGGTTGTGTTGTTTTAATTTATCCGACCACTCCATATCAATCAACTCCCACATAGAGGCCCTGCATAAGTTAGTGAAGGGGGTGCAGCAGGATGTTGACAAGGGGGGGTGGGATTGGGTTTTTGGATGGCTGCCTAATATAGGCCAACTGCGTTATATCCTTGGTGTAATCATTATCATAATAGTTATTTTAATTTCGTTATGTTGTTGTATTCAGTGTGTGCCTAACCTTCTATTTCAGTGTCCCCCAAGAGCATTGCCATTTCAGCTTATAGGATATACTTAGTTGTAAGTTGGCCAAATGGTCCAAGGGTGGAATGTATTGCTACATGCACTACGTGCAAGGTGAACAGTGGTGCAGGGTATGGACCGATGGCCTCTGCTTCCATTTTACATTGGTTCACACCTCCATTTTGTCGAGTCTGGTTCTGTGCGTAAAGCACTGTTCTGTGTTTTTCCACAAGCTTCGGCAAGCTGCAGGGTGGGGTGCTTTTCTGCTCAACTTCGCTCCATCTGCCTGATACGAAGAGCGCTATTTACATTCCACGAGCTATCAGTTAGGACAACAGGGGGATGCGCCTGTACTCAAGGAGGAATGCAAGCTTCACCTTGGAGTCCTCTTCTGGGAACCTGGCCCGTTCCGAGGAGACGTCTTGAAGGGTGAACAAGGTACCGCCGATTGCACAATTTGTAAAGGAGGGGGTCTTTTTCTAGAAAAGACACCTGGGCGTTAGTAAATACTATAAAGGTCAGGAGCCTGGATGGACTGGTTTAGGAACTCTCTTCTGGGTTGGACGCAACGTCAGGAGGACTGATTGTCCCGAAGGAGACTCCCTGTGGCAGTCGATTTGGGTTCCCCGGCTTTGTGTGCAGCAGAGGGATGCAGAATCTCTTTTCAGTGAAGCCTTTCAATTTATATGCATTGAAGCATATTGTGTGTGTGTGTGTAATATGCACTTATTCTTGCAGTTATTTTTGTGTTATTCTTCATGATATCACAGAGTGTTTATATTCTCACAGTTATTCTGATGTTGTTTTTCATGATATATTAGTGTGGTCAGTTTTGCTATATGAGAACATGCCCCGTAAATAAACTTGATTATTCTACTTACTAAGGTGTGTAAGAGTGATTGTTTCACATTGTGCTCTAAACTATCCTGAAGTGCATAGTTCTGTTATCCTGAAGGGTGAAGCAACACACTCAGCCATTCTGGATCTTAGGCCTAGTACATAGTCTACTACTTCCTGTTTAGGAGTTTTTAAACGTTGTTCCCAACCCTTCTTCACAAGAGCAAGTGGACCTTTTACAGGGTGCCCAAAGAGGAGTTCAAAGGGGCTGAAGCCCACTCCATTTTGGGGTACCTCCCTGTAAGCATAAAGGAGGCAAGGTAACAGGACATCCCATCTCCTCCTGAGTTTTTTGGGGAGTCCCATTATCATACCTTTGAGAGTTTTATTAAACCTCTCAACCAGACCATTTGTTTGTGGATGGTAAGGGGTGGTGAACTTGTAGGTAACACCACACTCCTTCCACATTGCTTTTAAGTATGCAGACATGAAGTTGCTACCTCTGTCTGACACCACCTCTTTAGGAAAACCCACCCTGGAAAAGATTCCCAGGAGGGCCTTTGCCATTGCAGGAGCTGTAGTGGTCCTTAAAGGTATGGCTTCAGGATATCTTATGGCATGGTCCACTACCATCAAGATAAATCTATTGCCTGAAGCAGTTGGTGGGTCAAGGGGGGCAACTATGTCAACCCCTAACCTTTCAAAGGGCACCCCAACCACTGGAAGTGGAATTAGAGGGGCCTTTGGAGTGCCACCAGTCTTGCCACTGGCTTGGCAGGTCACACAAGATTTACAAAAGTATTTTGTGTCCTCTGACATATAAGGCCAGTGAAACAAGGGGACAAGTCTTTCCGAAGTTTTCGTCTGGCCCAAATGCCCAGCCAAAGGAATGTCATATGCTAGGGTGAGAAGAAACTCTCTGTACTGCAGGGGAATGACCAATCTCCTGGCAGCTCCAGGCTTTGGGTCCCTTGCCGCTGTGTACAAGAGGTTGTCTTCCCAGTACACCCCATGACTGTCACTGACATCCCCATTTTGCTGTTTGACAGCTTGCTGTTTGAGACCCTCTAAGGTGTTACAGGTTTGCTGTGCCACACTCAGCTCTTCCCTGGCAGGCCCCCTGCACCCAAAAGCTCAGCAGTGTCTGCTGCCAGCTCCTCTGGTGTAGGTTCTGCACAGGGAGAGAATTCCTCTTCCTCAAAAGGGGAATCATCTGTGGAGGGAGGGATAGTGGGTAGGGATTTACCCTTTCTACCCCTAGCTTTAGGGAGCACTTGGTCCATTGTTCCAGGATCCAAGTTACCCTGTCCTTTTTGCTTCTTGGCCTGAGCCCTTGTCAAAGCAAAAATATGCCCAGGAATGCCTAGCATTGCTGCATGAGCCTCCAACTCCACTTCTGCCCAAGCTGATGTCTCCAAATCATTTCCTAGTAGACAGTCTACAGGTAAATCTGTGGCTACCACAACTTTCTTTGGACCAGTAACCCCCCCCCCAGTTGAGATTCACAACAGCCATGGGGTGGCTAAGAGTGTAGTTATGAGCATCTGTCACTTGGTACCGCTGACCAGGTAGGTGTTGATCAGGGTGGACCAGTTTTTCTATTACCATAGCTACACTGGCTCCTGTGTCCCTGTAGGCCTCAACCTCAACACTATTGATTAGGGGAAGTTTTGTGTTTACACATATTAAGGAGGCAAGCAACCAAGGTGGCAAAATAAATGCCACCATCAGAGACTAAAACAGCCTCTGGGTCTCCCTAACAAGACCAACCCCATCTACAATGCCAATAGTGAGCCCAGCTACACCCTTAGATTGGCTATTAGTAGTAGGTTTCCCACCACCACTGCTATTACTAGGGGCACTAGAATTTGAGCAGGGGTTGTGGTGGTGGGAGGTTTGGTGTTTTTCTTTGGACAAGTGGAATCACTTGCCCAATTGCCTTTGACTTTACACAAATAACACCAAGGCTTTTTCTGATTATTATTAGAAGAGGATTTGGACCCACCACCCCCAGAGGATTTTTGTGGGCCTGATGAAGACTCAAAATGCTTACTTTTGTCCCCACCCTTCTCAGAAGACTTACCATCCTTCTTCTTGCCATGCTTGTCACCCCCTGTATGAACTTTTCTGTTCACCCTTCTTCTGACCCATTTGTCTGCCTTCTTTCCCAATTCTTGGGGAGAGGTCAGATCTGAGTCCACTAGGTATTGGTGCAACAAGTCAGACACACAATTGTTAAGAATATGCTCTCTCAGAATAAGATTGTACAGGCTTTCATAGAGAGAAACTTTACTGCCATGCAACCACCCTTCCAAGGCCTTCACTGAACAGTCCACAAAATCTGTCCAGTCTTGAGAAGACTCTTTTCTGGTGTCTCTGCACTTAATCCTGTATTGTTCAGTGGTTAAGCCAAATCCATCCAAGAGTGCATCTTTCAAAACTTTGCAGTTATTGGCATCACTTTCTCTGACAGTAAGGAGCCTATCCCTACTCTTTCCAGTGAAAGATAGCCAAAAAATAGCAGCCCACTGCCTTTGAGGGACCAACTGTACCATACAGGCCCTCTCAAGTGCAGCAAACCACTTATTAATGTCATACCCCTCGTTGTAAGGGGGGACTATCTTGTGTAGATTCCTGGAATCTTGCTCCTTAACAGCATTGCTATCAGAAATACTGCTGCTGCCACCATTGGAAACTAACCCCAACCTCTGTCTTTCCTTGTCCATGTCTAGGGATTACCTATCCAAGGCCAGCTGCTGTTGTTTAAACTTCTGTCAAGTCTCTTCTACCCTCAGCTTTTTGAGTTCCCTTCCTAACAAGTTATCCTCAGGGTGGGCGGGTTGGGAATGTTTAGACACAGAGGAAATGTTGGAAGTTTCAGAGGGGGACCTGTCCCTAACTCTCTGGACCCTAGTAACCTGGCCTCTAGGGGTGAAAGATGCCCTACTGGTTTGGGACCCTATAACACTACCAGTGTCACTAGGTGCCCTGCTAGGGGGCAGGACCTTGTAAGAACCTTCCCCAGCTTCCTCATGTGAACTCCTCTGAGTCTGACTGAGAAGCTTCCCCATTTTCTAACTTCTCATGAGATGGGCCAGACTGGTTCTGGTCATCTACAATGAGCATGTTAAAGAGGAACTCTTTTGTAGGATTCTTACCTATACTCAAACCTCCTTCCAGGCAGAGACCCCTTAAACTTTTGTAGTTTAAACTCTCACATGTTGCATTAACAGTTTTGGGAGTGGGCTCTACAACAGACAAGTTAGAAACGGTTTAAGGATAGTGAGAGAAAAAGTTTTAGAACTTTAGAAAGCACAGAGAAAAAAGTTTTTCAAACTTTGGGAAAACTTTTTAGAAGTTTTCAAAAACTTTTCAGAACTTTGTTAAAAGTTTTAGAATAGAAAAGTAAACTTTTTTGGTTAAATGTACATATACTGAACTATTTGGTATATGATTCTCTTATGAAAAGTACCAAATGACAAAGTGGTAAAGCAGTTACAAGTACTTATCCCACCGCTGCAACACCAATGTAGGAGGCTGGCCTGGCTTATAGCAGGTAACTTGGGGTACTTACACACCCTGTGCAAGATCCAGTTGTCCCTTATTAGTAGAATAGAGGTGTTTCTAGCAGCTTAGGCTGATAGAAGGTAGCTATGGCAAAGCAGGTTAGGGGGAACTAGGAGACATGTAAAGCTCCTACTATACCACTTATATCATATGCACAATATAATAAGAAAACACACTACTCAGACTTATTAAAAATAAAGGTACTTTATTTTAGTGACAATATGCCAGAAGTATCTCAGAGAGTACCCTCACCTAGGAGGTAAGCAATATACACAAGTTATATGTACACAAACCCAAAACAGGTAAGTAACAGTAAGAAAAGAAGTGCAAACAATGTAGAATCACAATAGGATGCATTAGGTGAACATAGGTGTAGAGGCAACACAAACCATATACTCCAAAAGTGGAATGTAAATCACGAATGGACCCCAGACCTATGGGAGCTTGTAGATGGTCGCTGGGACTGTAAGAAAACAGTCCGAATGTCCAAGATACCCCACCCCAAGACCCTGAAAAGTAGGAGTAAAGTTCCTCTACTACCCCAAAAGGACACAATAGTCGTGATAGGGGGATTCTGTAAGAACCACAAACACCAGCAAAGCACTGAAGACGGATTCCTGGACCTGGAGACCTGCAAGGCAAGGGGACCAAGTCCAAGAGTCGCGATAGTGTCCGGGGGGGAAGGAGTCCAGGAAACCCCGGATGAAGGTGCAAGAAGGCTGCCTCCGGGTGGAAGAAGCCCAAGATTCTGCAACAACGAAAAGGGCTAGGAACTTCTCCTTTGGAATGAAGATGTGTCACAGCGTGATGGATGTTGCAGAAGTGTTTCCACGCAGAAATACCACAAACTAGCATTGCTAGCTGCAAGGGTCGCAGTAGAGGTTTTTGGGTGCTGCTGGGGACCAGGAAGGACCAGGATGTTGCTCCTTGGAGGAGGAGACAGAGGGGCGCTCAGCAACTCAGAGAGCCCTATCAGAAGCAGGCAGCACCCGCAGAAGTACCGGAGCAGGCACTTAGAAGATTGGTGTAACCGGAGTCACAAAAGGAGTGTCCCACAACGTCGGAGTCCAACTCAGAAGAATGAGCACTGCAGGACGGAGTGCTGGGGACCCAGGCTAGGCTATGCACAAAGGAATCCTTGGAGATGTGCACAGAAGCCGGAGCAGCTGCAAATCACGCAGTACACAGGTTTGCAGTCTAGCGTGGGGAGGCAAGGATTTACCCCCACCAAACTTGGACTGAAGGATCACTGAACTGTGGGGGTCACTTGGATCTAGCTCCTGTGTTCCAGGGACCATGCTCGTCAGGATGAGAGGGGACCCAGAAGACCGGTGATACAGTCTTTTGATGTCTGCGTTAGCAGGGGGAAGATTCCGTCGACCCACAGGAGATTTCTTCTTGGCTTCCAGTGCAGAGTGAAGGCAGACAGCCCCCAGAGCATGCACCACCTGGAAACAGTCGAGAAAGCCGGCAGGGTGAGGCGCTACAATGTTGCTGGTAGTCGTCTTGCTACTTTGTTGCGGTTTTGCAGGCGTCCTGGAGCAGTCAGCGGTCGATCCTTGTCAGAAGTCGAAGAGGGAAGTGCAGAGGAACTCTGGTGAGCTCTTGCATTCGTTATCTGAAGAATACCACAGAAGAGAGACCCTAAGTAGCCAGAAAAGGAGGTTTGGCTACCAGGAAAGGAGGATTGGCTACCAAGAGAGGTAAGAGCCTATCAGAGGGGGTCTCTGACGTCACCTGCTGGCACTGGCCACTCAGAGCAGTCCAGTGTCCCCCCAACACCTCTGAATCCAAGATGGCAGAGGTCTGGGACACACTGGAGGAGCTCTGGGCACCTCCCCTGGGAGGTACTGGTCAGGGGAGTGGTCACTCCCCTTTCCTTTGTCCATTTTCGCGCCAGAGCAGGGCTGGGGGATCCCTGAACCGGTGTAGACTGGCTTATGCAGAGATGGGCACCATATGTGCCCATCAAAGCATTTCCAGAGGCTGGGGAAGGCTACTCCTCCCCAGCCCTTCACACCTATTTCCAAAGGGAGAGGGTGTAACACCCTCTCTCAGAGGAAATCCTTTGTTCTGCCTTCCTGGGCCGGGGCTGCCCACACCCCAGGAGGGCAGAATCCTGTCTGAGGGGTTGGCAACAGCAGCAGCTGCAGTGGAAACCCCGGAAAGGCAGTTTGGCAGTACCCAGGTTCTGTGCTAGAGTCCCAGGGGATCATGGAATTGTCCCCCAAATTCCAGAATGGTACTGGGGTGACAATTCCATGATCTTAGACATGTTACATGGCCATGTTCGGAGTTACATTGTGACGCCATACATAGGTAGTGACCTATGTATGGTGCACGTGTAATGGTGTCCCCGCACTCACAAAGTTCAGGGAATTTGCCCTGAACAATGTGGGGGCACCTTGGCTAGTGCCAGGGTGCCCACACACTAAGTAACTTTGCACCCAACCTTCACCAAGTGAGGGTTAGACATATAGGTGACTTATAAGTTACTTATGTGTAGTGAAAAATGGCTGTGAAATAATGTGGACGTTATTTCACTCAGGCTGCAGTGGCAGGCCTGTGTAAGAATTGTCAGAGCTCCCTATGGGTGGCAAAAGAAATGCTGCAGCCCATAGGGATCTCCTGGAACCCCAATACCCTGGTTATCTAAGTACTATATACAAGGGGATTATATGGGTGTACCAGTGTGCCAATGAGAATTGGTAAATTTTGTCACTAGCCTGCAGTGACAAATTTAGAAAGCAGACAGAGCATAAACACTGAGGTTCTGGTTAGCAGAGCCTCAGTGATACAGTTAGGCACCACACAGGGAACACATACAGGGCACATACTATGATCACTGGCAGGATCCCAGTGACACAAGGGCAAAACCAAACATACATACAGTGAAAATGGGGGTAACATGCCAGGCAAGATGGTACTTTCCTACACGGGGGCACAATTTTATGATCTTAGACATGTTACATGGCCATATTCGGAGCAAATTGCCCTGAACTATGTGGGGGCACCTTGGCTAGTGCCATGGTGCCCTCACACTTAGTAACTTTGCATCTAACCTTCACCAAGTGAGGGTTAGACATGCAGGTGACTTATAAGTTACTTAAGTGTAGTGTACGATGGTTGTGAAATAACGTGGACGTTATTTCACTCAGACTGCAGTGGCAGTCCTGTGTAAGAATTGTCTGAGCTCCCTATGGGTGGCAAAAGAAATGCTGCAGCCCATTTAGATCTCCTGGAACCCGATACCCTGGGTATCTAGGTACCATATACTAGGGAATTATAAGGGTGCTCCAAAGTGCCAATTAGAATTGGTAAAAAATGGTCACTAGCCTGCAGTGACAATTTTAACGGCAAAGAGAGCATAAGCACTGAGGTTCTGGTTAGCAGAGCCTCAGTGACACAGTTAGGCACCACACAGGGAACACAGTCAGGCCACAACTATGAGCACTGGGGTCCTGGTTAGCAGGATCCCAGTGAGACGGGCAAAAGCAAACGGACACAGAAGTAAAAAATGGGGGTTACATGCCATGCAAGATGGTACTTTGCTACAGTAACTACCCTGCTTCAGGAGGCACCTCTCTGCATCGACGACCGGCTCTGTGGGACTCCTCTCCTGATGAGTTGCATGGATCCTGCATCACAGGTGGTGGACTAAAGTGGACCCTTTGTTGTAGTGCTGCGTGGGCCTCCTTTTGCACCTTTTTTGTCCCTGTGATATGGGTCTCCTGCACACGCTGCCTGCTCTTCTGAGGGCTCTCTGAGTTGCTGAGAGCTGCCTCTGACTACACCTCCTGGGTATAGTCCACCAGGTCCCTTCTGGTCCCAGGCAGCACCATTGTTTGCTAACTACAACCTTTGCGTGTGACAAGGCTTGCTGGCAGAACCCAGCAAAGCAAACCAGACTGCAATCATCCATCAGGCGTAGGACATTGTCTGCACAAACCAGGAACCCGCATTCATCTTCTTGGGCGCAGTATTGACTGTTGTTCTTCTCCAGTGGTTCTTCTTTTGTATTTTCATCTGGGTGAGCAGGGGCTCGTGTTCTCCCTTGACTCTTCTGTGCTTCTTGGACCTGGTCCCCTTCTTCCACAGGTCTTCAGATCAGATCTAAGAATTCATCATCGGTGTCTTGCAGTCTGTTCTGGTTCTTGCACAATCTTCTTTCTTGTGTTCTTGTGTGTTCTAGGAAAGTTACTGTGATTTACTTCTGCTTTCCTGGGCTCTGTGGTGGGTTCCATTACTTACCTTTAGTGTTTTCAAATACTCCTAGAGCCCCTCTATGCCCTACACTTGCCTAGGCCTAGGTGGGAAACCGACTTTTGCATTCCACTTTCTTACTATATGGTTTGTGGTCCCCCTAGGCCCATTTCTAACTATTGTGACTTTCACTATTTGCATTGTTTTCTAATTGTTTTACAGCTATTTCTGCATACTAGTGTATATAATTTGTGTATTTCTTACCTCGTGATGTAGAAGATACACGTTGGGGGGCTGAATTTAAAACAAACACCGTCATTCACAACCAAATAATTTTGACGGCTGAGGGCATGCAGCCGTACTTGGCAAATGTGGTAAACCTTCGCCATCGCTTTGTTCTTACCAGATTAAGGTTAGATACATTTCATCGTTTAGTTTCATTTCCAACTATGAACGATTGGTCTACCACGCTAAAGGCATGCCCCTGTGATGCACAGGCACCTCAATCCACAATTCATGTGGTTTTATTCTGTAAATTTTACGCCAACCAGAGGAAGCGCCTAGTAGTGCCACTTTTAAGGTCAATCAATCTTCCCCAGTGTCGTACAGCGTATGCCTGCCTTCAGTCTCTATCCTCTTTAGAGATGTGTGAAACTGTGGCCAAATGTTTATGTTCTGTATTAAAGATAAGATAAGAAAGTCTATGGGGGTGGTGATGTAATTGTAATTTTACTGTGATTGGGATTTTATCGATACACCAGATAGTCCGTTGTGGTTTGTTTTATTCTTTTACTATTTAATTTATTTAATTTTATTACTATATATTGAAATGTAGTATAATTTGATACTTTTATGACTTGTTGAAAGTCGAATAAAGTTTGTATATATATATATACCTCGTAATGGAGTGTAGTCTCTATGGCATTTTTGGCATTTGTGTCACCAAAATAAAGTACCTTTTTTTTGTAACACTGAGTATTTTCTTTCATGTGTGTGAGTACTCTGTGACTTCTGTGGTATATATCATGAGCTTTGCATATCTCCTAGATAAACCTTGGCTGCTCAGCTACAGCTACCTCCAGAGAGCCTGGCTTCTAGACACTGCCTACATTTCACAAATAAGGGATTACTGGGTCCCCACTACAAACCAGGCCAGCCTCCTGCACAATACATATTACATTTTATTTTTCCTAGGAAATACTAATTTGTAGTGACCTGTTGATTACCCTCAACATTTTCAAAGTTCTCATGTTACTAATCCAGGCCACAAACATCATGTAGGCCAGGGGTGTGAAACCTTTCTTTTAGTGAGAGCCACTTCCTCTGCAGGAATCCACCGGTGGTTTCTTGCCATCTTGTCTGGGTGTTACATTTTCTTCTTTTCCTTTCTTTTGGGTGTTTTGGGTACAATCCACTAACTTACCCCTTTTCTCCTGGTCACTAGGGGGCACTTTGGTACTTACCTTTGGGGATTCGTAGTACCCATAGCTCTACAGATTCCACTTACCTAGGTGGGGATCCTGTGTTCGCATTCCATTTTTTAGTATGTGGTTTGGGCTCCCCCTAGGGTCACTTTTGTCTAACTGCATTTGCACTGTTTTCTATCACTTCCTATGCCTATTTCTTTTAACTAGTATATATATATATATATGTATATATATATATATATATATATATATATATATATATATATATATATATATATATATCTAGATAAATATATATATATATATAGATATATATAGTGTGTTACCTCCTATTGGAGGGCTGCCTCTCTAGTACTTTTTGCTATTGTGTCACTAAAATAAAATACCATTATTTTTGTAACACTGAGGCCCGCCTTACAGCATTGGTGGTATATACCGCCTACCGCCGTGGCGACGGCCGCCAAAAGACCGTCGCTGCTGCTACCAGCCGTCCGCCAAATTATGACCGTAGCTGAAATTCCATCATAAGGATGGCAGAAATCCGGCTGCGGTCATGGCAGCGGATGGCGGTAAGGTGGTGCTGCTGCTAGCAGCAGCGCCACGCCAGTAGACTGCCGGAGACTGTATCATGACACATGATACAGCCTGGCGGTGTTCTAATGGCGGACGCTGCTGCTGGCAGCAGCGCCCCATCCCGTCTCCTGCCGGAGGACCCCCTGAAAGCAGGTAAGTCGGGTGCTCCGACAGGAAAGGCGAGTGGGGGTTGTTGTGTTTGTGTGTGTGTGTGTGGGTGTGTGTATGTGTGTCTGTGCGTGCGTATATGTAGCTGTGTGATGCGTGTTGTCCGTGTGTGCGTGTATGGGTGTGTGAGTGCGTGTGTGTTG
Source organism: Pleurodeles waltl (assembly GCF_031143425.1). Lineage (NCBI taxonomy): Eukaryota > Metazoa > Chordata > Amphibia > Caudata > Salamandridae > Pleurodeles > Pleurodeles waltl. The sequence continues at coordinate 1,503,876,882 of NC_090446.1, read as the reverse complement.
TGTTGTGTGCATGCGTGTGTGCATGTATGTATGTCAGTGTGTGTGTGTGAATGGATGTATGCATGCATGAATGAAGGTTGGTATGAGTGTGTTTATACATGTGTTCGATGGTGCGTGAAGGTGTGTGTATGTTGGGGGTTCTGGAGTGGGAGGGGCGGTGTGGGTGGGAAACCTGTGGAGGGGGGAAGACCACTATCCATGACAGGGAATTAATTCCCTGTCACTGATAGTGCCTACCACCATAGTTTGCGTGGCGGTAGGGAAGACACGAAAACCATGGCACTAGGCGGGGTCATAATCCCGTGGGCGGGCTAGAAGTCTCTAGGCCGGCAGTCGTTACCTCCGTGGCGGACGGTGTGGTACATTGGCGGTTTGGCTTGAGTCAAATCGCCAATTTCATATTATGGGGAATAGTACCGCCAGCCTGTTGGCAGTACTTTTCTCCATTTTACCACCATCCGCCAGGGTTGTAAAGAGGGCCTGAGTGTTTTCTTTCATGTGTGTTAGTGCTGAGTGACTACAGTGATTTTGCAGACCTTTAGAGAGCTTGGCTTCTAGACAATGCCTACAATAGGCTAATAGGGGATACCTGGATCTGGTATAAGGTGTAAGTACCTTAGGTACCAACCACACACCACACACCAAGCCAGCTTGCTACACATAGGGGGTTATTACAACTTTGGAGGAGGTGTTAATCCGTCCCAAAAGTGACGGATATACCACCAGCCGTATTACGAGTTCCATAGGATATAATGGACTCGTAATACGGCTGGTGGTATATCCGTCACTTTACCGTCACTTTTGGGACGGATTAACACCTCCTCCAAAGTTGTAATAACACCCCTATTGTCCATACCCAGTGCTTATCTTAGTAAAACAAAAGTACTTTAATCTCAAAGCAAAATGAAATACTGCACCGTTCAAATAGGAATAGGGTTAGCAGGTTAGAATCTCATCCAGCCAGTTTAAAAAACTTGTCTTTCCCATAAAGCTCTCTCTACTAGACTGTACAGGCTTCTGCTGTGCCTCACCGATTGTATGATGTTTCTGTAAGTCCTCAGTTCAATTCTACAAGATGCACCCCTAAGACCTCATATATTACTTTTTGAGAATGATGATTACACTGATTTTGATGTAAGAGCTCATTCAGCACTCTATGGCAGCACTATAACCTCTAAGCTGGCTTTAAACCTTCAGACACTGTACTTGTGACAGAAATCAGTTTCTCTATAAGTGTCCAGACTACCTTCACCATTGTTATATTTCAGTGCCACTTAGTCTCTGAGCTAACTCTCTGGCTATATATTTTTCTTCTTTCCTTTGCTTACTCTCCCCTCCACATGGCTAGGCTGTGATTGCCTTTTCTCATTTTGAAAGTTGATGCTCCCTCAGGCACCTTGTCATCCTTCACATTACCTGGCAGCCCTCAGTTACTCTGTTTTTCCACATTTCACTTTTCACTGTCTCCCATGACCCGAGCCTGTCTGCCTCTGAAGAGTCTGTGCACCCCTTTGCTGGCCCCAACAGACGATTGAACCCACCTATTGCCCATTGATGAGCATAGAAACCCTATTACAATTCTCACAAAATCACTATTTTCTTAAGAATACTTTATGTGGCTTTTTTTCCTATTGGTCCTAAGAGCCCATCTGTCAGTCCCAAGACCACTTCTACAAGATTTCTGCTGGCCTCAAAGTCTCAAAGCACTTTTCAAACTTTTCTTTAGCCTTAATACATCACTATTCATCTGAAATTCCTCTGACAACCAGTAGTCTCATAGACAACTCTTGATATTCAAGGCCTGATTTAGAGTTTGGAAGATGGGTTACTCCATCACAATCATGATGGATATCCTGTCCACCATAAGTACAGTATATGCTATGGCACTTGTAAAATGATGGAGGGGATATTCAGCATGACGGAGTAACCCATCTACTGAACTCAAAATCATGCCCTCAGTCTTTTAGCTGGCCTTTCAAATATTTCTGACACATACCTACCTCCATCCCCCTTGAACATGCCCTCAGAGTCTTACAGACCACTCATCTGTTGCTGAATCTACCACTGTTGGCCTTGATTGTTAGTGCTCACAGCTGGCAATCAGAGTCATTTGTTCATCTGTAGGCCATCTGAGATCATCTGTCTGCAGCTTCCTTGGCCCACTTGTTTTTCTTGTTAGAGCATTCTTATGATCTTGTGCCTCCCTTTGCTGATTACCATATCATTTTGACCACCTGATTTAGCTGACTTCAGTCCTGTTTTCTGAAACCCTTTCTGCAATCCTGCACTGGCCCCAATCCTTTTCACAAATCCACCTTAAAACTCTTGTGGCAAGTTTCAGTCCGTCTGCCTTCTTATCAATCCTTAGATCTTTGTGACAGCATCAGGCTGCATCTACTGTCACGCCAGTATATCATTTGGCTTTTTTCACTTTGCATGCTCTGATTTTTCAGCAAATACTCACCATCAAATATATAAATGGGATGAAAAAGGTCGAGGTTCTAGTGGTTAACAGCTGTCATAGATAGACTCTTGCTCTAAACAAGAATGTTGGTTTAGGGATGACAACACTTTTGTCTGTAGGTGACTAAGCTAATTCTACAACAAGTCACAACTCTTGGCCCAACCCTCCCAGTTCACAAGCAGTACCTCACCAAAAACCCAAACAGGAAAAGGTGATTTTTGAGAGCCTTTACGCATCGACTCCAGAGTGCGACATCTCGGGGGAGTCGCCCTTAAACACAGATAACCCTTTTCTTACATGAGCAATAAGTCTCATTCACACACAGGCATGAAGGAGATGCATTAAAGTGTCCAATAGGTTTTATTAACAAGACAGCAATCTACTGTAAAATGCATGAGCTGCAATGATTAGGATAATGACTAATGCAAGAATCAGAACTGTAAAAACAAGAGTTGTGAATGTAAAAACCCCCACCATCCTCAATGTCATGAGATGTAAAATATCCCTAAAACCCTAGCATGGAGAACTTAATCTCTAACCTAAAGAGAGCAAGGTGTGATAAACCTAATCTGCCATTACAATGTCCATGAGAAGTCCCACTCCCCCCCAAGCCTCAATACCTTGGAATGAGGTCTCTAGATCAGACTCTGTGGGGACATGAAGACTGGGTCTGCATCAAGGCGATGTGTAGCATGAATAGCGTTGAAGGCATCTGGTAGGAATCCCTCTAATAACCTTATCTGCGTGAGATGTTTTTATACAGATCTTGTAGGACCCCTGACGCAGGGATGTTCCCAAACAATAGATTTGAAGGCATGCTTGGAGTGGCAATTATATAAACAATTCCCTCCACAAGTACATTATGTTCCCGTCACACGTAAGTGGGAAAAGGGACATGATATGAATACCTACGTATATCACTTGTCTTTGACGCTGACAGTGACACCTTCACAAAGTGGCACTAATAACATGAAATCAAAACATCTTCCTAACTATAAACATAGCAGCCATCTTGGAAGAAATAATTAAATAAATATGCTAAAACAGAGCAGGCTATGTGGGTTAAAAGTCACTAAGTGACAGGGACACAGGTCTGCAAGCCAGAAGGCTAAGTAAACTCCTGATTCCCAATAAATCAAAATATGGTCGATTACACCCTCCCCATTGCCGGAACAAGTATGATGCCACACTGATGACGACTGAGAAGGTGCGTGAGCCCAAGCTAAAATGCTCTTCACTAAAAACAAACTAAAATATTATTAAAGATATTATTAAAATCTAATTAAAAACTAGTCAAAAATAGCTAAAACATACACAGAGACAAAATGCTGGCCATGAGAAGCACAGCAGGCTGAAGCTAATAAGGTCAAAAGGCAATTTTTGGCACAACTTTGAAATTTTAAAATAAAGCCAATGGTCAAATTCATCTAACAATAGTCATGATCTTGAAGAATGTATCTGAAGCCATTGAAAGGAAGGGCATCCAGGAATGAATCCACATCATGAGATCGATGACAGGATTGACAGGTGGATCCACAGAGCAGAAGTGAGCAGCAGCCTCAGGCGCAAGATCACCCGCAAAGGCAGCACCATCCAAAGTGCCTGAAGGAGCCAGATAGTTCACCAAGGGAGGCGCATAAGTGGCCTCGCGGATCAGCCTCACTCTCTATGGGCATGACTGTAAATGAACCCTCATCAGGAGCACCAGCAGTTCATGGTCCACAAGAGGCACTGGCAGAACAGCAAGGCACACCCAAGGTAGACACTCAAAGAGGCACCAGGTGCAATGGAAGGCAGGTTACACGCACCATAGGATCAGTCGGAATGACAATGACCAATCATGAAACAAGTCCTCCATCAACAGAGCACCAAAGAACTGCACCATGCAATCATGGCACAGCTGGGCTGGTGGTAGTAGCTCTACTACTCAACTTAGCTAGGAGGGCACAACCACTGCGTATCAGGAACAGCAACAGAGGTATCCCGCTGATCAATGCCAAAGTCACAGGAAAGCTGCCAAACAGACTTGAAAAGAGTGAATGGATGGCTGAAGGAATGACTCCGATGATAGTCTGGAAGATGGACACAAATCCAGACCCTATAGCCTTCAAGAAGTGCACAATCCCTGTAGTGCTTGAAGCGTTGAATATTCTGGATACCAGCTATTCAAAGTGCTTGGGGAAGTTGGTATTTAATAAGGATTGTATCTTGGCTGATGATCTTGCTATCTGGAGAGCATACGTCTCTCTAGCCGATGTCAACTAAACTTGTTTCTGGAACAGTAGCACCTTTAGTCTGCTCAGCTTGTCATAATTTACATAAGTAGTATCAATGTGAGGCCACATTTATGCTACTCTTATCTCTTGTGTGGAGGGAAATAGAGCATATCTGCAACAAGTTACAATCTTAGAGACTGAAATTGCGTAGGCAAATCCTGGTCTCATACTGCAACAGCTCTGTTTATTCAGGACCACATAACTTCCATTTGAAAGTATATGAAATGCTGGACGAACCAAAGGGACGGGGGTACCCTTCCAGAAAACAGGCCAAGTTTGCAACCCCTGCGTTGCAAAGACCTTGAAGGGACACATGTTTGAAAATCATTGAATGACTAACAGTAGTCTCACATTTGCTTTAGCTGAGAAAGACTTCTGTTTCACCGTTCAGACTTTCATATTCAAAGTGGAACTCCCACTCTTCTTTAATATAGCTATCTCCTAGCTGCTTGTATCTGCCCACGGCAAGATGTTTCAAGTATTTCATAAAACAAAAGGTAGAAATGGGTAGATTTATAATGCAGTGTACAAGCCAGACGGTTGATGGACTTTCTGCAACCGTGAAAGGGAACTTTTCTAACTTTTCTATATGAAGCATGGTGAAATTTGCTTCCCTTTTAGCCATTGTCTGTTGTTCCCTGGGTAAATTAAAAGCAGCAAACAGGTCATTACTGTTAATGTATTTCCATGGAACTGGGCCATTCTTAAGAATCTGTAGTGTCCAAACTAACAGCATGATGGAACACAGTTGACTTTGTCCATGTCATTCTGAATGATGTCTATCGCAGATGACACTATGTTATTCAGGGAGTATATTCTGTTGAACAGAGTATTCATGCCATTATCGACAACAGCTAAAGCCAAATTTTCCTTATCTATCTGCCTTAAACGCGCAGCTGCTTCCGTTTGAGAAAGCTTCCAGATCTCATTGTATATGGCATACAGAAGAAGCATTTAGAGCGTGGCTTTCTGGTACCTAACAAGAAATCTTGTAAGTTTGTGTCTTTAGGTAGTGTATTAAGATGTTCTTTAACTGCTCCTAAGATGTTAGTCTGTTACCATTGTCGACACAGTTTATGTGGTAACTATATCCCAGTGTTGAATTGAGACAAAGTGAGGGTCTGGCTAATCTTGAAACCCCTGGAGGAATTAACAAAATGCGCCTGACACCCATTTGTGTCTGTTTGCCACAATAACCACCCACCGGGTCTGCAAAATTAAGAATTACAGCTACCAGCCTGAACCATTGCATCTAATTCTTTCTCTATGATATTTAGGTAGGATTGCCAATTGGTGTCCAGTGTGGGGATTCTGAGCACATTCATTACCTTCATTTTTGCTAACGATAGGCAGGATGTCTGCTGGACTATGTAACTAAAAAATATAATTGGAACAGGAATAAGGAATGCTCTAAACAAAGCTTTACTACCGTGATTTTGCCAATCTTGTGTTCCCCATACACTTTTTACATCAATAGTGCTCCTTCAGTATTCGTATCATTCACCTGCAAGTTGGGATCAATTTAGTGTTTGTTAGCAAAATCTTCCTAATTTTAGAAGGTGGTAACTAGAAATAGTATGATTCTGCATTTCCAATGTCATGCCCAGAAAAATATGCCAATTTATCTGAATAATGCTTTGGACTCCCCACAGGCAGAGTTGAACAGTATTCCCACTGTGTGTAATTAAATACTGATCTATGTCTTGTTGCTCTGTGCAGGTAGTAATGTCCCCAGTTATTAGAACAGAACATTTCCCTATAATTCTTTGTGTTAGTATGCACAACATCACTTTCAAGTACAGTATAGTCTTATGGCTCAGCAAGCACTGAATCAACTGTTTGAACATACCAGTCATCAGAAACAACACCATGTGTAATTACATCAGTCATTGAAATTTTGAAAGCATATGAATTTGAATGACATTAGTAGCCCTGTATATATCGAATGGAACTTTGTCCCACACAATCCTATCTGGAATTGGTACCGTAGAAATGTTCACAAGGGACAAGTCTCTTCAAACCTTATGTGAGGTAAGATAAGGAATTAAAACTTTATCCACTGGCTCGACAGAAGAGCGTTCAGGAAGAGAATGGCTGTTTATCAATAGAAAGAAAAGTGTAATGAAACCAAACCATAACAGAAAGGCAAGCAATGTCAGAAATATCCACAGATAATTCCATAGCTAAACCAAATAGTTGTCTTTAAGCCATATCTATAGCTTACGTGCCTTTGAAACAGTTTCAGTTGCCGGTGCGGATGAAGTCAAAGAAAAGCCATCAAGGTTGATGAAATAACCATAAACAGGCTCTGCAAACACAGGAGCAGGTGCATTACTGATGGATGAATCCACTTTGCGTGGAGATTCATAGTAGACGATGTTGTCTGTTTGTGTTGAGTTGGAGTAGAAGACAGCCACATCTTGGACAGTTGTTGTTGGTGTAGTGGTAACAGTAATCAGCAAAAGCTCATTTTCTGCCCTCTCCATGCCTATGGAGGCATTCGCCGCATCGTTGTACATGCTGGTGAAGCCAGAAGAGTTGTTTCTTTTTTGAAGAGGTATGTCCTGTTGGGTAGTGAGAGGGGACCGGGAACTACCCAAGAGACCTCTGGGTCTAATGTGCAGGATTGGCTACATGGTGTAGTATGATATTGTCTATGGAGACAAATCTGTTTGTTTTAGATCCTAGCAGCGGTACTAAGATTATTGTTGGGACCGGTGCTCTGTAGGATGGACAGAATTCCTTCTTCACAGCCATCTTCTCACTAACCAGATCCCTGACTTTAGGAATCCAGCCTGTAGAAGTTGTTAAAAAATCCCTTATTCCTAAAGTGGCAGCACTGGCGGATGACTTATCACAAAATTGCAGAAGCTCCTGTAAGACAGTGAGACATTCATTTATGTCAAAAGGTGTATCTTCTGCCACCAAACCAGGGCAATCTAGATCTGGAACATACATAGGTATCCCAAAGAGGACCTTGTAAGGAGGGCATCCTCCCAAGGACCGTCTTGGCAGATTATTCAATGTTCTCTGGACCCTATATAGGTGATGAAGCCAATTGAGGCCTGTACCTAATACTCTAGCTGTTAAGGACTGCTTTAGATCTCGATTCCTCCTCTCCACGACCGAATTACTCTCGGGATGGTAGGGTGAGGAGTAATGGAGTTCAAAACCCATCATCCTCATGGTGTCCCTGAATGCTTTAGAGGCAAAGGCAGGGCCCTGGCCCGAATGGAATGCTACAACTGCATATGTACCGATAAAGACCAGCAAATCTTTTATAACAGTTTGAGTGTCAGCCCACCTCTGTGGCCACACCGAAAGGAATCTAGAACAAGAATCCACAGTGACTAAGATGTATTTTTATGCACCATCAGGTTGTAAGGGACCACAGTGGTCCAGGTTCACACATTGTGTGGTCTTTTGGACACTAAGAGGGATGTCTGTGGTAGGTGTTTGATATTTGAGCCCTTTAACTAAAGCGTTTCTGTGGCCCAGACACCAGCATGGGCAGAGATGACACCCTCATGCCCTGCTTTGATAAAATCTAATCTCTGGTCCTGGTTGGGATGATTCCATATCCAACACCAGGAATTGTTGCAAAAGCAACATTCTTTGCACTGATATGGTATGAATATTTTGTAGGGTATGCTTTAGGAAGAGGGTTGCCTTCAGCCGAGGCTTTCACAGCAGCCAAAATGTCATTATCTAATCTCATCTGGGAACGAGTCACTGCAGCAACAGAAGCTGTAGCTACTGCGGATTTGGCTGCTTCATCAGCAGAAGTGTTGCCAATAATGTGTACTCCTACACATTGGTTGCCCATTGTATGGACCACATGAGCATTAGGTAGCTTACCCTTAAGATCAGCTACCCTACCCCACAGAGTTCTGTGTTTTATGGCGTTCCCCTTTGAGTCTCTGAACCCGTTCAGCCACCAATGATTGAGATAATCATTGTAGGACTGTACATAGTAGTACGACTTACAGACAATCAATGTGGGTTGTCTTGGATCTGTATGTTCTAGCGCTAAGATAAGGGCTTTAGGTTCAGCCAATTGAGCTGTGCAGTCCTCCAGTTTTTGTGTGTAGGTATTGTGAGGGTGGAATATATCATCCTTCATCACCCCACTCATGACTGCGCAAGCAGCTGAGTACTGATGTTTAGTACCTGCAGCTGGTTGTGCTGAACCATCAGTGTAAATGACAGTATTGTATCTGTCAAGCGGCAAGATATCAAGAGGTGTGAGGTACTCCTGTTCGTATTGGAGAAATTCTTGTGTTTAAAGTTTTGGATCAAAGATGTAATCAACATCGGTGGCAGTCAGGGAGGTTGCCCATTTAAGCATTTCATCCACCCAGGAGCCCTTCAGCCCTCCACGCATGCTCTACCGGTGCATATTTTAAAAACTAAGGGGGTCATTCCAACCCTGGCGGTCGGTGTTAAAGCAGCGGCCAACCCGCCAACAGGCAGGCGGTAAAAAAAATGGAATTCTGACCCTGGCGGGAACCGCCAACACAGCCCGCCACTTTAACACTCCAACCGCCACGGCGGGACAAACAAACAGCTTGGCGGTCACCGCCAACAGGCAGGCGGCAGACAATGTACCGCCCACCCTATCACAACTCACCAATCCGTCACCTTTTCCGGGGCGGGAGCCCCGCCGATAAAAACACGGCGGAAACAGACTACGAACAGGAAAACGCTCACCTCTATACACTCCACGAGGAATCTGCACAGCATGGAACCCGAATTAAACATCCTACCAGCTATTGTCTACCTGCTCTTCTACCAGGAGCACGAACGCCGGCGCAGACGACAACAGTGAGTACTGCACCTACGACACAGGGTAGGGGGGAGGAGAAAAGGTCACGGGCACACACATACGCGATACACCCACCCCCCCACCCCAAATACCTACACACCAATGCAGAGCAACAAGTCAGAGTGACACCCCCAAACCCTCGGAATAATGCAAAGACAAAATAAAATGATCATTAAAATAGAAGTATATTATAGCTCAAATGAAGTAATGTGAATTATGAAAGATGAAATATACATACTGTATTAAATAAAGAACATAGTTAAAAATATATACATAGGCTATAAGTCCAGCACATTTTGCCAAAGTTCCATCGTTCGTGGGCCAATGTGCACAAACACATGGGCAAAGCCCACACACGAGACCAGATACCATTGGAGAGAACACTGCTGGGGCATCAGATGATAAAATGACAGGCACCTCAGGGGGAAGGGAAGGGGGGGGCACCTCAGCCACGTGAGTCCACGACACCAGATCCACGAGGGGACTCCATGGCCACTGTACCATCCTGGGGAGTGCAAAGCCACAGTCTCTCAAGTCCATACAGTGGGTGGGTTGGCCACTGTACCATCCTGGGGAGTGCAAAGCCACAGTCTCTCAAGTCTCTACAGTGGGTGGGTTGCCCACTGTACCATCATGGGGAGTGCAAAGCCACAGTCTCTCAAGTCTCTACAGTGGGTGGGTTGCCCACTGTGCCATCCTGGGGAGTGCAAAGCCACAGTCTCTCAAGTCTCTACAGTGGGTGGGTTGCCCACTATACCATCATGGGGAGTGCAAAGCCACAGTCTCTCAAGTCTCTACAGTGGGTGGATTGCCCACTGTGCCATCATGGGGAGTGCAAAGCCACAGTCCATCAGGTGGATTACAGACTCCACTGGTCATGGAGGAGGCATGGTGGCCCGAGTGCTTCGTGAAGCCCTGCTCGACACAGAACCTGCACTGCCAATGGGCCAGCGGTGCCTGACAGGAAGGGCCCAGCAGAGCAGTTCAGAGACGATGGTGCCCAGCGGAGCGGTGTTTGACAGGAAGGGCCCAGCGGAGCGGAGCTTGAGATGAAGGGCCCAGCGGAGCGGTGCTTGAGATGAAGGGCCCAGCGGAGCGGTGCGTGAGATGAAGGGCCCAGCGGAGTGGTGCTTGAGATGAAGGGCCCAGCGGAGCGGTGCTTGACAGGAAGGGCCCAGCGGAGCGGTGCTTGAGATGAAGGGCCCAGCGGAGCGGTGCGTGAGATGAAGGGCCCAGCGGAGCGGTGCTTGACAGGAAGGGCCCAGCGGAGCGGTGCTTGACAGGAAGGGCCCAGCGGAGCGGTGCTTGAGATGAAGGGCCCAGCGGAGCGGTGCTTGAGATGAAGGGCCCAGCGGAGCGGTGCGTGAGATGAAGGGCCCAGCAGAGCGGTGCTTGACAGGAAGGGCCCAGCGGAGCGGTGCTTGACAGGAAGGGCCCAGTGGAGCGGTGCTTGACAGGAAGGGTCCAGCGGAGCGGTGCTTGAGATGAAGGGCCCTGCGGAGCGGTGCTTGAGATGAAGGGCCCAGCGGAGCGGTGCGTGAGATGAAGGGCCCAACGGAGCGGTGCTTGACAGGAAGGGCCCAGCGGAGCGGTGCTTGAGATGAAGGGCCCAGCGGAGCGGTGCTTGACAGGAAGGGCCCAGCAGAGCGGTGCTTGACAGGAAGGGCCCAGCGGAGCGGTGCTTGAGATGAAGGGCCCAGCGGAGCGGTGCTTCTCACGGCGGGGCCCTGTTCAGCGGTGCTTCTCACGGCGGCCCCTTCTCAGCGGGGCTTCTCACGGCGGCCCCTGTTCAGCGGTGCTTCTCACGGCGGCCCCAGTTCAGCGGTGATTCTCACGGCGGCCCCTGTTCAGCGGGGCTTCTCACGGCGGCCCCTGTTCAGCTTCTCACGGCGGCCCCTGTTCAGCGGTGCTTCTCACGGCGGGGCTCTGTTCAGCGGTGCTTCTCATGGCGGCCCCTGTTCAGCGGTGCTTGTCTTGCCGGGGCCCTGTTCAGCGGTGCTTCTCACGGCGGCCCCTGTTCAGCGGTGCTTCTCACGGCGGCCCCTGTTCAGCGTTGCTTCTCACGGCGGCCCCTGTTCAGCGGTGCTTCTCACAGCGGGGCCCTGTTCAACGGTGCTTGTCTTGTGTTTCTAGGGAACCAGACCTGGCCAATACTTTCCGCTCAGTCGCCATCCGACCTTTCGGTTGCGGGGCCCTCCTGTGATGGAGTCCTGGGCCCGTGGGTGTCCTCCGTCACACCCGGAATGGGGCTGGTGGGGCCCTCCTGGCCAGCTCGCCTGCTGCCTGACTTGTCCGCCCTGCTGCCCTTGCCCTCCTTCGCTGAATCTCTGGGGCCCTTGCCTCCCTTTGTTGATGTGCCAGGTGACGGGGTAAGGCTACTGTCCTTGGTGGCAGCCGTCTCAGGCTTGTCGCGCCGGCCCTTCGCTTTTTTGGTCCTCTTCCCAGGGGGTGGGCTGGCTGTCCCCTTGCTGCTGGCCGATGTTCCTGCCCTAGGAGCTGGTGGACTCCAATAGCCCTGAACTATGGTCATAGTAGGTGCCGGGCTTGTGGTGGCTGGGGTGCTGTTTGGACTCGTATGAGATGGAGGGGGTGGGTCAGGTGATGCAAAGAGGTCAATTTTGGAGAGGAAAAACTTTTTAGGAGCAATGGGAAGGGTAGGTGTAGTGGGTATGGGAGTGGAGGAAGAGGATGTGGTTGTAGGAGAGTCAAGTGTGCTGTCTTTGGGTGCAGGTGCTTGTGACGGAGGCTGTTGTGAGGTGGATGGCTGTTGGGTGGGTGTCTGTCTGCGTTTGTGTGGTTTGGAAGAGGGGGTGACAGACACACTGGGAGAGGACACAGGGGACGTGTAAATGGCAGTGGGGGTGGTGACTGCACGTGTGCGGACTGGTCTGGAGGGTGTGCTGGTGATGGACGTACTGGCTGATGGGGGTGTGCATGCAGGTGTGAGTGGAGACGTCACAGGGAGGGAGGAGGGAGACAAGGAGGTGGGGGACACAGAGGAGGTAGTGACTGTTGGCATGTCTGCATCTGGATGTTGCTTTGGTGAATGCTTGTGTGATCTGTGGTGCTTATGTCTGGATGAGCTGCCCTTGGGTGTTGAGGTGTGTGCAGGCTGGTCTGATGGTGTGGATGGGATAGGCAGAGGAACAGGGGACTGGGACTGGGTGGAGGGAGTTTGAAGAGGGAGGCTGGAGACAGGGACAATGGATGCCGTCAGTGCTGAGGCCAGAGCGTTGAACGATTGCTGATGGGCAGCCTGACCCGAATGAAGGCCCTCCAGGTATGCATTGCTCCGATGCACCTCCCTTTCTACACCCTGGATGGCATTCAAAAGGGTAGACTGCCCAACAATGATGGTCCTCAGGAGGTCAATGACCTCTTCACTGAGGGCAGCTGGGGTAACTGGGGCAGGGCCTGAGGTGCCTGGGGCGAAGGAGATGGCCGGCTTCCTGGCCGAGCGGGCACGGGCCGAACGCTGAGGGGCTGCTGAGAGGGCGGAGCTGGTGCGCTGGGTGGAGGCTGTACCTGTTGTAGCGGTGGGCACGGATGTTGCCGCCACCACAAGGGAGCTCCCTTCCGAGGACGTGTCGGTGTCGCTGACGTCTCCACGGGTCCCCGTTGTGGAGCCCCCCTCGCCCTCCGTCTCACTGGTCAACTCGGAGTCGGTTGCATGGCCCTCCGGGCCCATGTGAGATGCAGCTCCCTCGTGCGCCGATGCCACTTCTCCTCCGCCTGATGATGCTAATGCACACATGAACAGGAAGACAAAGAAAATGGGGGGGGGGGAGAAATAAAGACAGGTTGAGTGCATGCATTGGCAACACCGTTGTCGGAGAGGACAGACACAGAAGCCCCCAGCACTACGCCGCGCACTCGGGGTACACTACTCAATTATTGTGACTTGGCCTACAGGTCAATGAATGACAAATGCACACATAGGTGAGGCCGGACCATGGATAGCTGTACATAGCACCCTACAGAGGTGGGGGGCGGGGGCACAGAGCCATGCCTAACGGAGGGGCCTAGCCTACAGAAAGCGCCCTGGCCTAGAGATAGCCACAGCCCTCATCCCCCACCCAGACACCTCCACTGCGCGCAAAGATAGCAGAATGTGCTGATACTCACCCCCTTGTGTCTGCTGTGATGTCCTCATGCGCCCATCCAAATCGGGGTAGGCCACTGCCAGGATCCGGGACATCAGGGGGGTCAATTGGCAGCTGGCACCCCTCCTACGTTGGGAGGCGATCCCCAGCAGAGCCTCGGCGGTCTTTCTGCTCCCACGGCGGATGTCCTCCCACCTCTTTCGGCAGTGGGTGCCCCGTCTGTTGTGGACCCCCAGGGCCCGGACGTCCTTGGCGATGGCACGCCAAATGTCGATCTTCTGATGGGCGCTGACCTATGTGACATGTACAGGGTGGGAAAGGAAATATCATCACTTTTCTGCATGGTCGATGTGAGTGGCCCCCCTCCCCAACCTTGCCATGTGGCACATGCTCTCATCTGTCGTGCGTTGCAGTCCTCATTCGCTCACATCCCCACCATCTTACAGCCACCCCACTCAACACAGGCATAGCCCATACTACGTGCTCCCTGTGTACTTACCTGTTGGTCTGGAGGACCGTAGAGTAGCGCATACTGGGGGAGGACCCCATCCACAAGTTTCTCCAGTTCCTCAGATGTGAAGGCAGGGGCCCTTTCCCCAGTCGCAGCAGCCATTGTCTCTCCCAGACCGAGGTCACAGCAGCACTTGCAGTATAGGTCCTCTCCTGTGGATGATCAGGTCTCGAGTGATTAAGCTGATAGAAAATGGCGGTCACGCCCGCGGCAGTGCGTACCGCGGCGGTGTGTACCGCGGCGGTGCGTACCTCGACCGCCGGCGCACATCGTCATTGGCTCCTGAAACCCATAGGGTTCAATGTTAACCAATGCGGTTTTGCACCGCGGTCTTCGCCCGCCTACCGCCACGGTGTGCCACGCCAGCGCATTGACCTCAAATCCCATTGTCACACTTCACAGGTCAGGCAGCCGCCATTTCAAGGGCCCACATGGCTTTATTTCTACTGCGTCACACAGGCCTAGGCCTTGCATTGCCACTCATACAAGCCATTCAATGCATAGCGAATCGTGTACTGTGCAAGCTGTGTGAACATACCTGTGGGTTGCTTGACTCTGTGCTCCATGTTGTCCTTCCTAGGCACCGTCCGGTGGGACTTGCGAGGAGAAGGATGAATCCTCCCGTGTACAGACCGCTGGTGGACCTGTCGACAATGGAAGAACGACATATCATACTGACATACAGGCTTGACAGAGCCACTATACATGAACTGTGTGCCCAGCTGGAGCCAGACCTGATGTCCCCCATCCGCCAACCCACAGGGATTCCCCCTCTGGTGCAGGTTCTGTCAGTACTCAATTTTTTGGCAAGTGGATCATTCCAAACAACAGTGGCCATATCATCAGGGATGTCAGCCTATGTTTTCTAAGGTGTTGTCCAGAGTGTTGTCTACCCTGATGAAATACATGCAGAGCTACATTGTGTTCCCTGAGGTGGGCGATTTGGCTACAGTGAAGGGTGATTTCTATGCCCTTGGACATATCCCCAACATCATTGGTGCCATTGATGGGACCCATGTGGCTTTGGTTCCCCCCAGAGAAAGTGAACAGGTGTACAGGAACAGAAAAAGTTATCATTCGATGAATGTCCAGGTGGTCTGTTTGGCAGACCAGTACATCTCCCATGTAAATGCCAAGTTCCCTGGGTCAGTGCATGACGCGTATATCATGCGAAATAGCAGCATCCCGTATGTGATGGAACAGCTACAGAGACATCGTGTGTGGCTATTGGGGGACTCTGGTTACCCCAACCTCTCCTGGCTATTGACCCCAGTGAGGAATCCCCGGACCAGGGCAGAGGAACGGTACAATGAGGCTCATGGGCGTACTAGGAGGATCATAGAAAGAACCTTCGGCCTCCTGAAGGCCAGGTTCAGGTGCCTGCATATGACAGGTGGATCCCTAATGTACTCACCAAAGAAGGTGTGCCAGGTCATCGTGGCCTGCTGTATGCTTCACAATCTGGCTTTGCGACGCCAGGTGCCTCTTCTGCAGGAGGATGGTCCAGATGGTGGTGTTGTAGCAGCTGTGGAGCCTGTGGAGAGTGAAGAGGAGGAAGATGACGGGGACGGCACAGACACCAGGGACACAGTGATACAACAGTATTTTCAGTAGCACAAAGGTAAGAATCAACCACCCCATTTTACATTTACTTACAGCCTCCTGCCTCTCTACTGTCAATGTTTCCACCCAGTTCCTGTTCACTGATTTGTGACTTTACCTTCCCTTTTCAGAGCTGTATGCGCCACTGCGTGACTTCTGCTTTGTTTGCCTATGGACTACAGCTGTGTGACAGTGGTATGTTGTCATCACAATGTAACTGAACATTTTGGCACCGTTATGTCTAATACATTTGTTCAAAATACAAGCAGACTCCAGATTATTTGAGTGAAATAAGTGATTTAATTAAAGTGCTACATTTAGGTACATGATTGTAAAACGGTGATGGGTGGGGGTGGAGTAATGTCCATGGCAGAGTCCAGTTCTCAGTCGCACAGGTGCATTGTCCATATGCCTGTGGAAGGATGGAGCAGGGGAAGTTCAAAGTTGGACAGGGTGACAATGTGGGACAGTGGGATGACATCAGGGGGTATCTTATGCTGGCGGGGTCTTGGCATCCTACTGTGTCTTCTTGTGAGATCTCAGGTTCCGCTTGCGGGGTGGTTGTTCTTCTGCAGGAGGTGGGGTTCTGGTGGCCTGTCGTTGTGTGGGGGCCTCCTGTCCACTAGCGCCGGCGGAGGTGGTAGGCTGTTCCTGGTCTAGGCTAGTGACAGGGGCCCTTTGGGGTCCCACATGGTCCCGCAATGTAGTGACTATCTGGTTAAGGGCCACGACGATGGTCCCCATTGCGGAACTAATGTTCCTCAGTTCCTCTCTGAACCCCATGTACTGTTCCTCCTGCAGTGCCTGGATCTCCTGGAACCTGGCCAGTACCGTCGCCATCGTCTCCTGGGAGTGGTGGTATGCTCCCATGATGGTGGAGAGGGCCTCGTGGAGAGTGGGTTCCCTTGGCCTGTCCCCCCCCTGTCGCACAGCAGCCCTCCCAGTTCCCCTGTGTTCCTGGGCCTCTGTCCCCCGGACGGTGTGCCCACTACCACTGCCCCCAGGTCCCTGTTGTTGTTGGGGTGGTGGGTCAACCTGGGTGCCCTGTAGTGGTGGACACACCGCTGATTGACGTGTCCTGGAGATAGAGGCATGGGCCCGCTGGGTGGGAGCTGTGCTGGTGTTCCCAGAGGGGGTTGGGTCTGCTGTAGCCTGTGGCTGTCTGAGGGGAACCGACTGTCCCGAGGTCCCCGATGGGCCGGGCTGGTCATCTGGGTCCAGGGAGACAGAGCTGCTGTCATCACTGGGGGCCTCTTCTGGGGGTGCGATGGACATCTCTGGACCCTCCGTGGCAGTGTGGTGGCGTTCGGGTCCTGCAGGGGTATAAGGGTATGGTTATTGCTTCTGTGTGTGGCATTTCCTGTGATGGGTGGGTGGCCGTGTACCCAAGTGCAGGCATTCCCTTGTGGGGGCTTTTGTAAGGGTGGCTTGTGGGGGTGATGTGTGTGTGCAGTGGGCATGCTTTGGTGATGGGTGTCCATGCTTTGTGGACGCATGCAGGGCTTGGTGTTGGGATGGGTGGGTTGTGATGGTGAGCCATTTGCAAGGAGTTGGTGTGATGGGGGTGGGGGTGAAGGTGGCGGTATGATTTGGGATGCAGGTGGGGAGGGGGTGGGAAGAAGTAGTTAAGATTTGACTTACCAGAGTCCATTCCTCCAGATACTCCTGCGAGGCCCTCAGGATGCAGGATGTGCAAGACTTTCTCCTCCCA
The DNA here is from genome assembly GCF_031143425.1 of Pleurodeles waltl. Lineage (NCBI taxonomy): Eukaryota > Metazoa > Chordata > Amphibia > Caudata > Salamandridae > Pleurodeles > Pleurodeles waltl. The sequence continues at coordinate 1,503,859,390 of NC_090446.1, read as the reverse complement.
TGCTGTAAATTCTGGTTGAGTAGGTGGGGGTCCGCCGCCAGTCTTCTGCACCGCTATGTTGTGCCTTGATACCATGGAACGCACCTTCCCCCGTAGGTCGTTCCAGCGCTTCCTTATGTCATCCCGATTGCGTGGATGCTGTCCCACAGCGTTTACCCTGTTGACTATCCTTTGCCATAGCTCCATCTTCCTAGCAATTGTGGTGTGCTGCACCTGTGCCCCGAAGAGCTGGGGCTCAACACGAACTATTTCCTCCACCATGACCCTGAGTTCTGCGTCACAGAACCTGGGGTGTTTTTGGGGTGCCATGGGGTGGTGTGGATGAGGTGAGGGATGTTGTATGTGTTGTAGAGTGTGGTGTGTGTGGTGGTGTATGGTGTTTTGTGCATGGGAATTGTGTGGGTGATGTTTTGATTTGCCTCTGTGTGATGGTCTACTCTAAGCAGTGCTGTCTCTCTCTCTCCTTCAGTCGCTATTGTGGTCGTAAGGGTTTGTGGGTAATGTGGGTGTGTGTTTTATATTCTATTGGATGTGTGGGAGTGGTGTGTGTATGTGTATCAGGTGTGTGTATTTCAAATTGTCCAATGTGGTTGTGTTTTGTAAGCGTGTGTGTATTTTGAGCGCGGCGGTGTGTACCGCCAATGGAATACCGCGGTTGAAAGACCGCCGCGTGGATTCGTGGGTCGTAATGGCATGGGCGTATTTCTGTTGGCGTGACGGTGGAGGTTTGGTCATCGCCAGTTTTTCGCTGACCTTTGGTGTGGCGGACTTTTGTTGATGTCGGGTTTTTGGCAGTTTACCAGTTGCGGGTCAGTTTACCGCGGCCGCGGCGGTGTTATGGCGGTCTTCTGACCGGCGGTAAGCGCCTTTTACCGCCGAGGTCAGAATGACGCCCTAAGTCCCTTGCAATCCATACTCTTTCTGGAGTTAGGAGAGCAGCATATTGTTGCTATTTTCAATCAATTCACCCACTTTGGCAATTCCTATCAAATCCCATGCATTTAACCTGTTCATTTTCCGCAGTTCTGAGAACCAGCGTCCCTGCCACAGTGGCGTTTTCCTCGTGGGCTTGCCATACCACCCTATGGATCTCATAGCTCTATCCCAGGATGCTGTAGTTACCCGTGTGGCTGGTAGCGGACGTTGAACACCTCGACCCCATATACATAATGTTAACAAGACCTTGATTCCCATTGTGACCATTCTAGTATAAATGTGGAGTGGTGCAGGGGGTTTTAAAATCATTCATTAACGTTTATATGGCGGGATGCCCAAAAATAGGCACGCACATGCGACAGAGCTTTTCGGACATTGTACTGATTGCGCTGCAAAGTTTTCAGGGCTATTTTAGGTTGCTTGCCCTCCCACAACAGAGTTCTCAAATCCCCCCCGATTGTGGTAAAGGTCTCCATAGTGGTGTAGTACGTATTCTGCAGGACATAAAGTAGCTTAGGTAATGACACCATCTTAAACAAGGCCACTCTCCATATGCTCCTGACAGGTGTGCATCACCCTCCCAAGATTGCGTTCAAAGCATGTCTGTGTTCGTAGTGTAAGCAAACAAAATCGTAACCATATATTATCAAAAGTAGACCTATTAGCCAGTAGTATTTGGTTACTGCTTTAGATTCTTTTATGTTCCATATCTAAAAATTCTCATGTGTCATTGTCTGTACATGGTATTTGTGGCACACTAGTGATAGCACTGCACAATGGGCATGCATCAGAGACAATCTTCTGAGCAATCAGTGTTACTGCACTAACTTAGCCTACTACCGTGGAGTTGAAAGCTAGTAGTCAACACCCGGGGAGGGACTTCTTCTGTAATAACATACTTGTGTTGGAGGGAACAAATACAATGAATACAAGTAAGAGGTACACATTTAGTCTGATGTTTAATGGACTAAATTCACTGTATCATCTTCTATAGCCTTAGTGCCCGCCAAAGGTGAGGGCCTCTAACAAGGGAGAGGGACTTGCTGGTCTGGCCCAGCTACGAAGGGCTATAAGGCTATTAGAACATTCCACCACTAGAGAACATAATGTTCTAATGAATAAAACAAAGTCCTCATGGAGCCAGAGGGGATTGAAATCCCCTCGGGACCCCTAGGCCTTTTTTCACAGCTGTAGCTGTGAACAAGGAACATTGGAATGTTGACACTATAGGCTTTTAGCAGCCAGTGAAAGCCTAGAGCACCCCATTGTCTCTGAAGGAGCTCCCAACATTCCAATATTCTAACATAAGATAACCTACAGAAAAGATGTTGATTATATCCTTTGAAATTAGAAAGCACCTGTTAGGTATGTAGTGTTACAAGCCATGATTGTGCTCAAGCTTGCATCCAAGATTCTTGAACTGATAAGATATATGTGAATTTTCCATTGCTGAGACCTATTTTTGCGATTTTGTCTGCATGTGATCACATGACGCACCAAATCACACATCTGTAAACTGACTGCATGGGGTGGCAAAAAACCTTGAGTGAGGATGAAATAAAAATAATAAAGTCCATGCTGGCAACCCCACCACCACAACACCTTACTTTGTCAAGGCTCAGGTCTCCTCTGCACATCTAGGTATGGCTCCCAGTATGCTCATTGTCCTAATTTTCTCTTTCGTGATGGCTGTGGTTTGAAAGCAACAGAAGCTGTGTTGTGAGGCGCGTCGCCATGCGTGACACGCTCAGCACCACTAAGAAGGCTCAGCTAGTTATGTCAACTTGGCCTGACAGTCATACACGCAGCCATACTATGAAGCCCTCAGTGTGCTGTACTTTGCTAAGGAGATTAGGAAATGAAGTAATTTCACAATTTGTATGCTTTATGTTTGTGAGTGTAGACCGGGCGCATGGTAATGCGGTAGCCCTATTTTGATGCATCTAGCACCTTTGAAGAAAGATCAAAAGTATGGTAATTTCCCAGTTTATTTTGATAGTTAATATGATGACTGACTTATGGTAACAAACGTTGTGATGTGAGTGGCTATTGCTAGGAAAAATAGTAGATGAGGTCCCCAGTAAATCTACACAAAATAACAACTATTTGAAAATAATGAAAAGACTTAGGTGGTCATTACAACCATGGCGGTCGGTGTTAAAGCGGCGGTAAAACCGCCAACAGGCCGGTGGTAAAAAAAATGGAATTACGACCGTGACGGAAAGTGCCAACATAGACAGCCACTTTAACACTCCGACCGCCACGGCGGGTCAAACAAACACCGCGGCGGTAACCGCCAACAGACAGGCGGAGGACAATGTACCGCCCACACTATTACAACCCACCAATCTGCCACCTTTTCGAGGGCGGATTCGCCTCAAACAAAAACACTGCGGAAACAGGACTTCAAAGGGACAATGCTCACCTCTACACACCCCACGAGGAACCAGGACGCCATGGAGCCGGAACTCCAAATTCTACCTGCCATTCTCTTCCTTCTCCTCTACCAGGAGCACGAATGCCGGCGGCGAAGACCACGGTGAGTACTGCACCTACGACACAAGGGAGGGGGAGGGAAAAAACAGTGACACACACGCAACACGCAACACCCCCACCCTCACCCACTACAACACACACACTAAAATATATACATTTATACTATATACAATTATATACACCAAACACACAAGTCCAAAGAATTCCACCATCACAGTCCGTGGATCACTGGGCCCAAAAGGCATGGGCGAGGCCCACACTCAATACCCGAACAAGACAGAGAGAACACTGCAGGGGCATCAGATAGAAATAAAACAGACACCTCAGGGGGAAGAGAAGAGGGGGGCACCTCAGCTGTTTGAGTGCACGATGCCAGATCCACAAGGGGGCTCCATGCCCATTGATGTATCCTGGGGAGTGCAAAGCCACAGTCTCTCAAGTCTCCACAGTGGGTGGTTTGCCCACGGTTCAATCCTGGGGAGTGCAAAGCCACAGTCTCTGAAGTGTATGGCTTTCTCCACTGGTTCTGGAGGGGGCTTGGTGCCCAGAGTGCTTCATCCTGCCAAGGACAGAGGTAGTGGATGTGAATCTCCACTGGTTCTGGAGGGGGCTTGGTGCCCAGAGTGCTTCATCCTGCCAAGGACTGAGGTAGTGGATGTGAATCTCCACTGGTTCTGGAGTGGGCTTGGTGCCCAGAGTGCTTCATCTTGCCCGTGGTGGCCTCAGTAGCGTGGGAATCATTGGCACTCACTGGCCTGCAGTGCTGCTGGCGGCGGTGTCCTGGGCAGCGGTTCTACTGGTGGCGGTCTTGTCCTGGCCTGCGGTGCTGCTGGCGGCGGTGTCCTGGGTAGCGGTTCTGCTGGTGGCGGTTCTGTCTTGGGCAGCGGGGCTGCTGCTGGCGGTTCTGTCTTGGGCAGCAGGGCTGCTGCTGGCAGTTCTGTCTTGGGCAGTGGGGCTGCTGCTGGCGGTTCTGTCTTGGGCAGCAGGGCTGCTGCTGGCGGTCTTCTCCTGGGCAGAGGGCTGCTGGCGGTCTTGTCCGCCGTGCTGATCTTCCCAGACTTGACGGTTTTAATGTGCCCCTTCCCCACCTTGGATGGTGTCGCAGCTGTCTCCACTTTCCCAACTGTACCACTGGGAGCGGCTTTGGTGGCTGATTTCTTTCCCTTCTCCCGCCGGGCACTGTCCAACTTTTTATGCTTGACAGGTGGGGGACTGTTTGTGCTATGGCTCCTTGCCACACTGGCTGCCCTGCTGCCTGGTGCACTCCATAATCTGGTTACTACTGGCACCACTGGTCCCGCCGATGTTGTGGCTGAGGTGCTAGGTTGGGACCTGGAGAGTCGGGCCCTAGGAGACTGAAGGAGTGGGGGAGGTGTGGGAAAGAGGTCAGATGAATTTGTAGATGGTATGTTTGGCAGACCAGTACATCTCCCATGTGTAAGGAAATGCCTCCTTGGCATGGTTCCCCCCTGACTTTTTGCCTTTGCTGATGCCAAGTTATGATTTGAAAGTGTGCTGAGGACTGCTAACCAGGCCCCAGCACCAGTGTTCTTTCCCTAACCTGTACCTTTGTCTCCACAATTGGCACACCCTGGCATCCAGGTAAGTCCCTTGTAAATGGTACCCCTGGTACCAAAGGCCCTGATGCCAGGGAAGGTCTCTAAGGGCTGCAGCATGTCTTATGCCACCCTGGGGACCCCTCACTCAGCACAGACACACTGCTTGCCAGCTTGTGTGTGCTGGTGGGGAGAAAATGACTAAGTCGACATTGCACTCCCCTCAGGGTGCCATGCCAACCTCACACTGCCCATGGCATAGATAAGTCACCCCTCTAGCAGGCCTTACAGCCCTAAGGCAGTGTGCACTATATCATAGGTGAAGGCATAAGTGCATGAGCACTATGCCCCTACAGTGTCTAAGCAAAACCTTAGACATTGTAAGTGCAGGGTAGCCATGAGAGTATATGGTCTGGGAGTCTGTCATGCACGAACTCTACAGCACCATAGTGGCTACACTGAAAACTGGGAAGTTTGGTATCAAACTTCTCAGAACAGTAAATGCACACTGATGCCAGTGTACATTTTATTGTGAAATACACCCCAGAGGGCATCTTAGAGATGCCCCCTGAAAACATACCCGACTTCCAGTGTGGGCTGACTAGTTTTGCCAGCCTGCCACATACCAGACGTGTTGCTGGCCACATGGGGAGAGTGCCTTTGTGACTCTGCGGCTAGTAACAAAGCCTGTACTGGGTGGAGGTGCCTCTCACCTCCCCCTGCAGGAGCTGTAACACCTGTCGGTGAGCCTCAAAGGCTCACCCCCTTTGTTACAACGCCACAGGGCATTCCAGCTAGTGGAGATGCCCGCCCCCTCTTGCCACGGCCCCACTTTTGGCGGCATGGCCGGAGGAGATAATGAGAAAGACAAGGAGGGGTCACTGGCCAGTCCGGACAACCCCCAAGGTGCCCTGAGCTGAGGTGACTCTGACTTTTAGAAATCTTTCATCTTGCAGATGGAGGATTCCCCCAATAGGATTAGGGATGTGCCCTCCTCCCCTCAGGGAGGAGGCTCAAAGAGGGTGTAGCCACCCTCAGGGCTAGTAGCCATTGGCTACTAACCCCCCAGACCTAAACACCCCGCTAAATTGAGTATTTAGGGGCCCCCAGAACCTAGGAAACCAGAGTCCTGCAACCTAAGATAAAGAGGGACTGCTGACCTGAAGCCCTGCAGAGAAGACGGAGACACCAACTGCTTTGGCCCCAGCCCTACCGGCCTGTCTTCCCACTTCGAGAAAAACTACAACAGCGACGCGTTCCCCAGTGTCCAGCAACCTCTGAAGCCTCAGAGGACTACCTTGCATCTAAAAGGACCAAGAACTCCTGAGGACAGGGCCCCTGTTCCAAAGAAACCAAAACTTGCAACAAAGAAACAACATTAAAAGGACTGCATGTTTCCCGCCGGAAGCTTGAGACTTTCCACTCTGCACCTGACGCCCCCAGCTCGACTTGCGGAGAAACAGCACTACAGGGAGGACTCCCCGGCGACTGCGACCCTGTGAGTAGCCAGAGTTGACCCCCCAGAACCCCACCAGCGAAGCCTGCAGAGGGAATCAAGAGGCTCCTACTGACCGCGACTGCCTGCTTCCAAGAACCCGACGCCTGGTAAAGACACTGCACCCGCAGCCCCGAGGACCTGAAGGATTCGACCTCCAGTGCAGGAGCGACCCCCAGGTGGCCCTCTCCCTTGCCCAGGTGGTGGCTACCCCGAGGAGCCCCCCATTGCCTGCCTGCTTCGCTGAAGAGACCCCTGGGTCTCCCATTGAAACCTATTGCAAACCCGATGCCTGTTTGCACTCTGCACCCGGCCGCCCCCGTGCCGCTGAGGGTGTACTTTTTGTGCTGACTTGTGTCCCCCCCAGTGCCCTACAAAACCCCCCTGGTCTACCCTCCGAAGACGCGGGTACTTACCTGCTAGCAGACTGGAATCGGGGCACCCCTTTCTCCATTGAAGCCTATGCGTTTTGGGCACCACTTTGACCTCTGCACCTGACCGGCCCTGAGCTACTGGTGTGGTAACTTTGGGGTTGTCCTGAACCCCCAACAGTGGGCTACCGTAGACCCAACTTTGAACCCTGTAGGTGGTTTACTTACCTGCAAAACTAACAAATACTTATCTCCCCCAGGATCTGTTGAAATTTGCATTGTGTCTTGTTTTAAAACAGCTCATTGCCATTTGTGTCGAAACTGTACATGCTATTTTGCTGATTCAAAGTTCCTATGATACCTGAGTGAAATACCTTTCATTTAAAGTATTGATTGTAAATCTTGAGCCTGTGGTTCTTAAATAAACTAAGAAAATATATTTTTCTATATAAAAACCTATTGGCCTAGAATTGTCTTTGAGTGTGTGTTCCTCATTTATTGCCTGTGTGAGTACAACAAATGCTCAACACTACCCTCTGATAAGCCTACTGCTCGATCACACTACCACAAAATAGAGCATTAGAATTATCTATTTTTTCCACTATCTTACCTCTAAGGGGAACCCTTGGACTCTGTGCATGCTATTTCTTAGTTTGAAATAGTACATACAGAGCCAACTTCCTACATTGGTGGATCAGCGGTGGGGTACAAGACTTTGCATTTGCTGGACTACTCAGCCAATACCTGATCACACGACTAAATTCAAAAAATTGTCATTAGAAACTGATTTTTGAAATTTGAGCTATTTTTCTAAATTTTTAAAAGTCCTGCTAGAGCCTTATGTTAGTCCCTGTTAGCATTTCTTTTAGAGTTTAAAAGTTTTGTAAAAGTTTGAATTAAGTTCTAGAGATAGTTTTAGATTCTTAAAAAGTATTCCAACTTTTAGAAACAAAACGTCTACTACAGAAGAGAATGTGATAGAACTCAACCTCACCCCTTACCTGCATCTTCTGATAAAGATAAAGACTGGTTCAAACCCTACCAAAGTACAGCTCTAGGAGCTCTTGGCAAAGTTTGCTAAAAACAACCCTTCTGATGATGCCTTCACAGAGGGGGACACTAGTGAGTTGGAGGAACTCCCACCTCCAACCCTAGATAGGGAGACCAGGGTTCCTCCAACCCTGACTCAAAATGTGATAGTCAGAGATGCTGCTTCTCTCACAGGAGAGTCCAGCAACTCTGGAAGCATTGAGGAAAGCCTCAATGAAGATGACCTCCTGCTAGCCAGGTTGGCCAAAAGATTGGCTTTGGAAAGACAGATCCTAGCCATACAAGGGGAAAGACAAAAGATGGGCTTAGGTCCCATCAATGGTGGCAGCAACCTAAATAGGGTCAGAGATTCTCCTGACATGCTAAAAAGACCTAAAGGGATTGTAACTAAATATGAAGATGGTGATGACATCACCAAATGGTTCACAGCTTTCGAGAGGGCTTGTGCAATCAGAAAAGTAAACAAATCTCACTGGGGTGCTCTCCTTTGGGAAATGTTCACTGGAAAGTGTAGGGATAGACTCCTCACACTCTCTGGAAAAGATGCAGAATCCTATGACCTCATGAAGGCTACCCTGATTGAGGGCTTTTGATTCTCAACTGAGGAGTACAGGATTAGGTTCAGGGGGCTCAAAAATCCTCGAGCCAGACCTGGGTTGATTTTGTTGACTTCTCGTCAAAACACTAGATGGTTGGATTCATGGCAGTGGTGTAAATGATTATGATGGGCTGTACAATTTAATTGTGAAAGAACACCTGTTAAGTAATTGTTTCAATGATAAACTGCATCAGCATCTGGTAGACCTAGGACCAATTTCTCCCCAAGAATTGGGAAAGAAGGCGGACCATTGGGTCAAGACTAGAGTGACCAAGACTTCCACAGGGGGTGACCAAAAGAAAGGGGTCACAAAGACTCCCCAGGGGAAGAGTGTTGAGACATTGTAGGAGGCTGGACTGGCTTGTAGTGAGTACCAAGGGGTACTTGCACCTTGCACCAGGCCCAGTTTCCCCTTATTAGTGTATAGGGTGTCTAGCAGCTTAGGCTGATAGATAATGGTAGCTTAGCAGAGCAGCTTAGGCTGAACTAGGAGACGTGTGAAGCTACTACAGTACCACTTAGTGTCATATGCACAATATCATAAGAAAACACAATACACAGTTATACTAAAAATAAAGGTACTTTATTTATATGACAATATGCCAAAGTATCTTAGAGTGTACCCTCAGTGAGAGGATAGGAAATATACACAAGATATATATACACAATAGCAAAAATATGCAGTATAGTCTTAGAAAACAGTGCAAACAATGTATAGTTACAATAGGATGCAATGGGGAAACATAGGGATAGGGGCAACACAAACCATATACTCCAAAAGTGGAAAGTGAACCACGAATGGACCCCAAACCTATGTGACCTTGTAGAGGGTCACTGGGACTATTAGAAAATAGTGAGAGTTAGAAAAATAACCCTCCCCAAGACCCTGAAAAGTGAGTGCAAAGTGCACTAAAGTTCCCTAAGGACAAAGAAGTCGTGTTAGAGGAATAATGCAGGAAAGACACAAACCAACAATGCAACAACTGTGGATTTCCAATCTAGGGTACCTGTGGAACAAGGGGACCAAGTCCAAAAGTCACAAGCAAGTCGGAGATGGGCAAATGCCCAGGAAATGCCAGCTGCGGGTGCAAAGAAGCTTCTACTGGACAGAAGAAGCTGAGGTTTCTGCAGGAACGAAAAGGGCTAGAGACTTCCCCTTTGGTGGACGGATCCTTCTCGGGTGGAGAGTCGTGCAGAAGTGTTTTCCCGCCGAAAGAACGCCAACAAGCCTTGCTAGCTGCAAATCAGGCGGTTCACGTTTTTGGACGCTGCTGTGGCCCTGGAGGGACCAGGAGGTTGCAAATTGGACCAGGAGAGAGAGGGGACGTAGAGCAAGACAAGGAGCCCTCTCAGCAGCAGGTAGCACCCGGAAAAGTGCCAGAAACAGGCACTACAAGGATGCGTGAAACGGTGCTCACCCGAAGTCGCACTAAGGAGTCCCACGTCGCCGGAGACCAACTTAGAAAGTCGTGCAATGCAGGTTAGAGTGCCGTGGACCCAGGCTTGGCTGTGCACAAAGGATTTCCGCCGGAAGTGCACAGGGGCCGGAGTAGCTGCAAAAGTCGCGGTTCCCAGCAATGCAGCCCAGCGAGGTGAGGCAAGGACTTACCTCCACCAAACTTGGACTGAAGAGTCACTGGACTGTGGGGGTCACTTGGACAGAGTCGCTGGATTCAAGGGACCTCGCTCATCGTGCTGAGAGGAGACCCAAGGGACTGGTAATGCAGCTTTTTGGTGCCTGCGGTTGCAGGGGGAAGATTCCGTCGACCCACGGGAGATTTCTTCGGAGCTTCTGGTGCAGAGAGGAGGCAGACTACCCCCACAGCATGCACAAGCAGGAAAACAGTCGAGAAGGCGGCAGGATCAGCGTTACAGAGTTGCAGTAGTCGTCTTTGCTACTATGTTGCAGGTTTGCAGGCTTCCAGCGCGGTCAGCAGTCGATTCCTTGGCAGAAGGTGAAGAGAGAGATGCAGAGGAACTCGGATGAGCTCTTGCATTCGTTATCTAAAGTTTCCCCAGAGACAGAGACCCTAAATAGCCAGAAAAGAGGGTTTGGCTACCTAGGAGAGAGGATAGGCTATCAGAAGGAGCCTGAAGGAGCCTATCAGAAGGAGCCTATCAGAAGGAGTCTCTGACGTGACCTGGTGGCACTGGCCACTCAGAGCAGTCCAGTGTGCCAGCAGCACCTCTGTTTCCAAGATGGCAGAGGTCTGGAGCACACTGGAGGAGCTCTGGACACCTCCCAGGGGAGGTGCAGGTCAGGGGAGTGGTCACTCCCCTTTCCTTTGTCCAGTTTCGCGCCAGAGCAGGGCTAAGGGGTCCCCTGAACCGGTGTAGACTGGCTTATGCAGAATTGGGCACATCTGTGCCCAACAAAGCATTTCCAGAGGCTGGGGGAGGATACTCCTCCCCTGCCTTCACACCATTTTCCAAAGGGAGAGGGTGTAACACCCTCTCTCAGAGGAAGTCCTTTGTTCTGCCATCCTGGGCCAGGCCTGGCTGGACCCCAGGAGGGCAGATGCCTGTCTGAGGGGTTGGCAGCAGCAGCAGCTGCAGTGAAACCCCAGGAAGGGCAGTTTGGCAGTACCAGGGTCTGTGCTACAGACCACTGGGATCATGGGATTGTGCCAACTATGCCAGGATGGCATAGAGGGGGCAATTCCATGATCATAGACATGTTACATGGCCATATTCGGAGTTACCATTGTGAAGCTACATATAGGTAGTGACCTATATGTAGTGCACGCGTGTAATGGTGTCCCCGCACTCACAAAGTTCAGGGAATTGGCTCTGAACAATGTGGGGGCACCTTGGCTAGTGCCAGGGTGCTCTCACACTAAGCAACTTTGCACCTAACCTTTACCAGGTAAAGGTTAGACATATAGGTGACTTATAAGTTACTTAAGTGCAGTGTAAAATGGCTGTGAAATATCGTGGACGTTATTTCACTCAGGCTGCAGTGGCAGGCCTGTGTAAGAATTGTCAGAGCTCCCTATGGGTGGCAAAAGAAATGCTGCAGCCCATAGGGATCTCCTGGAACCCCAATACCCTGGGTACCTCAGTACCATATACTAGGGAATTATAAGGGTGTTCCAGTAAGCCAATGTAAATTGGTAAAAATGGTCACTAGCCTGTTAGTGACAATTTGGAAAGAAATGAGAGAGCATAACCACTGAGGTTCTGATTAGCAGAGCCTCAGTGAGACAGTTAGTCACTACACAGGTAACACATTCAGGCACACTTATGAGCACTGGGGCCCTGGGTTACCAGGGTCCCAGTGACACATACAACTAAAACAACATATATACAGTGAAAAATGGGGGTAACATGCCAGGCAAGATGGTACTTTCCTACACAACCCCCCCCCAAACGAAGGACAATAAGACTAGCCATGACCTGATGAGTCTTCATTGTCTAAGTGGAAATATCTGGAGAGTCCATCTGCATTGGAGTGGCTACTCCCAGGTCTATGTTCCACTGTATAGTCCATTCCCTGTAGGGATATGGACCACCTCAACAATTTAGGATTTTCACCTTTCATTTGTTTTAGCCAAAGTAGAGGTTTGTGGTCTGTCTGAACAATGAAGTGAGTGCCAAACAGGTATGGCCTCAACTTCTTCAGTGCCCAGACCACAGCAAAGGCCTCCCTCTCAATGGCAGACCAACGCTTTTCTCTAGGGGTCAACCTCCTACTAATAAAAGCAACAGGTTGATCCTGGCCCTCAGAATTAAGTTGTGATAGGACTGCCCCTACTCCTAATTCAGATACATCAGTCTGGACATAGAATTTTTTAGAGTAACAAGGGCTTTTCAGGACAGGTGCAGAGCACATGGCCTGCTTCAGCTCCTCAAAAGCTTTCTGACAGTTTGCTGTCCATAATACCTTTTTAGGCATTTTCTTGGATGTGAGGTCATTAAGAGGGGCTGCAATGGAGCCATAGTTCTTAATGAACCTCCTGTAATACCCAGTGAGGCCTAGGAAGGCTCTCACCTGAGTCTGAGTGGTAGGGGGAACCCAATCAATAATTGTTTGGATTTTCCCCTGAAGTGGTGCAATCTGTTCCCCACCAACAAGGTGTCCCAGATAAACCACCTTACCCTGCCCTATCTGGCACTTTGAAGCCTTGATAGTGAGGCCTGCCTTTTGCAGGGCCTCCAAAACTTTCCATAGGTGGACCAGGTGATCATCCCAGCTGGAGCTAAAGACAGCTATATCGTCCAAATATGCTGCACTGAAAGCTTCCAGCCCTTGCAGGACTGTGTTCACCAACCTCTGAAAAGTGGCAGGTGCATTTTTCAAACCAAAAGGCATTACAGTAAACTGGTAATGTCCTCCAATGGTTGAAAATGCAGTCTTAGGTTTAGCATCTTCTGACAATTTGATCTGCCAATACCCTGCAGTCAAGTCAAAAGTGCTTAGATACTTGGCAGATGCCAGTGTATCTATGAGCTCATCTGCCCTGGGTATAGGGTGAGCATCAGTTTTGGTTACCAAGTTGAGACCTCTATAGTCTACACAAAACCGCATTTCCTTCTTTCCATCTTTGGAATGGGGTTTTGGTACCAGTACCACAGGAGAAGCCCATGGACTGTCAGAGTGCTCAACCACTCCTAGTTCTAACATTTTCTGGACCTCTTGCTTTATGCAGTCCCTGACATGGTCAGGCTGCCTATAGATCTTACTTTTGACAGGCAAGCTGTCTCCAGTATCTATGGTGTGCTCACACCAAGAAGTGGTACCTGGCACAGTAGAGAAGAGTTCAGAGAATTGATCTAGGAGATTTATGCAATTGTCTTTTTGCTCAGCAGTAAGACAATCAGCCAAAACTACACCTTCCACCAGAGCATCTTGTTCTGTGGAAGAGAAGAGATCAGGTAGAGGATCATTGTCTTCTTCCTGTCCCTCATCAGTTGCCATGAGCAGGGTGAGATGAGCCCTGTCATAGTAGGGTTTCAGGCGGTTGACATGGAGCACCCTAAGGGGACTCCTGGCAGTGCCTAAGTCAACTAAATAGGTGACTTCTCCCTTCTTTTCAACAATTGTGTGGGGACCACTCCATTTATCTTGGAGTGCTCTTGGGGCCACAGGCTCCAAGACCCACACTTTCTGCCCTGGTTGGTACTGAACCAAAACAGCCTTCTGATCATGCCATTGCTTCTGGAGCTCTTGGTTGGCCTGAAGGTTTTTACTGGCCTTTTTCATGTACTCAGCCATCCTTGATCTGAGGCCAAGTACATAATCCACAATATCCTGCTTAGGAGCTTTTAAAGGTTGTTCCCAACCCTCCTTTACAAGTGTGAGTGGACCCCTAACAGGGTGTCCAAAAAGAAGTTCAAAGGGGCTGAAGCCCACTCCTTTCTGGGGTACCTCCCTGTAGGCAAAAAGGAGGCATGGTAGAAGGATATCCCATCTCCTGCGGAGTTTTTCAGGGAGACCCATAATCATGCCTTTGAGAGTTTTATTAAATCTCTCCACCAGTCCATTTGTTTGTGGATGATAGGGTGTTGTGAACTTGTACGTTACACCACACTCCTTCCACATGGCTTTTAAGTATGCAGACATGAAATTGCTTCCTCTGTCTGATACTACTTCCTTTGGGAAGCCCACCCTGGAAAATATTCCCAGGAGGGCCTTTGCCACTGCAGGAGCTGTAGTGGTCCTTAAAGGAATAGCTTCAGGATATCTTGTGGCATGGTCCACTACCACTAAGATGAATCTATTGCCTGAAGCAGTAGGAGGGTCAAGGGGGCCAACTATGTCAACCCCTACCCTTTCAAAGGGAACCCCAACCACAGGCAGTGGAATAAGGGGTGCCTTTGGTGTGCCACCTGTCTTGCCACTGGCTTGACAGGTTTCACAGGACTTACAAAATTCCTTTGTGTCCTCAGACATTCTAGGCCAATGAAACAGGGGAACAAGCCTGTCCCAAGTTTTCATTTGTCCTAGATGCCCAGCTAGGGGAATGTCATGTGCCAGGGTTAGGAGGAACTTTCTGTACTCCTGAGGAATCACTAATCTCCTGGCAGCTCCAGGTTTAGGATCCCTATGCTCAGTGTACAAGAGGTTGTCCTCCCAGTAAACTCTGTGAGAGTCACTGACATCCCCATTAGTCTGTTTGACAGCTTGCTGTCTGAGACCCTCTAATGTGGGACAGGTTTGCTGTGCCACACTCAACTCCTCTCTGGCAGGCCCCCCTTCACCCAAAAGCTCAGCAGTGTCTGCTTCCAGCTCCTCTGGTGTAGGTTCTGCACAGGGAGGGAATTATTCTTCCTCAGAAGTTGAATCCACTGTAGAGTGAGGGATAGTAGGAAGTGGTTTGCTTCTACTAGCCCTAGCTTTAGGGAGCACTTGGTCCATTGTTCCAGGATCCAAGCTTCCCTGTCCTTTTTGCTTTTTGGCCTGAGCCCTTGTCAAAGCAAAAATATGCCCTGGGATGCCCAGCATTGCTGCATGGGCCTCCAACTCCACATCTGACCAAGCTGATGTCTCCAAATCATTCCCTAATAGACAGTCTACAGGTAAATCTGAAGCTACCACAACTTTCTTTTGACCAGTAACCCCCCCCCAGTTGAGATTTACAACAGCCATGGGGTGGCTAAGTGTGTTGTTGTGAGCATCGGTTACTTGGTACTGGTGACCAAGTAGGTGTTGTTCAGGGTGGACCAGTTTCTCTATGACCATAGTCACACTGGCTCCAGTGTCCCTGTAGGCCTGAACCTCACACCATTTATTAGGGGTAGCTGCTTGTACTTATCCATATTAAGGGGATAAGCAACTAAGGTGGCTAAATCAATAGCCCCCTTAGAGACTAACACAGCCTCTGTGGCCTCCCTAACAAGGCCAACCCCAACTAAGTTACCAATAGTGAGCCCAGCTACTCCCTTGGATTGGCTATTAGTAGGTTTGCTCCCACCACCACTGCATTTAGTAGGGACACTAGGTGTAGCAGTAGGGGTTGTAGTGGTAGGAGGCTTGGTGACTTTCTTTGGACAACTGGGATCTGTTGTCCAATGGCCTTTTAGTTTACATAAATAGCACCATGGTTTCTTTTCCTTGTTTTGATTAGAAGAGGATTTGGGCCCACCACCCCCACCAGAGTGTTTTTGTGGGTCTGATGAAGACTCATTTTTAGATTTGTCCCCACACTTGTCAGAAGACTTACCATCCTTCTTCTTGTTGCCATCTTTGTCACCCCCTGTATGAACTTTTCTGTTCACCCTTGTTCTGACCCCTTTGTCTGCCTTCTTTCCCAATTCTTGGGGAGAGGTCAGATCAGAATCCACCAAGTACTGGTGCAACAAATCAGACACACAATTATTAAGAATATGCTCTCTCAGGATCAAGTTATACAGGCTGTCATAATCAGTAACTTTACTGCCATGTAACTACCCCTTCAAGGCCTTCACTGAATGGTCAATGAAATCAACCCAGTCTTGTGAAGACTCCTTTTTGGTCTCTCTGAACTTTATCCTGTATTGTTCAGTGGTTAAGCCATAACCATCCAGGAGTGCATTCTTAAGAACTTTGTAATCATTAGCTTCATTTTCTTTTACAGTAAGGAGCCTATCCCTACCTTTTCCACTAAATGATAGCCATAGGATAGCAGCCCACTGCCTTTGAGGGACATCCTGTACAGCTGTAGGAAAGTACCATCTTGCCTGGCATGTTACCCCCCATTTTTCACTGTATATATGTTGTTTTAGTTGTATGTGTCACTGGGACCCTGGTAACCCAGGGCCCCAGTGCTCATAAGTGTGCCTGAATGTGTTACCTGTGTAGTGACTAACTGTCTCACTGAGGCTCTGCTAATCAGAACCTCAGTGGTTATGCTCTCTCATTTCTTTCCAAATTGTCACTGACAGGCTAGTGACCATTTTTACCAATTTACATTGGCTTACTGGAACACCCTTATAATTCCCTAGTATATGGTACTGAGGTACCCAGGGTATTGGGGTTCCAGGAGATCCCTATGGGCTGCAGCATTTCTTTTGCCACCCATAGGGAGCTCTGACAATTCTTACACAGGCCTGCCACTGCAGCCTGAGTGAAATAACGTCCACGTTATTTCACAGCCATTTTACACTGCACTTAAGTAACTTATAAGTCACCTATATGTCTAACCTTTACCTGGTAAAGGTTAGGTGCACAGTTACTTAGTGTGAGGGCACCCTGGCACTAGCCAAGGTGCCCCCACATTGTTCAGAGCCAATTCCCTGAACTTTGTGAGTGCGGGGACACCATTACATGCGTGCACTACATATGGGTCACTACCTATATGTAGCTTCACAATGGTAACTCCGAATATGGCCATGTAACATGTCTATGATCATGGAATTGCCCCCTCTATGCCATCCTGGCATAGTTGGCACAATCCCATGATCCCAGTGGTCTGTAGCACAGACCCTGGTACTGCCAAACTGCCCTTCCTGGGGTTTCACTGCAGCTGCTGCTGCTGCCAACCCCTCAGACAGGCAGCTGCCCTCCTGGGGTCCAGCCAGGCCTGGCCCAGGATGGCAGAACAAAGAACTTCCTCTGAGAGAGGGTGTGACACCCTCTCCCTTTGGAAAATGGTGTGAAGGCAGGGGAGGAGTATCCTCCCCCAGCCTCTGGAAATGCTTTGTTGGGCACAGAGGTGCCCAATTCTGCATAAGCCAGTCTACACCGGTTCAGGGACCCCTTAGCCTCTGCTCAGGCGCGAAACTGGACAAAGGAAAGGGGAGTGACCACTCCCCTGACCTGCACCTCCCCTGGGAGGTGTCGAGAGCTCCTCCAGTGTGCTCCAGACCTCTGCCATCTGGGAAACAGAGGTGCTGCTGGCACACGGGACTGCTCTGAGTGGCCAGTGCCACTAGGTGACGTCAGAGACTCTTGCTGATAGGCTCCTTCAGGTGTTAGTAGCCTATCCTCTCTCCTAGGTAGCCAAACCCTCTTTTCTGGCTATTTAGGGTCTCTGTCTCTGGGGAAACTTTAGATAACGAATGCAAGAGCTCATCCGAGTTTCTCTGCATCTCTCTCTTCACCTTCTGATGAGGAATCGACTGCTGACCGCGCTGGAAGCCTGCAAACCTGCAACATAGTAGCAAAGACGACTACTGCAACTCTGTAACGCTGATCCTGCCGCCTTCTCGACTATTTTCCTGCTTGTGCATGCTGTGGGGGTAGTCTGCCTCCTCTCTGCACCAGAAGCTCCGAAGAAATCTCCGGTGGGTCGACGGACTCTTCCCCCTGCAACCGCAGGCACCAAAAAGCTGCATTACCGGTCCCTTGGGTCTCCTCTCAGCACAACGAGCGAGGTCCCTCGAATCCAGCGACTCTGTCCAAGTGACCCCAACAGTCCAGTGACTCTTCAGTCCAAGTTTGGTGGAGGTAAGTCCTTGCCTCACCTCGCTGGGCTGCATTGCTGGGAACCGCGACCTTGCAGCTACTCTGGCCCCTGTGCACTTCCGGCAGAAATCCTTTGTGCACAGCCAAGCCTGGATCCACGGCACTCTAACCTGCATTGCACGACTTTCTAAGTTGGTCTCCGGCGACGTGGGACTCCTTTGTGCAACTTCGGCGAGCACCGTTTCACGCATCCTCGTAGTGCCTGTTTCTGGCACTTCTCTGGGTGCTACCTGCTTCAGTGAGGGCTCTTTATCTTGCTCGACGTCCCTTCTCTCTTTAGGTCCAATTTGCGACCTCCTGGTCCCTCCTGGGCCCCAGCAGTGTCCAAAAACGCCAAACGCACGATTTGCGACTAGCAAGGCTTGTTGGCATCCTTCCGGCGGGAAAACACTTCTGCACAACTCTCCAAGGCGAGAGGAATCCTTCCACCAAAGGGGAAGTCTCTAGCCCTTTTCGTTCTTGCAGAAACCTCAGCTTCTTCTGTCCAGTAGAAGCTTCTTTGCACCCGCAGCTGGCATTTCCTGGGCATCTGCCCATCTCCGACTTGCTTGTGACTTTTGGACTTGGTCCCCTTGTTCCACAGGTACCCTAGGTTGGAAATCCACAGTTGTTGCATTGCTGGTTTGTGTCTTTCCTGCATTATTCCTCTAACACGACTTCTTTGTCCTCAGGGGAACTTTAGTGCACTTTGCACTCACTTTTCAGGGTCTTGGGGAGGGTTATTTTTCTAACTCTCACTATTTTCTAATAGTCCCAGCGACCCTCTACAAGGTCACATAGGTTTGGGGTCCATTCGTGGTTCGCATTCCACTTTTGGAGTATATGGTTTGTGTTGCCCCTATCCCGATGTTTCCCCATTGCATCCTATTGTAACTATACATTGTTTGCACTGTTTTCTAAGACTATACTGCATATTTTTGCTATTGTGTATATATATCTCGTGTATATTTCCTATCCTCTCACTGAGGGTACACTCTAAGATACTTTGGCATATTGTCATAAAAATAAAGTACCTTTATTTTTAGTATAACTGTGTATTGTGTTTTCTTATGATATTGTGCATATGACACTAAGTGGTACTGTAGTAGCTTCACACGTCTCCTAGTTCAGCCTAAGCTGCTCTGCTAAGCTACCATTATCTATCAGCCTAAGCTGCTAGACACCCTATACACTAATAAGGGATAACTGGGCCTGGTGCAAGGTGCAAGTACCCCTAGGTACTCACTACAAGCCAGTCCAGCCTCTTACATTGGTTGTGCAGTGGTGGGATAAGTGCTTGAGACTACTTACCACTCTTGTCATTGTACTTTTCATAAGAGAAAAATATACAAAACAAGGTCAGTGTATATACACATAGCCAAAAAGTTTTGCATTTCCTCTTTTCACTCTTTTCTAAGTGCTGAAAAGTACTTCTAAACTTTCAAAAAGTTCTTAAAAGTTTAAAAAGATTTTTTTCTGTCTTTCCAAAAAGTTCTGAAAACTTTTTTCTCTTTTTCTATCACTTTAACTCTCTCTAAAAAATGTCTGGCACAGGCCAAAATGTTGATCTGTCCAAACTTGCATATGACAACCTTAGCTGGAAAAGAGCAAGGAGTCTCTGTATAGAGAGAGGTTTGAGTGTAGGGAAGAATCCTTCCTTGGAACTGTTACTTAACATGCTTAGAGAACAGGATAAGGCCATAGGTGCCTCATCTGTTGAAAAAGTACCTAATAGTTCCCAATCTGATTCAGGGACTCCCCCAGGAAAAGATTCAGGAAAGAAACTTCCTAGCCTGCCCATTACTAGACAATCTAGCATAGATGGTAATGATGATGAGCCACACCATATAAATAGTGTTGTCTCACATCATAGCAAAAGCATTTATTCTCACCATACTGGTAGTAATGTTTCTGTAAACCAAGCTGTTAGGGTGGCTTCTGTAAGGGACAGGTCTCCTTCTGTTCATTCCCATCATAGCTCTGTTTCTAGAAATGTCCCTCCCACCAACCCTGATGACAGAATGTTAGAGAGGTAACTCAATAAGTTGAGGGTGGAACAAACCAGACTGAAGCTTAAAAAGCAACAGCTGGATTTGGATAGACAGTCTTTTGAATTAGAGAAGGAAAGACAGAAGTTGGGTTTAGATACCCATGGTGGCAGCAGCAGTATTCCCCATAGTCATCCTGCAAAAGAGCATGATTCCAGGAATCTGCACAAGATAGTTCCCCCTTATAAGGAGGGGGATGACATTAACAAGTGGTTTGCTGCACTTGAGAGGGCCTGTGTTGTACAGGATGTCCCTCAAAGGCAGTGGGCTGCTATCCTATGGCTATCATTTAGTGGAAAAGGTAGGGATAGGCTCCTTACTGTGAAAGAAAATGATGCTAATAATTTCCAAGTTCTTAAGAATGCACTCCTGGATGGTTATGGCTTAACCACTGAACAGTACAGGATAAAGTTCAGAGAGACCAAAAAGGAGTCTTCACAAGACTGGGTTGATTTCATTGACCAGGCAGTGAAGGCCTTAGAGGGGTGGTTACATGGCAGTAAAGTTACTGATTATGACAGCCTGTATAACTTGATCCTGAGAGAGCATATTCTTAATAATTGTGTGTCTGATTTGTTGCACCAGTACTTGGTGGACTCTGATCTGACCTCTCCCCAAGAATTGGGAAAGAAGGCAGACAAATGGGTCAGAACAAGAGTGAACAGAAAAGTTCATACAGGGGGTGACAAAGATGGCAACAAAAAGAAGGATGGTAAGTCTTCTGACAAGGGTGGGGACAAATCTAAAAATGAGTCTTCATCAGGCCCACAAAAACACTCTGGTGGGGGCGGTGGGTCCAAATCCTCCTTTAATCAGAACAAGGAAAAGAAACCATGGTGCTATTTATGTAAAATAAAAGGCCATTGGACAACAGATCCCAGTTGTCCAAAGAAAGGCACCACTGCGTCTACCACTACAACCCCTACTGCTACCCCTAGTGTCCCTACTAATAGCAGTGGTGGTGGGAGCAAACCTACTAATAGCCAATCCAAGGGAGTAGCTGGGCTCACTTTTGGTAACTTAGTTGGGGTTGGTCTGATTAGGGAGACCACAGAGGCTACTTTAGTCTCTGAAGGGGCTATTGATTTAGCCACTTTGGTTGCTTGCCCCCATAACTTGGAGAAGTACAAGCAACTAACCCTAATAAATGGTGTTGAGGTCCAGGCCTACAGGGACACAGGTGCCAGTGTCACAATGGTGATTGAGAAACTGGTGCACCCTGAACAACACATACTTGGACACCAGTACCAAGTAACCGATGCTCACAACATAACACAAAGCCACCCCATGGCTGTTGTAAATCTCAACTGGGGGGGGGGTAACTGGTCCAAAGAAAGTTGTGGTAGCTTCAGATTTACCTGTAGACTGTCTACTAGGAAATGATTTGGAGACATCAGCTTGGTCAGATGTGGAGTTGGAGGCCCATGCAGCAATGCTGGGCATCACAGGGCATATTTTTGCTTTAACAAGGGCTCAGGCCAAAAAGCAAAAAGGACAGGGAAGCTTGGATCCTGGAACAATGGACCAAGTGCTCCCTAAAGCTAGGGGTAGTAGAAGCAAACCACTTCCTACTATCCCTCCCTCTACAGTGGATTCTACTTCTGAGGAAGAAGAATTCCCTCCCTGTGCAGAACCTACACCAGAGGAGCTGGAAGCAGACACTGCAGAGCTTTTGGGTGAAGGGGGGCCTGCCAGAGAGGAGCTGAGTGTGGCACAGCAAACCTGTCCCACATTAGAGGGTCTCAGACAGCAAGCTGTCAAACAGGCTAATGGGGATGTCAGTGACTCTCACAGAGTTTACTGGGAGGACAACCTCTTGTACACTGAGCATAGGGATCCTAAACCTGGAGCTGCCAGGAGATTAGTGAATCCTCAGGAGTACAGAAAGTTCCTCCTAACACTGGCACATGACATTCCCTTAGCTGGGCACCTAGGACAAATGAAAACTTGGGACAGGCTTGTTCCCCTGTTTCATTGGCCTAGGATGTCTGAGGACACAAAGGAATTTTGTAAGTCCTGTGAAACCTGTCAAGCCAGTGGCAAGACAGGTGGCACCCCAAAGGCACCCCTTATCCCACTGCCTGTGGTTGGGGTTCCCTTTGAAAGGGTAGGGGTTGACATAGTTGGCCCCCTTGACCCTCCTACTGCTTCAGGCAATAGGTTTATCTTGGTGGTAGTGGACCATGCCACAAGATATCCTGAAGCTATTCCTTTAAGGACCACTACAGCACCTGCAGTGGCAAAGGCCCTCCTGGGAATATTTTCCAGGGTGGGCTTCCCAAAGGAAGTGGTATCAGACAGGGGAAGCAATTTCATGTCTGCATACTTAAAGGCCATGTGGAAGGAGTGTGGTGTAACGTACAAGTTCACAACACCCTATCATCCACAAACAAATGGACTGGTGGAGAGATTTAATAAAACTCTCAAAGGCATGATTATGGGTCTCCCTGAAAAACTCCGCAGGAGATGGGATATCCTTCTACCATGCCTCCTTTTTGCCTACAGGGAGGTACCCCAGAAAGGAGTCGGCTTCAGCCCCTTTGAACTTCTTTTTGGACACCCTGTTAGGGGTCCACTCACACTTGTAAAGGAGGGTTGGGAACAACCTTTAAAAGCTCCTAAGCAGGATATTGTGGATTATGTACTTGGCCTCAGATCAAGGATGGCTGAGTACATGAAAAAGGCCAGTAAAAACCTTCAGGCCAGCCAAGAGCTCCAGAAGCAATGGCATGATCAGAAGGCTGTTTTGGTTCAGTACCAACCAGGGCAGAAAGTGTGGGTCTTGGAGCCTGTGGCCCCAAGAGCACTCCAAGATAAATGGAGTGGACCCCACACAATTGTTGAAAAGAAGGGTGAAGTCACCTACTTGGTTGACTTAGGCACTGCCAGGAGTCCCCTTAGGGTGCTCCATGTCAACCGCCTGAAACCCTACTATGACAGGGCTGATCTTACCCTGCTCATGGCAACAGATGAGGGACAGGAAGAAGACAGTGATCCTCTACCTGATCTCTTCTCTTCCACAGATCAAGATGCTCTTGTGGAAGGTGTAGTTTTGGCTGATTGTCTTACTGCTGAGCAGAAAGACAATTGCATAAATCTCCTAGGACAATTTTCAGAACTCTTCTCTACTGTGCCAGGCACCACTTCTTGGTGTGAGCACACTATAGATACTGGAGACAGTTTACCTGTCAAAAGTAAGATCTATAGGCAGCCTGACCATGTCAGGGACTGCATAAAGCAAGAAGTTCAGAAAATGTTGGAACTAGGAGTGGTTGAGCACTCTGACAGTCCATGGGCTTCTCCTGTGGTACTGGTACCAAAACCCAATTCTAAAGATGGAAAGAAGGAAATGCGGTTTTGTGTAGACTATAGAGGTCTCAACTTGGTAACCAAAACTGATGCTCACCCTATACCCAGGGCAGATGAGCTTATAGATACACTGGCATCTGCCAAGTATCTAAGCACTTTTGATTTGACTGCAGGGTATTGGCAGATCAAATTGTCAGAAGATGCTAAACCTAAGACTGCATTTTCTACCATTGGAGGACATTACCAGTTTACTGTAATGCCTTTTGGTTTGAAAAATGCACCTGCCACTTTTCAGAGGTTGGTGAACACAGTCCTGCAAGGGCTGGAAGCTTTCAGTGCAGCATATTTGGACGATATAGCTGTCTTTAGCTCCAGCTGGGATGATCACCTGGTCCACCTATGGAAAGTTTTGGAGGCCCTGCAAAAGGCAGGCCTCACTATCAAGGCTTCAAAGTGCCAGATAGGGAAGGGTAAGGTGGTTTATCTGGGACACCTTGTTGGTGGGGAACAGATTGCACCACTTCAGGGGAAAATCCAAACTATTATTGATTGGGTTCCCCCTACCACTCAGACTCAGGTGAGAGCCTTCCTAGGACTCACTGGGTATTACAGGAGGTTCATTAAGAACTATGGCTCCATTGCAGCCCCTCTTAATGACCTCACATCCAAGAAAATGCCTAAAAAGGTATTATGGACAGCAAACTGTCAGAAAGCTTTTGAGGAGCTGAAGCAGGCCATGTGCTCTGCACCTGTCCTGAAAAGCCCTTGTTACTCTAAAAAATTCTTTGTCCAAACTGATGCATCTGAATTAGGAGTAGGGGCAGTCCTATCACAACTTAATTCTGAGGGCCAGGATCAACCTGTTGCTTTTATTAGTAGGAGGTTGACCCCTAGAGAAAAGCGTTGGTCTGCCATTGAGAGGGAGGCCTTTGCTGTGGTCTGGGCTCTGAAGAAGTTGAGGCCATACCTGTTTGGCACTCACTTCATTGTTCAGACAGACCACAAACCTCTACTTTGGCTAAAACAAATGAAAGGTGAAAATCCTAAATTGTTGAGGTGGTCCATATCCCTACAGGGAATGGACTATACAGTGGAACATAGACCGGGGAGTAGCCACTCCAATGCAGATGGACTCTCCAGATATTTCCACTTAGACAATGAAGACTCATCAGGTCATGGCTAGTCTTATTGTCCTTCGTTTGGGGGGGGGGTTGTGTAGGAAAGTACCATCTTGCCTGGCATGTTACCCCCATTTTTCACTGTATATATGTTGTTTTAGTTGTATGTGTCACTGGGACCCTGGTAACCCAGGGCCCCAGTGCTCATAAGTGTGCCTGAATGTGTTACCTGTGTAGTGACTAACTGTCTCACTGAGGCTCTGCTAATCAGAACCTCAGTGGTTATGCTCTCTCATTTCTTTCCAAATTGTCACTGACAGACTAGTGACCATTTTTACCAATTTACATTGGCTTACTGGAACACCCTTATAATTCCCTAGTATATGGTACTGAGGTACTCAGGGTATAGGGGTTCCAGGAGATCCCTATGGGCTGCAGCATTTCTTTTGCCACCCATAGGGAGCTCTGAGCACTTGAGAGGGCCTGTGCTGTTGTAGGAGGCTGGACTGGCTTGTAGTGAGTACCAAGGGGTACTTGCACCTTGCACCAGGCCCAGTTTTCCCTTATTAGTGTATAGGGTGTCTAGCAGCTTAGGCTGATAGATAATGGTAGCTTAGCAGAGCAGCTTAGGCTGAACTAGGAGACGTGTGAAGCTACTACAGTACCACTTAGTGTCATATGCACAATATCATAAGAAAACACAATACACAGTTATACTAAAAATAAAGGTACTTTATTTTTATGACAATATGCCAAAGTATCTTAGAGTGTACCCTCAGTGAGAGGATAGGAAATATACACAAGATATATATACACAATAGCAAAAATATGCAGTATAGTCTTAGAAAACAGTGCAAACAATGTATAGTTACAATAGGATGCAATGGGGAAACATAGGGATAGGGGCAACACAAACCATATACTCCAAAAGTGGAATGCGAACCACGAATGGACCCCAAACCTATGTGACCTTGTAGAGGGTCGCTGGGACTATTAGAAAATAGTGAGAGTTAGAAAAATAACCCTCCCCAAGACCCTGAAAAGTGAGTGCAAAGTGCACTAAAGTTCCCCTAAGGACAAAGAAGTCGTGTTAGAGGAATAATGCAGGAAAGACACAAACCAACAATGCAACAACTGTGGATTTCCAATCTAGGGTACCTGTGGAACAAGGGGACCAAGTCCAAAAGTCACAAGCAAGTCGGAGATGGGCAAATGCCCAGGAAATGCCAGCTGCGGGTGCAAAGAAGCTTCTACTGGACAGAAGAAGCTGAGGTTTCTGCAAGAACGAAAAGGGCTAGAGACTTCCCCTTTGGTGGACGGATCCCTCTCGCCGTGGAGAGTCGTGCAGAAGTGTTTTCCCGCCGAAAGAACGCCAACAAGCCTTGCTAGCTGCAAATCGTGCGGTTAGCGTTTTTGGACGCTGCTGTGGCCCTGGAGGGACCAGGAGGTCTTAAATTGGACCAGGAGAGAGAGGGGACGTCGCGCAAGACAAGGAGCCCTGTCAGCAGCAGGTAGCTCCCGGAGAAGTGCCAGAAACAGGCACTACGAAGGTGCGTGAAACGGTGCTCACCCAAAGTCGCACTAAGGAGTCCCACGTCGCCGGAGACCAACTTAGAAAGTCGTGCAATGCAGGTTAGAGTGCCGTGGACCCAGGCTTGGCTGTGCACAAAGGATTTCCGCCGGAAGTGCACAGGGGCCGGAGTAGCTGCAAAAATCGTGGTTCCCAGCAATGCAGCCCAGCGTTGTGAGGCAAGGACTTACCTCCACCAAACTTGGACTGAAGAGTCACTGGACTGTGGGGGTCACTTGGACAGAGTCGCTGGATTCGAGGGACCTCGCTCATCGTGCTGAGAGGAGACCCAAGGGACCGGTAATGCAGCTTTTTGGTGCCTGCGGTTGCAGGGGGAAGATTCCGTCGACCCACGGGAGATTTCTTCGGAGCTTCTGGTGCAGAGAGGAGGCAGACTACCCCCACAGCATGCACAAGCAGGAAAACAGTCGAGAAGGCGGCAGGATCAGCGTTACAGAGTTGCAGTAGTCGTCTTTGCTACTATGTTGCAGGTTTGCAGGCTTCCAGCGCGGTCAGCAGTCGATTCCTTGGCAGAAGGTGAAGAGAGAGATGCAGAGGAACTCGGGTGAGCTCTTGCATTCGTTATCTAAAGTTTCCCCAGAGACAGAGACCCTAAATAGCCAGAAAAGAGGGTTTGGCTACCTAGGAGAGAGGGTAGGCTACTAACACCTGAAGGAGCCTATCAGAAGGAGTCTCTGACGTCACCTGGTGGCACTGGCCACTCAGAGCAGTCCAGTGTGCCAGCAGCACCTCTGTTTCCAAGATGGCAGAGGTCTGGAGCACACTGGAGGAGCTCTGGACACCGCCCAGGGGAGGTGCAGGTCAGGGGAGTGGTCACTCCCCTTTCCTTTGTCCAGTTTCGCGCCAGAGCAGGGCTAAGGGGTCCCCTGAACCGGTGTAGACTGGCTTATGCAGAATTGGGCACATCTGTGCCCAACAAAGCATTTCCAGAGGCTGGGGGAGGCTACTCCTCCCCTGCCTTCACACCATTTTCCAAAGGGAGAGGGTGTAACACCCTCTCTCAGAGGAAGTCCTTTGTTCTGCCATCCTGGGCCAGGCCTGGCTGGACCCCAGGAGGGCAGATGCCTGTCTGAGGGGTTGGCAGCAGCAGCAGCTGCAGTGAAACCCCAGGAAGGGCAGTTTGGCAGTACCAGGGTCTGTGCTACAGACCACTGGGATCATGGGATTGTGCCAACTATGCCAGGATGGCATAGAGGGGGCAATTCCATGATCATAGACATGTTACATGGCCATATTCGGAGTTACCATTGTGAAGCTACATATAGGTAGTGACCTATATGTAGTGCACGCGTGTAATGGTGTCCCCGCACTCACAAAGTTCAGGGAATTGGCTCTGAACAATGTCGGGGCACCTTGGCTAGTGCCAGGGTGCCCTCACACTAAGCAACTTTGCACCTAACCTTTACCAGGTAAAGGTTAGACATATAGGTGACTTATAAGTTACTTAAGTGCAGTGTAAAATGGCTGTGAAATAACGTGGATGTTATTTCACTCAGGCTGCAGTGGCAGGCCTGTGTAAGAATTGTCAGAGCTCCCTATGGGTGGCAAAAGAAATGCTGCAGCCCATAGGGATCTCCTGGAACCCCAATACCCTGGGTACCTCAGTACCATATACTAGGGAATTATAAGGGTGTTCCAGTAAGCCAATGTAAATTGGTAAAAATGGTCACTAGCCTGTTAGTGACAATTTGGAAAGAAATGAGAGAGCATAACCACTGAGGTTCTGATTAGCAGAGCCTCAGTGAGACAGTTAGTCACTACACAGGTAACACATTCAGGCACACTTATGAGCACTGGGGCCCTGGGTTACCAGGGTCCCAGTGACACATACAACTAAAACAACATATATACAGTGAAAAATGGGGGTAACATGCCAGGCAAGATGGTACTTTCCTACACAACCCCCCCCCCCCCCAAACGAAGGACAATAAGACTAGCCATGACCTGATGAGTCTTCATTGTCTAAGTGGAAATATCTGGAGAGTCCATCTGCATTGGAGTGGCTACTCCCAGGTCTATGTTCCACTGTATAGTCCATTCCCTGTAGGGATATGGACCACCTCAACAATTTAGGATTTTCACCTTTCATTTGTTTTAGCCAAAGTAGAGGTTTGTGGTCTGTCTGAACAATGAAGTGAGTGCCAAACAGGTATGGCCTCAACTTCTTCAGTGCCCAGACCACAGCAAAGGCCTCCCTCTCAATGGCAGACCAACGCTTTTCTCTAGGGGTCAACCTCCTACTAATAAAAGCAACAGGTTGATCCTGGCCCTCAGAATTAAGTTGTGATAGGACTGCCCCTACTCCTAATTCAGATGCATCAGTCTGGACATAGAATTATTTAGAGTAACAAGGGCTTTTCAGGACAGGTGCAGAGCACATGGCCTGCTTCAGCTCCTCAAAAGCTTTCTGACAGTTTGCTGTCCATAATACCTTTTTAGGCATTTTCTTGGATGTGAGGTCATTAAGAGGGGCTGCAATGGAGCCATAGTTCTTAATGAACCTCCTGTAATACCCAGTGAGGCCTAGGAAGGCTCTCACCTGAGTCTGAGTGGTAGGGGGAACCCAATCAATAATTGTTTGGATTTTCCCCTGAAGTGGTGCAATCTGTTCCCCACCAACAAGGTGTCCCAGATAAACCACCTTACCCTGCCCTATCTGGCACTTTGAAGCCTTGATAGTGAGGCCTGCCTTTTGCAGGGCCTCCAAAACTTTCCATAGGTGGACCAGGTGATCATCCCAGCTGGAGCTAAAGACAGCTATATCGTCCAAATATGCTGCACTGAAAGCTTCCAGCCCTTGCAGGACTGTGTTCACCAACCTCTGAAAAGTGGCAGGTGCATTTTTCAAACCAAAAGGCATTACAGTAAACTGGTAATGTCCTCCAATGGTTGAAAATGCAGTCTTAGGTTTAGCATCTTCTGACAATTAGATCTGCCAATACCCTGCAGTCAAGTCAAAAGTGCTTAGATACTTGGCAGATGCCAGTGTATCTATGAGCTCATCTGCCCTGGGTATAGGGTGAGCATCAGTTTTGGTTACCAAGTTGAGACCTCTATAGTCTACACAAAACCGCATTTCCTTCTTTCCATCTTTGGAATGGGGTTTTGGTACCAGTACCACAGGAGAAGCCCATGGACTGTCAGAGAGCTCAACCACTCCTAGTTCTAACATTTTCTGGACCTCTTGCTTTATGCAGTCCCTGACATGGTCAGGCTGCCTATAGATCTTACTTTTGACAGGCAAGCTGTCTCCAGTATCTATAGTGTGCTCACACCAAGAAGTGGTACCTGGCACAGTAGAGAAGAGTTCAGAGAATTGATCTAGGAGATTCATGCAATTGTCTTTTTGCTCAGCAGTAAGACAATCAGCCAAAACTACACCTTCCACCAGAGCATCTTGTTCTGTGCAAGAGAAGAGATCAGGTAGAGGATCACTGTCTTCTTCCTGTCCCTCATCAGTTGCCATGAGCAGGTTGAGATCAGCCTTGTCATAGTAGGGTTTCAGGCGGTTGACATGGAGCACCCTAAGGGGAGTCCTGGCAGTGCCTAAGTCAACTAAATAGGTGACTTCTCCCTTCTTTTCAACAATTGTGTGGGGTCCACTCCATTTATCTTGGAGTGCTCTTGGGGCCACAGGCTCCAAGACCCACACTTTCTGCCCTGGTTGGTACTGAACCAAAACAGCCTTCTGATCATGCCATTGCTTCTGGAGCTCTTGGTTGGCCTGAAGGTTTTTACTGGCCTTTTTCATGTACTCAGCCATCCTTGATCTGAGGCCAAGTACATAATCCACAATATCCTGCTTAGGAGCTTTTAAAGGTTGTTCCCAACCCTCCTTTACAAGTGTGAGTGGACCCCTAACAGGGTGTCCAAAAAGAAGTTCAAAGGGGCTGAAGCCCACTCCTTTCTGGGGTACCTCCCTGTAGGCAAAAAGGAGGCATGGTAGAAGGATATCCCATCTCCTGCGGAGTTTTTCAGGGAGACCCATAATCATGCCTTTGAGAGTTTTATTAAATCTCTCCACCAGTCCATTTGTTTGTGGATGATAGGGTGTTGTGAACTTGTACGTTACACCACACTCCTTCCACATGGCTTTTAAGTATGCAGACATGAAATTGCTTCCTCTGTCTGATACTACTTCCTTTGGGAAGCCCACCCTGGAAAATATTCCCAGGAGGGCCTTTGCCACTGCAGGAGCTGTAGTGGTCCTTAAAGGAATAGCTTCAGGATATCTTGTGGCATGGTCCACTACCACTAAGATGAATCTATTGCCTGAAGCAGTAGGAGGGTCAAGGGGGCCAACTATGTCAACCCCTACCCTTTCAAAGGGAACCCCAACCACAGGCAGTGGAATAAGGGGTGCCTTTGGTGTGCCACCTGTCTTGCCACTGGCTTGACAGGTTTCACAGGACTTACAAAATTCCTTTGTGTCCTCAGACATTCTAGGCCAATGAAACAGGGGAACAAGCCTGTCCCAAGTTTTCATTTGTCCTAGATGCCCAGCTAGGGGAATGTCATGTGCCAGGGTTAGGAGGAACTTTCTGTACTCCTGAGGAATCACTAATCTCCTGGCAGCTCCAGGTTTAGGATCCCTATGCTCAGTGTACAAGAGGTTGTCCTCCCAGTAAACTCTGTGAGAGTCACTGACATCCCCATTAGCCTGTTTGACAGCTTGCTGTCTGAGACCCTCTAATGTGGGACAGGTTTGCTGTGCCACACTCAGCTCCTCTCTGGCAGGCCCCCCTTCACCCAAAAGCTCAGCAGTGTCTGCTTCCAGCTCCTCTGGTGTAGGTTCTGCACAGGGAGGGAATTCTTCTTCCTCAGAAGTTGAATCCACTGTAGAGGGAGGGATAGTAGGAAGTGGTTTGCTTCTACTAGCCCTAGCTTTAGGGAGCACTTGGTCCATTGTTCCAGGATCCAAGCTTCCCTGTCCTTTTTGCTTTTTGGCCTGAGCCCTTGTCAAAGCAAAAATATGCCCTGGGATGCCCAGCATTGCTGCATGGGCCTCCAACTCCACATCTGACCAAGCTGATGTCTCCAAATAATTCCCTAATAGACAGTCTACAGGTAAATCTGAAGCTACCACAACTTTCTTTGGACCAGTAACCCCCCCCAGTTGAGATTTACAACAGCCATGGGGTGGCTAAGTGTGTTGTTGTGAGCATCGGTTACTTGGTACTGGTGACCAAGTAGGTGTTGTTCAGGGTGGACCAGTTTCTCTATGACCATAGTCACACTGGCTCCAGTGTCCCTGTAGGCCTGAACCTCAACACCATTTATTAGGGGTAGCTGCTTGTACTTATCCATATTAAGGGGACAAGCAACTAAGGTGGCTAAATCAATAGCCCCCTTAGAGACTAACACAGCCTCTGTGGCCTCCCTAACAAGGCCAACCCCAACTAAGTTACCAATAGTGAGCCCAGCTACTCCCTTGGATTGGCTATTAGTAGGTTTGCTCCCACCACCACTGCTATTAGTAGGGACACTAGGTGTAGCAGTAGGGGTTGTAGTGGTAGGAGGCTTGGTGCCTTTCTTTGGACAACTGGGATCTGTTGTCCAATGGGCTTTTATTTTACATAAATAGCACCATGGTTTCTTTTCCTTGTTTTGATTAGAAGAGGATTTGGGCCCACCACCCCACCAGAGTGTTTTTGTGGGCCTGATGAAGACTCATTTTTAGATTTGTCCCCACCCTTGTCAGAAGACTTACCATCCTTCTTCTTGTTGCCATCTTTGTCACCCCCTGTATGAACTTTTCTGTTCACCCTTGTTCTGACCCCTTTGTCTGCCTTCTTTCCCAATTCTTGGGGAGAGGTCAGATCAGAATCCACCAAGTACTGGTGCAACAAATCAGACACACAATTATTAAGAATATGCTCTCTCAGGATCAAGTTATACAGGCTGTCATAATCAGTAACTTTACTGCAATGTAACCACCCCTCCAAGGCCTTCACTGAATGGTCAATGAAATCAACCCAGTCTTGTGAAGACTCCTTTTTGGTCTCTCTGAACTTTATCCTGTATTGTTCAGTGGTTAAGCCATAACCGTCCAGAAGTGCATTCTTAAGAACTTTGTAATCATTAGCTTCATTTTCTTTTACAGTAAGGAGCCTATCCCTACCTTTTCCACTAAATGATAGCCATAGGATAGCAGCCCACTGCCTTTGAGGGACATCCTGTACAGCACAGGCCCTCTCAAGTGCAGCAAACCACTTGTTAATGTCATCCCCCTCCTTATAAGGGGGAACTATCTTGTGAATATTCCTGGAATCATGCTCTTTTGCAGGATGACTATGGGGAATACTGCTGCTGCCACCATGGGTTTCTAAACCCAGTTTATGTCTCTCCTTCTCTACTTCTAAAGTCTGTCTATCCAAATCCAGCTGTTGCTTCTTGAGCTTCAGTCTGGTTTGTTCCACTCTCAATCTATTGAGCTCCCTTTCTAACAATCTGTCATCAGGGTGGGTGGGAGGGACATGCCTTGAAACAGAAGTATGGTGAGAATGGACAGAAGGAGACCTGTCCCTTACAGAGGCCACCCTAACAGCTTGGCTAACAGAAACATCAATACCAGTATGGTGAGAATAAATGCTTTTGCTATGATGTGAGACAACACTATTTGTATGGTGTGGCTCATCATCATTACCAACTATGCTAGACTGTCTAGTAATGGGCAGGCTAGGAAGTTTCTTTCCTGAATCTTTTCCTGGGGGAGTCCCTGGATCAGATTGGGAACCATTAGCTACTTTTTCAACAGATGGGGCACTTCTTGCCTTATCTTGTTCTCTAAGCATGTTAATTAACAGTTCTAAGGAAGGATTCTTCCCTACACTCAAACCTCTCTCTATGCAGAGACTCCTTGCTCCTTTCCAGCTAAGGTGATCATATGCAAGTTTGGACAGATCAACATTTTGGCCTGTGCCAGACATTTTTAGAGAGAGTTAAAGTGATAGAAAAAGATAAAAAAGTTTGTCAGAGCTTTTAGAAAGACAGAGAAAAAAAACTTTTAAAACTTTTTAGAACTTTTTAGAAAGTTAGAAGTACCTTTCAGCACTTAGAAAAGAGTGAAAAGAGGAAAATGCAAAACTTTTTGGCTATGTGTATATACACTGACCTTGTTTTGTATATTTTTCTCTTATGAAAAGTACAATGACAAGAGTGGTAAGTAGTCTCAAATCACTTATCCCACCGCTGCACAACCAATGTAGGAGGCTGGACTGGCTTGTAGTGAGTACCAAGGGGTACTTGCACCTTGCACCAGGCCCAGTTTTCCCTTATTAGTGTATAGGGTGTCTAGCAGCTTAGGCTGATAGATAATGGTAGCTTAGCAGAGCAGCTTAGGCTGAACTAGGAGACGTGTGAAGCTACTACAGTACCACTTAGTGTCATATGCACAATATCATAAGAAAACACAATACACAGTTATACTAAAAATAAAGGTACTTTATTTTTATGACAATATGCCAAAGTATCTTAGAGTGTACCCTCAGTGAGAGGATAGGAAATATACACAAGATATATATACACAATAGCAAAAATATGCAGTATAGTCTTAGAAAACAGTGCAAACAATGTATAGTTACAATAGGATGCAATGGGGAAACATAGGGATAGGGGCAACACAAACCATATACTCCAAAAGTGGAATGCGAACCACGAATGGACCCCAAACCTATGTGACCTTGTAGAGGGTCGCTGGGACTATTAGAAAATAGTGAGAGTTAGAAAAATAACCCTCCCCAAGACCCTGAAAAGTGAGTGCAAAGTGCACTAAAGTTCCCCTAAGGACAAAGAAGTCGTGTTAGAGGAATAATGCAGGAAAGACACAAACCAACAATGCAACAACTGTGGATTTCCAATCTAGGGTACCTGTGGAACAAGGGGACCAAGTCCAAAAGTCACAAGCAAGTCGGAGATGGGCAAATGCCCAGGAAATGCCAGCTGCGGGTGCAAAGAAGCTTCTACTGGACAGAAGAAGCTGAGGTTTCTGCAGGAACGAAAAGGGCTAGAGACTTCCCCTTTGGTGGACGGATCCCTCTCGCCGTGGAGAGTCGTGTAGAAGTGTTTTCCCACCAAAAGAATGCCAACAAGCCTTGCTAGCTGCAAATCATGCGGTTAACGTTTTTGGACGCTGCTGTGGCCCTGGAGAGACCAGGAGGTCGCAAATTGGACCAGGAGAGAGAGGGGACGTCGAGCGAGACAAAGAGCCCTCTCAGCAGCAGGTAGCACCCGGAAAAGTGCCAGAAACAGGCACTACAACGATGCGTGAAACGGTGCTCACCCAAAGTCGCACTAAGGAGTCCCACGTCGCCGGAGACCAACTTAGAAAGTCGTGCAATGCAGGTTTGAGTGCCGTGGACCCAGGCTTGGCTGTGCACAAAGGATTTCCGCCGGAAGTGCACAGGGGCCGGAGTAGCTGCAAAAGTCGTGGTTCCCAGCAATGCAGCCCAGCGAGGTGAGGCAAGGACTTACCTCCACCAAACTTGGACTGAAGAGTCACTGGACTGTGGGGGTCACTTGGACAGAGTCGCTGGATTCGAGGGACCTCGCTCATCGTGCTGAGAGGAGACCCAAGGGACCGGTAATGCAGCTTTTTGGTGCCTGCGGTTGCAGGGGGAAGATTCCGTCGACCCACAGGAGATTTCTTCGGAGCTTCTGGTGCAGAGAGGAGGCAGACTACCCCCACAGCATGCACAAGCAGGAAAACAGTCGAGAAGGCGGCAGGATCAGCGTTACA
This sequence comes from Pleurodeles waltl, assembly GCF_031143425.1. NCBI lineage: Eukaryota > Metazoa > Chordata > Amphibia > Caudata > Salamandridae > Pleurodeles > Pleurodeles waltl. The sequence continues at coordinate 1,503,824,721 of NC_090446.1, read as the reverse complement.
GAGTTGCAGTAGTCGTCTTTGCTACTATGTTGCAGGTTTGCAGGCTTCCAGCGCGGTCAGCAGTCGATTCCTTGGCAGAAGGTGAAGAGAGAGATGCAGAGGAACTCGGATGAGCTCTTGCATTCGTTATCTAAAGTTTCCCCAGAGACAGAGACCCTAAATAGCCAGAAAAGAGGGTTTGGCTACCTAGGAGAGAGGATAGGCTACTAACACCTGAAGGAGCCTATCAGAAGGAGTCTCTGACGTCACCTGGTGGCACTGGCCACTCAGAGCAGTCCAGTGTGCCAGCAGCACCTCTGTTTCCAAGATGGCAGAGGTCTGGAGCACACTGGAGGAGCTCTGGACACCTCCCAGGGGAGGTGCAGGTCAGGGGAGTGGTCACTCCCCTTTCCTTTGTCCAGTTTCGCGCCAGAGCAGGGCTAAGGGGTCCCCTGAACCGGTGTAGACTGGCTTATGCAGAATTGGGCACATCTGTGCCCAACAAAGCATTTCCAGAGGCTGGGGGAGGCTACTCCTCCCCTGCCTTCACACCATTTTCCAAAGGGAGAGGGTGTAACACCCTCTCTCAGAGGAAGTCCTTTGTTCTGCCATCCTGGGCCAGGCCTGGCTGGACCCCAGGAGGGCAGATGCCTGTCTGAGGGGTTGGCAGCAGCAGCAGCTGCAGTGAAACCCCAGGAAGGGCAGTTTGGCAGTACCAGGGTCTGTGCTACAGACCACTGGGATCATGGGATTGTGCCAACTATGCCAGGATGGCATAGAGGGGGCAATTCCATGATCATAGACATGTTACATGGCCATATTCGGAGTTACCATTGTGAAGCTACATATAGGTAGTGACCTATATGTAGTGCACGCGTGTAATGGTGTCCCCGCACTCACTAAGTTCAGGGAATTGGCTCTGAACAATGTCGGGGCACCTTGGCTAGTGCCAGGGTGCCCTCACACTAAGCAACTTTGCACCTAACCTTTACCAGGTAAAGGTTAGACATATAGGTGACTTATAAGTTACTTAAGTGCAGTGTAAAATGGCTGTGAAATAACGTGGACGTTATTTCACTCAGGCTGCAGTGGCAGGCCTGTGTAAGAATTGTCAGAGCTCCCTATGGGTGGCAAAAGAAATGCTGCAGCCCATAGGGATCTCCTGGAACCCCAATACCCTGGGTACCTCAGTACCATATACTAGGGAATTATAAGGGTGTTCCAGTAAGCCAATGTAAATTGGTAAAAATGGTCACTAGCCTGTTAGTGACAATTTGGAAAGAAATGAGAGAGCATAACCACTGAGGTTCTGATTAGCAGAGCCTCAGTGAGACAGTTAGTCACTACACAGGTAACACATTCAGGCACACTTATGAGCACTGGGGCCCTGGGTTACCAGGGTCCCAGTGACACATACAACTAAAACAACATATATACAGTGAAAAATGGGGGTAACATGCCAGGCAAGATGGTACTTTCCTACAGACATCCAAGGGAAAAAGTAAAGAGTCTTCTACAGGGACCCAAAAACCTGCTCAGGAGGGAGGGTCCAAAGCCTCTTCACAATCCAATTTTGGGTACAAGGGTAAAAACTTTGATCCCAAGAAGGCCTGGTGTCGTAGCTGTAACCAGCAGGGACACCAAACTGGAGACAAGGCCTGTCCCAAGAAAGGTTCCACTTCAAACTCTACTCCAGTTAGCACTGCAATTGCCAGTCTCCAGGTGGGATCAACAGTGTGCCCAGAGCAAATCAGGGTTCACACTGAAGCTACATTAGTCTCTGAGGGTGGGGTGGACTTAGCCACACTGGCTGCCTGAGCCCCTAATATGCAAAACTACAGGCAGCAACTCTTGATTAATGGGATTAGTGAAGAAGGCCTGAGGGATACAGGTGCCAGTGTCACCATGGTGACAGAGAAACTGCTTTCCCCTGGTCAATACCTGGCTGGACAAACTTATCCAGTCACCAACGCTGACAATCAGACTAAAGTACATCCCATAGTTATGGTAACTTTAGAGTGGGGAGGGGTAAATGGCCTGAAATAGGTGGTGTTCTCCTCAAATATCTCTGTAGACTGTTTGCTTGGAAATGACCTGGAGTCCTCAGCATGGGCTGAGGTAGAACTCAAAACCCATGCAGCCATGCTGGGTATCCCTGAACTGGTGGGTGTCAAGACAAGGGCACAGTGCAAGGCTCAGGGTGAAAAAGTGACCCTCCAAGAGAAAAGGAAAGAAGACTGGGGAACCAGCTTCAACACAACAGAAGAAAGGGAACCTCTCTTCCCAGGAAGAAGTTCTGCCCTCTGAGGGAACTGAGCCTATGGAGTTAGAACCTTATCAGGTTGAACTCTTAGGCCCAGGGGGACCCACAAGGGAACAGTTGTGTAAGGGGAAAGAAACCTGTCCCTCTCTTGAAGGCCTTAAGGAAGCAAGCTGCTGAAGAGACCAAAGGAAAAATCACTGGGACACATAGGGGGTCATTCCAACCCTGGCGGTCGGTGTTAAAGCGGCGGCCAACCCGCAAACAGGGAGGCGCCAAAAAAATGGAATTCCGACCCTGGCGGGAACCGCCAACACAGCCCGCCACTTTACCACTCCGACCGCCACGGCGGTACAGACAAGCAGCGCGGCGGTCCCCGCCAACAGACAGGCGGCAGACAATGTACCGCCCACCCTATCACAACTCACCAATCCGCCACCTTTTCCGGGGCAGGAGCCCCTGCGATAAAAACACGGCGGAAACAGACTTCGAACGGGAAAACGCTCACCTCCATACACCCCACGAGGAATCTGGACAGCATGGAACCCGAACTACACATCCTACCAGCTATTGTCTACCTGCTCCTCTACCAGGAGCACGAACGCCGGCGCAGAAGACAACGGTGAGTACTGCACCTACGACACAGGGGAGGGGGGAGGCAAATAATTACGGGGACATACATACGCCACACACCCACCCTCACCCACCACAACACACACATCAATGCGGAGCAACAAGTCAGAGTGACACCCCCCTTGAAGAATGCAAAGACAAAATAAAATGATCATTAAAAATGAAGTATATTATAGCATAATTGAAGTTAAGTGAAATATGAAAATATAAATAAAATATATTACATCATGAACAATATATACATAGGTCAAAAGTCCGGCCCATATTGGCTATCATCCATGGTTCGTGGGCCAATGGCCCTAAACACATTGGCAAAGCCCACACACGAGACCCGATTCCATTGGAGAGAACACTGCCGGGGCATCAGATAGTAAAACGACAGGCACCTCAGGGGGAAGGGAAGGAGGGCACCTCAGCCAGTTCAGTCCACGACGCCAGATCCACGAGGGGCCTCCATGCCCACTGTACCATCCTGGGGAGTGCAAAGCCACAGTCTCACAAGTCTCTACAGTGGGTGGGTTGCCCACTGTACCATCCTGGGGAGTGCAAAGCCACAGTCCATCAAGTGGATTACAGACTCCACTGGTTCTGGAGGAGGCATGGTGCCCAGAGTGCTTTGTGAAGCCCTGGCCGACACAGATCCGGCCCTGCCAATGGGCCAGCGGTGCTTGAGATGAAGGGCCCAGCGGAGCGGTGCTTGAGATGAAGGGCCCAGCAGAGCGGTGCTTGAGATGAAGGGCCCAGCGGAGCGGTGCTTGACAGGAAGGGCCCAGCGGAGCGGTGCTTGACAGGAAGGGCCCAGCGGAGCGGTGCTTGAGATGAAGGGCCCAGCAGAGCGGTGCATGAGATGAAGGGCCCAGCGGAGCGGTGCTTGACAGGAAGGGCCCAGCGGAGCGGTGCTTGACAGGAAGGGCCCAGCGGAGCGGTGCTTGAGATGAAGAGCCCAGCGGAGCGGTGCTTGAGATGAAGGGCCCAGCGGAGCGGTGCTTGACAGGAAGGGCCCAGCGGAGCGGTGCTTGAGATGAAGGGCCCAGCGGAGCGGTGCTTGACAGGAAGGGCCCAGCGGAGCGGTGCTTGAGATGAGGGGCCCAGCGGAGCGGTGCTTGACAGGAAGGGCCCAGCGGAGCAGTGCTTGACAGGAAGGGCCCAGCGGAGCGGTGCTTGAGATGAAGGGCCCAGCGGAGCGGTGCTTGAGATGAAGGGCCCAGCGGAGCGGTGCTTGACAGGAAGGGCCCAGCGGAGCGGTGCTTGACAGGAAGGGCCCAGCGGAGCGGTGCTTGAGATGAAGGGCCCAGCAGAGCGGTGCTTGAGATGAAGGGCCCAGCGGAGCGGTGCTTGACAAGAAGGGCCCAGCGGAGCGGTGCTTGAGATGAAGGGCCCAGCGGAGCGGTGCTTGAGATGAAGGGCCCAGCGGAGCGGTCCTTAACAGGAAAGGCCCAGCGGAGCGGTGCTTGAGAGGAGGGGCCCAGCGGAGCGGTGCTTGACAGGAAGGGCCCAGCGGAGCGGTGCTTGAGATAAAGGGCCCAGCGGAGCGGTGCTTGACAGGAAGGGCCCAGCGGAGCGGTGCATGACAGGAAGGGCCCAGCGGAGCGGTGCTTGACAGGAAGGGCCAGCGGAGCGGTGCTTGAGATGAAGGGCCCAGCGGAGCGTTGCTTGCCACGGCGGGGCCCAGTTCGGCGGTGCTTGTTACAGCGGGGCCCTGTTCAGCGGTGCTTGCTACGGCGGGGCCCAGTTTGGTGGTGCTTGTCACGGCGGGCCCTGTTCAGCGGTGCTTGTCACGGCGGGGCCCTGTTCAGCGGTGCTTGTCACGGCAGGGCCCTGTTCAGCGGTGCTTGTCACGGCGGGGCCATGTTCAGCGGTGCTTGACATGTGTTCCCAGGGAACCAGATCGGGCCAATATTTTCCGCTCAGTCGCCATCCGACCTTTCGCTTGCGGGGCCCTCCTGTGCTGGAGTCCTGGGCCCGTGGGTGTCCTCCTTCACACCCGAAATGGGGCTGGTGGGGCCCTCCTGGGCAGCTCGCCTGCTGCCGGAAATGTCCACCCTGCTGCCCTTGCCCTCCGCCAATTCTCTGGGGCCCTTGCCTCCCTTTGTGGATGTGCCAGGTGACGGTGCCAGGGTATTGCCTTTGGCGGCTGCCGTCTCTGGCCTCTCGCGCCGGCCCTTCCCTTTTTTTTTTTTTTCCCAGGGGGTGGGCTGGCTGTCCCCCTGCTGCTGGCCGATGTTGCTGCCCTAGAAGCTGGTGGACTCCAATAGCCATGGACTATGGTCCTCGTAGGTTCAGGGCTTGTGGTGGCTGAGGTGCTGTTTGGACTCTTATGAGATGGAGGGGGTGGGTCAGGTGATGCAAAGAGGTTAATTTTGGAGAGGAAAACTTTTTAGGAGCAGTGGGAAGGGTAGGTGCAGTGGGTATGGGAGTGGAGGAAGAGGATGTGGTTGTAGGAGAGTCAAGTGTGCTGTCTTTGGGTGCAGGTGCTTGTGACGGAGGCTGTCGTGAGGTGGATGGCTGTTGGATGGGTGGCTGCCTGCGTTTGTGTGGTTTGGAAGAGGGGGTGACAGACACACTGGGAGAGGACACAGGAGACGTGTAAATGGCAGTGGGGGTGGTGACTGCACGTGTGCGGAGTGTTCTGGTGGGTGTGCTGGTGATGGACGTACTGGCTGATGGTGGTGTGCATGCAGGTGTGAGTGGAGACGTCACAGGGAGGGAGGAGGGAGACGAGGAGAAGGGGGACACAGAGGAGGCAGTGGCTGTTGGCATGTCTGCATGTGGATGTTGCATGTGTGAATGCTTATGTGATCTGTGGTGCTTATGTCTGGATGAGCTGCCCTTGGGTGTTGATATGTGTGCAGGCTGGTCTGTAGGTGTGGCTGGGATAGGCAGAGGAACAGGGGAGTGGGACTGGGATGAGGAAATTGGAGGGGGGAGGCAGGAGACAGGGACAATGGCTGCCGTCAGTGCTGAGGCCAGAGCGTTGAACGATCGCTGATGGGCAGCCTGACCCGAATGAATGCCCTCCCGGTATGCATTGCTCCGGTGCACCTCCCTTTCTACACCCTGGATGGCATTCAGAAGGGTAGACTGCCCAACAATGAGCGTCTGGAGGAGGTCAATGATCTCCTCACTGAGGGCAGCAGGGGTAACTGGGGCAGGGCCTGAGGTGCCTGGGGCGAAGGAGATGCCCGCCTTCCTGGCCGAGCGGGCACGGGGCGAACGCTGAGGGGCTGCTTGGAGGGCGGAGCTGATGCGCTGGCTGGCGGCTGTACCTGTTGTAGCGGTGGGCACGGATGTTGCGGCCACCACAAGGGAGCTCCCTTCCGAGGACGTGTCTGTGTCGCTGACGTCTCCACGGGTCCCCGTTGTGGAGCTCCCCTCGCCCTCCATCTCACTGGTGAACTCGGAGTCGGTTGCATGGCCCTCCGGGGTCATGTGAGATGCAGCTCCCTCGTGCTTCGATGCCACTTCTCCTCCGCCTGATGATGCTAATGCACACATGAACAGGAAGACCACAAAAAAGGGGGGGGGGGAGAAAAAATGACATGTTGAGTGCATGCATTGGCAACACCATTGGCGGAGAGGACAGACACAGAAGCCCCCTGCACTACGCCGCGCACTCGGTGTACACTACTCAATTATTGTGACTTGGCGTACAAGCCTGTGGATGACAACTGCACACATAGGTGACCCAGGGCCATGGATAGCTGTATTTAGCATCCTACAGAGGTGGGGGGCGGGGGCACAGGGCCATGCCTTACGGAGGGGACCAGCCTACAGAAGTCGTCCTGGCCTAGAGATACCCACAGCCCTCCTCCCCCACCCAGACACCTCCACTGTGCGCTAACATAGCAGAATGTGCTGGAACTCACCCCCTTGTGTCTGCTGTGATGTCCTCACGCGCCCATCCAAATCGGGGTAGGCCACCGCCAGGATCCGGGACATCAGGGGGGGTCAATTGACGGGAGCCACCCCTCCTACGTTGGGAGGCCATCCCCAGCAGAGCCTCCGCGGTCTTCCTGCTCCCGCGGCGGATGTCCTCCCACCTCTTCCGGCAGTGGGTGCCCCGTCTGTTGTGGACCCCCAGGGTCCGGACGTCCTTGGCGATGGCACGCCAAATGTCAATCTTCTGATGGGCGCTGACCTATGTGACATGGACAGGGTGGGAAAAAAAATATCATCATTTTCTGCATGGTCGATGTGAGTGCCCCCCCCTCCCCAACCTTGCCATATGGCACATGCTCTCATCTGTCGTGCGATGCATGCCTCATTCGCTCCCCTCCCCACCATCTCTCATCCACCCCACTCAACACAGGCATTGCCCACAAAGCATGGTCCCAGTGTACTTACCTGTTGGTCTGGAGGACCGTAGAGTAGCGCATACTGTGGGAGGACCCCATCAACAAGTTTCTCCAATTCCTCAGATGTGAAGGCAGGGGCCCTTTGCCCAGTCACAGCAGCCATTGTATCTTCCAGACCGAGGTCACAGCAGCACTTGCAGTATAGGTCCTCTCCTGTGGATGATCAGGTCTTGAGTGATTAAGCAGATAGAAGATGGCGGTCACGCCCGCGGCGGTGCGTACCGCGGCGGTGCGTACCGCGACCGCCGGCGCACATCGTCATTGGCTCCTGAGACCCATAGGGTTCAATGTTAACCAATGCTGCTTTGCGCCGCGGTCTTCGACCGCCTACCGCCACGGTGTGCCACGCCAGCACATTGACCTTACATCCCATTGTCACACTTCACAGGTCAGGCAGCCGCCATTTCAAGGGCCCACATGGCTTAATTTGTACTGCGTCACACAGGCCTAGGCCTTGCATTGCCACTCATACAAGCCATTCAATGCATAGCGAATCATGTTCTGTGCAAGCTGTGGTTACGTACCTGTGAGTTGCTTGACTCTGTGCTCCATGTTGTCCTTCCTAGGCACCGTCCGCTGGGACTTGCGAGGAGATGGAGGAATGTTCCCGTGTACAGACCGCTGGTGGACCTGTCGACAATGGAAGAAAGACATGTCATACTGACATACAGACTTGACCGAGCCACTATACAGGAACTGTGTGCCCAGCTGGAGCCAGACCTGATGTCCCCCATTCGCCAACCCACAGGGATTCCCCCTCTGGTGCAGGTTCTGTCAGTACTCCATTTTTTGGCAAGTGGATCATTCCAAACAACAGTGGCCATATCATCAGGGATGTCTCAGCCTATGTTTTCTAAGGTTTTGTCCAGAGTGTTGTCTGCCCTGATGAAATACATGCGGAGATACATTGTTTTCCCTAAGGTGGGCGATTTGGCTACAGTGAAGGGTGATTTCTATGCCCTCGGCCATATCCCCAACATCATTGGTGCCATTGATGGGACCCATGTGGCTTTGGTTCCCCCCAGTGAAAGTGAGCAGGTGTACAGGAACAGAAAAAGTTATCATTCGATGAATGTCCAGGTGGTCTGTTTGGCTGACCAGTACATCTCCCATGTAAATGCAAAGTTCCCTGGGTCAGTGCATGACGCGTACATCATGCGAAATAGCAGCATCCCTTACGTGATGGAACAGCTACAGAGACACCGTGTGTGGCTAATTGGTGACTCTGGTTACCCCAACCTGTCATGGCTACTGACCCCAGTGAGGAATCCCAGGACAAGGGCAGAGGAACGCTACAATGAGGCCCATGGGCGTACTAGGAGGGTGATCGAGCGGACCTTCGGCCTCCTGAAGGCCAGGTTTAGGTGCCTGCATATGACAGGTGGATCCCTAATGTACTCACCAAAGAAGGTGTGCCATATCATCGTGGCCTGCTGTATGCTTCACAACCTGGCTTTGCGACGCCAGGTGCCTTTCCTGCAGGAGGATGGTCCAGATGGTGGTGTTGTAGCAGCTGTGGAGCCTGTGGAGAGTGAAGAGGAGGAAGACGACGGGGTCGACACAGACAACAGGGACACAGTGATACAACAGTATTTCCAGTAGCGCACAGGTACGAATCAACCCAGCCATTTTACATTTACATAAAATCTCCTGCCTCTCTACTGTCTGTGTTTCCCCCCAGTTCCTGTTAACTGAGTTGTGACTTTCCCTTCCGTTTTCAGAGCTGTGGGCCCCACTGCGTGACCTCTGCTTTGTTTGCCCATGGCTACAGCTGTGTGACAGTGGTATGTTGTCATCACAATGTAACTGAACATTTTGGCACCGTTATGTCTAATACATTTGTTCAAAATACAAGCAGACTCCAGATTTTTTAAGTGCAATAAGTGATTTTATTAAAGTGCTAAATTTAGGGACATGATTGTAAAACGGTGATGGGTGATGGTGGAGTAATGTCCATGGCAGAGTCCAGTTTTCAGTCTCATAGGTGCATTGTCCATATGCCTGTGGAAAGATGGAGCAGGGGCAGTTTAAGTTTGGACAGGGTGACAATGTAGGACAGTGGAATGACATCAGGGGGTATCGTATGCTGGCGGGGGTCTTGGCATCCTACTCTGTCTCCTTGTGAGATCTCAGGTACCGCTTGCGGGGTGGTTCTTCTTCTGCAGGAGGTGGGTTCTGGTGGCCTGTCGATGTGTGGGGGCCTCCTGTCCCCTAGCGCCGGCGGAGGTGGTAGGCTGTTCCTGGTCCAGGCTAGTGACAGGGGCCCTTTGTGGTGCCACATGGTCCCGCAATGTGGTGACTATCTGGTTAAGGGCCACGACGATGGTCCCCATTGCGGAACTAATGTTTCTCAGTTCCTCTCTGAACCCCATGTACTGTTCCTCCTGCAGTACCTGGATCTCCTGGAACCTGGCCAGTACCGTAGCCATCGTCTCCTGGGAGCGGTGGTATGCTCCCATGATGGAGGAGAGGGCCTTTTGGAGAGTCGGTTCCCTGGGCCTGTCCCCCCCCCTGTCGCACAGCAGCCCTCCCAGTTCCCCTGTTTCCCTGGGCCTCTGTCCCCTGGACCGTGTGCCCACTACCACTGCCCCCAGGTCCCTGTTGTTGTTGGGGTGGTGGGTCAACCAGGGTGCCCTGTAGTGGTGGACACACCGCTGATTGACGTGTCCTGGAGACAGAGGCATGGGCCCGCTGGGTGGGAGCTGTGCTGGTGTTCCCAGAGGGGGTTAGGTCTGCTGTAGCCTGTGGCTGTCTGTGGGGAACCGACTGTCCCGAGGTCCCCGATGGGCCGGGCTGGTCATCTGGGTCCAGGGAGACAGAGCTGCTGTCATCACTGGGGGCCTCTTCTGGGGGTGGGATGGACATCTCTGGACCCTCCTGGGCGGTGTTGTGGCGTTTGGGTCCTGCAGGGGTATAAGAGTATGGTTATTGCTTCTGTGTGTGCCATTTCGTGTAATGGGTGGGTGGCCATGTACCCCAGTGGTGGCATTCCCTTGTGGGGGCTTTTGTGACGGTGGCTTGTGGGGGAGATGGGTATGTGCAGTGGGCATGCTTTGGTGATGGGTGTCCATGCTTTGGGGAGGCATGCAGGGCTAGGTTTTGGGATGGGTGGGTTGTGATGGTGAGCCATTTGCAAGGAGTTGGTGTGATGGGGTGAGGGTGGGGGTATGATTTGGCATGCAGGTGGGGTGGGGGAATGAAGTGGTGAAGATTTGACTTACCAGAGTCCATTCCTCCGCCTACTCCTGCGAGGCCCTCAGGATGCAGGATGTGCAAGACTTCCTCCTCCCATGCTGTGAATTCTGGGGGAGTAGGTGGGGGTCCGCCGCCAGTCCGCTGTACCGCGATGTTGTGCCTTGATACCATGGAACGCACCTTCCCCCGTAGGTCGTTCCACCGCTTCCTGATATCGTCCCGATTTCATGGATGCTGTCCCACAGCGTTGACCCTGTCCACTATTCTTTGCCACAGCTCCATCTTCCTGGCAATGGTGGTGTGCTGCACCTGTGCCCCGAAGAGCTGGGGCTCTACACAAACTATTTCCTCCACCATGACCCTGAATTCGGCGTCAGAGAACCTGGGGTGTCTTTGGGGTGCCATGGGGTGGTGTGGATGAGGTGAGGGGTGGTGTATGTGTTGTAGAGTGTGGTGAGTGTGGTGGTGTATGGTGTTTTGTGCGTGGAAATTGTGTGGGTGATGTTGTGATTTGCCTCTGTGTGATGGTCTACTCTATGCTGTGCTGTCTCTCTCTGTCCTTCAGTCGCAATTGTGGTCGTAAGGGTTTGTGGGTGATGTGGGTGTGTGTTTTATATATAATTGGGTGTGTGGGAGTGGTGTGTGTATGTGTCTCAGGTGTGTGTATTTTGAATTGTCCAATGTGGTAGTGGTTTGTAAAGGTGTGTGTATTTTGACCGCGGCGGTGTGTACCGCCAATGGAATACCGCGGTTGAAAGACCGCTGCGGGGATTTGTGGGTCGGAATGGCATGGGCGTATTTCTGTTGGTGTGACGGTGGAGGTTTGGTCATCGCCAGTTTTTCGCTGGCCGTTGCTGTGGCAGACTTTTGTTGATGTTGGGTTTTTGGCGGTTTGCCAGTTGCGGGTCAGAATGACCGTGGCGGTTTACCGCGACCGCGGCGGTGTTATGGCGGTCTTCTGACCGGCGGTAAGCGCCTTTTACCGCCGAGGTCAGAATGACCACCATAGAGTCTATTGGGACGATGGACTCTTCTACACTGAGGCAAGAGATCCTAAACCTAGTGCCACTAGGAGAGTGGTAGGGCCTCAGGAGTTTAGGAAGTTCATTCTGACCTTAGCTCATTATATTCCACTTGCTGGGCATTTGGGACAAACCAAGACTTGGGAAAGGTTAGTTAACCATTTCTATTGGCCCAACATGTCCCAGAAGGTAAAGGAGTTTTGTGTCTCCTGTGCCACCTATCAAGCCAGTGGTAAGACAGGTGGACACCCAAAGGCCCCCCTCATTCCACCTCCAGAGGTGGGGGTCCCCTTTGAAAGAGTGGGTGTGGACATAGTGTGTCCACTTGAACCTCCCACAGCCTCAGGGAACCAGTATATCCTAGTGGTAGTGGATCATGCCACTAAGTACCCTGAAGCAATTCCCCTTAGGTCCACTACTGCCCCTGCAGTAGCTAAAGCACTCATTGGTATCTTTACCAGAGTGGGATTTCCTAAGGAGGTGGTGTCTGACAGGGGTACCAACTTCATGTCAGCATACCTGAAGCATATGTGGAATGAGTGTGGGGTGACTTACAAATTTACCACACCATACCATCCACAAACCAATTGTCTTGTAGAAAGATTTTATAAGACATTGAAAGGCATGATCATGGGGCTCCCTGAAAAGCTCAAAAGGAGATGGGATGTCCTCTTGCCATGTCTGCTTTTCGCCTACAGAGAGGTGCCTCAGAAAGGAGTAGGGTTTTCCCCCTTTGAACTTCTGTTTGGCCATCCTGTCAGGGGACCGCTAGCTCTTGTAAAAGAAGGCTGGGAGAGACCTCTTCATGATCCTAAACAAGATATAGGTGGTCATTCTAACCCTGGCGGTAAAAACCGCCAGGGCGAATGACCGCAGTAGCACCGCCAACAGGCTGGCGGTGCACCGCTGGGCATTCTGACCGCGGCGGTTCAGCCGCGGCCAGAAACGGAAAGTCGGCGGTGTACCGCCGACTTTCCGCTGCCCTTGAGAATCCTCCATGGCGGCGGAGCGTGCTCCGCCGCCATGGGGATTCTGACACCCCCTACCGCCATCCTGTTCCTGGCGGGTCTCCTGCCAGGAACAGGATGGCGGTAGGGGGGGCCGCGGGGCCCCCGTAAGAGGGCCCCAAAAAGAATTTCAGTGTCTGCCTAGCAGACACTGAAATTCGCGACGGGTGCTACTGCACCCGTCGCACTCCAGCAACTCCATTCGGAGCCGGCTTCATCGTTGCTGGGTCTTTCCCGCTGTGCTGGCGGGCGGCCTTTTGGCGGTCACCCGCAAGCACAGCGGGAAAGCCAGAATGGCCGCCGCGGTCTTGTGACCGCGGTGCGGTCATTTGGCGGTAACCGCATGGCGGGCGGTAACCGCATGGCGGGCGGCGACCGCCGCCCGCCGCGGTTAGAATCACCGCCATAGTGGACTATGTACTAGGCCTACGTTCCAGGATGGCAGAGTACATGGAAAAGGCAAGCAAAAACCTTGAGGCCAGCCAACAACTCCAGAAGATGTGGTATGACCAAAAGGCTGCTATGGTTGAGTTTCAGCCAGGGCAGAAAGTCTGGGTTCTAGAGCCTGTGGCTCCCAGGGCACTTCAGGACAGATGGAGTGGCCCTTACCCAGTGCTAGAGAGAAAGAGTGAGGTCACCTACCTGGTAGACCTAGGCACTAGCAGGACCCCCAAAAGGGTGATCCATGTGAACTGCCTAAAACTCGTTCATGACAGGGCAGGTGTGAATCTGTTGATGGTAACAGATGGGGACCAGGAAGCTGAGAGTGAACCTCTCCCTGATCTCCTCTCCACAGACCCTAAAGATGGCTCAGTAGATGGAGTGATCTATTCAGACACCCTCTCTGACCAACAGCAATCTGACTGTAGGAAAGTCTTACAACAGTTTGCTGAGCTCTTTTCCCTAACCCCTGGTCAGACACACCTGTGTACCCATGATGTGGACACAGGAGAGAGCATGCCTGTCAAAAACAACATTTTCAGACAGTCTGACCAAGTTAAGGAGAGCGTCAAGGTGGAAGTCCACAAGATGCTGGAATTGGGAGTCATTGAGCACTCTGAAAGCCCCTGGGCTAGCCCAGTGGTCTTAGTCCCCAAACCTCACACCAAAGATGGAAAGAGAGAGATGAGGTTTTGTGTGGACTACAGAGGACTTAATTATGTCACCAAGACAGATGCCCATCCCATTCCAAGGGCAGATGAATTGATTGACAAACTAGGTGCTGCCAGATACTTAAGTATCTTTGACTTGACAACAGGGTACTGGCAGATCAAAATGGCACCAGGAGCAAAAGAAAAGGCAGCATTCTCCACACCTGCCACACACCAGACATGTTGCTGGCCACATGGGGAGAGTGCCTTTGTGACTCTGTGGCTAGTTACAAAGCCTGTACTGGGTGGAGGTGCTTCTCACCTCCCCCTGCAGGAGCTGTAACACCTGGCGGTGAGCCTCAAAGGCTCACCCCCTTTGTTACAGCGCCACAGGGCATTCCAGCTAGTGGAGATGCCTGCCCCCTCCGGCCACGGCCCCACTTTTGGCAGCAAGACCAGAGGAGATAATGAGAAAAACAAGGAGGAGTCACTGGCTAGTCTGGACAACCCCTAAGGTGCCCTGAGCTGAGGTGACTCTGACTTTTAGAAATCCTCCATCTTCCAGATGGAGGATTCCCCCAATAGGATTAGGGATGTGCCCCCCTCCCCTCAGGGAGGAGGCACAAAGAGGGTGTAGCCACCCTCAGGGCAAGTAGCCATTGGCTACTAACCCCCCCAGACCTAAACACCCCCCTAAATTGAGTATTTAGGGGCCCCCAGAACCTAGGAAACCAGATTCCTGCAACCTAAGACGAAGAAGAACTGCTAACCTGAAGCCCTGCAGAGAAGACGGAGACACCAACTGCTTTGGTCCCAGCCCTACCGGCCTGTCTCCCCACTTTGAGAAAAACTGCAACAGCAATGCGTTCCCCAGAGTCCAGCGACCTCTGAAGCCTCAGAGGACTACCCTGCATCTAAAAGGACCAAGAATTCCCGAGGACAGTGGCCCTGTTCCAAAGAAACCAAAACTTGCAACAAAGAAACAACTTTAAAAGGACTCCACGTTTCCCGCCAGAAGCGTGAGGCTTTCCACTCTGCACCCGACGCCCCCGGCTCGACCTGCGGAGAAACAACACTACAGGGAGGATGACCCGGTGACTGCAACCCTGTGAGTAGCCAGAGTTGACCCCTCTGTGCCCCCCCCAGCGACGCCTGCAGAGGGAATCCAGAGGCTCCCCCTGACCGCGACTGCCTGCTTCCAAGAACCCGACGCCTGGTAAAGACACTGCACCCGCAGCCCCCAGGACCTGAAGGATCCGACCTCCAGTGCAGGAGCGACCCCCAGGTGGCCCTCTCCCTTGCTCAGGTGGTGCCTACCCCGAGGAGCCCCCCCCTTGCCTGCCTGCTTTGCTGAAGAGACCGCTGGGTCTCCCATTGAAACCTATTGCAAACCCGACACCTGTTTGCACTCTGCACCCGGCCGCCCCCTTGCCGCTGAGGGTGTACTTTTTGTGCTGACTTGTGTCCCCCCCAGTGCCCCTTAAAACCCCCCTGATCTGCCCACCGAAGACGCGCGTACTTACCTGCTGGCAGACTGGAACCGGGGCACCCCCTTCTCCATTGAAGCCTATGCGTTTTGGGCATCACTTCGACCTCTGCACCTGACTGGCCCTGAGCTACTGGTGTGGTAACTTTGGGGTTGCCCTGAACCCCCATCAGTGGGCTACCTTGGACCCAACTTTGAACCCTGTAGGTGGTTTACTTACCTGCAAAACTAAAAAATACTTACCTCCCCCAGGAACTGTTGAAATTTGCACTGTCTCGTTTTAAAATAGCTTATTGCCATTTTTGCCAAAACTGTACATGCTATTTTGCTGATTCAAAGTTCCTATGATACCTGAGTGAAATACCTTTCATTTAAAGTATTGATTGTAAATCTTGAACCTGTGGCTCTTAAAATAAACTAAGAAAATATATTTTTCTATATAAAAACCTAATGGCCTAGAATTGTCTTTGAGTGTGTGTTCCTCATTTATTGCCTGTGTGTGTACAACAAATGCTTAACACTACCCTCTGATAAGCCTACTGCTCGACCACACTACCACAAAATAGAGCATTAGAATGATCTCTTTTTGCCACTATCTTACCTCTAAGGGGAACCCTTGGACCCTGTGCATGCTATTTCTTACTTTGAAATAGTACATGCAGAGCCAACTTCCTACACCATGTTAATGCCAAATTCTCTGGCTCAGTGCATGACGCTTACATCCTGCAGAATAACAGCATCCCTTATGTGATGGGGCAACTCCAGATTCACCGGGTGTGGCTATTAGGTGAGCACATGGACCCAATACAGTGGGAATAGTTGTTTGGGTCTGTGGATGTCCCTATGAGTTAGTGTGTGTTTAACAGTTGTCCCTCGCCATTTGCAGGTGACTCTGGTTACCCCAACCTGTCATGGCTACTGACCCCAGTGAGGAATCCCAGGACAAGGGCAGAGGAACGCTACAATGAGGCCCATGGGCGAACTAGGAGGATTATAGAGCGGACCTTCGGCTTCCTGAAGGCCAGGTTCCGGTGCTTGCATATGACTGGTGGTTCCCTATTCTACTCACCAAAGAAGGTATGCCAGATCATCGTGGCCTGCTGTATGCTTTACAACTTGGCTTTGCGACGACAGGTGCCTTTTCTGCAGGAGGATGGTCCAGATTGAGGTGTTGTGGCAGCTGTGGAGCTTGTGGACAGTGAAGAAGAGGAAGCAGAAGAAGAGGACATTGACAACAGGAACACGGTGATCCTGCACTACTTCCAGTGAGACACAGGTAAGAAGACACACTGCCTGCTACATCTAATTTAAATCTACTACCTCTCTACTGTCTGTCATGTTCACACAGTGTATGGTCACTGAGTTGTCACTTTCCCTGACAATTTCACAGATTTGGGTCCCACTGTGTGACATCTGCTTTGTTTCCTCATGGACTTGAGCTGTGTGATATAGGTATGTTGACATTACATTTGAAAGAGCATTTAGCCACTGTAATTGCTAATACACTATTTCGAAATCACAGACAGACTCCTGATTGTTTTGTGCTTTAAGGTTGTTTATTTCAGTGCTCAGTATTGGAGGGGGTTGTAAAATTGATCAGGGGTGATGGTGGAGGAATGTCCATGGCAGAGTCCAGTCTATTAGTCTCACAGGTGCATTGTCCAAAGGGGCATACGAAGTGGAGCTAGGGCAGTTGAAGGATGGACAGGGTGACAAAGTGGGACAAATGGATGACAATCAGGGCGGTCTCATTTCTTGGCGGAGCTCTTGGCATCGTTCTCTGTCTTTGTCCTGGATCTCAGGGACCGTTTGCGGGGTGGTTCTCCCTCTGCATGGGGTGGGGTGCTGGTGTGATGGTCCTGTGACAGTGCCTCCTGTTCGCTATCGCCGGCGGAGGTGGTGGGCATTTCATCGTCCAGGCTAGTGTCAGGGACCCCTTGTTGTGCCACAGTGTCCCTCCTGGTGTTGAGGAGTTCCTTCAGCACCCCTACAATGGTAACCAGGGTGGAATTGATGGATTTGAGTTCCTCCCTGAAGCCCAAATACTGTTCCTCCTGCAGCCGCTGGGTCTTCTGAAACTTGGCCAGTACCGTTGCCATTGTCTCCTGGGAATGGTGGTAGGCTCCCATGATGTTGGAGAGGGCCTCATGGAGAGTGGATTCCCTGGGCCTGTCCTTCCATTGTCGCACAGCGGCCCTCCCAGTTCCCCTGTATTCCTGTGCCTCTGTCCCCTGAACCGTGTGCCCACCGCCACTGCCCCCAGGTCCCTGTTGTTGTTGGGGTGGTGGGTTATCCTGTGTTCCCTGTAGTGGTGGACACACAGCTGATTGACGTGTCCTGGGGACAGAGGTATTGGCCCGCTGGGTGGGTGCTGTGCTGGTGTTTCCAGAGGGGGGAGGGTCTGTAGTGGCTTGTGCCAGTGTGAGGGGAACTGACTGTTCCGAGGTCCCAGATGGGCCGGGCTGGTCATCAAGATCCAGTTGGACAGAGCTGCTGTCATCACTGTGGGCCTCTTCTGTGGGTGGAGTGGACATGTATGGACCCTCCTGTCCAGTGACGTTGGGTAGGGGTCCTGCAGCGGTGTAAAGGCATGATTATTGCATCTGTGTGTGCCATGGTGTGCAATGAGTGGGTAACCCTGTACCTCAGTGCTTGCATTCCTGTGTGGTACCTTGTGTGATGATGGTTTAGGGGGGTGTGCAGTGGCATGTGCAGTGGCCATGCATTGGTGATGGGTGTCCATGCTTTGGTGTTGCCTGCAGGGCTTGGGTTTGGGATGTGTGGTTTGTGATATTGTGGCATGTGTGATGGGGTGAGGGCGAGGGTGTGGGTATGTGATGGCATGCAGCTAGGGTGGGGGATGTAATAGTTAAGATTTGACTTACCAGAGTCCATTCCTCCAGCTACTCCTGCGAGGCCCTCAGGATGCAGTATAGCCAAGACCTGCTCCTCCCATGTTGTTAGTTGTGGGGGAGGAGGTTGGGGTCCTCCGCCAGTCCTCTGAACCGCAAGGTGGTGTCTTGAGACCACGGAACGCACCTTCCCCCGTAGGTCGTTCCACCTCTTCCTGATGTCATCCCGTGTTCTTGGGTGCTGTCCCACTGCGTTGACCCTGTCTATGATTCTTCGCCATAGCTCCATCTTCCTAGCTATGGAGGTGTGCTGCACCTGTGATCCGAATAGCTGTGTCTCTACCCGGATGATTTCCTCCACCATGACCCTGAGCTCCTCCTCTGAGAACCTGGGGTGTCTTTGCGGGGCCATGGGGTGGTGTGGGTGATGTGTGGGGCGGTGTATGTTGTGATGTGTGAAGTGATATTTAGAGGTGTGTTGTGTGAGGTGCGTGGATGTTATTGAGTAATAATGTTGAGTGCCTGTGGATGCTAGTGTTGTTGATGGTGGTGTCTCTCTCTGGCCTTCTTTCTCAATTATTTTCGTAGGGGTTTGTGGGTGATGTGTGTGTGTGTTTTATATTGTATTGAGTGTGTGGAAGTGGTGTGTGTATGTGTATCAGGTGTGTATATTTCGAATTGTCCAATGTGGTAGTGTTTTGTAAATGTGTGTGTATTTTGAGCGCGGCGGTGTGTACCGCCAATGGAATACCGCGGTTGAAAGACTGCAGCGTGAATTCGTGGGTCGTGATAGTGTGGGCATATTCCTGTTGGTGTGACGGTGTCGGTTTTGTTATCGCCAGTTTATCACTGACCTTTGGTGTGTCGGACTTGTGTGGGTGTCTAAATTTTGGCGGATTCCGGCCTTTGGGTCATAATGACCGTGGCGGAATTTCGCGGCCGTGGCGGTGTATTGGCGGTCTTCTGCACGGTGGTAAGCGTCTTTCACTGCCAATGTTGTAATAACCACCTTATTGTCAAAAATGTATAATGTATGTACTATAATTATTTACTATTGATCTAGGGTTAACTTAATACTTATAGGGTAAATGGACACCTTACACAGAATATTTATTATTTATGAGTAGGCCCATTATTGAAACAACATAAGGTTTGTGCATTAGTTGTAATTTTCTAGCAAGGTTATCATATTTGTTCTGTAAGTGTTAACTTCCTAACAGTAGGCACTTTTTAGTTGCCAGCAAGCACACTAAAGGAAGTTTCTTGACAGGCAATAGACACAAATAACTAATCAGAATTACGATCATGGAATCAAACTACGGAAACAGAATCAAAAGGTTATCCTGGACTATAGTAGCAGGAGCAAACGGAGCGCAAGGAGACTCAGCACCAAGGTAAGTTGTGAGTCGCTGCTCTCCTCAGGCTTCCCTAGTAGAAATCACAGGATTCTCAGGGGAGGGGCACAATTTCATGGAGAATCAGGTGCAATGAATCAACCAGGTTAAAGGAATCAGGGAACCACAGATGAGGTTAAGGTAGAACTGGGACTTGGAAAGGGGAAGGCCAAGGAAACCAGCAGACACAAGATAGGTCACAGTGAAGCCAGGAACGGAGTAGGTATAGGAGCCCAAACAGACAAAGATCAATAATGCAGCTATAAGAGGGTCAGAAAGGCCATGGGATGCAGGACTCAACACAGAGAATACAGCACCGCCACTAAGTTGCAAATGGGGCAGGGTTTGGGGACAGAAAGGACTACAGGAATCTTGATGCATCAGGAAGGGGGTGCAGAAGACTAAACTGGGATGTAATGTAAAGCTGGAAACGCAAGGTGTTGGAAAGAGTACTCTCATAATTTGGTGTAAGAGCTGGAACCCATAGGTTTTGTGTGAGTGCCACCTACTTAGAGTAGTGGTAATGGTAGTGGTAGCCCCGTAGAATGGTACCTGGTGGAAGAATGGCAGAATCCAGACAAGGGCCAAGACTAGTGGGCACAGTGCCAGAATGACCATGAGGATAAGTCGCATGGCATGAGGACCAGGATGGTGCAAACTAGGAGGACAAGGAATTAAAGGGCCAAGTCTAAGACTACCATGACATGAGAGGCCAGGCAGACCAAGGGGGCTAGCAGGATCAGAAGCTGGAGCACCAAGAATCGGAAGGCCTGTGTTAGGCGGACAAAGGGGACCTGGATAGCAGAAGTAAGAATGACCAAGGTGGGTGGCTAGAAACAGGATGACCACAACACAGAAAATCATGACTAGGAGGACACATTAGTGCAGAAACAGGACAGCAAGGAGCACCAGGACTTGAAGGACTAGGGCCAGAAGTATCAAGACTGGATAGCGGTGGGGTAGGTGAGCAAGTTAGATGAGGAACCAGTGAAGTAAAGTATGCAGAGAATTTCTGCTGGAATATTGCAATCTTAAACTGAAGAACCATCCAATGCAGAGACCCTAAAAAGCCCTGAAAGGGGGATTGGTCATCTAAACAGGTAAGCACCTGTCAGGAGTGGGCTCTGATGTCACCTGCTGGCACTGGCCACTCAGATGCTGTGAGAAAGTAGCATCTTTCTAGCCTTGTTACCCCCACTTTTGGTCTGTTTGTGAGTATATGTCAGGGTGTTTTCACTGTCTCACTGGGATCCTGCTAGCCAGGGCCCAGTGCTCATAGTGAAAACCCTATGTTGTCAGTATGTTTGTTATGTGTCACTGGGACCCTGCTAGCCAGGACCCCAGTGCTCATAAGTTTGTGGCCTATATGTGTTCCCTGTGTGATGCCTAACTGTCTCACTGAGGCTCTGCTAACCAGAACCTCAGTGGTTATGCTCGCTCTGCTTTCCAAATGTGTCACTAACAGGCTAGTGACTAAATTTACTAATTCACATTGGCACACTGGTACACCCATATAATTCCCTAGTATATGGTACCGAGGTACCCAGGGTATTGGGGTTCCAGGAGATCCCTATGGGCTGCAGCATTTCTTTTGCCAGCCATAGGGAGCTCTGACAATTCTTACACAGGCCTGCCATTGCAGCCTGCGTGAAATAACGTCCACGTTATTTCACAGCCATTTACTACTGCACTTAAGTAACTTATAAGTCACCTATATGTCTAACCTTCACCTGGTGAAGGTTGGGTGCAAAGTTGCTTAGTGTGTGGGCACCCTGGCACTAGCCAAGGTGCCCCCACATCATTCAGGGCAAATTCCCTGGACTTTGTGAGTGCGTGGACACCATTACACACGTGCACTATACATAGGTCACTGCCTATGTATAGCGTCACAATGGTAACTCCGAACATGGCCAAGTAACATGTCTAAGATCATGGAATAGTCACCCCAATACCATTCTGGTATTGGGGGGACAATTCCATGATCCCCCGGGTCTCTAGCACAGAACCCGGGTACTGCCAAACTGCCTTTCCGGGGTCTCCACTGCAGCTGCTGCCAACCCCTCAGACAGGTTTCTGCCCTCCTGGGGTCCAGGCAGCCCTGGCCCAGGAAGGCAGAACAAAGGACTTCCTCTGTGAGAGGGTGTAACACCCTCTCCCTTTGGAAATAGGTGTGAGGGCTGGGGAGGAGTAGCCTCCCCCAGCCTCTGGAAATGCTTTGATGGGCACAGATGGTACCCATCTCTGCATAAGCCAGTCTACACCGGTTTAGGGATCCCCCAGCCCTGCTCTGGCACGAAACTGGACAAAGGAAAGGGGAGTGACCACTCCCCTGACCTGCACCTCCCAGGGGATGTGCCCAGAGCTCCTCCAGTGTGTCCCAGACCTCTGCCATCTTGGAAACAGAGGTGTTTGTGGCACACTGGACTGATCTGACTGGCCACTGCCAGCAGGTGATGTCAGAGGCTCCTTCTCATAGGCTCTTACCTCTCTTGGTAGCCAATCCTCCTTCCTTGGTAGCCAAACCTCCTTTTCTGGCTATTTAGGGTCTCTGCTTTGGGGAATTCTTCATATAACAAATGCAAGAGCTCACCAGAGTTCCTCTGCATCTCCCTCTTCACCTTCTACCAAAGGATCGACCGCTGACTGCTCAGGACGCCTGCAAAACCGCAACAAAGTAGCAAGACGACTACTAGCAACCTTGTATCGCCTCATCCTGCTGGCTTTCTCGACTGTTTCCAGGTGGTGCATGCTCTGGGGGTAGCCTGCCTTCACCCTGCACCAGGAGCTCTGAAGAAATGTCCGGTGGGTTGACGGAATCTTCCCCCTGCTAACGCAGGCACCAAAAGACTGCAACACTGGTCCTCTGGGTCCCCTCTCATCCTGACGAGTGTGGTCCCTGGGACTCAGCAACTCTGTCCAAGTGACTCCCACAGTCCAGTGACTCTTCAGTCCAAGTTTGGTGGAGGTAAGTCCTTGCATCCCCACGCTAGACTGCAATGCTGGGTAGCGCGTGTTTTGCAGCTGCCCCGGCTCCTGTGCATTCTTCCAGGATTTCCTTTGTGCACAGCCAAGCGTGGGTCCACGAAACACTGGGTGGGTGCTAGAAACACCTCTTCTACATTAATAAGGGATAAATGGACCTAGCACAAGGTGTAAGTACCTCTGGTACCCACTACAAGCCAGGCCAGCCTCCTACAGATGCTCCCAGAGTTCCCTGCCAACTTGGAATCCAAGATGGCAAAACCCAGGAACCCTCTGCAGAAGCTCTGAGCCCCACCCCTGTGGTGGTGATGGACAGGGGATTGGTCACTCCCCTTTCCTTTGTCCAGTTTCGCGCCAGAGCAGGGACAAATCTTTATTTGTATTGTATTGTATTGTATTGTAATAGTATTTATATAGTGATTACTACCCCTGATGAGGCGTCGGAGCACTTTTCGGCGAGTAGCACGCTACTCTGGAACCCAGAAGAAATTAGTGGTGGATTAGTATAGGGAAATATGAGTACAGTTTTAGTATTATTATGAGTTAATTTGAGCTGCACATATAAGAGTTTATTAGTTGGATTGACTGGAGTAATGGAGGGGTAGAGGAGGGAAGAATCCAGAAGTGTTAATTAGGAGTTTATAGTAATAGAATGAGGCTTGCGAGGAGTAAAGGGGGGGTGGAGGAGGGAAGAGTCTGTGGAAAGGGTTAGGGAGATCATAGTAGCAGGAGGGGTTTTGGATGAATGAAAGGTGAGATAAATGAGGGAGAATTTAGTAGGGTTGTTTGGGATGTCATGGAAGTAAACTGAGGTTTGGTTGAGTTAGATGTGGAAGAGGAGGGAACAGCTTAGGCAGGGTTTTTTAGGAGATGAAAGTAGTAGAATGGGTTTGGGATGAGTCAGAGTGGGGATGGAGGATAGATTGATAGGGACATGACATATGGTGATGGGTAGACAAACTAAAGCTTACAAGAGAGTAAAAATATAATATTTTTTATTTACAATTTTATATATATATATATATTTTTATATATATATATATATATATATAGATATAAATTTTTATCATTATTTTTATTTAATTTATTTATTCATTATTATTATTATTTTCAAATGTATTTATTATTTGAATTTTATTTATAGATTTTATTTTTATTTAGTTTTTCTCTAATACAGTAGGACTGGAGTAATACATAGATATGTAAATACATAGTAAGGGAATATATGTTCAAGGAATGTAATAATGGGTATAATATGAGAAGAAAAGTAGAACTGTGGAAACACAGACTTTCGACGTTTGTAATATCGGATGTTAACTAATAAGTGTACTTTTCTAACATTTATTTTTCTTTAATCAATTTTGAATAGCCAAATGCTTATGATAACAAAACATTTGATCAGTGTGATGTAAATGCCAAAATATGAGATATGTGGCTGGACTAGCGCCTCTCTATCAAAAAGCAAATTCAAGACATTTTTCAAAACCTGCAATTTCTACTTGTAACTGCTATGAAACCTTTTGCAATTGTTAAATGGTCTATTTTAGGTGGCATTTAATATGGAAAAGGTCTTAGACTACTCAACCACTGTGACTAGCTTTATATATAAGGGACCGCATACGCTAAAGCCAGACTGTTTTGGAAAACAGTGGTCCTTGTCAGTAGGAAACTTGTGACCATGTATCCAAATATGGCTTAATAACAGTAACTGAGGCTCTGCACCATCTAGACTTGTTTATTTTATAGGTACCCTCAATGGTTCCTACCCTGTAGTTCTGGGGATTTCAAGTCTCATTTTAATAATCTGAACTCTGCTTTGACTTGTAAATGTAATGTGTTTTTTCAATTTTGTTCAAGCCTTCTGGGAGCATCCCCTTCCCACTTATTATAAGGCTCACTCATTACATATCATTTGCAGTAACACACCTCTTTGTTTAGGCTACTTTTTAGTCCTGCCTTGAAAGATCAATTTGAAAAATGCAAAATTGGATGTAAGAAAATAACGAATCCCTAATAGCGATTTCTTAAAATTCACAATCGCTATTAGGGAATCGGTATTAGAGAATGAGACTCCATTCATCCCTATGAGCCTGAAGGCCCTAAGGTGCGAATGGTTTTGCATTTCCCAATTTGTTAATTTCTGTTAGGAATTTGCAATTTAGTTCATGCTAATCCAAGAGTGCTGGGGAGCCTAAGGCCCCCTTTGATACACCCCTCCAAAGAAATTGTGTACATGTAAAGCGCACATATGCCTTAGGGGCGTATGTGCGCTATATGCCACTTTTTAAAAATGCATTTTTTAGAATTGCACATGGTTACCACCAAATTTGAATTTGTGGTAATAGCATTTCCTAAATGCTCAGTTCGCATTTAGGCAATGCATTATACATGTGCATAGGAAATCACAAATAGAAATTCCGTATTTGCGATTTCTTAATTAGGGAATCGCAATTTGGGATTCCCTATTCAAAGTCGCAATTTTAGGGAATTGCTAAAAATTGTGATTCCCTAAAATTGCACTGCACTGCCTTTCATACATCATGAAAGGCGATTTTGCATTTGCAAACGGTGGAATTTACAGATTCTCACCATTTGCGACTGCAAAATCCTTTGATACATCTGTCCCTAGGTCCCTAGGGAATGACATACCAACGTGGCCAATGTTTGCCACATAAACACCAAACCCAGGTGTACAAACAATGCAGGCAGCTGATCTGGGCAATCTTTACAATGAGCTAGTAACATTATATAAATGAATGTTCAGTTTGTAATGCAAACTTTGAACACAACACCAGAGCGTCCAGCACCACCAGCATCCACTGGATACCAATTGGCCATTACTGGGATGAATCCACAAACAGTTAATTCTATAATTGGCAAAGTGCCCACGGAATGGGAGAAAATCCTATTCTGGATAGCCCAGAAAAATAATCAGCTGGAAGCTGTGTTTCCCCATACGAGACCACATGAGAAGCATCGTACTCTCACAATGTGCTTGCCATTCGGAATGGTTTCCTCAGTGGAAGACTGCACCACATAGGGTACAGTCTTTGCTGCAATTTACACTACCACACATGGTACCCCAACACTTGCCAAAACAAATTCAGAATGAACACAGGGCTGCACCAGCCCTGGACTTGAGGATGAAACTTATACATAGCGTCAGTGCAGTCTCCTCAATAATTCTGAGTAATATTAAATGAGAAGCAGCAGCATTGCCTAGACGCCAGTAGCTACAAGAGATTGCACACTTAGAACAGGAGAAACAGCTACCGAAAATTATTTCCGACACCTATTATATACAAGGTGGGATAGCTGGGAGCCAAGCCGAAACAGCCTGAAATTCAGAGTAGCACCGCTAAGGAAGGTACCAAATAAGCACAGGAGGGTTCTAAAAAGTGCTGGGATAAACAAAAACTAAATAAAGACAGATGAAGTCAGAGAGCAAGCTCTCCACATCTGGAGAACTCCGAAATGAGATATAATCTCTGAAATAGAAAAAATATAAAAGCTCCTGACAGGTATGCATTCACGTGCCTCTCGTTCCTTTCAGGATGCACCGGATAGACGTAGAGTGGGCCAGGCAGAGCAAAGTCCTGGCATCCTGACTATGTAAAACAGAAGAAAGGCTTACAGCAGTCCTCAGACAAAAAAGAAGACAAGTCCCCACAACAAAAGCCACAATCTAAAAAGAAAAAGGTGGCAGCAGTTTCAATTAAACATTTCAGCAATCTTGAGAACATTGCTGAAGAACAAGACATGGGCAGTGACCCTGCTGGACAGCTGGTCAAAAGTCACAATATGTTTCAAGAATCTGAAAGATCATCTGGATGCGACACCAGCTAGCGACTAGCGACTTTATTTCAGTTGAGACTGGGGATGGGCGTGTCCTCCCACCCGAAAAGGGTTTATGATTTAAATATCAAAATTGAGCAAGACATAGAGTGCATCATTAGAGTAATATTCTGGGATGAACTTAGTTGTGATATCATATTGGATGAAAGAGACTGGCCACCTGAACATGCCCATAAGCTCTCACATGGGGAAGATGTCATTTTGCCTTCTTTCTCTGATTGTGTCGCGCCGCGTGCTGCAGCGCGAGCCGAACATTCGGCTCGGGCCGCACAACGCGTCTGCAGGACGCGGCTCACCCCCAGTCTGCTGTGTACCTTGCGAGGCCCCAGATTGGGCATGGGGCCTCGCTCTGTTTCTGTGCACCGCGTTTTTCGTGCCTCCTGACCCCTCTTACCTGTTCTTTTCTTTTCTTTTCTTTTCTTTTCTTTTCTTTTCTTTTCTTTTCTTCTTTTTCTGGGACATCTGGTTGTACCTTCCTTTATGTTTTTTCCCCCTTCCCATGTTACCTTTTTCTTCCCAGCATTCCTTGTTCCCTATTCTCTATGGCTCCTAGTCTATTCTATTCTATGTACTTTTCCCTATCTAAGATGGTGTCCTTTTACTTCCTGTTGGTCGTTTCCTGTTTAGTGGTATTTATGGGATGTGTTTTCTTTCTTTCCTTGCGCTGCAACACTTTCTGTTTTGATGGTGTCTTCGCTCCTGATTCTTAGCCTTTCGGTTCTGGATCTCGTCAATTCTGTGTATTACTTATATTTTGCCTCTGTTGATTCCTGTTCTTTTTTGTTCCTGTTTCAGGAATCTATCTGTTTGGAGGTTTTTTCCCCTTTTCAGGTTTTTTTTCCCTCTGGCGCTATTTCTGCAGGGCACGGTCTGTTCTTGGCGTTTCCATTGCCTACAGCACCGTGGCTACCAGAAAGAGTCGCCCCTTTCTGGGCCAAAGCCGAACATTCAAGACTCACTCCACTTGATCTGCGGATTCCAGGCGTAAGCAGCACGTGAGTTGTGACAGATTGTGTTCCAGAGGGGGTAAAAGAAGCCTATGCTGGCACCTGCTCTATACCGTCATCACGTAGGCTGGGATAAAGATTCTCCTTACCATGTTATACCGATTAGGTATACACCGCAGCATGTGCCCCTGTATCCTGTTAAACGTGAAGCCAAAGCTCCGGTGAGGGAGATCCTCACTCAGCTAAGTACCAGGGAGCAATTGAGCCCTGTGTCTCTGTAATGGATAACCCGTTATTCCCCCTTGCTAAACCCGACCATTCATATGGAATAGTCTTAGACTATAGACACTTAAACAGTCACACACGCATGTATGCAATACAAAGTTCGCACAGCACTAATTAACAACATAGTGCATAAAAAATACAAAACAACCTTGGATATCTCCACCGGTTATTTCTGCCAAAACTGAGCACATGAAAGTCGGGACCTGAGTACATTCTCATTCAGCTCACAAAAATGCTTCTGTTGTTTGCCCCAAGGCTATAACAACAGCCCAGGGCTGTTTTCAGCCTGTGTAACAGCAGTATTGCATGATATTGACCCTGAGGCGTTGTCCTATGTGGATGCTATACATCTCACAGATGACGATCTCAACATTCATCTTGTCATGGCCGATTGGATCTTTGTAGGATTTGCAGCTCTTGGCTACAAATTCAGTTTTAGGAAAACTAAAATAGCCAATCTCTGGGCTATGAGCTATCAAATGAGGGCAAGAGCCTGACCCCGCAATTTTTTTGAAAAAATGTGTTCAACTCCAACCACCAAACACTATCAAGAAACTGCAGACCTTACTTGGTTTCTTCAATTTTGGCAGAACTTACATTCCTGACTATGCACAATGCATCAAGCCACTCTGTGACCTAATACACTCAGATTTCTCTAGCAGACACTGGACAATAGAACACACATGCATCCCTAGAGGATTGCAGCAAGATATGCAAGACGCAAAACACTTAAACTTGTGACAACAAAACAAATTTGGTCATCAGAATAGTTGCTGGTGTCATTGGGCTCACTTATGTCACCTTTGATGAAGGTGACACCATGCCTATATCTTATGAATCACATTTATATTCCAATGCAGAACAACACTTTGTACATACAGAAAACATTCTAACTGCAGTACAGATGGCTGTCATCAAGGAGAGACCACTTGGCCACGGGAAATGCATTATTGTCTTTACCCCGGTGTCAGCCTTAGAGGCCATCACCAAAGCTACTGCTCCTAACGCTAAATCCCTGACTTTTCCCTGCTGGAAGGTAGGGTGCTGATGGAGGAACTAGGAAGAGGTGAGATTTCTTTCAGGTATAGAACCCTTAATAATATTATGACTGATACCTTGACTGGCCTATGGGGAAAATGGGTGGACAATGTTGGGGGGTCTTCGAAGACATTGATTGGGTTACAGCCCTAATGCACCCCAGAGAGGTAGTCAAAAAGACACTGCTATCACTTGTCCAAATCAAAATCCTACATTGTGTGTACTATTATAGACATCACCTGCATGCCATGGGCAGAGCTCAGGACCTGCACTGCTTGAGATGCAATGATGTTGAGGGCTCCTTCCATACTATCTGGAATTGTCCCCAAACACAGACCTACAGGAGGGTGAGCACTCGAAAACTGAGCAACACGCTTTCAATACTTATACCATTAGACCCTAAATTTCTCCTCTTAAGAACCTCTATTGATATTAATCTATCCGGGCCCAACTCTTCTTCTACAGTCTCAGCTTTGTGGTGGCTAAGAGAGATGTTACTCACTATTTGGGGTCTGAGGAGTGTCCTACGCTGCAAGAATGAAAAAGGGGTATGGACAAATATATGGTGGCTCAAAAGGTCACCTATGCCAGAAGGGCCTGTCCCTGTAAATTCCACAGGGCTTGGGGTAAATCGATAGAATATTATTCTTTAGGCATGCTGGAGGGCATGGGTCTTGATGTCAGTAACTGTGTTTTTCTCTGAAGTGGTTGTTATTTCTTACTTAGTACTCTCTCTCCTTCATAATCCTGCATGGATAAATGTTGGTCAGGGGTGGGGGGTTGGTGTAGTTAAGGGTCATTACTTGTACTGTTCATAGATTTGTGGATACTGGGTCTGACTTAAAGAACTGCTGTCTCTTATTTGTCTATGCTATGTTGCCAATGAAAATAAAAACAAGAGACGTAGAAAGGATGTTCTAGACGTAGATTCTTGGTAACATCCTCCAGTGTTTCTAATCCAGCCCTGTGTATCCCTAAATAAAGGGAAAACCTGGGGTTTACACAAAGGTTCCTTTATAAAATTTGGACCCTCTTGAATGACCAGAGGAATATTTATTCTGATCTCCCTCACAATGAGGTTGAGACCACATTAGTATCATCTTAATGTGGTGGGACGGAATGGCCGATGATGCAGCATGCCACAAAGAGTGGGTTAGGATTTCTGTCCAGATCTTTTTTCGCTTCTAGTTTTCCCTTTTACATGATTTCGCTGTACTATTTCAAAGAAACATACAGGAATAAGTACTTTGTTTTACTTTAATGTGGCTCTTTGTTTTGTGTTTGGGGGTATATGACAACAGACCTCTATCGCTCTAGTAGTGTGAGTTATTATGCTTCAGAACACATCAATAATCCATTCATCCATTGTTTGTGAGCTTTTTGTCTTTCCATATAAATAATATGATCAACTTTGCAATCATGAATAATTTGCATGGAACAGTTTCTAAGGGTTAGGGAGTGTGTCCAATCCATATTCAAAGCCTATATGTATGGAAAGTTTCACTTATATTCCTAGAACTAATGAGAATCACTTGACGACATCACTCCAAAAGTGAAATATCCTGTTTCACCCAAGAGATATTTGTATCACACTGTAGTGAATCCTGTTTTGTTTTAATGGGAAGCAGGAGTCAGCTTAGCCTTCTGGCTTCTAGACTCGTGCCTCCGTCACCCAATGACTTTTACCCTACTTAGCTTGCTCTGTTTTAGCACAATTATTTTATTATATACTTTCAAGATGGCTGCATTATTTTCGTTAGGCCAATGTTTTAGTTTCATGTTATCAATGCCACTGTGCTAAGGTGTCACTATCAAGCGACAAAGGTAAACAAACTGTGGGTATTCACATAAGGCACTTTCACTCTTTGCGTTTTCAAGGGAATTGTTTATGTAACTACCACCCCAAGCATGTCTTGTTATCTATTGTTTGGGAACAGACCTATGTCAGGGGTCCGATCAGATCTGTATAAATGTACCTCACGCAGACAGTTAGAGGGATTCCTACCAGATGCCATCAACGCTATCCATGCTACACGTCACCTTGACACTGACCCAGTCTTCGTGTCCCCACAGAGCCTGAGCTAGAGACCACATTCCAAGGTAACAAGGGTTGGGGGCTCTTCTCATGGACATGGTACTGGCAGGTTAGGTTTATCACACCTAGCTCTTTTTAGGTTAGGGGTTAGGTTCATCATGCTAGGGTATTAGGACATATATCATATCTCATGTCATTTCATGTTATTGCAAGAAGGTGGGGGTCTTTGTATTAATGGCTCTTGTGTTCACAATTGCACTGTTCATTATCCTAATTATTGCAGCCCATGCGATTTATCGAAGATTACAGTATTGTCAATACAACCTATTAAGCTTTTACTGCATCTCCTTCATTGCCTGTGTGTTTGATTGAGACAAGTTCTTCATGAGAGAAAAGGGTAATCTCCGTTTAACCACAACACTCCCTGAGATTTCACACACTCTTGAGTCCATGAGTAAAGGCTGCCACAAATCACCTTTTACTATTTGGGTTTTTGGTGAGGTGCTGCTTGTGAGCCGGGAGGGAACACACCTTTTTAACACATCCTCATTGTGCAATTTTTTCAACCAGGGACAAGAAGCAGACTTTTCCCCCCAGTGTTCCCTCCTTCCCTGTGTGAACTCAGATATAAACAGGTAAAACACCATCTCCTGATGACTGATGCTCCACTCATTGAATCACTGTCTATTGGGCTGATCTACAATGTGAATGAGATTTATAAGAAAGCAATGGCTAATACATTGCTTCTCTCTATATATCATGAGGTAGATACAAAGGCCCTGGAGATACATATAGAGGTGTCTCTAGCCTAGGGTGTTTGGAGAGCATTTTGAGTTTTTAATATTGTTATACCAAAATATTGTTCTAAGAATATTGTGATGTTGAAAGAATTGCCAACAAGAATATTGCAGGTAGGAATATTGTTTTCAGTGCTGTTTTTACTAATATTGTTTAAAAATATTGGGCCCAATTTACAAAGGTGAACTTAGACGTTTGATGTAAGTTTACACCAAACATCTAAGTTTACCTTTCTGAATCAAGCCCATTGTTGCTAAAATATTGTTTTTCTCGATTTTTTTTTTATTATCTACATTGTTTGTGCAGTATTGAGTTATGATTTTTTAAAATGTCTGTTTGTTTCGATTTTTTAATGTTGAAAGTTTGAAATTAATTTATTTTCGATTTGTTTTTACTTTTTAAGGGAATTTTAAAGATTTATTTTAGTAGTCAGATATTTGGTTTACAGATGAAAACAATCGAAAGATGCCCGTCATTTTCCTCTGTAAAACCAACATCTGACTATTAAATATATCAATACATAAATGCCAGTATTCCGAGTCTCCAAGTGCAGCAGTCTGAGCGGTGGCCCATAAATCCGTACGCAAAGACACGTAAGAGGAATCACTCCCGGAGTGTGCACCCCATGAGAAAGGCCGTGTGACCGAAATGCGTCCGGAGAAGTAATCTAATAAATGGTGTTGTGCACATTCCAGGAGCATCTGAGTGATTCCTCTTTGTGTGTGTGTGTGTATATATATATATATATATATATATATATATATATGTATATATATATATATATATATATATATATATATATATTCACTGGAAAAAATGGTTACAGCAACGTCAGAGTTCGGAAATAGAATTTAAAAAACCTTCGAAGTTCACTGAAAAAAACTACACTTACAGGGGCGTTACAGTTAGTCAGCCATTTCATACGTACAAAACCATAGAAATTCAGCAATTATAGTTAGCTGAGCTAACTATAACTTGTACCCCCGTAATGCCCTGCTTATGACCTCACATATTATGTCACTCATGACATGGTCAGTGACATCACCGATGATATCTGAAATGACATCACTGATTACATCATCCATTCAAAAAAGGCTCAAACATCTATTCATACCTCCATACATACAATTGTACATCCACACACACAAATACTCACACACCTAATCATACACCTATAAGACTACTGATAGACACACTCATTTATAAGAAATTTAAGAGTTGTGTAATCTCATGTTTGTAAAATACACATATATGTAATATGTTAAAATGTAGTTTTACATGGCTACTTTAATAATGTCGTCTTTTCACTTTTATAGTAGCAATTGAGTGTTGCCCACTGTCCCAGCACATATTTCTGGATTCGCACATGCTATGCGACTCCGGTGTTTTTTAAATGCACATTATACACAAATGTACTCTTATTTAATGTTTGTATTCGATATAGGGGTTTACTAATATGTGCTTAAAACAAATGTTTCCACCCAAAAAATATGTTTTAAGCAATATTTCAATGTTTTTAGAGGAGTCGCGCTAATGTCAGGGCTGAATCGCAGTGGCATCGCGCATCAATGAGGCCAAGAAAAAAGGAATTCTCTATTGGATAAGATCATTTACGTCTTTTATAGAGTGACAGGTCCCACGCATTACAATTTACTCTGGAAGTGCCTGTGTTATTTCACACTTCTCTGGCACACCCACAGTTCGTACTTCTGGATCTGTACCTTTGCATCTCTCCTTGGAAGAACATGGCAGCATCACAACAAGAGGTGGAGGATCCAGTGTTATTGGAGGAAGAAGAGGAGGTTCCCCTAAAAAGAAAGAAAGTATTGATTGGCAATGCTTACTATTGTTGGGAGGAAAAAAGTGAATGCGAAAAAGGTGACCTGCAACCTCCGCAAGAAGATTCTATCTTCAGGGAGTGAGTGGAACTACTCTTGCGGTACTTCAAGCATGTATAATATAAACATCTTAGTACACTGCACTCTACTCAGTTGGTGTAGGAGGCTGGCCTGGCTTATAGTGGGTACCTGATGGTACTTACACCTTGTGCCAGGTCCAGTTATCCCTTATTAGTAGATTAGTAGTGTTCTAGCAGCTTAGGCTGATAGAGGTAGCTATAGCAGAGCAGCTTAGGATGAACTAGGAGACATGCAAAGCTCCTACTATACCACTTATATAGCACTATATCATAAGAAACAAAATACTCAAAGTTACTAAAAATAAGGGTACTTTATTTTAGTGACAATATACCAAAAGTATCTCAGAGGATATGCTCCCTTAGGAGGTAAGTAAAATAGACAAAATGTACACACAAACCAAAATCAGGTAAGTAAACAGTTAGAAAAATAGTGCAAACACTGTAGAATACAATAGGCCTAGGGGCAACACAAACCATATACTCCAAAAGTGAAATGCGAACCACAAATGTATCCCAGGCCTAATGTAGTGTGTAGGGGGTCGCTGGGAGTGTAAGAAAACACTAAGGATGTCCAAGATACCCCACCCCAAGACCCTGAAAAGTATGAGTAAAGTTACCCTACTACCCAAGGCAGACAGTAAAGTTGAGATAGGAGATTCTGCAAAGGCAACAACTGACTGCAAAGCACTGAAGACGGATTCCTGGACCTGAAGACCTGCAAAGGAAGGGGACCAAGTCCAAGAGTCACACAAGTGTCCAGGGGGGGCAGGAACCCACTAAACCCCAGATGAAGGTGCAAAAGGGTTGCCTCCGGGTGGAAGAAGCTGAAGATTCTGCAACAACTGAAGGTGCCAGGAACTTCTCCTTTGGTCAGAAGATGTCCCACATCATGCTGGAGGATGCAGAGTTGTTTCCACGCAGAAAGACCTCAAACAAGCCTTGCTAGCTGCTAGAGTTGCGGTTGAAGATAATGGGTGCTGCCCAGGCCCAGAAAGGACAAGGAGATCGCCCCTTGGAGGAGGAGACAGAGGGGGCGCTCAGCAACAGAGAGAGCCTATGCAAAAGCAGGCAGCACCCGAAGAAGCACTTGAACAGGCGTTCAAGAAATCTGAGCACGGCAGTCGTCTCAACACAACAAAAGAGGGTCCTACAAAGCCAGTGGTCAACTCAGCGAGTTGAGCAATGCAGGACGGAGTGCTGGGGACCTGGGCTGTGTTGTGCACAAAGGATTCCTTGCAAAAAATGCACAGAAGCCCTAGCAGCTGCAGATCACGCAGTACACAGGATTGCTGTCTGGCGTGGGAAGGGAAGGACTTACCTCCACCAAATTTGGACAGAACGACCACTGGACTGTCGGGGCCACTTGGGTGCAGCTCCTGTGTTCCAGGGACCATGCTAGTCAAGCTGAGAGGGGACCCAGAGGACCGTTGATGCAGACGTTTGGTGCCTGCATTAGCAGGGGGAAGATTCCGTCAACCTACGGGAGATTTCTTCTTGGCTTTCAGTGCAGGGTGAAGGCAGGAGGGGTCTCTGATGTCACCTGCTGGCACTGGCCACTCAGAGGCCTCCACTGTGCCCTCACACCTCTGCATTCAAGATGGAAGAGGTCTGAGACACACTGGAGGTGCTCTAGGCTCAACCCCAGGGGTGGTAATGGACAGGGGAGTGGTTACTCCTGTTTCCTTTGTCCAGTTTTGCATCAGATCAGGGGCTGGGGGATTCCTGAACTGGCGTAGACTGGCTTATGCAAGGAGGGCACCATCTGTGCCCTTCAAAGCATTTCCAGAGGCTGGGGGAGGCTACTCCTCCCCATCCCTTAAGACCTATTTACAAAGGGAGAGGGTGTAACACCCTCTCTCAGAGGAAATCCCTTGTTCTGCCTTCCTGGGACTGGGCTGCCCAGACCCCAGGAGGGCAGAAACCTGCCTGAGGGTTGGCAGCAGCGGTAGCTGCAGAGAAAACCCATAGAGAGCTAGTTTGGCAGTACTCAGGGTCCTTGCTGGAGCCACGGGGATGCATGGCATTGGCACCCCAAAACCATATTTGGCATGGGAGGACAATTCCATGATCTTAGACATGATACATGTGTAGGAGGCTGGACTGGCTTGTAGTGAGTACCAAGGGGTACTTGCACCTTGCACCAGGCCCAGTTATCCCTTATTAGTGTATAGGGTGTCTAGCAGCTTAGGCTGATAGATAATGGTAGCTTAGCAGAGCAGCTTAGGCTGAACTAGGAGACGGGTGAAGCTACTACAGTACTACTTAGTGTCATATGCACAATATCATAAGAAAACACAATACACAGTTATACTAAAAATAAAGGTACTTTATTTTTATGACAATATGCCAAAGTATCTTAGAGTGTACCCTCAGTGAGAGGATAGGAAATATACACAAGATATATATACACAATAGCAAAAATATGCAGTATAGTCTTAGAAAACAGTGCAAACAATGTATAGTTACAATAGGATGCAATGGGGAAACATAGGGATAGGGGCAACACAAACCATATACTCCAAAAGTGGAATGCGAACCACGAATGGACCCCAAACCTATGTGACCTTGTAGAGGGTCGCTGGGACTATTAGAAAATAGTGAGAGTTAGAAAAATAACCCTCCCCAAGACCCTGAAAAGTGAGTGCAAAGTGCACTAAAGTTCCCCTAAGGACAAAGAAGTCGTGTTAGAGGAATAATGCAGGAAAGACACAAACCAACAATGCAACAACTGTGGATTTCCAATCTAGGGTACCTGTGGAACAAGGGGACCAAGTCCAAAAGTCACAAGCAAGTCGGAGATGGGCAAATGCCCAGGAAATGCCAGCTGCGGGTGCAAAGAAGCTTCTACTGGACAGAAGAAGCTGAGGTTTCTGCAGGAACGAAAAGGGCTAGAGACTTCCCCTTTGGTAGACGAATCCCTCTTGCCGTGGACAGTCGTGCAGAAGTGTTTTCCCGCCGAAAGAACGCCAACAAGCCTTGCTAGCTGCAAATGGTGCGGTTAGCGTTTTTGGACACTGCTGTGGCCCTGGAGGGACCAGGAGGTCGCAAATTGGACCAGGAGAGAGAGGGGACGTCGAGCAAGACAAGAAGCCCTCTCAGCAGCAGGTAGCACCCGGAGAAGTGCCAGAAACAGGCACTACGAGGATGCATGAAATGGTGCTCACCCGAAGTTACACAAAGGAGTCCCACGTCGCCGGAGACCAGCTTAGAAAGTCGTGCAATGCAGGTTGGAGTGCCGTGGACCCAGGCTTGGCTGTGCACAAAGAATTTCTGCCGGAAGTGCACAGGGGCCGGAGTAGCTGCAAAAGTTGCGGTTCCCAGCAATGCAGCCCAGCGAGGTGAGGCAAGGACTTACCTCCACCAAACTTGGACTGAAGAGTCACTGGACTGTGGGGGTCACTTGGACAGAGTCTCTGGATTCGAGGGACCTCGCTCATCGTGCTGAGAGGAGACCCAAGGGACCGGTAATGCAGCTTTTTGGTGCCTGCGGTTGCAGGGGGAAGATTCCGTCGACCCACAGGAGATTTCTTCGGAGCTTCTGGTGCAGAGAGGAGGCAGACTACCCCCACAGCATGCACAAGCAGGAAAACAGTCGAGAAGGCGGCAGGATCAGCGTTACAGAGTTGCAGTAGTCGTCTTTGCTACTATGTTGCAGGTTTACAGGCTTCCAGCGCGGTCAGCAGTCGATTCCTTGGCAGAAGGTGAAGAGAGAGATGCAGAGGAACTCGGATGAGCTCTTGCATTCGTTATCTAAAGTTTCCCCAGAGACAGAGACACTAAATAGCCAGAAAAGAGGGTTTGGCTACCTAGGAGAGAGGATAGGCTACTAACACCTGAAGGAGCCTATCAAAAGGAGTCTCTGACGTCACCTGGTGGCACTGGCCACTCAGAGCAGTCCAGTGTGCCACCAGCACCTCTGTTTCCAAGATGGCAGAGGTCTGGAGCACACTGGAGGAGCTCTGGACACCTCCCAGGGGAGGTGCAGGTCAGGGGAGTGGTCACTCCCCTTTCCTTTGTCCAGTTTCGCGCCAGAGCAGGGCTAAGGGGTCCCCTGAACCGGTGTAGACTGGCTTATGCAGAATTGGGCACATCTGTGCCCAAGAAAGCATTTCCAGAGGCTGGGGGAGGCTACTCCTCCCCTGCCTTCACACCATTTTCCAAAGGGAGAGGGTGTAACACCCTCTCTCAGAGGAAGTTCTTTGTTCTGCCATCCTGGGCCAGGCCTGGCTGGACCCCAGGAGGGCAGATGCCTGTCTGAGGGGTTGGCAGCAGCAGCAGCTGCAGTGAAACCCCAGGAAGGGCAGTTTGGCAGTACCAGGGTCTGTGCTACAGACCACTGGGATCATGGGATTGTGCCAACTATGCCAGGATGGTATACTGAGGTACCCAGGGTATTGGGGTTCCAGGAGATCCCTATGGGCTGCAGCATTTCTTTTGCCACCCATAGGGAGCTCTGACAATTCTTACACAGGCCTGCCAGTGCAGCCTGAGTGAAATAACATCCACGTTATTTCACAGCCATTTACCACTGCACTTAAGTAACTTATAAGTCACCTATATGTCTAACCTTCACCTGGTGAAGGTTGGGTGCAAAGTTACTTAGTATGTGGGCACCCTGGCACTAGCCAAGGTGCCCCCACATCGTTCAGGGCAAATTACCCGGACTTTGTGAGTGCAGGGACACCATTACAGGGTGGTACCCCAAAAAGGAGTGGGCTGAAGCCTATGAACCCCTCTTTGGGCACCCTGTGCGAGGTCCTCTTGCTCTTGTGAAGGAGGGTTGGGAACAACCTTTAAAAGCTCCTAAACAGGACATAGTGGACTATGTACTTGACCTAAGATCAGGAATGACTGAGTATATGAAAAAGGCCAGTAAAAACCTTCAGCCCAGCCAGGAACTGCAAAAGCAATGGCATGACCAGAAGGCTGTCCAGACTCAGTACCACCCAGGACAGAAAGTGTGGGTATTGGAGCCTGTGGCCCCAAGAGCACTCCAGGACAAATGGAGTGGACCCCATCTAATTGTTGAAAAGAAGGGTGAGGTTACCTATTTGGTAGATCTAGGCACTGCCTGGGGTCCCCTTAGGGTGATTCATGTCAACCGCCTAAAACCCTACTATGACAGGGCTGATCTCACCCTGCTCATGGCAAGAGATGAGGGACAGGAAGAAGA
The DNA here is from genome assembly GCF_031143425.1 of Pleurodeles waltl. Taxonomy (NCBI): domain Eukaryota; kingdom Metazoa; phylum Chordata; class Amphibia; order Caudata; family Salamandridae; genus Pleurodeles; species Pleurodeles waltl. The sequence goes on along the minus strand of NC_090446.1, from coordinate 1,503,786,416 downwards.
GAGTGACCCTCCTCCTGATCTCTTCTCTACCACTGAAGCTGATGGCTTAGAGGAGGGAGTGGTCTTAGCAGATTGCCTTAGTGCTGAACAGAAAGACAACTGTGTCAATCTCCTAAATCAGTTTTCTGAACTCTTTTCACTTGTACCAGGTACAACTTCCTGGTGTGAACATACAATTGATACTGGAGACAGCTTGCCTGCCCAAAGTAAAATATATAGGCAGCCTGACCATGTCAGGGACTGCATTAAACAAGAGGTACAGAAAATGTTGGACTTAGGGGCGATTGAGCCTTCAGAAAGCCCCTGGGCTAGCCCAGTTGTGCTTGTCCCAAAACCTCACACCAAAGATGGAAAGAGTGAGATGAGGTTTTGTGTAGATAATAGATGGCTCAATCAAGTAACTAAAACAGATGCTCACCCTATACCCAGGGCAGATGAGCTCATAGATACACTGGCTTCTGCCAAGTATCGAAGCACTTTTGATCTAACTGCAGGGTATTGGCAGATTAGATTAACAGAAGATGATAAACCCAAAACTGCATTTTCAAACATTGGAGGGCACTACCAATTCGCAGTAATGCCCTTTGGTTTGAAAAATGCACCTGTCACTTTTCAGAGGTTGGTGAACACAGTCCTGCAAGGGTTGTAAGCTTTTAGTGCAGCATATCTAGATGATATTGCTGTCTTTAGCTCAACCTGGGATGATCACCTGGTCCACCTATGGAAAGTTTTGGAGGCCCTGCAAAAGGCAGGCCTCACTATCAAGGCCTCAAAGTGCCAGATAGGGCAGGGGAAAGTGGCTTGTCTGGGCAACCTGGTAGGTGAACAAATTGCACCACTACAGGGGAAAATCCAAACTATCATGTATTGGGTTCCACCTACAACTCAAATCCAGGTGAAAGCCTTTTTAGGCCTCACAGGGTAATATAGGAGATTCATAAAGAATGATGGCTCCATTGCAGCCCCTCTTAATGATCTCACTAGCAAGAAGATGCCTAAGAAGGTATTGTGGACAGCTAGCTGTGAAAAAGCTTTTGAGGAGCTCAAACAGGCTACGTGCTCTGCACCTGTCCTAAAAAGCCCTTGTTACACCAAGGAATTAATTGTACAAACTGATGCATCTGAATTAGGGGTTGGGGCAGTGCTATCACAACTGAATACTGAGGGCCAGGATCAACCTGTTGGTTTTATCAGCAGAAGCCTGACCCCTAGAGAAAAGCATTGGTCTGCCATAGAGAGGGAGGCCTTTGCTGTGGTCTGGGCACTGAAAACGTTGAGACCATACCTGTTTGGTACTCACTTTATTGTTCAGACAGACCACAAACCTCTACTTTGGCTAAAACAAATGAAAGGTGAAAACCCTAAATTGTTGAGGTGGTCCATATCCCTACAGGGAATGGACTATACAGTGGAACATAGACCTGGGAGTACCCACTCCAATGCAGATGGACTCTCCAGATATTTCCACTTAGACAAGGAAGACTCACCTGGGCAAGGTTAGCCTTAATGTCCTTCGTTTGGGGGGGGTTGTGTAGGAAAGTACCATCGTGCATGGCATGTTACCCCCATTTTCACTGTATGTATGTTTGTTTTTGCCCATGTGTCACTGGGATCCTGCTAGGCAGACCCCTCCTGATAGGTCCTTACCTTTTTCAGTAGCCAATCCTCCTCTGTAGGCTATTTAGGGTCTGTCCTGTGGGCATCTCACCAGATAACGAATGCAAGAGTTCAACTTCTGCCAAGGATCAACCGCTGACTGCTCCTGGATGCCTGCATAACCGCAACAAAGTAGCAAGAAGACTACCAGCAACATTGTAGCGCCTCATCCTGACGGATTTCTCTAATGTTTCCTGGAGGTGCATGCTCTGAGGTCTGTCTGCCTTCACCCTGCACTGGAAGCCAAAAAGAAATCTCCTGTGGGTCGACGGAATCTTCCCCCTGCCAACGCAGGCACCAAACTTCTGCAAACTTCTGCATCACCGGTCCTTTGGGTCCCCTCTCATCCTGATGAGCATGGTCCCTGGAACACAGGAGCTGGGTCCAAGTGTCTTCCACAGTGCAGTGGCCCTTCTGTCCAAATTTGGTCGAGGTAAGTCCTTCCCTCCCCACGCCAGACAGTAATCCTGTGTACTGTGTGATGTGCAGCTGCCCCGGCTTCTATGCACTTTTGCAAGACTTCCTTCGTGCACAGCCTAGCCCAGGTCCCCAGCACTCCGTCCTGCATTGCCCAACTCGCTGAGTTGGACTCCGACGTTGTGGGACCCTCCTTTGTGACTCTGAGTTGACTGCTGTCCTCAGATCTTCTAAGTGCCTGTTCAGGTACTTCTGCGAGTGCTGCCTGCCTCTGCAGGGGCTCTCCGAGTTGCTGAGTGCCCCCTCTGTCTCCACTTCCAAGGGGCGACCTGCTGGTCCTTCCTGGGCCCCAGCAGCACCCAAAATCCTCAATCTCGACTCTTGCAGCTAGCAAGGCTTGTTTGCGGTCTTTCTGCGTGGAAACAACTCTACGTATTACAGCACGCTGTGGGACATCTTCTGACCAAAGGAGAAGTTTCTGGCACCTTCTGTTGTTGCAGAATCTTTGGCTTCTTCCACCCGGAAGTAGCCCTTTTGCACCTTCATCTGGGGTTTAGTGGACTCCTGCCCCCCCGGGCACTTGCGTGACTCTTGGACTTGGTCCCCTTCCTTTACAGGTCCTCAGGTCCAGGAATCCGTCTTCAGTGTTTTGCAGTCAGTTGTTGTCCTTGCAGAATCCCCTATCTTGAATTTACTGTCTTTCTGGGGTAGTAGGGTAACTTTACTCCTACTTTTCAGTATCTTGGGGTGGGGTATTGTAGGAAAGTCCTCCTTTTTGCCCTGGTCACCTCCACACTTTTTGGACAGGTACTGGTGGTTACTGCCTCTTGGCTGTTCCCTGGGTACTGCTTACCAGTCCCAGGGCCAGTGCTCTGTGTAAAATGGATATGCAAATTAGGCTAATTATAATTGGCTACGTTAACCTACCTATAAGTCCCTAGTATATGGTAGGGCATGCAGGTTTAGGGACCACAGCATAGGTAGTGCACCCATGGCACCCATAGGTGCACTGCTGAGGTGCCCAGTGTCATTTTAAATGAAATTTATATGCAAATTCGACTTTGGAATTAAAAGTAGTTCCAAAGTCTTAAACTACCTTATTTTTACATACAAGTCACCCCTAAGGTGTGCCCTATGTGCCCCTAGGGCTGGGTGCCATGTAACTATAAGCAGGGACTTTATAAAAATAGTTTTATGAGCCCTGGTGAGGTAAAAACAACCAAATTCGTTTTTCCCTCATTGTAGTAAATGGCCTTCATAGGCTAGAATGGGGAGACTTTATTTTAATTTTTAAAGTCTCCTTAAATGATGCATACCAAGAGTTTGGTATCAAATTAATTGTTGTAACAAATCCCACAACTTCCAGTTGTGGTATTTAATATAACTTGTTCAGGTAAAGAGTTTTAAACTTTACCTGAAAAGTTGCCAATTTCAGCCCTGCATTGTTTTTGCTACTGTGCTCTGATTGGCCAGCCTCTAGCAGCCTTGATGAGGTGTGAAGTGGCCTGGCTTCATACAAAGGAATGTGCCTGTAGGAGGGAATCTTCCCTCAGCAGATGGTGAGGCAGGAAGGGGGAGGGCTGCCAAACTGGTCTTCAAAGGCAGAGAAGGACATTTGGAGAAACCAGCAACACCCCCACATCCTGCAACCCCAGACAACTAGGTGCCCTCTTAATTAGATTAGGAGAGGGCAGGAGAGGGGTGTGCTTATGATTTTTAGCCACACCAGTGGGTGGGCTCAGCCAGATGTAACCTCCAAAAATCAGATTCAGCCATGATGGATTTTTGGAGAATGTTGCCTCCTGGGATTGATTTTTGCCACACTTCCCAGGAAGTGGTCATCACAGGTGGAAGGACCCTGCACCTGATTGGAGAACCAGGACCCGCCTGCTTTTCACCCAGGAGAAAGGATAAAACTGGCAGACCTGTACCCAAACCTCAGATCCCCATCAGATTCCAACCAGGAAGAACTAAAGGAGAATAAGGATTGCCCTGCTGGACCCCTGGCCTGCACCTGGAACCTGTACTCAAAAGGACTGCACCAGCTGCACACTTGGGCTTTACCGAGAGAAGGACTTTGCCTGGCTTCAACTGGTTCAAGGAGGGACTGCCTGTTTGCTACAGGTGAAAAATTGCTATCCAGAGTCCCCTGCACCAACTCCTGAAGAAATCAACCAGCTGGCCACTGCCCAGTGGCCAAAAAGGAGTTTGCACCAGGTGCATTCTGGGAGTTGTAGTCTGCACCCCCCCAAGGACCATCTCAGAACTTCTGGACCCTTGGGGTGAGCTGTGGACCTCAACAGAACCTTAAAAGGACATCTGGGAGAAGCCCCAGAAGTTTGGAGAAGTTTGGAGAACTTTTGTAAAAAAGCTCCATAGAGGGACCAACCCGCCGCGGCAACTCTAGCCGGCTTGCCTCAACCGCGACCTGGCCTGATTTGCTGGTTCGTCCCGGTAAAGAAAATTTCCAAAAAAGAGACTAAGTCCGAAGGTAAAAAGTTGACCGGGACCTCCCAGCCAGCGTATCCGGGGAGGGCTCCAGGGACGTTGGATCAAGATCCAGGTTTACCCCGGTAGAAGGATTTTCACCTCGAAAAAACGACTAAGTCCAAAGGTAAAAATCTCCACCGGGGATTCCCGCATCGCGTATCCGGAGAAGGGCTCCAGGAGGTCGGATTGGACTGGCAGGTTCGTCCCGCTGAAGAAAATCTTCGAAAAAGAGACTAAGGCGGTCATTCTGACCCTGGCGGTCTTTGGACCGCGGGAGCACCGCCGACAGGCCGGCGGTGCTCCAATGGGGATTCCGACCGCGGCGGTAAAGCCGCGGTCGGACCGGCACCACTGGCGGGCTCCCGCCAGTGTACCGCCGCCCCATTGAATCCTCCAAGGCGGCGCAGCTTGCTGCGCCGCCGAGGGGATTCCGACCCCCCCTACCGCCATCCAGATCCCGGCGGTCCGACCGCCGGGATCCGGATGGCGGTAGGGGGGGTCGCGGGGCCCCCGTAAGAGGGCCCCTAAATGTATTTCACTGTCTGCTGCGCAGACAGTGAAATACGCGACGGGTGAAACTGCACCCGTCGCACAGCTTCCACTCCGCCGGCTCGATTCCGAGCCGGCTTCATCGTGGAAGCCTCTTTCCCGCTGGGCTGGCGGGCGGCCTGAAGGCGACCGCCCGCCAGCCCAGCGGGAAAGTCAGAATTACCGCCGCGGAACGGTAACCTGACGGCGGGACTTTGGCGGGCGGCCTCCGCCGCCCGCCAAGGTCAGAATGACCACCTAAGTGTGAAGGTAAACTTTTAACCGAGGCCTCCTGCGGCCTGCAGCCGAGCAGGGCTCCATCGCGGTCGGCCTTAAACTTTGACTTTGCCCCGGTCGAGGTGCAACCAGATGACCCGATTGGCGCTTTTTGTTTCTAGGCGTTAAAAAAGTAATAATTCTTTAAAAATTCATATCTCCGGTTCCCCTTATCCGATTTTATTAGTTTTTGTGTCATTTTAAAGATAAAAATACAATCTAATCTTATAAATGTGTTTTATTTAATTACTGTTTTGTGATATTTGAATGCTTTACACTCTGTCGCCTAAGTTAAACCTTGACGCTGGTTGCCATGCTACCAAGGGTTGAGCTGGGGTTAATTTACTGAGACCTAACTGGACCTTAGTGGAGGTTAGTGGTCTATTGCTAAGTGTAGGTACCTACCTGTCCTTACCAATAACCCATTTTCCAACATTTTTGGTGAGCAGTGGTGGGATACTGTACTTGTGTTCAGTATCACGTTACAGTTTTAAGTAAAACAAATTAAAAATCCTTTAAATTGTCGTAGTGCAAAAATTGTTTTTATTTTTTTAATTTGGATTAATTTCAATTATTGAATTTTTGTGATTTTTCTAAATTCTTGTTTCCAATTTTTGCACAAAGTTTTTGTTGACACAAAACTAGGGAATCATGGAGCTTTTTCTGGCTAGCCTACCCACACTGACAGTAGTCCAGCTTAGGGGGTTGTGTACTGAAAGAGGGTTGCCTGCAGCCACTGAACTTAGGAAGCATGTCCTGATCAAATCCCTGACAGCATGGGCTGAGGCCCAAGAGGTAGACTCAGAAGAAGTTCCAGAGGAAGGAGAAGTAGGGGAGGATGCTAGCTCCAACCACTCAGGGGAGGGAGGGCATCTGAGCCTAAGTGAGGATGAGGAAGACCGGTCCTCATTACATACAGTCACTAGGGGCAGACCCAAAGCTAGTTGGGGGAAGGGGGTCCCTTCAGGAGGAGAGAACCTGTCCCTCAGGGAAAGAGAGCTGGAGGCCCAGCTAGCATTCATAGCTTTGGAGGCAGAGAAGCTGGCCCTAGAAAAGAAAAAGTGGGCAAGGGAAGAGAAAAGAGATGGTGGCAGCGACAAAGAAGCTGAGGTGTCCATGGGTGGGGGGTTTTGCCCCAGATTACCCAAAGGGGTGGTTCCTGCCTATGTAGAGGGGGATGATATCGATAAGTGGCTGGGGGCCTTTGAGAGGGCCCTCCAGATGAGGAGAGTCAACCCTCAGTACTGGGGTTCACTTCTTTGGGAGTTGGTTCCCAACTCTGGGAGGGATAGGCTCCTAACCTTGAGGGGGGAGGAGGCAGACTCATACCCTAGTATGAAGAGATGCTTGACTAAAAAGTTTGGTCTGACCCCAGAGCAGTATAGGCTCAAGTTTAGGGACACCCAAAAGACAAGCACCCAGTCCTGGGTGGACTTTGTGGACATTTCAGTAAAAGCACTAGAGGGCTGGATACAGGGCAACAACCTTTGAGGGGCTGTACAATTTGATTATGAGGGAGCACCTTCTAACCAATTGTGTCCAAGAGAAGCTCCGCCAGTATCTAGTTGACTCTAAGTTAACCAACCCCAGAGAGCTGGGGGAGGCAGCAGATGACTGGTTAAGAACTAGGGTTAACCAGAAACCCCCAGGGGGTGATCAGAAAAAGGGAGGACATGTTTCTTCTCAGGGGAAGAACCAAGGGAAAGATGATAAAAAGCCCAAGGAGTCCTCACAAGAGTCCCCAAAAACTTCTCAGGGTGGGGGAGCCCGAGCCATTCCACTTCTAAGGGGAAAGGGTATCAGGGAAAGAATTATGATCCTGCTAAAGCAGGAAAGTTTCAGGAGCTTGCTAAGGCCGGCAAGTGTTTTGAGTGTCATCAACCTGGACACAAAAGAGGAGATGCTATCTGCTCCAAGAAGCCCCCCACTGGTGGGCAATCCCAGGGGATTGCTAGTGTAGGGTTGGGGGTGGAAGTTGGCCCAGGGCTGGGATCAGGGTACACAGAGGTCACCTTAGTATCCGTGGGTGGGGTGGACATTGCAACTATGGCCACCTTACCTCCCAGCATGGAGAGGTATAGGCAGAGGCCTAAAGTCAATGGGACCGAGGTGGAAGCTCTGAGAGATACAGGAGCCAGTGTGACAATGGTCACAGAGAAGCTGGTTTCTCCAGAACAGGTCTTACCTGGTGTCTTCCACCAAGTGACTTATGCAAATAGCAGAACCAAACTTCATCCCATGGCCATGGTGAGTCTGGAATGGGGAGGTGTGACTGGCCCTAAGAAGGTAGCTGTAGCTCCTGCCCTCCCAGTAGAGTGTCTGCTGGGAAATGATCTTGAAGCATCTGAATGGTCAGAGGTGGAGAGAAGGGTCCATGCACAGATGCTGGACCTCCCTGAATGGGTGTGTGCTGTGATCAGGTCACAGGCAGCACAACAGGGAAGTGCTAGACACCTGGGCCCTGGAACAATGGGCCAAGCCTCCAAGAAGAAGAAAAAGGGCACTGGATCTGGCTTGCCAGCCCCTACAAGTAGAGAGGGTCAGGAGGAATCCAACCCTGAGGGGGAGGATCTGATCTCTGAGGGAGGGACACTTCCCCTACAAGCTCTGCCTGACTTGGCAGACCTTTGAGGGGCAGGTGGGCCCACCAGAGAAGAGTTGTGCTAGGGACAAAGAGAGTGTCCCACTCTTGAGTGCCTGAGGCAGACTGCTGCCAGGCAAGAACCAGGGCACACCAGTGGGACCCACAAGGTTTACTGGAAGGATGGAGTTCTCTACACTGAGGCAAGGTCCCTCAAACCAGGGGCCACCAGGAGAGTAGTGGTCCCCCAGAAGTATAGAGAATTCCTCCTTACCTTAAGCCATGATATCCCCTTAGCTGGACTTTTGGGACAGACCAAGACCTGGAACAGGCTGGTCAACCATTTTTATTGGCCCCAAATGTCAGAAAAAGTCAAAGAGTTTTGCAGCTCCTGTGTCACCTGCCAAGCCAGTAGCAAGACAGGGGGCAAGCCAAAGGCTCCCTTGATACCACTGCCAGTGGTTGGGACTCCCTTTGAGCGGGTGGGGATTGACATTGTTGGTCCCCTAGACCCACCAACTGCCTCAGTTAACAGGTATATTTTGGTGGTTGTGGACCATGCCACCAGGTACCCTGAGGCAATACCCCTCCGGACAGTCAGTGCTCCCACAGTGGCTAGGGCCCTACTTGGTGTGTTCACCAGAGTGGGGTTCCCAAAGGAGGTGGTCTCAGATAGGGGCATAAACATTATGTCAGCCTATCTGAAAGCCATGTGGGATGAGTGTGGTGTTACTTATAAGTTCACCACCCCCTATCATCCAAAGACCAATGGTCTGGTGGAAAGATTTAATAAGACCCTGAAGGGCATGATCATGGGTTTGTCTGACAAACTCAGGAGGAGATGGGATGTTCTCCTGCCATGCCTGCTGTTTGCCTACAGAGAGGTGCCACAGAAGGGGGTTATATTCAGCCCCTTTGAGTTACTGTTTGGGCACCCTGTAAGAGGCCCATTGTGTTTGGTGAGAGAGTCTTGGGAAAAGCCTCTCAGAGAGTCCAAGGAGAATGTGCTAGATTATGTGCTGGGCCTGCAGTCATGCATGGCTGAGTACATGAAGAAGGCAAGCAGAAACCTGGAGGCCAGCCAGGAGCTCATGAAGCTCTGGCATGATCAGAAGGCTACCATGCCTGAGTATCACCCAGGACTGCTGGTGTGGGTTTTGGAGCCCATAGCTCCTAGGGCACTTCAGGCCAAATTGACTGGGCCCTATCCAATTCTGGAGAAAAAGGGTGAGGTCACCTACTTGGTGGACCTTGACACCCCCAGGAATCCTCATAGGATCCTGCATGTTAACAGGCTGAAACCCCACCAGGACAGGGCAGACATGACCATGCTGATGGTCACTGATGGGAGGAGAGTGAACCTCTGCCAGACCTCCTGTCCTCAAATGCACAAGATGGGTCAATGGAGGGAGTGGTGCTCTCTCCCAAGTTGACAGATCAGCATCAAAAAGACTGCAAACAGGTTTTGGAACAGTTTGCTAGTCTGTTCTCCCTGACCCCTGGACTCACCAATTGGTGTGTCCATGACGTTGACACTGGTGACAGCTTGCCTGTCAAGAACAAGCTATACAGGCTGTCTGACCAGTTCAAGGCCAACATCAAAGCTGAAGTGGCTAAGATGTTGGAGCTCAAGGTAATTGAGCCCTCTGACAGTCCTTGGTCCAGTCCAGTGGTACTGGTGCCCAAACGTAATCCCCAAGGTGGGAAGAAGGAATTAAGATTTTGTGTGGACTACAGAGGTCTAAACGCAGTCACTAGGACTGATGCTCACCCCATACCTAGAGCTGATGAGCTCATTGATAGGTTTGGGGCTGCCAAGTTCCTGAGCACATTTGATCTGACCTCAGGATACTGGCAGATTGTCTTAAGTCCAGGAGCTAAGGAGAGGTCAGCATGTTCCACACCAGAGGGCCACTTTCAGTTCAAGGTGATGCCCTTTGGCCTGAAAAATGCTCCTGATGATATAGCTGTATTTAGTTCCACCTGGGAGGACCACCTGGTCCACCTGAAGGAAGTGCTTCAGGCCCTGCTTCAAGCAGGCCTGACTATCAAGGCAAGCAAGTGCCAGATAGGGCAAAGCTCAGTTGTGTACCTGGGTCACCTTGTTGGTGGAGGCCATGTACAACCTCTCCAGCCCAAGATCCAGACTATCCTGTATTGGGAGGTTCCTAAAACCCAGACTCAGGTCAGGGCCTTTCTTGGCCTGACTGGGTACTACAGGAGGTTTGTTCAGAATTATGGGACCATAGTGGCCCCTCTGACTGAGCTTACCTCCAAGAAACAGCCCAAGAAGGTCATTTGGACCCCAGAGTGTCAGAAAGCTTTTGACATCCTAAAACAGGTGCTATGTGTTCAGCACCAGTGTTACTGGCCCCTGACTATAGCAAGGAGTTTATAGTGCAAACAGATGCTTCAGAGGAAGGGATTGGGGCAGTGTTAGCACAAGTTAATGAAGAGGGCCAAGATCAACCAGTTGCCTTCATCAGCAGGCGACTACTCCTCAGAGAGAAAAGATGGAGTGCCATTGAGAGGGAGGCCTTTGCTGTGGCCTGGTCCCTGAAGAAGTTGAGGCCATACTTGTTTGGCATTCACTTCCGTGTACAAACTGACCACAGACCTCTCAGATGGATGATGCAGATGAGGGGGGAGAACCCAAAACTGTTAAGGTGGCCCTTTTCCCTACAGGGGATGGACTTCACAGTGGAGCACAGACCTGGGACTGCCCATGCCAATGCAGATGGCCTTTCCAGGTTTTTCCACTTAGCTGATGAGGACTACCAGGGTGTAGGTTAGTACCCATCACCTTTCATCTGGGGGGGGGGGGCAGTGTAGGAAGGTCCTCCTTTTTGCCCTGGTCACCCCCACACTTTGTGGACAGGTACTGGTGGCTACTGACTCTTGGCTGTGCCCTGGGTTTTGCTTACCAGTCCCAGGGCCAGTGCTCTGTGTAAAATGGATATGCACATTAGGCTAATTATAATTTGCTAAGTTAACCTACCTATAAGTCCGTAGTATATGGTAGGGCATATAGGTTTAGGGACCACAGCCACCCATAGGTGCACTGCTGAGGTGCCCAGTGTCATTTTAAAGACAGGCCTGCCTTGTTTAGTTTTTCCCTCATTGTAGTAAATGACCTTCATAGGCTAGAATGGGGAGGCTTTATTTTAATTTTTAAAGTCTCCTTAAATTATGCATACCAAGAGTTTGGTATCAAATTAATTGTTGTAATAAATCCCACAACTTCCAGGTAAAGAGTTTTAAACTTTACCTGAAAAGCTGCCAATTTCAGCCCTGCATTGTTTTTGCTGCTGTGCTCTGATTGGCCAGCCTCTAGCAGCCTGGCCAGGTTGCCTTGATGAGGTATGAAGTGGCCTGGCTTCACACAAAGGAATGTGCCTGTGGGAGGGAATCTCCCCTCAGCAGATGGTGAGGCAGGAAGGGGGAGGGCTGCCAAACTGGTCTTCAAAGGCAGAGAAGGACATTTGGAGAAACCAGCAACACCCCCACATCCTGCAACCCCAGACAACTAGGTGCCCCCTTGATTAGATTAGGAGAGGGCAGGAGAGGGGTGTGCTTATGATTTTTAGCCACACCAGTGGGTGGGCTCAGCCAGATGTAACCTCCAAAAATCAGATTCAGCCATGATGGATTTTTGGAGAATGTTGCCTCCTGGGATTGATTTTTGCCACACTTCCCAGGAAGTGGTCATCACAGGGGGAAGGACCCTGCACCTGATTGGAGAACCAGGACCCCCCTGCTTTTCACCCAGGAGAAAGGATAAAACTGGCAGACCTGTACCCAAACCTCAGATCCCCATCAGATTCCAACAAGGAAGAACCAAAGGAGAATAAGAATTGCCCTGCTGGACCCCTGGCCTGCACCTGGAACCTGTACTCAGAAGGACTGCACCAGCTGCACACTTGGGCTTTACCGCAAGAAGGGCTTTGCCTGGCTTCAACTGGTTCAAGGAGGGACTGCCTGTTTGCTACAGGTGAAAAATTGCTATCCAGAGTCCCCTGCACCAACTCCTGAAGAAATCAACCAGCTGGCCACTGCCCAGTGGCCAAAAAGGAGTTTGCACCAGGTGCATTCTGGGAGTTGTAGTCTGCACCCCCAAGGACCATCTCAGAACTTCTGGACCCTGGTCACCCCCACACTTTTTGGACAGGTACTGGTGGTTACTGACTCTTGGCTGTGCCCTGGGTTCTGCTTACCAGTCCCAGGGCCAGTGCTCTGTGTAAAATGGATATGCAAATTAGGCTAATTATAATTGGCTAAGTTAACCTACCTTTAAGTCCCTAGTATATGGTAGGGCATATAGGTTTAGGGACCACAGCCACCCTTAGGTGCACTGCTGAGGTGCCAAGTGTCATTTTATAGGCAGGCCTGCCTTGCTGGCTGCTTTTAAATTAAATTTATATGCAAATTCGACTTTGGAATTAAAAGTAGTTCCAAAGTCTTAAACTACCTTATTTTTACATATAAGTCACCCCTAATGTGTGCCCTATGTGCCCCTAGGGCTGGGTGCCATGTAACTATAAGCAGGGACTTTATAAAAATAGTTTTATAAGCCCTGGTGAGGTAAAAACAACCACATTCGTTTTTCCCTCATTGTAGTAAATGACCTTCATAGGCTAGAATGGGGAGGCTTTATTTTAATTTTAAAGTCTCCTTAAATTATGCATACCAAGAGTTTGGTATCAAATTAATTGTTGTAATAAATCCCACAACTTCCAGGTAAAGAGTTTTAAACTTTACCTGAAACGTTGCCAATTTCAGCCCTGCATTGTTTTTGCTGCTGTGCTCTGATTGGCCAGCCTCTAGCAGCCTGGCCAGGCTGCCTTGATGAGGTATGAAGTGGCCTGGCTTCACACAAAGGAATGTGCCGGTGGGAGGGAATCTCCCCTCAGCAGATGGTGAGGCAGGAAGGGAGAGGGCTGCCAAACTGGTCTTCAAAGGCAGAGAAGGACATTTGGAGCAACCAGCAACACCCCCACATCCTGCAACCCCAGACAACTAGGTGCCCCCTTGGTTAGATTAGGAGAGGGCAGGAGATGTGTGTGTTTATGATTTTTAGCCACACCAGTGGGTGGGCTCAGCCAGATGTGACCTCCAAAAATCAGATTCAGCCATGATGGATTTTTGGAGAATGTTGCCTCCTGGGACTGATTTTTGCCACACTTCCCAGGAAGTGGTCATCACAGGGGGAAGGACCCTGCACCTGATTGGAGAACCAGGACCCCCCTGCTTTTCACCCAGGAGAAAGGATAAAACTGGCAGACCTGTACCCAAACCTCAGATCCCCATAAGATTCCAACAAGGAAGAACCAAAGGAGAATAAGGATTGCCCTGCTGGACCCCTGGCCTGCACCTGGAACCTGTACTCAGAAGGACTGCACCAGCTGCACACTTGGGCTTTACCGCAAGAAGGGCTTTGCCTGGCTTCAACTGGTTCAAGGAGGGACTGCCTGTTTGCTACAGGTGAAAAGTTGCTATCCAGAGTCCCCTGCACCAACTCCTGAAGAAATCAACCAGCTGGCCACTGCCCAGTGGCCAAAAAGGAGTTTGCACCAGGTGCATTCTGGGAGTTGTAGTCTGCACCCCCAAGGACCATCTCAGAACTTCTGGACCCTTGGGGTGAGCTGTGGACCTCAAAAGAATCTTAAAAGGACATCTGGGAGAAGCCCCAGAAGTTTGGAGAAGTTTGGAGAACTTTTATAAAAAAGCTCCATAGAGGGACCGACCCGCCGCGGCAACTGTAGCCGGCTTGCCTCAACCGCGACCCGGCCTGATTTGCTGGTTCGGCCCGGTAAAGAAAATCTCTAAAAAAGAGACTAAGTCCGAAGGTAAAAAGTTGACCGGGACCTCCCAGCCAGCGAATCCGGGGAGGGCTCCAGGGACGTTGGATCAAGATCCAGGTTTACCCCGGTAGAAGGATTTTCACCTCGAAAAAACGACTAAGTCCAAAGGTAAAAATCTCCACCGGGGATTCCCGCATCGCGGATCCGGAGAAGGGCTCCAGGAGGTCGGATTGGACTGGCAGGTTCGTCCCGCTGAAGAAAATCTTCGAAAAAGAGACTAAGTGTGAAGGTAAACTTTTAACCGAGGCCTCCTGCGGCCTGTAGCCGAGCAGGGCTCCATCGCGGTCGGCCTTAAACTTTGACTTTGCCCCGGTCGAGGTGCAACCAGATGACCCGATTGGCGCTTTTTGTTTCTAGGCGCTAAAAAAGTAATAATTCTTTAAAAATTCATATCTCCGGTTCCCCTTATCTGATTTTATTAGTTTTTGTGTCATTTTAAAGATAAAAATACAATCTAATGTTGTAAATGTGTTTTATTTAATTACTGTTTTGTGATATTTGAATGCTTTACACTCTGTCTCCTAAGTTAAGCCTTGACGCTCGTTGTCAAGCTACCAAGGGCTGAGCTGGGGTTAATTTACTGAGACCTAACTGGACCTTAGTAGAGGTTAGTGGCCTATTGCCAAGTGTAGGTACCTACCTGCCCTTACCAATAACCCATTTTCTAACAGGTATCTTGGACACCCTTAGTGTTTTCTTACACTCCCAGCGACCCTCTGCACACTACACTAGGCCTGCAGTCCATTCGTGGTTCGCATTCCACTTTTTGAGTATATGGTTTGTGTTGCCCCTAGGCCTATTTCTCCCTATTGCATTCTATTGTGATTCTACTATGTTTGCACTACTTTTCTAACTGTTACTTACCTGATTTTGGTTTGTGTGCATATACTTTGTGTATATTACTTACCTCCTAAGGGAGTATATCTTCTGAGATACTTTTGGCATATTGACACTAAAATAAAGTACCTTTATTTTTAGTAACTCTGAGTATTGTGTTTTCTTATGATATTCTTGTAGGAGGCTGGCCTGGCTTGTAGTGTGTACCAAGGGGTACTTACACTCTGTACCAGGTCCAGTTATCCCTTATTAGTGTAGAAGAGGTGTTTCTAGCAGCTTAGGCTGATAGAAGGTAGCTATGGCAAAGCAGCTTAGGCTGAACTAGGAGACACGTAAAGCTCCTACTATATCACTGGTGTCATATGCACAATATCATATGAAAACACCATACACAGATATACTAAAAATAAAGGTACTTTATTTTTATGACAATGTGTCAAAAGTATCTCAGTGAGTACCCTCAGTATGAGGATGCCAAATATACACAAGATATATGTACACAATACCAAAAATATGCAGTAATAGCAAAAGGAAGTAATGCAAGCAGTGTAAAGTTACAATAGATTGCAATAGGAGCACATAGGTATAGGGGCAACACAAACCATATACTCCAAAAGTGGAATTCGAACCACGAATGGACCCCAAACCTATGTGAGCTTGTAGAGGGTCGCTGGGACTAAAAGAAAACAGTGAGGGTTAGAAAAATAGCCCACCTCAAGACCCTGTAAGGTAGGTGTAAAGTGCACCTACAACCCCCAGAGAGCACAAAAGTCGTGATAGGGGGATTCTGCAAGGAAGACCAACACCAGCAATGCAACAACAGTGGATTTCCGGACCTGAGTACCTGTAAGACAAGGGGACCAAGTCCAAGAGTCGCGACAGTGTCGAGAGTGGGCAGATGCCCAGGAAATGCCATCTGAGGATGCAAGGAAGCTGCCACCGGGTGGAAGAAGCTTGGTGTTCTGCAAAAACGAAGAGGACTAGGAACTTCCCCTTTGGAGGATGGATGTCCCACGTCGTGAAGAAGCTTGCAGAGGTGTTCCCACGCAGAAAGACCGCAAACAAGCCTTGCTAGCTGCAAGGGTCGCGTTAGGGTTTTTGGATGCTGCTGTGGCCCAGGAGGGACCAGGATGTCGCCACTTAGATGAGGAGACAGAAGGGGCGTCCAACAAGTCAGAGAGCCCTCACAGAAGCAGGCAGCACCCGCAGAAGTACCAAAACAGGCACTTAGAAGAGGAGTGAACCGGAGTCCACCCGAAGTCAGAAAATGGAGTCCCACGACGCCGGAGGACAACTCAGAAGGTTGTGCACTGCAGGTTAGAGTGTCGGGGACCCAGGATTGGCTGTGCACAAAGGAAATCCTGGTCAGTGCACAGGAGCCGGAGCAGCTGCAAATCACGCAGTGCCCAGCAATGCAGTCTAGCGTGGTGAGGCAAGGACTTACCTCCACCAAACTTGGACTGAAGAGTCACTGGACTGTGGGAGTCACTTGGACAGAGTTGCTGAGTTCCAGGGACCATGCTCGTCATGCTAAGGGGGGACCCAGAGGACGGGTGATGCAGTCTTCTGTTGCCTGCTGTTGCAGGGGGAAGATTCCGTCGTCCCACGGGAGATTTCTTCAGAGCTCCTGGTGCAAGAAGGAGGCAGGCTACCCCCAGAGCATGCACCACCAGGAAACAGGCGAGAAAGCCAGGGGGATGAAGCGATACAAGGTCCTGAGCAGTCAGCGGTCGATCCTTTGGTAGAAGGAGAAGAGAGAAGTTCAGAGGAACTCTGGTGAGCTCGTGCATTCGGTATCTGAAGAATTCCCCAAAGCAGAGACCCTAAATAGCCAGAAAAGGAGGTTTGGCTACCTAGGAAGGAGGATAGGCTAGTAACACAGGTAAGAGCCTATCAGAAGGAGTCTCTGACGTTACCTGACGGCCCTGGCCACTCAGAGCAGTCCAGTGTGCCAGCACACCTCTGAATCCAAGATGGCAGAGGTCTGGGGCATGCTGGAGGAGCTCTGGGCACCTCCCCTGGGAGGTGCAGGTCAGGGGAGTGGTCACTCCCCTTTCCTTTGTCCAGTTTTGCACCAGAGCAGGGCTGGGGGATCCCTGAACCGGTGTAGACTGGCTTATGCAGAGATGGGCACCATCTGTGCTCATCAAAGCATTTCCAGAGGCTGGGGGAGGCTACTCCTCCCCAGCCCTGACACCTATTTCCAAAGGGAGAGGGTGTAACACCCTCTCTGTGAGGAAGTCCTTTGTTCTGCCTTCTGGACCCCAGGAGGGCAGAAACCTGTCTGAGGGGTTGGCAGCAGCAGCAGCTGCAGTGAACCCCCGGGAAAGGCAGTTTGGCAGTACCCGGGTTCTGTGCTAGAGACCTGGGGGATCATGGAATTGTCCCCCCAATGTCAGAATGGGGTGACAGTTCCATGATCCTAGACATATTACATGGCCATGTTCGGAGTTACCATTGTGACGCTGTACATAGGTAGAGACCTATGTACAGTGCACGCGTGTAATGGTGTCCCCGCACTCACAAAGTCCGGGGAATTTGCCCTGAACAATGTGGGGGCACCTTGGCCAGTGCCAGGGTGCCCACACACTAAGTAACTTTGCATCCAACCTTCACCAGGTGAAGGTTAGACATATAGGTGACTTATAAGTTACTTAAGTGCAGTGGTAAATGGCTGTGAAATAACGTGGACGTTATTTCACTCAGGCTGCACTGGCAGGCCTGTGTAAGAATTGTCAGATCTCCCTATGGGTGGCAAAAGAAATGCTGCAGCCCATAGGGATCTCCTAGAACCCCAATACCCTGGGTAACTCAGTACCATATACTAGGGAATTAAAGGGTGTTCCAGTATGCCAATGTGAATTGGTGAAATTGGTCACTAGCCTGTTAGTGACAATTTGGAAAGCAGAGAGAGCATAACCACGGAGGTTCTGGTTAGCAGAGCCTCAGTGAGACAGTTAGGCATCACACAGGGAACACATACAGGGCACACTTATGAGCACTGAGGCCCTGGCTGGCAGGGTCCCAGTGACACATACACTAAAACAACATATATGGGAGCTCCCTTGTGGTGGCGGGTACCTCTGTGCCCACCGCAACAACAGCTACAGCCGCCACCCCTCCTACCAGCACCGCCCTCCCAGCAGCCCCTCGGCGTGTTTCCCGTGCCCGCTCACCCAGGAGGGTGGGCATCTCCTTCGCCCCAGGCACCTCAGGCCTTTCCCCAGTCAGCCCTGCTGCCCTCAGTGAGGAGGCCATTGACCTCCTGAGATCCCTCATTGTTGGGCAGTCAACCATTTTGAATACCATCCAGGGTGTCGTGAGGCATTTTCAGCAAACAAATGCATACCTGGAGGGCATTTATTCTGGCGTGGCAGCCCAACAGAGAGCATGTCAGGCTCTGGCCTCAGCATTGATGGCAGCCATTGTCCCTGTGTCCAGCCTCGCCCCTCCAACTTCCACTACCCAGACCCAATCCCTTATACCTCAGCCTATCCCAAGCACACCATCAGACCAGCATGCACACACATCAACACACAAAAGTGGCTCAGGCAAACATAAGCACCACACATCTCACAGGCATTCACATAAGCACCATCCCCATGCAGACACACCAACATCCATAACCTCCACTGTATCCCCCTCTTCCACGTCCTCCACCTCCCTCCCAGTCTCTTCTCCACTCACACCTGCATGCACTACATCCTCAACCACTATCTCCTTCACCAGCATGCCCATCACTACACACCGCTCACGTCCAATCACCACCCCCACTACCATTCACACGTCCCCGGTGTCCTCTCCCAATGTGTCTCTGAGCCCTCCTCCCAAAGTACACAAACGCCGGCACACACCAACTCAACAGCCATCCACCTCACAACAGCCTCCAACCCATGCACCTTCACCCAAATTCAGCAGACTTACACCTCCTACAACCACTACCTCTTCCCCCACTCCCAAACCACCTCCATATTCCCATCCCAGTGTGTCTAAAAAACGTTTCCTGGCTTCCATTGACCTCTTCCCTACACCTCCTCCCCGTCCTTCTCCTAGGGCCAGGTTGTCTAGAGCCCAGACCAGCACCTCAGCCACCAAATCATCGTCCACTGTGGTCCCTGCAAGTCCGGGAGGATCGAAGGGGGCACCCATCAGGGCTGCCAGTGTACCACCTACTGAAGCCAAGGACCACCCACTACAGCCACCTGCCAAAGTAAAGAAAGGACCAGCATTCCTAAGAGAAGAGCCGCACCACCCACCCAGCAAGGCCTCATCCAGAACCAAAGAGGACAGTGCCAAGGTTCCAGCTGAGACTTCCAAGGTGGGGAAGGGACACAAGAGCAAAGGAAAGTCACCTCAGGGCACGGAGCCCCTGGGTGAGGGACTGGTGACCCCCATTTCTCAAGTCAGATCAGCAACCTGTACTGCGGTGAGTACTGCCGCAATGACCGCCACCTGCACCGCCATCTGCACCGCCACCTGCATAGCAGCTGCCGCAACTACAGTCACCAGCATCATCCCCAGTGGGCAGCCTTCCGAGGCTGCAGGAGACATCCTGGACCCTGCACACACTACATGAGGCACCACCACCAGCACTGGCACTACCAGCAGTTTGCAGCCTAAGTCGTTGCAAGGTGGAGTGTGGCTCTGCCTCCATGGATTATCATGCTACCTGTTACCGGAAAGTCTTGTGGCTCAGACACCCAGGTGAGGGAATGGGAACTGCCACACCCCTGGTGCAGCATCACTGGCCACCAAGCCCCCTCCAGAACCAGTGGAGAAAAGCATCCACTAACCCAGTCCTTAGCAGGATGAAGCACTCTGGCCACCAAGCCCCCTCCAGAACCAGTGGAGAAAAGCATTCACTAACCCAGTCCTTAGCAGGATGAAGCACTCTGGGCACCAAGCCCCCTCCACAACCAGTGGAGAAAGGCATCCACTAACCCAGTCCTTAGGAGGATGAAGCACTCTGGGCACAAAGCCCCCTCCAGAACCAGTGGAAGATGCCACCCACTAGAGAGACTGTGGCTTTGACCTCCCCAGGACCATGCAGTGGGCAAACCACCCACTTGAGAGACTGTGGCTTTGCACTCCCCAGGACCATGCAGTGGGCAAACCACCCACTTGAGAGACTTGAGAGACTGTGGCTTTGCACTCCCCAGGACCATGCAGTGGGTAGCCCTCCCACTTGAGAGACGGTGGCTGTGCACTCCCCAGGACCAAGCAGTGGGCAACTCACCCACTTGAGATACTTGAGAGACTGTGGCTTTGCACTCCCAGGACCATGCAGTGGGCAACCCACCCACTTGAGAGACTGTGTTTTTGCACTCCCCAGGACCAAACAGTGGGCATGGAGCCCCCTCGAGGAGCAGTGGCGTCGTCCCATCATCCGGCTGAGGTCCCCCTCCTCCCCTTCCCCCTTAGGTGCCTGTTTTTTTCGACCTGATGCCCCTGCAGTGTTCTCTCCGTTTTGAGGCAGGTGTCATGTGTGGGCTTTGCCCATGCTTTTTGGGACCAATGGTCCACGGACATTTCATGGAACAGTGTACGGACTTGTGTACTTGCTGTTAATATTTGTATATAGTGATGATTTAAAGTTATCTTGTGCTATCTGATTGTTCGAATATTACACTGTGATTGGATATGTGTGTGTGTGTTGTGAGTGGGGGGTGCGGGTGTTGCATGCGTGTGTCACTCTCTTTTCCCTCCTCCCCACCCCGGTGCAGTACTCACCGTCGTCGTCACCGCCGTCTTTGATGTTCCTGGTAGATGAGGAGATAGACCAGCATCGGCAGGACCTGTAACTCGGGCCCCATCGCGTCCTGGTTGTTCGTTGAGTGTCAAAAGGTGAGTGGATTCCCTTCTGTGTTCTGTTTCTGCGGTGCTTTTGATGGCATTGGTACCGCCCCGGAAAAGCTGGCGGATTGGTGCCTTGTAATAGTGTGGGCGGTACATTGACTTCCGCCTGTCTGTTGGCAGTTACCGCCGCAGTGTTTGTTTCTACCGCAGTGGCGATCGGAGTGTTAAAGTGGCTGTCTCTGTTGGCGGTTTCCGCCATGGACATAATTCCATCTTTTTTTCCGCTGGCCTGTTGGCGGTATTACCGCCGCTTTATCACCGACCGCCAGGGTTGTAATGAGGGCCTTAATCTTCCACCAAATTAAATTGGTTCATCTCTGGCTCAACTCTCAGATGGTCTTGGATGCACATTTATTGAGCATAAGCTATCTTTGGACAATCGAAAGGAGGCTGGCCTGGCTTATAGTGGGTACCTGATGGTACTTACACCTTGTGCCAGGTTCAGTTATCCCTTATTAGTAGATTAGTAGTGTTCTAGCAGTTTAGGCTGATAGAGGTAGCTGTAGCAGAGCAGCTTAAGCTGAACTAGGAGACATGCAAAACTCCTACTATACCACTTATATTATATAGGTACTATATCATGAGAAACACAATTATCAGGGTTACTAAAAATAAAGGTACTTTATTTTAGTGACCATGTGCCAAAAATATCTCAGAGGATATACTCCCTTAGGAGGTAAGTAAAATACACAAAAGATACACACAAACCATAATCAGTTAAGTAAAACAGTCAGAAAGTAGTGCAAACACTGTAGAATACAATAGGATGCAATAGGCCTAGGAGCAACACAAACCATATACTAAGAAAGTGGAATGCCAACCACAAATGGACCCCTAGGCTAGTGTAGTGTGTAGAGTGTCCAAGATACCCCAACCCAAGACCCTGGAAAGTAGTAGTAAAGTACTACTATTTCCCCAGAAACACACTAAACTCGTGATAGAGGATTTTGCAAAGACCACAACAGACTGCAAAGCACTGATGGCGGATTCCTAGACCTGAGGACCTGTAAAGGAAGTCCAAGAGTTGTGAAAGTGTCCAGGGGGGGCAGGAGCCCACTAAACCCCAGATAAAGGTGTAAAATGGCTGTTTCTGGATTGAAGAAGCTGAAGATTCTGCAACAACAAAAGGTGCTAGGAACTTCTCCTTAATGCAGATGATGCCCCACGGAGTGCTGGAGGATGCAGAGTTGTTTCTTAGACAAAAGACTACAAACAAGCCTTGCTAGCTGCAAGAGTTACAGTTAAAGAAAAAGGGTGCTGCTCTGGCCCAGGAAGGACCAGGATTTCGCCACTTGGGAGAGGAGTCAGAGGGGGCCCTCAGCAACGTAGAGAGCCCATGCACATGGAGGTAGCACCCACAGAAGTCCTTGAACACGGGTTCAAGATGACTGAGCATGGTGGTCATCTCAACACTACAAAAGAGGCTCCGCAGGGAGTTGAGCAATGCAGGACGGAGTGCTGGGGACCTGGGCTTGGCTGTGCACAAAGGATTTCTTGAAAAGGTGCACAGAAGCCATAGCAGCTGCAGTTCATGTGGTGCACAGGATTACTGTCTGGAGAGGGGAGGCAAGCACTTACCTCCTCCAAATTTGGACAGTTGGACCACTGGACAGTCTGGGTCACTTGGGTCCATCACCTGTGTTCAAGGGGCCATGCTCGTCAGGATGAGAGGGGTCCCAGAGTACTGGTGATGCTGAGGTTTGGTGCCTGCTGGAGCAGGGGGAAAATTCCATCGACCCACAGATTTCTTTGTGGCTTCCAGTGCAGGATGAAGGCAGGCAGCCCCCAAAGCATGCACCACCAGGAAACAGTGGAGAAAGCCGGCAGGATTAGGCGCTACAATGTCGCTGGTAGTCTTCTTGCTACTTTGTTGCAGTTTTGCAGGTGTCCTGGAGCAGTCAGCGGTCGATCCTTGGCAGAAGTTGAAGAGGGAGATGCAGAGGAACTCTGGTGAATTCTTGCAAGTCGTTATCTGAGGAAAAGCCCACAGGAGAGACCCTAAATAACCCTCAGAGGAGGATTGGCCACCTAGTCAGGTAAGCACCTATCAGGAGGGGTCTCTGACATCACCTGCTGGCACTGGCTACTCAGAGGCCTCCAGAGTGCCCTCACACCTCTGGATCCAAGATGGCAGAGGTCTGGGACACACTGGAGGAGCTCTGGGCGCCACCCCTGGGGTGGTGATGGACCGGGGAGTGGTCAATCCCCTTTCCTTTGTCCAGTTTCACGCCAGAGCAGGGACTGGGGGTTCCTTGAACCAGTGTAGACTGGCTTATGCAAGGAGGGCACCATCTGTGCCCTTCAAAGCATTTCCAGAGGCTGGGGGAGGCTACTCCTCCCCAGCCCTTCACACCTATTTCCAAAGGGAGAGGGTGCAACACCCTCTCTCAGAGGACATTCTTTGTTCTGCCTTCCTGGGACTGGGCTGACCATACCCCAGGAGGGCAGAACCCTGTCTGTGGGTTGGTAGCAGCGGTAGCTGCAGAGAAAACCCCAGAGAGCTGGTTTGGCAGTACCGGGGTCCATGGTCGAGCCCCGGGGATGCATGGGATTGGCACCTCAATACCAGATTTGGCATGGGGGGGAAATTCCATGATCTTAGACATGTTACATGGCCATATTCGGAGTTACCATTGTGAAGCTACATATAGGTATTGACATATATGTAGTTCATGCGTGCAATGGTGTGCTCTACTCACAAAGTCCGGGGAAATTGCTATGAACTATGTGGGGGCACCTTTGCTAGTGCAAGGTGCCCTCGCACTTAGTAACTTTGCACCTAACCTTCAGCAAGTGAAGGTTAGACACATAGGTGACTTGTAAGTTACTTAAGTACAGTGGAAATGGCTGTGAAATAACGTGTGTTATTTCACTCAGGCTGCAGTGGCAGTCCTGTGTAAGATTTGTCTGAGCTCCCTATCGGTGGCAAAAGAAATGCTGCAGCCCATAGGGATCTCCTGGAACCCCAATACCCTGGGTACCTAGGTACCATATACCAGGGAATTATAAGGGTGTTCCAGTGTGCCAATTAGAATTGGTGAAAATGGTCACTAGCCTATAGTGACAATTTTTAAGGCAGAAAGAGAATAAGCACTGAGGTTCCGGCTAGGAGAGCCTCAGTGACACAGTTAGTCACTACACAGGTACACACATTCAGGCCACAACCTATGAGCACTGGGGTCCTGGCTAGCAGGATCCCAGTCAGACAGGCAAAAACAAACTTACATACATGTAAAAATGGGGGTAACATGCCAGGCAAGATGGTACTTTCCTACAGAGGCTCACCTTGGGTTTCTAAACCCCCCTACTACTCATCCTGTTAACAACTGTGAAGAGACATTGCACTTACCTCCTGAATGTACGCGGTATGTTTTGCTTTTAGTAAACATGCCCCCCTTGGACAGTTGTAATTTTGAAGACACTGAAGCCTTAATGGGTAAGTCTGCTCATTGGTTGAGGACTAAATCTAAACATCAAGAGTACTTAAATAATAAGATTCTGATGGCACGTAGAGTGAAATGGGTTGGTCCATTAAAAAAAGTTTCTGAGGGCAACTGTGTTGCGATTAATTTTGTTAATCTCTGTCTAGTCAAGCACTTATTGGCTGATCTGGATTACCGTGCTAGGACAAAAGAAGTGATTCAAATTTACCCATTAAGTCACTTTTATGAAACATAATGCAGGGTTGATTACGTCACAAGTACGGACAATTGTTCCCACTATCAATCGCTTCCAGGTTCTCAATTCCTTAGATGAGAATGTTAGACTTACAGATATAGATAGGCATGGTAGGGATAACCTGGAGGTGCTAAAAGTAGGCGAAGGCCATGACACATCTCCACTAGAGGAAGGGGTGGTTATGACAGGTACTCCTCCTAGTGTTTTGGCTCATGTCATTACAAAAAAAGAATCGGTAGCAGGATTAGGACGTAAACCTTTACCATTAATTAGTTGGAACATTGTGGTGCTCCGGTCTAAAATAAAAAACCCAGATTGGTTGAAATTTATATCTACATATGATATTTCCTTTCAAGAGACTTGGTCAAAAGACACATTTTTATTGGATGGCTATTTATCCTGACATCAACCAGCAGTAACCTCCATAGCGGGAAGGGCAAGAGGGGGCCTTCTAGTTCTTGTTTCATTACAATTACCAAAAATGGAGGCAACTTTAATCTGGTCCTCATCTTATTTTATGATTGTTTTACTATTAATTGAGGGGAGTAAGGGTATCTTGATAATAAACTTTTACAATAATATACCACGTGATCTCCTGAAGGGAAGCCTTGAGGATGTAATAGATTTTATTGATTCATCTACTCGGCTTCAGGACAAACAGCTAGTTATGCTATGGGTATGAGATGTTAATACGCCCCTGTGCCATCAGGAAGCTCCACATGTGTGCAGCGTTCCTACTGATGGTAGAGAAATGTTAACTCACTTTACTCATTCAAATGAAGGCGAAGTTTTAACCTCTTTTATCTGTGAGTTTGATCTTGTATATGCAAGGGGAAAAGCGTCTGCAAACACCCCAAAAATCTCCACATTCACAGAGGATTCCAAAGGGAGTATTATTGATTTAGATTTCCATCTAATTCTTGATTTCAAGATAATACCCCATTGCGCCAGTGATCATAATCCCCTATGCATTGATCTAGCTTATAACATCAAACTGGGCTCAAAGAATAGGGAAGTGAGAAGAAAATCTGCATTCAATAAAAACTCTGGTGTACGCTTGAAATGGGAAAAGGCAGATCCAAATGCATTTAATCAGGAAATCATAAAATCAAAGCTAGTAGACTCCATTAATATCTGTCTGTCACATCAGTCAACCCACGATCTCATAGTCCAAGAATACGAACATTTAAGTAATGCCACCTCTGTCTCACTGGTAACTTATAGGATTTCTCTGGGTCCAGTGGTACACCGATAGTTTAACTCTGTGTGTACAGCTGCTCACATAGGGGGTCATTCCGACCACCAGGGGCCGGGGACCGCGGATGCACCGGCAACAGGCTGGCGGTGCATCCATGGGCATTCTGACTGCGGCGGTACAGCCGTGGTCAGAAACGGGAAACCGGCGGTGTCCCGCCGGTTTCCCGCTGCCCTGGGGAATCCTCCACGGCGGCGCTGCTTGCAGCGCCGCCATGGGGATTCCGACCCCCTTACCGCCATCCTGTTCCTGGCGGTTTTCGCCGCCAGGAACAGGATGGCGGTAACGGGTGTCGTGGGGCCCCTGGGGACCCCTGCAGTGCCCATGCCAATGGCATGGGCACTGCAGGGGCCCCCTAACAGGGCCCCACTAAGATTATCGCGACGGGTGCCACTGCACCCGTCGCACGCCTTCAACTCCGCCGGCTCCATTCGGAGCCGGCTTCCTCGTTGAAGGTGCTTTCCCGCTGGGCTGGCGGGCGGCCTTCTGGCGGTCGCCCGCCAGCCCAGCGGGAAAGCCAGAATGGCCGTCGCGGTCATTTGACCGCGGTGCGGTCATTCGGCGGCTCTAGCCGGCCCTGCGGTTACCGCGGCCGGCGGGAGTCAGAATGACCCCCATAATCTTTAAAAAAACTCTTAGAACTATTCCCTTTTCCCGCGATCTAGTTAAAATGGCAAGGGGTCAGTACAACACAATGCTAGAAGAGAGGAAATTGGAAATTAGAACTAAAGCATGGGAAGAGCTTTTGGCAGCTACTGAACAGAAGGATACAACAAAATTTTGGAAGGTGGTAAATCACCCATTTTTTTCTCATTACGATACTAAAGATGACAATTGTTTGATTTCAGAAGCTGTGTGTGTGAATAATTTTATGAGGGTATTCCACCATGAAAATGATTTACCAATTGAGGGGGATGAAAGTATCAAGCAGAAACCTGCAGAATCAAATTTGAACATTGGAGATATTTCCATTGACCTTCATGAGGTCACTACAGCAATAAATCGCTCTAGGCCAGGAAAGACACCAGGACTAGACGGGGTCCCTGTAGACATGTGCCAAATCTTTGGGGTCCGTAAGTCACAAATGTGCTAAGAAGTGTAGAAAACAGTAACTTTCCTTCTTCATGGAAGTTTGCCATTATTATCCGTATATTCAAAAGGGCTATAGACAAGATCCTACTTGTTATAGGCCAATCTCCTTTATAGATTCCACGACTAAGATATTGGGGAGTGTGATCCTATCACAGTTGGAGGACTGGGTGACGGAGGCAAAGATTCTCTCCCCAATTCAATTTAGCTTTAGGCCTGGCGTAGGCACAGTAGAACAAACACTAAATTTGTATCTCATTCTCAGCAAATACGTAATAGTTAAAAAAGAATCCATCCATATGGCATTTATTGACCTCTCAAGTGCTTTTGATCTGGCAAATAGAGGGAAACTTTGGAAAATTATGGAAACCCTGGGGATTGATTTGAACCTGTTGGAGTTAATAAAGCGTTTACATACAGACTTAAAGGTCTCAGTTTAGTTTGGCTTGCATGGTAAGAGAACCTCCCCTATTCCATCAAGACGAGGAGTAAGGCAGGGCTGTATCTTAACCCCATTTTTATTTTTGATATATATCAATGGGCTCTATGACTTTTTAATAAAATATGGGAAGGATTTCCGTAAGATGGGACAGAGACAGCTCCCAGTTTCACTATACGCAGATGATGCTGTATTAATTGCACGTACACCTAACGGTCTTCAAGGCCCGCCGGATCTTTTTTTAACTTTTATGCAGGACCTTGATTTGAAAGTAAATTTATCAAAGACGTACGTAATGACGTGTGGCCCCCGAAATACAAGGTCTGAACAATTCAACATAGGAGGAAATATTATTAAAAAGGTGAAAGACTTTGTTATTGAGGTATGGATGTGAGTTCCTCTATGTTATGGAACTCCCACTTAAAATGTAAGACCCAGCAACTGGTGAGAAATATAGAAGCAATTGTTCTGCTTTCCTGCTCTTATCTCATAACCGAGCTTACAGAACCTCTCTGGAATGCACTTCTGAGTTTAAAGAAGACATTTATTGTTCACCACAAGGTTCCTGAGAGACGAAATTAGTAGATTGGAAGCACACGTTCAAAAGTAGTCGCAGCAATGAAAGCAAAATATATCAAAGTACTTCTCAGTTACAATGTACATAGCAAATATATGTGATTATATTATAGCATAACTTCAAAGCAAAGCATAAAAGTCAAAATTCATCACCGTAGGGCAAGGCTGTCAAAATAGGGCCTATATTCAGCTTCATCTTTCTGGGGTCTGCAAGTTGATGACTCCGGTCAACTGCGAGAAAGAGATTTTCTACCCAAATGGGAAACAGGCAACTGACGTCTCCGTTCCTGTCTGAAGTCAAGAAGATTCAATCTACCTCTGCTGTAGTCCAGAGTCATCCTTAAAAGCAAACTCAGTGTGAGAACCGAAGAAACTTGGAGAGGGGCCAATTCTCCCAAGCTCACTCGTTCTCAGACTGGATTGCGAGGTAAACACAAAATCTACGTGCTCTTATCAGCTAAGGTCTGGTGTGAGCAACACTGCTTGGTCTATCTTGTGGAAAAACACAGCTTGGAAAAACACAGCTCATCTGCAATGTCTCAACTGCAATGTCTAACCCCACGTTAAAGCCAATAGGCAGCTAACCTAAATTTCAAATGTAATGTCTAATGTCATGTCAAAGCCAATAGGCAGCTAAACTGAATACAGAATGTAATGTCTAATGCCATGTCAAAGCCAATAGGCAGCTAAACTAAATACCAAATGTAATGTCTAATGCCATGTTAAAGCCAATAGGCAGCTGACCTGAATACAGAATGTAATGGCTAACGCCATGTCAAAGCCAATAGGCAGCTAAACTGAACAAAACATATAGGGGGTCATTACAACCCTGGCGGATGGTGTTAAAGCGGCGGTAAGACCGCCTACAGGCCGGCGGTAAAAAAATGGGAATTATGACCGTGGCGGAAACCGCCAACAAAGACTGCCACTTTAACACTCCGACCGCCACGGCGGTACTGACAAACAGCTTGGCGGTCACCGCCAACAGACAGGCGGAAGACAATGTACCGCCCACAGTATCACAACCTACCAATCCGCCACCATTTCTGGGGCGGATTCACCGCAGATAAAAACACGGCGGAAACAGCCATTTCAAATGGAAAACGCTTACCTCGACACACTCCACGAGGAAGGAGGGCACTATGGAGCTGGGACTCCAAATTCTCCCTGCGATAGTATTCCTGCTCCTATACGACGATCATCAATGCCGGCGGCGAAGACAATGGTGAGTACTGCACCTACGACATAGGGGTGGGGGAGGCAAAAGACAGGGACACAAACACGCAACACCCCCACCCCGACCCTCACCCACTACAACACACACACCAATGCATATCCAAACATTACAATAACACCCCGCAACCCCCCCGGAAGAATGCAAAGACAAAAGGAAATGAGTTCAACCATTGTAATATATCAAAATACAATAACCAAATATATACATATATATATACATTCAACAAAATATACATCACGATTAGTAGTGCAGGTAATGCACCATTCATTGTCCGTGGACCACTGGGCCCAAAATGCATGGACGAGGCCCACACAAGATACCTGATCAAAACGGAGAGAGAACACTGCCGGGGCATCAGATAGAAATACAACAGGCACCTCAGGGGGAAAGGAAGGGGGGGCACCTCAGCCGGAAGAGTACACCACGCCAGATCCACGAGGGGGCTCCATGCCCATTGAAGTATCCTGGGGAGTGCAAAGCCACATTCTCTCAAGTCTCTACAGTGGGTGGTTTGCCCACTGTACCATACTGGGGAGTGCAAAGCCACAGTCTCTCAAGTCTCTACAGTGGGTGGTTTGCCCACTGTACCATCCTGGGGAGTGCAAAGCCACAGTCTCTCAAGTCTCTACAGTGGGTGGGTTGCCCACTGTACCATCCTGGGGAGTGCAAAGCCACAGTCTCTCAAGTCTCTACAGTGGGTGGTTTGCCCACTGTATGATCCTGGGGAGTGCAAAGCCACAGTCTCTCAAGTCTCTACAGTGGGTGGTATGCCCACTGTACCATCCTGGGGAGTGCAAAGCCACAGTCTCTCAAGTCTCTACAGTGGGTGGGTTGCCCACTGTACCATCCTGGGGAGTGCAAAGCCACAGTCTCTCAAGTGGATAACAGTCTCCACAGGGGGACTGGTGCCCAGAGTGCTTCATCCTGTGAAGGACAGATGGAGTGGATGCATGTCTCCGTTGGTTCTAGAGGGGGACTGGTGCCCAGAGTGCTTCATCCTGTGAAGGACAGATGGAGTGAATGCATGTCTCCACAGGTTCTGGAGGGGGACTGGTTCCCAGAGTGCTTCATCCTCTGAAGGACAGATGGAGTGGATGCATGTCTCCACTGGTTCTGGAGGGGGACTGGTGCCCAGAGTGCTTCATCCTGTGAAGGACAGATGGAGTGGATGCATGTCTCCGCTGGTTCTGGAGGGGGACTGATGCCCAGAGTGCCTCATCCTGTGAAGGACAGATGGAGTGGATGCATGTCTCCACAGGTTCAGGAGGGGGACTGGTGCCCAGAGTGCTTCATCCTGTGAAGGACAGATGGAGTGGATGCATGTCTCCACTGGTTCTGGAGGGGGACTGGTGCCCAGATGTAGGAGGCTGGACTGGCTTGTAGTGAGTACCAAGGGGTACTTGCACCATGCACCAGGCCCAGTTATCCCTTATTAGTGTATAGGGTGTCTAGCAGCTTAGGCTGATAGATAATGGTAGCTTAGCAGAGCAGCTTAGGCTGAACTAGGAGACGTGTGAAGCTACTACAGTACCACTTAGTGTCATATGCACAATATCATAAGAAAACACAATACACAGTTATACTAAAAATAAAGGTACTTTATTTTTATGACAATATGCCAAAGTATCTTAGAGTGTACCCTCAGTGAGAGGATAGGAAATATACACAAGATATATATACACAATAGCAAAAATATGCAGTATAGTCTTAGAAAACAGTGCAAACAATGTATAGTTACAATAGGATGCAATGGGGAAACATAGGGATAGGGGCAGCACAAACCATATACTCCAAAAGTGGAATGCGAACCACGAATGGACCCCAAACCTATGTGACCTTGTAGGGGGTCGCTGGGACTATTAGAAAATAGTGAGAGTTAGAAAAATAACCCTCCCCAAGACCCTGAAAAGTGAGTGCAAAGTGCACTAAAGATCCCCTAAGGACAAAGTAGTCGTGTTAGAGGAATAATGCAGGAAAGATACAAACCAGCAATGCAACAACTGTGGATTTCCAATCTAGGGTACCTGTGGAACAAGGGGACCAAGTCCAAAAGTCACAAGCAAGTCGGAGATGGGCAGATGCCCAGGAAATGCCAGCTGCGGGTGCAAAGAAGCTTTGACTGGACAGAAGAAGCTGAGGTTTCTGCAAGAACGAAACGGGCTAGAGACTTCCCCTTTGGTGGACGGATCCCACTCGCCTTGGAGAGTCATGCAGAAGTGTTTTCCCGCCGGAAGGACGCCGACAAGCCTTGCTAGTCGCAAATCGTGTGTTTGGCGTTTTTGGACGCTGCTGGGGCCCAGAAGGGACCAGGAGGTCGCAAATTGAACCTGAAGAGAGAGGGGACGTCGTGCAAAACAAAGAGCCCTGACTGAAGCAGGTAGCTCCCGGAGAAGTGCCAGAAACAGGCACTACAAGGATGCGTGAAACAGTGCTTGCCGAAGTTGCACAAAGGAGTCCCACGTCGCCGGAGACCAACTTAGAAAGTCGTGCAATGCAGGTTAGAGTGCCGTGGACCCAGGCTTGGCTGTGCACAAAGGATTTCCACCGGAAGTGCACAGGGGCCGGAGTAGCTGCAAAGTCGCGGTTCCCAGCAATGCAGCCCAGCGAGGTGAGGCAAGGACTTACCTCCACCAAACTTGGACTGAAGAGTCACTGGACTGTGGGGGTCACTTGGACAGAGTCACTGGATTCGAGGGACCTCGCTCGTTGTTCTGAGAGGAGACCCAAGGGACCGGTAATGCAGCTTTTTGGTGCCTGCGGTTGCAGGGGGAAGATTCCGTCGACCCACGGGAGATTTCTTCGGAGCTTCTGGTGCAGAGAGGAGGCAGGCTACCCCCACAGCATGCACAAGCAGGAAAACAGTCGAGAAGGCGGCAGGATCAGCGTTACAGAGTTGCAGTGGTCGTCTTTGCTACTATGTTGCAGGTTTGCAGGCTTCCAGCGCAGTCAGCAGTCGATTCCTTATCAGAAGGTGAAGAGAGAGATGCAGAGGAACTCGGCTGAGCTCATGCATTCGTTATCTGCAGTTTCCCCAGAGACAGAGACCCTAAATAGCCAGAAAAGAGGGTTTGGCTACCTAGGAGAGAGGATAGGCTACTAACACCTGAAGGAGCCTATCAGCAGGAGTCTCTGACGTCACCTGGTGGCACTGGCCACTCAGAGCAGTCCAGTGTGCCAGCAGCACCTCTGTTTCCAAGATGGCAGAGGTCTGGAGCACACTGGAGGAGCTCTGGACACCTCCCAGGGGAGGTGCAGGTCAGGGGAGTGGTCACTCCCCTTTCCTTTGTCCAGTTTCGCGCCAGAGCAGGGGCTAAGGGGTCCCTGAACCGGTGTAGACTGGCTTATGCAGAATTGGGCACATCTGTGCCCAAGAAAGCATTTCCAGAGGCTGGGGGAGGCTACTCCTCCCCTGCCTTCACACCATTTTCCAAAGGGAGAGGGTGTCACACCCTCTCTCAGAGGAAGTTCTTTGTTCTGCCATCCTGGGCCAGGCCTGGCTGGACCCCAGGAGGGCAGATGCCTGTCTGAGGGGTTGGCAGCAGCAGCAGCTGCAGTGAAACCCCAGGAAGGGCAGTTTGGCAGTACCAGGGTCTGTGCTACAGACCACTGGGATCATGGGATTGTGCCAACTATGCCAGGATGACATAGAGGGGGCAATTCCATGATCATAGACATGTTACATGGCCATTTTCGGAGTTACCATTGTGAAGCTACATATAGGTAGTGACCTATATGTAGTGCACGCGTGTAATGGTGTCCCCGCACTCACAAAGTTCAGTGAATTGGCTCTGAACAATGTGGGGGCACCTTGGCTAGTGCCAGGGTGCCCTCACACTAAGTAACTTTGCACCTAACCTTTACCAGGTAAAGGTTAGACATATAGGTGACTTATAAGTTACTTAAGTGCAGTGTAAAATGGCTGTGAAATAACGTGGACGTTATTTCACTCAGGCTGCAGTGGCAGGCCTGTGTAAGAATTGTCAGAGCTCCCTATGGGTGGCAAAAGAAATGCTGCAGCCCATAGGGATCTCCTGGAACCCCAATACCCTGGGTACCTCAGTACCATATACTAGGGAATTATAAGGGTGTTCCAGTAAGCCAATGTAAATTGGTAAAAATGGTCACTAGCCTGTTAGTGACAATTTGAAAGTAATGAGAGAGCATAACCACTGAGGTTCTGGTTAGCAGAGCCTCAGTGAGACAGTTAGGCACCACACAGGGAACATATACATGCACACCTATGAGCACTGGGGCCCTGTGTGACAGGGTCCCAGTGACACATACATATAGGCCACAAACCTATGAGCACTGGGGTCCTGACCAGCAGGATCCCAGTGACCCATAACAACCATACTGAAAATATAGTGTTTTCACTATGAGCACTGAGGCCTGGCTATCAGGATCCCAGTGAGACAGTGAAAACAGTGACAAACACCCTGACATACACTCACAAACAGGCCAAAAGTGGGGGTAACAAGGTTAGAAAGAGGCTACCTTCTCACACAACCCCCCCCCAAACGAAGGACAATAAGGCTAACCTTGGCCAGTTGAGACTTTATTGTCTAAGTGGTGATAAGTAGAGAGTAGCTCTGCAATAGACTGGTTACTCCCTTTATCATCCACTATATGGTTACTTCCCTGTGGGGATGTAAACCACCCTGTTTGAAGTTTTTTAGCTAAGCAACAATGTGAAGATGTATTTTCAGAGTTTCTATCAGTAAGTTTTAGTTTAGAGCAGTGGGAATTGTCCACTGAACCTATTTGTAGTGATGGAAATGCCAGACAGGGATGCTGTCTCAGAAAAGCCATAGCTGGGCAAAAACTTTGTCCATCTGGCTGGAAGAGAGAACAGGGATGCTGTTTCTCTTGAGTTGGAGCAGGGCAGGGATGCTGTCCTATGAGCTCCACACTAGGGCAGGGATGCTGTCCTAAGTGTTGTGAGGTAGTGCAGGGTTTCTGCACTAAAGTTTCTCTGGGAGGGTTGGAGGGATGCTCCATGTTAACTAAAATGGTGCTGTTTTCCTCACCAATGTTAGTTATCCCACAGAGAGGTACTTCCACCTCAGGGAGTCCAGCTTTGCCAGCTGATGATTCCCTTGGAACAGGTGCCACCCCAGGAGAGGTTTCTCCCACCACAGGAATAGTATCCTGAATGGTAGGGTGGTTAGGGGATACTGTGATACCCTTTTTACCTGTTGATGGAGAGGGATCCTGAGTTTTCAGGCCTTCTCTCCTTTGCTTTTTCATTTCACTTGAAATGAGAGGGAACAATTCCTCAGGGATGCCCAGCATGGCTGCATGGGCATAAAACTCTACATCAGCCCAACCTGAGGCCTCTAGGTCATTACCTAAGAGACAGTCTACAGGCAAGCTAGGTGATACCACCACCTGCTTAGGGCCAGTAACTCCACCCCAACTAAACTGAATTATAGCTAAGGGAAGAAACTTAGTGGAGTTATGGACATCAATAATCTTATACTGTTGTCCAATGATGTGTTGATCAGGGTGCACTAGGTTTTCAGTCACCAAAGTGAAACTGGCACCTGTGTCCCTGTAGGCCAAGGCCTCAACACCATTTATTGTAACTGTCTGCCTGTACTTATCCATTGTAAGGGGACAAGCAGCCAGTGTGGCAAGGCCAGTGCCACTAGGTGTGACAGAAACTGTCTTGGGACTGACTACCCCAGTTTCTACTATGGACCCATAAGTGAACCCAACTACACCCTTTGCTTGACTGTTGCCAGCAGTCCCACCACTAGTACTACTACTGCTAGGGGCACTAGAGCTTGATGTATTAGTGGTGGTAGGCTCAGGGGGTTTACCTGGACAGGACTTATCCCCTGGCCTATGGCCTCTATTTTTACACACAAAGCACCAAGGCTTTTTAATGTGTGCAGGTTGGGAAGAAGAGGAAGAATTTGTTTTATCCCCACCCTCTGAAGAGTGTTTAAGATTTGAAGTGGGATCTTTGGTTTTACCCTTATCCCCATGCTTATCTTGAGATTTTTCACCATCTTTCTTCTTATTGCCATCTTTGTCACCCCCTGTATGAACTTTTCTGTTCACCCTTGTTCTGACCCATTTGTCTGCCTTCTTTCCCAATTCCT
This sequence comes from Pleurodeles waltl, assembly GCF_031143425.1. Lineage (NCBI taxonomy): Eukaryota > Metazoa > Chordata > Amphibia > Caudata > Salamandridae > Pleurodeles > Pleurodeles waltl. Next base: position 1,503,751,533 of record NC_090446.1, on the reverse strand, counting down.
GGGGAGAGGTCAGATCAGAGTCTACCAGGTACTGGTGCAACAAATCAGACACACAATTATTAAGTATATGCTCTCTCAGGATTGTGTTATACAGGCTTTCATAATCAGTAACTTTACTGCCATGTAACCACCCCTCCAAGGCCTTCACTGAATGGTCAATGAAATCAACCCAGTCTTGTGAAGACTCCTTTTTGGTCTCTCTGAACTTTATCCTGTACTGTTCAGTGGTTAAGCCATAACCATCCAGGAGTGCATTCTTAAGAACTGTAAAATTATTGGCATCATTTTCTTTCACAGTAAGGAGCCTATCCTACCTTTTCCACTAAATGATAGCCATAGGATAGCAGCCCACTGCCTTTGAGGGACATCCTGTACAACACAGGCCCTCTCAAGTGCAGCAAACCACTTGTTAATGTCATCCCCCTCCTTATAAGGGGGAACTATCTTGTGCAGATTCCTGGAATCATGCTCTTTTGCAGGATGACTATGGGGAATACTGCTGCTGCCACCATGGGTATCTAAACCCAACTTCTGTCTTTCCTTCTCTAATTCAAAAGACTGTCTATCCAAATCCAGCTGTTGCTTTTTAAGCTTCAGTCTGGTTTGTTCCACCCTCAACTTATTGAGTTCCCTCTCTAACATTCTGTCATCAGGGTTGGTGGGAGGGACATTTCTAGAAACAGAGCTATGATGGGAATGAACAGAAGGAGACCTGTCCCTTACAGAAGCCACCCTAACAGCTTGGTTTACAGAAACATTACTACCAGTATGGTGAGAATAAATGCTTTTGCTATGATGTGAGACAACACTATTTATTTGGTGTGGCTCATCATCATTACCATCTATGCTAGATTGTCTAGTAATGGGCAGGCCAGGAAGTTTCTTTCCTGAATCTTTTCCTGGGGGAGTCCCTGAATCAGATTGGGAACTATTAGGTACTTTTTCAACAGATGGGGCACCTATGGCCTTATCCTGTTCTCTAAGCATGTTAAGTAACAGTTCCAAGGAAGGATTCTTCCCTACACTCAAACCTCTCTCTATACAGAGACTCCTTGCTCTTTTCCAGCTAAGGTTGTCATATGCAAGTTTGGACAGATCAACACTTTGGCCTGTGCCAGACATTTTTAGAGAGAGTTAAAGTGATAGAAAAAGAGAAAAAAGTTTTCAGAACTTTTTGGAAAGACAGAAAAAAACTTTTTAAACTTTTAAGAACTTTTTGAAAGTTTAGAGGTACTTTTCAGCACTTTGAAAAGAGTAAAAAGAGGAAATGCAAAACTTTTTGGCTATGTGTATATACACTGACCTTGTTTTGTATATTTTTCTCTTATGAAAAGTACAATGACAAGAGTGGTAAGTAGTCTCAAGCACTTATCCCACCACTGCACAACCAATGTAGGAGGCTGGACTGGCTTGTAGTGAGTACCAAGGGGTACTTGCACCTTGCACCAGGCCCAGTTATCCCTTATTAGTGTATAGGGTGTCTAGCAGCTTAGGCTGATAGATAATGGTAGCTTAGCAGAGCAGCTTAGGCTGAACTAGGAGACGTGTGAAGCTACTACAGTACCACTTAGTGTCATATGCACAATATCATAAGAAAACACAATACACAGTTATACTAAAAATAAAGGTACTTTATTTTTATGACAATATGCCAAAGTATCTTAGAGTGTACCCTCAGTGAGAGGATAGGAAATATACACAAGATATATATACACACAATAGCAAAAATATGCAGTATAGTCTTAGAAAACAGTGCAAACAATGTATAGTTACAATAGGATGCAATGTGGAAACATAGGGATAGGTGCAGCACAAACCATATACTCCAAAAGTGGAATGCGAACCACGAATAGACCCCAAACCTATGTGACCTTGTAGAGGGTCGCTGGGACTATTAGAAAATAGTGAGAGTTAGAAAAATAACCCTCCCCAAGACCCTGAAAAGTGAGTGCAAAGTGCACTAAAGTTCCCCTAAGGACAAAGTAGTTGTGTTAGAGGAATAATGCAGGAAAGACACAAACCAGCAATGCAACAACTGTGGATTTCCAATCTAGGGTACCTGTGGAACAAGGGGACCAAGTCCAAAAGTCACAAGCAAGTCGGAGATGGGCAGATGCCCAGGAAATGCCAGCTGCGGGTGCAAAGAAGCTTCGACTGGACAGAAGAAGCTGAGGTTTCTGCAGGAACGAAACGGGCTAGAGACTTCCTCTTTGGTGGACAAATCCCTCTCGCCTTGGAGAGTCGTGCAGAAGTGTTTTCCCGCCAGAAGGACGCCGACAAGCCTTGCTAGTTGCAAATCGTGCATTTGGCGTTTTTGGACGCTGCCGGGGCCCAGGAGGGACCAGGAGGTCGCAAATTGGACCTGAAGAGATAGGGGACGTCGAGCAAGACAAAGAGCCCTCACTGAAGCAGGTAGCACCCAGAGAAGTGCCAGAAACAGGCACTACGAGGATGCGTGAAACGGTGCTCGCCGAAGTTGCACAAAGGAGTCCCACGTCGCCGGAGACCAACTTAGAAAGTCGTGCAATGCAGGTTAGAGTGCCGTGGACCCAGGCTTGGCTGTGCACAAAGGATTTCCGCCGGAAGTGCACAGGGGCCGGAGTAGCTGCAAAGTCGCGGTTCCCAGCAATGCAGCCCAGCGAGGTGAGGCAAGGACTTACCTCCACCAAACTTGGACTGAAGAGTCACTGGACTGTGGGGGTCACTTGGACAGAGTCGCTGGATTCGAGGGACCTCGCTCGTCGTTCTGAGAGGAGACCCAAGGGACCGGTAATGCAGCTTTTTGGTGCCTGCGGTTTCAGGGGGAAGATTCCGTCGACCCACAGGAGATTTCTTCGGAGCTTCTGGTGCAGAGAGGAGGCAGGCTACCCCCACAGCATGCACAAGCAGGAAAACAGTCGAGAAGGCGGCAGGATCAGCGTTACAGAGTTGCAGTAGTCGTCTTTGCTACTATGTTGCAGGTTTGCAGGCTTCCAGCGCGGTCAGCAGTCGATTCCTTATCAGAAGGTGAAGAGAGAGATGCAGAGGAACTCGGCTGAGCTCATGCATTCGTTATCTGCAGTTTCCCCAGAGACAGAGACCCTAAATAGCCAGAAAAGAGGGTTTGGCTACCTAGGAGAGAGGATAGGCTACTAACACCTGAAGGAGCCTATCAGCAGGAGTCTCTGACGTCACCTGGTGGCACTGGCCACTCAGAGCAGTCCAGTGTGCCAGCAGCACCTCTGTTTCCAAGATGGCAGAGGTCTGGAGCACACTGGAGGAGCTCTGGACACCTCCCAGGGGAGGTGCAGGTCAGGGGAGTGGTCACTCCCCTTTCCTTTGTCCAGTTTCGCGCCAGAGCAGGGGCTAAGGGGTCCCTGAACCGGTGTAGACTGGCTTATGCAGAATTGGGCACATCTGTGCCCAAGAAAGCATTTCCAGAGGCTGGGGGAGGCTACTCCTCCCCTGCCTTCACACCATTTTCCAAAGGGAGAGGGTGTCACACCCTCTCTCAGAGGAAGTTCTTTGTTCTGCCATCCTGGGCCAGGCCTGGCTGGACCCCAGGAGGGCAGATGCCTGTCTGAGGGGTTGGCAGCAGCAGCAGCTGCAGTGAAACCCCAGGAAGGGCAGTTTGGCAGTACCAGGGTCTGTGCTACAGACCACTGGGATCATGGGATTGTGCCAACTATGCCAGGATGACATAGAGGGGGCAATTCCATGATCATAGACATGTTACATGGCCATTTTCGGAGTTACCATTGTGAAGCTACATATAGGTAGTGACCTATATGTAGTGCACGCGTGTAATGGTGTCCCCGCACTCACAAAGTTCAGTGAATTGGCTCTGAACAATGTGGGGGCACCTTGGCTAGTGCCAGGGTGCCCTCACACTAAGTAACTTTGCACCTAACCTTTACCAGGTAAAGGTTAGACATATAGGTGACTTATAAGTTACTTAAGTGCAGTGTAAAATGGCTGTGAAATAACATGGACGTTATTTCACTCAGGCTGCAGTGGCAGGCCTGTGTAAGAATTGTCAGAGCTCCCTATGGGTGGCAAAAGAAATGCTGCAGCCCATAGGGATCTCCTGGAACCCCAATACCCTGGGTACCTCAGTACCATATACTAGGGAATTATAAGGGTGTTCCAGTAAGCCAATGTAAATTGGTAAAAATGGTCACTAGCCTGTTAGTGACAATTTGAAAGTAATGAGAGAGCATAACCACTGAGGTTCTGGTTAGCAGAGCCTCAGTGAGACAGTTAGGCACCACACAGGGAACATATACATGCACACCTATGAGCACTGGGGCCCTGTGTGACAGGGTCCCAGTGACACATACATATAGGCCACAAACCTATGAGCACTGGGGTCCTGACCAGCAGGATCCCAGTGACCCATAACAACCATACTGAAAATATAGTGTTTTCACTATGAGCACTGAGGCCTGGCTATCAGGATCCCAGTGAGACAGTGAAAACAGTGACAAACACCCTGACATACACTCACAAACAGGCCAAAAGTGGGGGTAACAAGGTTAGAAAGAGGCTACCTTCTCACACCAGAGTGCTTCATCCTGTGAAGGACAGATGGAGTGGATGCATGTCTCCACTGGTTCTGGAGGGGGACTGGTGCCCAGAGTCCTTCATCCTGTGAAGGACAGATGGAGTGGATGCATGTCTCCACTGGTTCTGGAGGGGGACTTGTGCCCAGAGTGCATCACTCACCCCGTGACGGTCCCAGTTGCGTCACTGCCCCTGCCGCCCATGGGCTTGCGGTGCTTGCGTTGGCGGTCTTTGCCCTGTTCAGCGGTGCTTGCCCTGTTCAGCGGTGCTTGCCATGGCGGTCTTTGCCCTGTTCAGTGGTGCTTGCCCTGTTCAGCGGTGCTTGCCATGGCGGTCTTCGCCCTGTTCAGCGGTGCTTGAGTTTGCAGTTTCTGACCTGTTCAGCGGTGCTTGCCCTGTTCAGCGGTGCTTGCCATGGCAGTCCTTCATTGCCCAGCTGGACTGGGGCTGGTGGTCCTTCATTGGGCAGCTGGGCTGTGGCTGCCGGGACCCTCCTGGGCAGCTGGGCTGTGGCTTGCGGTGGCCTCCTGGCCAGTGACAATTGGGCTGCCCTCCTGGGCAAAGACTCTGGCGGTGGCCTCCTGGCCAGCGACGATCGGGCTGCCCTCCTGGGCACTGACTCTGGCGGTGGCCTCCTGGCCAGCGACGATCGGGCTGCCCTCCTGGGCAAAGACTCTGGCGGTGGCCTCCTGGCCAGCGACGATCGGGCTGCCCTCCTGAGCACTGACTCTGGCGGTTGCCTCCTGGCCAGCGACGATCGGGCTGCCCTCCTGGGCACTGACTCTGCCGGTGGCCTCCTGGCCAGTGACGATCGGGCTGCCCTCCTGGGCACTGACTCTGGCGGTAACTCGCCCTGGCCTAGGGAAACCCACAGCCCTCCTCCCCCACCCAGACACCTTCACTGCACGCAAAGTCTGCAGAGTGTTGTTGTACTCACCCCCTTGTGTCTGCTGTGATGCCCTCAAGCGCCCATCCAACTCAGGGTAGGCCACTGCCAGGATCCGGAACATCAGGTGGGTCATGGTTCGACATGCACCCCTCCCACGATGGGAGGCCATCCCCAGCTGAGCCTCCGCCGTCTTCTTGCTCCAGCAGCGAATGTCCTCCCATCTTTTCCGGCAGTGGGTGCTCTGTCTGTGGTGGACCCCCAGGTTCTGGACGTCCTTCGCGAAGGCACGCCAAATATCCTTCCATGTGGCACATGCATTCACAGTCCTTCATGCACGCAGAACTGTGCCCCCTTCCTTCTTACAACCAGCCCTCTCCACACAGGCATGGCCCATACAACGTGCTCCCTTTTTACTTACCTGTTGGTCTGGAGGACCGTAGAGTAGCGTGTACTGGGGGAGGACCCCGTCCACGAGCTTCTCCAACTCCTCTGCAGTGAAGGCAGGGGCCCTTTCCCCAGACGCACGAGCCATTGTCTCTTCCAGACCGAGGTCACAGCAGCACTTGCAGTGTAGGTCCTCTCCTGTTGAAGATCAGGTATCGAGTGATTGAAGTTATAGAAAATGGTGGTCACGTCCGCGGCAGTGATGTCCGCGGCGGTGCATACCATCACCGCCGGCGTACATCGTCATTGGCTCCTGGGACCCATAGGGTCCAATGTTAACCAATGCAGCATTGCACCGCAGTCTATGACCGCCTACCGCGACGGTGTACAACGCCAGCGCAGTTACCTCACATCCTATTGTCCCACTTTAGAGGTCAGGCAGCCGCCATTTCAGGGGCCCACATGGCCTGATTCACAACTGCGTCACACAGACCTAGGCCTTGTCGCACAACACAAATACAGGGCAGATTCTGTGTATGAATGGTGTTCTATGTAGACTGTGGGTACATACCTCTGAGTTGTTTGACTCTGTGGTCGCTGTTGTCCTTCCTAGGCACCATCCGCTGGGACATGTGAGGAGATGGCGGAATCCTCCGGTGTACCAACCGCTGGTGGACCTGTTGACAATGGAGGAGCGACATTTGATCATCACCTACAGGTTTTACTGTGCCACAATCCTACTGACCTTAGTGAGGAATCCCAGGACCAGGGCAGAGGAATGCTACAATGAGGCCCATGGGCGGACTAGGAGGGTGATCTAATGCACCTTCGGCCTCCTGAAGGCCAGGTTCAGGTGCCTCCATATGACAGGTGGTTCCCTATTCTACTCACCAAGGAAGGTGTGCCAGATCATTGTGCCCTGCTGTATGCTTCACAATCTGGCTTTGCGACGACAGGTGCCTTTTCTGCAGGAGGATGGTCCAGATGACGGTGTTGTGGCAGCTGTGGAGCCTGTGGACAGTGATGAGGAGGAAGCAGAGGAAGAAGACATTGACAACAGGGACTCAGTTATCCAGCAATATTTCCAGTGACACATAGGTGAGAACACATTCCTGCCTACTACAAGTACTTTCACACTTCTACCTCTATCCTGTCTGTCGATTTCACCCAGTATATGGTAACTGAGTTGTACATTTCCATTATGGTTTCACAGGTGTGGTTACCAACGTGTGTCATCTGCTTACATTCCTCATGGACTTGAGATGTGTGACATAGGTATGTTGACATTCCATTTGAAACAGCATTTTGTCACTGTCACTGCTAATACACATTTTCAAAATCACAGACTGACTCCAGATTGTTTGTGCTTCAAGGGTGTTTTTTGAAGTGCTAAATATTGGAGGGGAGTGCTAAAATGGTGAGGGGTAATGGTGGAGGAATGTCCATGGCAGAGTCCAGTTTATTAGTCTCACAGGTGCACTTCCCATATGGGCATAGGATGGTGGGGTTGTCTATGCTGTGCTGTCTCTCTGGCCTTCGTCTAAATTGTTTTATATAGTATTGATTGTGTGGGAGTGGTGTGTGTATGTGTATCAGGTGTGTGTATTTCGAATTGTCCAATGTGGTGGTGTTTGGGAGATGTGTGTATTTTGAGCGCAGCAGTGTTTACCGCCAATGGAATACCGCGGTTGAAATACCGCCGCGTGGATTCGTGGGTCGTGATAGCATGGGCGTATTTCTGTTGGCGTGATGGTTTAGTTTTCGCCAGTTTAGCACTGACCTTTGGTGTGGCGGACTTGTGTGGGTGTCAGATTTTTGGCGGATTTCGGGATGTGTGTCATAATAGCTGTGGCGCATTTCCGCGGCCACGGCGGTGTATTGGCGGTCTTCTGCATGGCGGTAAGTGGCTTTTACCGCCAATGTTGTAATGGTCCCCATAATATGCTACTGGTGAACATTGAGCAACTAATATGCGCAGTGGAGAAACACAAAGTCATTGGTCAAACACAATTAATAGCATCACAGCAATATTTCGCTTTACCCGTAAATTGGGCCATAGACCAATATTTCAGATTGTTACGCTCTATAATTCCAAGTGTGTATAAGCAGCTACATATGGGGTGGGTTTGTGGGGTTACGTTAAAGTACACTTGCTTCAACGTGTTGAGAGCAAATTTGCCCACAGACTACTGTTGGTACCCAAGAATGCAGAAAATATAATCTGCCATGAGAAACTCGGTTTTCGGTATAGAGAGGATTTGATTGCTGATGCCCCACTTCTGCTCTGGATTAGATGCTGTAGAAACCCTGCAGATAGCTTGGTACAAGATTGTATGACTGATTGTTTACAATTGGCCAAATCAAATAGAATTTCTTGGTTCTCATATTTGCAAACATCTTTTCAAAATTCAGGGCTTGAGAACATGTTTACAGACCCAGAGTCCTTGCCTATAACTGCAAAGGAGGTGGTGAGACAACAGCTAACTGATTACAATCTGATCCTTAGATTTCATAGTGCCCTGAAATTAAAAACCTTTGAACCTTATGTCAAGATTTCAACTGTGGTTAATATGGAACCCTATTTAACTTGGTTCTCGAGTCCATTAATATGTTCCTTTCTAACTTCATTCAGATTAAACTTAATTCATTATAAAATGGCCTTCCCCAAACACTGTATTTGGCAAAAAGATCTTCTACCTTGTCCCTGTGATGCCAGATCTAAGCAGAGCACATGTCACTTTTTTCTATTGTGTACACTTTATACTACCCCTAGATATGCTTTTATATTGCCCCTTTTACGTAAATTAAAGTTCATACATTACAAGGATGCTATGACTTATGTTCAAAAACTGCCAGGAATTCAAATCTGTTATCCTGTATTACATTTTATTAGATATAGTATCGCTATCAGGAAACTATATGAATCTGCTGATACAGTTGTACAATAGTTTAACCTGGAAATGGATATGACTCTAAAATGAATTCGTTATTTCTGATATAAGTGAGCATTTGTAATTTTATCCTGCATACTTTTAACATTCTTTTTTTCAAAAACTCTGTTATATTAAATTTTGTTTGAAAGAACAACAGATGAAGCAAAACACAGTGCAGGGCATATCAGTGCGAGACATCATAGTATGTACACCACCCCGGAGTCAAAGAAGAGGCGTGAAATATACAACAAACTGAGCAAAGCTAAGTAGTACAACATTGGATATCCCCCAACCTCCCTTGCCAAGAATTCACTGAGTAACCAATTCCTCATAATACCATAGATACAACATCATAATTATACCACAGTTGGTTGTCACATCTTTCGAACCACACAGCAACCCAAGCATCAGCCCTCATCTTCAGTGCTGCAATCAGAACTGGACTCCTCCAATCCCAAGAAGCGTTCCAGTAATGTCCCCCAAGCCATTTTATCTCTTAGGGCACCCTCCTCCTATTCTGCTCTTCAGCAGCTCACCACTCCAGTACATCTCGGGTCCAGAAAGGAATAGTAAGACACCGAACACTCATCCAGCCTATAGCCACTCTACATCTAGCCAATACCAATGCAAGCTGTGCGAGTCTATGTGGGATACGCTTGCCTTTTGATCTACGCATCACACCTAAAAGACAGGTAGGTGGTGTTCACTCGAGCCCCAATCCCGTGACCCTATCTGTTATCTGGACCACCTCCCGCCAGAAGTGTTGCACCACCCGACAGGACCAAGCCATGTGGAGAAAGGTCGGGCCCATCTCCCCACATCTAGGACACCCAACCACCTTTGTCTGGTCAATCTTATTAAGAAAGGCAGGCGTGAGATACACACGGTGAACAAAGTTAAAATGTAAAAGCTTAAATCTGTTATTACAGGAGACCGTGTGCACCAAGGATTGAGCCATATCATATTCCGCATCCTCCAAAGGGTCCTCCAGTTCCGGATCCCATGCCTTACGTGTCACACACTCCAAACCTAGCTGATCCCCCTGGAGCGCTTTATAAAACAGGGTAATATAGTGAGATTCCTCCCCCCAGTTTATCAATCCGTTCAACACCTACGATGCAGGAGGAGCCATCGTAAATCCAGACCAAATCTCTTGAGCCACGCTCTCCACCTTAGCATACTGCAGAAACTGCCCAGAGCTCAGTCCAAACGTATTTCGCGCCTCCTGAAAGGAGATAAACTCCCCATTGGGATATAAATCACCTGCTAATAAGCAACCTCCCGCTCTCCAAGGATACCTTGACATTACAGTATCCATGGGCCAGATGTAGCAAAGAAACATTTTGCGAGTTGTAAATAGCGAGTCATAGCGACTCGCTATTTGCAACTCGCAAAATGTTATGCAGAACGGTGTCTCAGACACCGTCTGCGAGTCGGTATGGGGTCGCAATGACCCACCTCATGAATATTCATGAGGTGGGTCGCAAATTGTGGCCCCATACCGACTATGGGCACTCGCAAACATGGAGGCCTGCTGTAGTCAGCAGACCTCCGTGTTCGTGACTGCTTTAAATAAAGCAGTTTTTTTTTTTTAAAGTGTAGCCCGTTTTCCTTAAAGGAAAACGAGCTGCACTTAAAAAAAAAAACGAAACCTTTAGTTTCGGTATTTTTTCAGGGCAGGGAGAGGTCCCTTGGACCACTCCCTGCCCTGAAAAAATGTTTTTGGGTCCATTCACAAACTGGAAGGGGTCCCATGGGGACCCCTTCCAATTTGCGAGTGGGTTACCATCCACTCGAAGTGGATGGTAACTGCAACACCATTTGCGACCGCATATGCGGTCGCAAATGGTATTGCATACCACTAGGAATCGCAAATAGGAAGGGAACACCCCTTCCTATTTGCGATTCTGAAATGCATTTTGCGAGTCGGTCCGACTCGCAGAATGCATTTCTGCATAGGAAAATGCGATTTGCAACTCGCAAACAGCAGTTTTTGCCGTTTGCGAGTTGCAAATCCTTTCCTACATCTGGCCCCATATTCCTAAAAGGGGCTAAATCCCAGGCCTTCAACTCCCTGTCAAATGGGGCACAGCAAATCACTTTCTTGACTCCCTGCTCCCAGATCCATTCAGTAGTTTTAACCGGGTAAAGGAGAGCAGCCTCCGAATGACCTCCAATCATCAAGGCATGCATCAATTCTTCTCCTCCATTATACCCGATAAAAGTAGTTTCTCCCAGTTATCAGACGGAGACATCCACTTTGCAGCATGTTGCAGGTGTGCTGCATAATAATAGTGCCTGATATGCGGAATAGCCAACCCTCCGTCCACCATTTCCCTCTGCATTGTGGCCACTTTACTACGGCACCCGGCCCAGACCAATGAGATCAACAAACTATCCAGCCGCTTGAATAGTGGAGCCGCTAATGGAAATAAAGAGTTCTGCACAAGATAGAGGCAACGCGGCAAAAACACCATCTTGGCCACCTTCACCCTCCCCATAACCAAAAGAGGCAGTCTATTCCAAAATAAGACAGAACGCTCTAGCCCAGTCACAACCCGCTCATCCTTGTGCTTCAAATGCGCCTCCACTGTATGAGTGACCCAGATGCCCAGGTATCTAAAACTTTGATCACCCACCTGAGGCCCACCCCGGCAAATCCTCCAACGGAGCACCACTTAAGGACCCCAAGGGAAAGAGAAGCAACTTTCTCCTGTTTATCCAAAGCCCAGACATAACCCCAAATTCTTCCAGTAATCGCAACAACAGAGGCACCAAAACTCCTGGCTCCCATATATATAACAACGCATCATCAGCACACAGAGAGACAGTGTCAGTGGCCCATCCCACCTGCATGTCCCAAGGCACCAGTTCCCCAAGAAGCCAAACCACCAGTGGCTCCACCACCAAGGCAAAAAGAAGTGGAGAGAGAGGGCAGCCCTGCCTGGTACCCCTCCTGATTATCCAGGAGTCAGAGAGCTCCCCGCCCACCTGGATACGCACAGTAGGTGCAGTATACAGCAAACAAACCCAAGAGCAGAAATGAGGGCCAAATACCATTCCTCGCAGCACCACCAGAAAGTAGCCTCACTCAACTGTGTCAAATGCCTTCTCTAGGTCCAACAACACCTGCGTTAAGTCTTCCCCATCACCCATAGTTTTATGCAGTATATGTGTTAAATGACGTAAATTAGGAGTCGTGCTACATCCAGGTATGAACCACATTGATCTTCGTGCACAAATCCCTGAATCACTCCACGTAGCCGAGTAACCTTTAACGTTCTTAAATAATTGTATACTGTTTTTATAATTTAGTTTCGCATTACAAGGCTGCTGTGACTTCGCATAAAATCGAAGTGTATCAAATGCATTATTCTGTTTTAAATCTTACTAGATGTGCTACTGCTACCAGGAATTGACATGAGTTTGCTGATATGGTAGTGTAATTAGATTTGGAATTAGGCTATGCTGCTGAAATATTTTGTATACTATACTTTGCATATTTTTAAATGTATTTCAACTTTTAATCTGTATAATATGGTTTGTGCTTTTATGGCATTTTGTCAAATAATGAATTTTGACTGACTGGCTGGGTGCATCACTATCTGTATGGTTGACTGCATGTGTGAGTGTCTCTAGGTGTGACTGACTGGGTGCATTAGTGGTTGAATGGGTGAGTGTCTGGGTGTGATAGTGGCTGTAGCTGTAGAGGTGAGTGAATGGGTGCATGAGTGCCTGTATGAGTGACAGACTGGGTATGTGAGTGGTTGTACAGACAAGTGACTGGCTGTGTAAGTGGCTCTGAGGGTGAGTGACTGTACGCATGTCTTTAGGGGTGAGTGACTGGCTGCGTAAGTGGCTGTATGGGTGAGTGACTTGATGTGTGCATGGCTGTATGGGTCACAGACTGGGTGCATGAGTGGCTGTATGAGTGAGTCACTGGCTGTGTGCATGGCTGTATGGGTGAGTGACTGGGTGCATGAGTGCCTGAATGGGTGAGTGACTGGGTGTGTGAGTGATTCCACAGTTGAGTGACCGGGTGTGTGAATACCTGTACGGTTGAGTGACTGGATGCATCAGTGTGTGCATGGGTGAGTGACTGGGTGCATGACTGTTTATGACTGAGTGACTGCATGTGTGAGTGGCTGGTGCATGAATGGTAAATGGATGAGTGTATAGGTGTAGGAGTGGCTGTAGAGGTGAGTGAATGGGTGCATGAGTGCCTACATGGGTAAGTGACTGGATGCATCAGTGGCTGTATGATTGAGTGACTGGGTGCATGAGTGTCTGTAAGGGTAAGTGACTGTATTTGTGAGTAGCTGTATGGGTGAGTCACTGGTTGCCTGCCTGGCTGTATGCATGAGTGACTGGGTGTGTGAGTGGCTGAATGGGTGAGGGGCTGGGTGTGTGAGTGGTTCCAGAGGTGAGTGACTGGGTGTGTAAATAGCTGTATGGGTGAGTGACTGGATGCATCAGTGTCTGCATGGGTGAGTGACTGGGTGCACGAGTGTCAGTTGGGTGAGTGAGTGCATGTGTGAGTGGCTGTATGGGTGAGTGAATGGGTACAATAGTGGCTGAATGGGTGTGTGTCTGGGTGTATGAGTGGCTGTAGAGGTGAGTGAATGGGTATATAAGTATCTGTATGAACAAGAGAATAGCTGCATGACTGGCAATATAGGTGAGTGAATGGGTGAATAAGCGTCTTTATAAGTGAGTGAGTGGGTGGGTGCATGACCGTCTTGGTAAGTGACCGGGTGCAAGAGTGGTTGTATGGGTGAATGTATGGTTGCATGAGTGATTATATGGATGAGTGACAGTACATTTATGTAATAATGAAGTATCAAGTAATTACTTACCTTCATAACTTGAATTTTTTTAACTTTTATCTGTATTAAAAAATAAGCAAAATAATGGTTAAAGTTTGGTTTAATTATTATATATATTAAAACGTGTAATATAACATATATTATTGTTAACAAAACCAAGCATCTTTTCATTTTTAATACGGCAATTATACACATTTTGTAGACTTGTTATGCTCCCTTGTCCACTATTCTCAGTTGCTATACTTCTTTCTGTATAAAAGAAGTGTGTATAGCTGGTCATCTCTGAATAGTAGGATAAAAAAACAATCATATGGACTTGAAAAAAAAAACATAAGCTCATAGTATGTTACTTAAAATTAACAATACTATGCATTGTAATTCTAACTTATTAATATTTCTCGTCAAATAACTATTATTTGCACTCACTGCAATTTCTGAGCATAAAGTACTTATCGTACAATTACTGTACTAAAATAAAGTACAGATTCTACAATCATGTTGGTAATTATAATACCTGGTACAAAAGTATTTATTTCCTAGAAGCAGTATCAAGAACCACATCTACAGTTGATTTCTCCATAGCTCTTCTTGACATCCCCCTTGATAGGCTGAATTATATCTCTATCAGTGATGAATAATGAACAGAGAAGGGTGTGTACCTGTTGTTTGTGAAAAGCATTAGAATACATTGTAAGCAGAAAACACACATATTTTTGAAGCCATCACCCTTGTTAGGACAAATTATGTCTGAGATAGTAATGATCCACTTGCAAAGAAAATTGTATCTAATACTATCCTACTCACCTGCCTCAGAACTTTGGTTGAAGAAATAATTAATACAATTTAGTAAGTCTGAAAGGTACTTTTTGTTTAAATTGGAGACTGCTATCAATGTGTTCTGTCCATCCACTTTCAGTCTTCAAATATATAGTATAATGTCCAGAAGTAATGTTTACTCCTTTGTGGAAGATTATAGCCAAAGTACAATATGTTCCAGAAAATGATATCTGCCCAGCTTTAAAGTTGGTAATCCTGGTGACCAATTTTGTTCCATCTTCTCTGCATCATTGAAACATTGCAATAATATATATATCAGTCCTCTGAATAAGCAATGTAGATAATACATTTGATTTACATGTTGGACACGTCCTATTTGGTTACTCTTTTTTATTAATTTTTCAAAAGACACACTCTTACTATCCGGAAGAGTTAAGTACAAAAGTCGCTCTGATTGGATTTCAGTGTTAGATGAAAAAAAGCAGTCTTCACATTCATGGTTCCATGTGTAACTGAGTCATCATATCATCTATATTCACATTTCTTTTTCTGAAATTCCAAGAATCACCATAATAAATTCCTGTGCATCTTGTTGAGCATTTAGAATAAATACTATAGATCCACTATATTTATCTACTAGTTCTCAAATTCCCGAAGCAGATTGTATTACAGTTCTGTTTCGTGATAACCGCTAAAGGCAATTAAAAAGTGCTATACACAGTGAGTTCTGTAGTTTTTCTTAGATTGCATTTACTATATGTGGTAGATAGAAGAGAACATTGAGAACAACATTAGTATAGCAGTTAACACCACTAGTGTCCAACTGGTAACCAACAATATCTGCATCCTTTTCTAGTTTTCTTTTCTTCACATGTTCTTCTTTAGCATTGCTTTCCCTCTTATGTATAGTGTTTTTTGACTGTTTTGTGAGAGTCCGTTTAGGACATAGTACCTGCTTTTCATAAACAGGGTACTGTCCTATATGAGGAGCATATTTACTTCTTAACCTTTTGTACTTTCACGCAATTTATATCTGCACTTAGCTTCTTCTCATCAAAATCAATTAGAAACAAACCAGCTAATGTTTGAACTTGTGACAATGCCACATATGACATTCCTTCTTTAAAAACCGTACTTCTGATATTAATAAATGCATCATCAACACTTAAGCCTTGAGACATGCACATCTTTACGGCATATGAAAGACAAACGGGAAACTTTCACAAGCAAAAAGCATATATCACATTGTCCATTTGCTTCACGCCATTAAGCAGATCAAATCTTCTAACTAAGAATTCAACCTTATCACGGTTAGGAAAATTAAAGAAATCAACAACTGTACCCATAGCACCATTCACCAATCCTTCTTCTACATTTAAATTACATCTTACAATTGATCTACAGTTTCTGCAGGTACATAAACACTTCTAAACTCCAGCAGTCCTGAATTCACATTTTTCAAAAGAGTTCAATTTATCTTCTCATTTTTCTCTTAATAGTGCAGCTACTCCTAGGTGTTCCATTTTGTCAATAGCAGTAATGTCCACAATTTCTTCATTCTCAAGTTTTAGTAATTGTTCATCAAATGAAGCACACTCTTGAAATGTAGGCATCAAAGTAACAATGGCCCTCATTATGACATTGGCGCTGACTGTTAAAATGGCGGTAATACCGCCAACGCGCTGGCGGTAATTACGGCCAAATTATGACCATGACAGCCAATGCACCACACCAACCACCAGGGCGTTAACACCACTGGCATTTAGAATAAATACTATAGATCCACTATATTTATCTACTAGTTCTCAAATTCCCGAAGCAGATTGTATTACAGTTCTGTTTCGTGATAACCGCTAAAGGCAATTAAAAAGTGCTGTACACAGTGAGTTCTGTAGTTTTTCTTAGATTGCATTTACTATATGTGGTAGATAGAAGAGAACATTGAGAACAACATTAGTATAGCAGTTAACACCACTAGTGTCCAACTGGTAACCAACAATATCTGCATCCTTTTCTAGTTTTCTTTTCTTCACATGTTCTTCTTTAGCATTGCTTTCCCTCTTATGTATAGTGTTTTTTGACTGTTTTGTGAGAGTCCGTTTAGGACATAGTACCTGCTTTTCATAAACAGGGTACTGTCCTATATGAGGAGCATATTTACTTCTTAACCTTTTGTACTTTCACACAATTTATATCTGCACTTAGCTTCTTCTCATCAAAATCAATTAGAAACAAACCAGCTAATGTTTGAACTTGTGACAATGCCACATATGACATTCCTTCTTTAAAAACCGTACTTCTGATATTAATAAATGCATCATCAACACTTAAGCCTTGAGACATGCGCATCTTTACGGCATATGAAAGACAAACGGGAAACTTTCACAAGCAAAAAGCATATATCACATTGTCCATTTGCTTCACGCCATTAAGCAGATCAAATCTTCTAACTAAGAATTCAACCTTATCACGGTTAGGAAAATTAAAGAAATCAACAACTGTACCCATAGCACCATTCACCAATCCTTCTTCTACATTTAAATTACATCTTACAATTGATCTACAGTTTCTGCAGGTACATAAAGACTTCTAAACTCCAGCAGTCCTGAATTCACATTTTTCAAAAGAGTTCAATTTATCTTCTCATTTTTCTCTTAATAGTGCAGCTACTCCTAGGTGTTCCATTTTGTCAATAGCAGTAATGTCCACAATTTCTTCATTCTCAAGTTTTAGTAATTGTTCATCAAATGAAGCACACTCTTGAAATGTAGGCATCAAAGTAACAATGGCCCTCATTATGACATTGGCGCTGACTGTTAAAGTGGCGGTAATACCGCCAACGCGCTGGCGGTAATTACGGCCAAATTATGACCATGACAGCCAATGCACCACACCAACCACCAGGGCGTTAACACCACTGGCCGCGGCGGTAGCCATCAACAGCCAGGCGGAAGACAAGGTGCTGCCCACCACATTATGCCACAGCACACCGCCACGATTTCCGGGTCAGTATGAATGCCATCAAAAGTCTGGCAGAAACACATCACAGAAGACCAAAAATTTCACCAACAGAGACAAAGAGAAGACCAATGCCGCCATGGAACTGGAACTGCAAGTCTTCCCGATGCTCTTCTATGCCATGCTCCATCTGGAACACCAACGCCAACGAAGATGATGACTGTGAGTACAGCTGCCTAGCAGAAAAGGGAGTGAGGGAGGAAAAGGAGAGTGACACACACACACATGCGCAACACAAACCATCCACACACACACCATACAGACAGCCAGCTGCAGACGTAAACCAATGGCACATGACGCACAGCAGAATAATACAAGGACTACAGTTCGGCAGCACTGACATTGCAATAGCAAGGCAACACCCACCATGTGAACCAATTTTAGAACAACGATACATGAACAATTGTCCAGAAAGGGCCAATGCCCAGTCCAAAGTACATAAGGCCCACATGGCCGCAGGGCACAGTCCAAGCCCCAACTTGATCCTGACAAATTCCGTACAACATCTCGGAAGTGGACAGACACCTCAAGGGGAGGGGGCGTGGGGGCACTTCAGCTGAAGTCGGAAACGTGCCCACTGCTTCTGGAGGGGGCTCCATGCCCATTTCCCAATGTTGGGGAGTGCAAGGTCACGGTCTATGAGGTAGGGAACTTGCCCACTGCTTCTGGAGGCGGCTCCATGCCCATTTCCCAATGCTGGGGAGTGCAAGGTTATGGTCTCTGAGGTAGGAAACTTGCCCACTGCTTCTCGAGGGGGCTCCATGCCCATTTCCCAATGCTGGGGAGTGCAAGGCCACGGTCACTGAGGTGGGGAACTTGCCCACTGCTTCTGGTGGGGAGTCCATGCCCATTTCCCAATGCTTGGGCGTGCAAGGTCACAGTCTCTGAGGTCAGGAAATTTCCCACTGCTTCTGGAGGGGGTTCCATGCCCATTTCCCAATGCTGAGGAATGCAAGGTCACAGTCAGTGAGGTGGGGAACTTGCCCACTGCTTCTGGAGGGGTCTCCTTGTACAACAGTCCCTGAAGGGTGGCCTACATGCCGGCTGCTTGGGTTGAGGGCTGCTGTATCTCTGCTGGGGGAGGTGTCCCCTGGGCAGCCTCTGCTGGAGGCGAGGGCTGCATTGTCTCTGCTGGGGGAGGTGTCCTCTGGGCAGCCTCTGCTGGAGGTGATGGCTGCATTGTCTCTGCTGGGAGAGGTGTCTCCTGGGCAGCCTCTGCTGGAGGTGAGGGCTGCATTGTCTCTGTTGGGGGAGGTGTCTCCTGGGCAACCACTGCTGGAGGTGAGGGCTTCTTGCCTGTCATTGGTGGTTGAGTGTGAACCATTTCTGACATTGGTGGTTGAGTGGGAGCCTCTTCTGACATTGGTGGTTGAGTAGGAACCTCTTCTGACATTGGTGGTTGAGTGGGAATCTTTTCTGACATTGGTGGTTGAGTAGAACCTCTTCTAACATTGGTGGTTGAGTGTGAATCTTTTCTGACTTTGGTGGTTGAGTGGGATCCTTCCCTCTCCTGGCTGGTGGAGTGGGATCCTTCCCTTTCCTGGCTGGTGGAGTGCGATCCTTCACTGTCTTTACTCCATGACTAGGAGGTTCCTTCACTGTCCCTGTGGACTGTTTGGCTGAGGTGCTGGGCTGGGTCATTGGGACCTTGTTCTTACGGGCAGGACGGGGATGGGGGAGGGAAGAAGTCAAGACATGCAAGGAAAAGCTTCTTAGGGGCATTAGAGTGGGATGTGGGAGGAGGGATGGGAATGGAGGTTGAGGGAGTGGTTGTCGGAGGAGTACATCTGCTGGACTTGGGTGCATGGGCAGTGTGCTGATGTGAGGTGGAAGGCTGTTGGGTGTCTGAGTGCCTGCGTTTGTGTCCCTTAGGACGGGGGGACAGACAGGGTGGGAGAGGACACAGGGTACACATGGATGGATGTTGTGGAGGTGTCTGCTAGTGAGGTGTGTGTGCTGCTTGGTGTGGTGACACTGGTGGTGGCTGTTGAAGCAGTGCATGAGTGTGAGTGTGGATGTGACTGTGAGGGAGGTGGAGAAGGAGGAGGAGGGGGAGACAGTGGAGACAGTGGGTGTGTGTGCAACTGTCTGTTGTTTGTGTGAGTGCTTGTGGACTGAAGTGTGGTGCCTGGGTTTGATTGTGCCACTCTTTTGTGATGTTTTTTGTGTGCATGCTCGTCTGTATCTGTGCATGGGATGGGTTGGGGTTGAGGAAACTGGGACTTGGAAGTGGTAGTTAGAGGGGGGACGGTAGGAACAGGGACAATGGCTGCCATCAGAGAGGAGGCCAGAGCCTGAATCGATCTCTGTTGGGCTGCCAATCCACTGTGGATGCCCTCCAGGAATGCACTGCGTTGCTACATTTAGGATACCAGCCCCTGGATGGCATTCACAATGGTTGACTGCGCTACAGAGATAGATCTTAGGAGGTCAACAGCCTCCTCACTCAGGGCAGCAGGTCTGACTGGGGCAGGGCCTGAGGTGCCTGGGACGAAGGAGATGCCCACTGTCCTGGGTGAGCAGGCAAAGGAACCTTGAGGAGGGGCTACTGGGAGGGCGGTGCGGGTACAGGGTTGGCAGCTGTACCTGTATCTGGGATGGTCACAGAGATGTCCACCACCACCAGGGAGCTTCCATCGGAAGAGGTATCTGAGTCAGTGTTGTCACCTCCTGTCTTCGTTGTGGTGCTCCCCTTGCCTTCCGTCCCACTGGTTCCCTCGGCATCGATGGACTCTGCTTCCTAGGTCCTGTGCGATGCAGCTCCCCCTGTAGCCGGTGCTCCTGCTGCTTTGCCAGATGATGTTAAACAAACACCACAGTTGGCATACACAGCATAGTCACACACAGGGATCAGGATCGAGCACTTTTGCATTGCACCGGCATTGAATTGGCTAGATGCCACAACAAGATGAGGTCAAACACCGACAACTGCACACCTCTTGGAGTCCACAAAGCCCTGACTGACATGGAATGCAAACAAGCTAGTTTACCTGCATTTGCCATACACCCATTACCCTTGAGCTGCATCCCGCTGCAATGTCTGGCCTGGAATTAAGGGGCACCCACTAACTCACATTATAGTTAGGCCCACTGTACTCACCCAATTGTGGCTGCTGTGATGCCCTCAAGCGCCCATCCAGCTCTGGCTAGGCCACCACCAGTATGCGGGCCATCAGTGGGGTCAGGTTCCGACGGGCACCCCTTCCTCGTTGAAAGGCCATCCCCAGCTGGGCCTCCGCGGTCTTCTGTACCCTGCGTCTCAGGTCCTCCCATCGTTTCCTGCAGTGGGTGCTCTGCCTGCTGTAGACCCCCAGGGTCCACATGTCCTTGGCGATGGCACGCCACAATCCCTTCTTTTTATGGGCGTTGACCTGCAGAGGGAAATCAGACAGGAGGACAGCATTACACATACAATGTCACACATATGGCCCACAAATCCTGTTTCCAACTCCATTGGCACACACATCGCCCGGCGCACACCATGTACACTACCACAAGACATACCACCCTACATATGACACGATGCCTGCACACATCTCCATGCAACCTTCCAACATGCATCGTGGCCAAGGTGTACTCACCTGTTGGTCTGGAGGTCCATACTGCTGTCCATACTAGGGGAGGACCCAATCCTCCAAGCGCTCTACCTCCATCAAAGTGAAGGCAGGGGCCCCTTCCCCGGTCACACAGGCCATGGTAGGTTCCAGACACAGGTCACAGCAGCACACGCAGGGTGGGTGTTGCACTGTAGAAAGTCAGGAATCAAGTGAGGTTATGGACAGAATATTGTAGACATAACCACAGCGGAGTACACCGTCACCGCCGACGCTGATCACCACTAGCCACTGTGCTCCATAGAGCCCCATATTAGCCAATTAAGAATTGCACAACAGTGCAAGACCGCCTTCTGCCACAATGCCCAACGTCGGCGGAGTTACCTCACTTCCACCTGTCCCTAGATACAGGACAGGCGGTCACCATTTCATGGTGGTGAACTACATACAGATCTTCTATAACTGCGTCATTTTTGGAATTTGCTCATACATTGCATTGCCACTGTGCCATCAAATTAATGCTGTATGCACACTGAGGTGGTGGTTTCATTGTACAAATTGTGACAGCCTACTCACTCTTATGTCCCTTAGATGCCTACCACTGCGGATGATTAGGAGGAGGAGACAAACCCTGTGTACAGATCCCTTTTGGACTTGGCTACACTGGAGGACGGGCACATTATGCTCACCTATAGACTGAACAGGGCCAAAATCACAGAGCTGTGTGCCCAATTGGAGCCTGACCTGATGTCAACAATCCGTCATCCCACTGGGATCCCCCCTCTTATACAGGTTCTATCTGTGCTCCATCTGCTGGCAACTGGTTCTTTCCAAGTGACAGTGGGCTTGGCAGCAAGAATGTCACAGACAATGTTCTCTATTGTGCTGGCAAGGGTATTATGTGCCCTGGTAAAACACATTGGCAGCTACATTTCTTTCCCACAGGTGAAAAATTTGGCCAATGTGAAAGCGGGATTCTATGTAATGGGACATATTCCCAATATTATTGGGGCGATTGATGCTACACATATTGCATTTTCCCCCCCTTCCCTGCCAGAATGAATAGGTGTACAGGAATCAGAAATGGTGTGGCTGGCGGACCAGTACATCTCTCACGTTACTGCCAAGTATCCTGGGTCAGTGCATGACACCTTCGTTCTGAGGAATAGCAGGATCCCAAATGTGATGGCCCAACTACAGAGGCACAGGGTGTGGCTAATAGGTGAGCCTGAGTCCCCATCCACTGTATGTCAATGTATGCCTTAAAGTGTTATCCCTGTTACATTTTGTAAGGCTAAATTTTGACCCTCAATTCTTGCAGGTGACTCTAGCTACCCAAACCTATTGTGGCTCCTGACCCCTGTGAGGAATGCTAGGACAGGGGCTGAGAACCGTTATAATGATGCACATGGGCAAACCAGGAGAATAATCAGGAGGACCTTCTGCCTCCTGAAGGACAGATTCAGATATCTGACAGGTGGATCCCTGTGCTACGCACCCGAGAATGTCTGCCAGATAGTAGTGGCATGCTGCCTGTTGCACAACATGGCCCTCAGACGATGTGCCATTTCTGCAGGAGGAGGCAACAGGAGATGTCCCTGTGGCAGAAGTGGACCCTGAGGACAGTGAGGTTGAGGAGGATGAGGACAACAGAACATCAGTTATATGAACATCAGTTATATGTCAATACTTCCAATGACACAGGTGAGACAGTGGAACTGATCATCACTCTGACTATTGATGTTTTCTGTGTGGCTATAGCATGAAGGCAATCACTTCCTTTGCATCTCAAAATAATGTCACCTATGGCTTGTCCTTTTATAGATGTTGGTGACATGACAACAGTGCCCTGATGTGTTTACTGCAGACAGCTAAAGGTAATTTTTGGCAAGCTTTCACAGTGTTCAGATCATTTGCACTAGATGAGACTGTTCCCATAAATGCACATGTTCAACACATAAAACAGTGTCACTTAAGATGTGTTCATGGGTGTTTTTTGTAGTGCAAATAATTGACTGAAAAGTGCAATGGAATGGGATGATGGTAGAGGAAAGTCCAGGGTATTGTTCCAGTCTGTTTGTAGCACAGGTTCAGTTCAGTGTGCAAGAGGCCATAGGAAGGGCAACCATGGCAGTTCAAAGTGGACAAAGTGACAGGGTGGGACACAAGCGGGACAATCAGGAGAGTCTCATTTCCTTGCAGTGGTCTTGGTCTTGGCAAGTGTCCCTGGCTTCTGTCTGGGTGCAGGGAATGTTCGCAGGGTGATTCACCTTCTGCAGGGGGAGGGGTGACTGTGGCCTGTGGGTCCTGTGGCAGGGCCTCCTGACCACTAGCTGCAGAGGAAGTGGAAGGCTGGTCAAGAGACTGGCTAGTGGTAGGGGCCCGCTGCTGTGCTGTCAATTCCCTCATGATGTGGGCCATGTCTTCTAGCCCCCCTGCCTTGGAGATCATGGTGGTGTTGAGTCTGCAAGTCCTCCCTGATCACCTGATGGTGTTCATCATGCAGCCGCTTGTTCTCCAGCATGTTGTTAAGGATCTGACCTTTCATGTCCTGGGATTGTTGGTAGGCCCCCAGGATCTTGGTGAGTGCCTCCTGGAGAGTCGGTTTCCTGGGCCTGCCCTCCCCCTGGCGCACAGAGGTCCTCCCAGTATCCCTGTTGCCCTGTGCCTCTGAACGGTGTGCCTACCGCCATTGACCCCAAGTCCCTGATTGTCTTGGGGGCAAGGTGTGGACTGGGGTCCCTGTACAGGTAGGCACAGTGCTGATTGACATGTCCTGGGGACAGAGGTGTGGGGGCACTGGGTGGGTGCTGTGGTGTTGTATACTGAAGGTGGAGGCTCTGTGGTTGACTGTGAGTGGGCTGGGGTGACCGACTGACCAGTGGTAGATGATGGGCCAGGTAGTTCATCCAGATCCAGAAGTTACTGTCATCACTGGGGGCATCTTCTGTTGGGGGACTGGTTTGTAATGGCACTGCCTCTCTTCTGAGATTCACTGGGGCACCCGTGGGGATGTAAGTGATGTATTTTGATTCATGGCTGTGACATATTGTACATCCCTAGCTTACCCTCTATCGCTGCTGTTGCCCTGCCACCTTTGTTTGTGTATGGTGATGTATTGTGGGGCTGTTAGTTCTCCATGCAGTGCATGCTTTTGCGATGGGTGTCCATGCAGGGCTGGTAGGGCTGTCCATGCATTGGTATAGCATGCAGGGCTTGGCATTGGGGTTAGACATATGTGTAGGTGCCATGTGCGGGATAGAGTGGAGAGATGGGATTAAGGGTGTGAGATGGCATGCAGGTATGGGGGTGATAAGTAGTTAATTTTGACTCACCAGTGTCCAGTCCTCCGGCAGCTCCAGTGAGTCCCTCGGGATGCAGTAATGCCAAGACATGCTGTGAGCTATCAGGGAGGAAGTGGGGGTCCACCGCCAGTCCTCTGTATGGCAAGCTGGTACCTTGCTGCCATGGAACGTACCTTCCCCCATAGGTCATTCCACCTCTTCCTGATGTTGTCCCTTGTTCTTGGATGCTGTCCCACGGCATTCACCCTATCCACGATTCTTCCACAACTCCATCTTCCTGACAATGGATATTTGCTGTACCTGTGCTCCAAACAGCTGTGGCTCTACCCCGACTATTTCCTCCACCATGACCTGCAACTCCTCATCTGTGAAACGGGGCTGCCTTTGTGGGGACATGGGTGTTGTGTGGTGTGTGTAAGTATGTGGGTGTTGGGTACTGTGGTTGGGTGTTTGAAGTGGGGTACGTGAGGGGTGTATAGGTATATGTGGTGTGTGTATCTAGTTTCGTCGCAGTGGTCTTGGTGTCAGTGTAGTGGCAATCATTTGTATTTGGAAAGGGTTGTGGGTAATGTGGGTGTGTGTTTTATAGTGCTGTGGGTGGGTGGGTGGGTGTGGTGTGTGTATGAGTGTTGTGTGTGTGTATTTGGCATTGGCCAATGTTGTGTAGTTTAGTAAATGGGTGTCCATTTTGAGCGCTCCGATGTGTACTGCCAATGGTTTATCGCCATTGAATGTCCACCTTGGTGATTCGTGGGTCATAATGTGGTGGGCGTAGTTCTGTTGGCGTAACTTTAGCACTGACCTCTGGGCTGGCGGATTTGTGTATGTGGCAGTATTCTGTCGGATTGGTGTGTGTGTGTCATAATTTGGCGAACTAATGTTCGCCTCTGCGGCGGTATGTTGGCAGTCATCACAGCGGCGGTAAGCAGCATTTACTGCCAATGTCATAATGACCACCTATACGTTTCCCTTCTTTACAAAACTTATGCATTAGCTCTTCTGCAGTCTTCTTAGACTAAAAGAGTTTCTTAATAAGTCGAAGTTCTAACATAAGTTTTCCCTTTTCTGTCAAAACTCTTGCTCTAATGTCTGAGAATTGACGCATATTTTTCACAAGTTCCTTATACTGAAAATATTGCCAAATGTTGACATTGCCAGTACCTCCCAATGACTTTCAAGTCTCATTATGTGAAAGAGTTTTAAAACCAGGCTGTCATTTTACAGAAGTAAGTTGTAGTAGATCTCAAGAACAATCAAATGCTTTCCTCCAAACAAGACGTCATATTCAGTTTTCAAAATCTCTTACATTCGCAGTTGGACAAAAGCAAGCATTAGATTAGAAACCATGCTTACATCATCAATAATCAAAAGCCTTAATTTTCTTCAAACCTCTTGCTACCCCATGACAAGCTTCACAGATTACTTTTGGTATTACAGTTTACTGTCATGTTCTACAGATAACATAAGTAGTCTATGTAATGTTATTCCCTTGATATTGTGTGCAGCTAATCCAGTAGGTGCTATTACTACACATGCTAAATTGATTCTGTGTTTTTTTGTAAGTAGAGTCCAATTTGATTAAAAAGCTTTTTCCAGTACCAGCCTGACCACTAATATATAATAGTATTGGCTTGAATAGACAGCAAATGTATTCCTTTTTCTTGTGTCGTAATCCATGTTCTATTCTATCTTTTCCAGAGCTACTGATTCCTGTCTAGCTTGTTCCATGGCAGTTTCCACTTCATTTATTGCTATTGCAGCTTCATTTTCAATAATAGGTTTTCCAAGGGGATCCTGACTTGAAGGTGCTGAACTTTGTCTGCTTTGAGAACTATCCTTAGCTACCTCAGCAGCAATCATTTGTTCCTGTTATAGCTCATTGTTTAACAATTGTAAATATTTATTGAACATGATACACTGAATAATATCTTTGACAGTATTAAATGAATCTTCATAAGAATCATAATCTTAAAGTAATTCTAATTCAGGATGCTAAGGTTTGGACAGTTGAAGAAGTGCTAAATAAAACAATTATCTTTTATCAGAGGTTTCACAGCAAAGCTTTCAATGGTTAATTACATTTTGTTTTTCATGTTTCAGTAAGCATCCATCACATCCACAAACTCCATATTTTCCTTCTTCTATGTTATCACTTACATTACTTCTATATCTGTAGTTTTGAAGAATTTCATAAAGGCGTTTGTCTTCTAGACGTGGACGCCTTCTTGGATATCTGTATCCAACATATTTGACTTTACAATGTCTGTACTTTCTGGGTCAAACTCTGCCAAGTATTGAATTTCATGAAAGGACTTCTATACTCCGTTTCTTGTAAAAGATAGACTAAGACTTACCTAGACTATCCCTTTTGATTTTGGTAACAAACTTGCGGAACTCAATCTGACCCCATTTCTCTATTGGAAAGCTAAAAGAATACAATTTCTTGCTAAGGGTGTTCTCTGAAGAAACCTCCTCCCACATCTCAGTCATTTCAGTTTTTTATGATTTTATGATGTACGATGTAACATACAGAGTCAAAATGATGGAGTTGTCTGCAGCACATTGAGGCCCATATTTATACCTTTTTAGCGCTGAATTTGCGCTGCTTTTTGATGCAAAAACAGCACAAACGTTTTGCAAGTTAGTGCTGCTTTTGCAACAAACAATTATGCAAATTCTGCGCTAAAAAAGTATAAATATGGGCCTGAATGTCCATGTTAGCATTCCACATTTTGAAAATTACCAGATTGTAGTCATTAATGTATTTGAAATCTTCAATTCTTTTTAAGTTGTATGCATTATTCTGTGATTTCCATGTTAGTGTATGTCTCACTAAAGACAAGAAGCTGTTCACTCTTCTTTTTGAAATGACAGGTCTTGGAAATCCAAATTGACATCTTTGTACATTTTTTCTTTTGACCTGTGTGTATGGCGACAGTACTTCCCACACCTATGTGTTGAAAATGAAAAACCTGTTATTTGAGAGCTTTTTCACCACTCTGTTTTGATATAGGGCATGTGACATAGTGTTCTGTAAAAGACAACACAGAGTCATTGCTTTCTGTTCCAAATTTGGGTGCGTCTTTAATCCACAGTACTGTGTGAATGTGAGGAGCACCTCTTGCCTGGTACTCTTTTCACCAAAATAAATCAATTACTTCTCCAAGAGGAGGATTGCTTTTGCTGCAGATAAAAGCAAGCATAGCTAGGAACCCGTGGCTGAAATACCTACAAACATTAGCAGGACCTAATGAACACAGTTCTCCAGTTGCCTTCAAATTGATATTGTTCAGATTAGAGTTTGCTTCTCTTAAGAATTCAAGGAGATCATCCCATGCATTCTCTGCACAACTTAATGTAAAAAAACAGGTTGTTTGTCCTAGATGTCTCAGCATACATTTCAGTTCTCTATGACAATGGTACCAGTATTCCTTAGTGCCACATTGGCACGCCATTAACTTAATTAAGATATATTCCAGCTTTTCATCCTTTTCGTGAACTTTGTTAATAAAATCTCTTGCAGACATATTTTAAAGGTTAACTCCTGTTTTTAGAATGTGATTCACTGCATATGAAATTCCAGACTAGTCACTCTCAAATAGAAGGTGAAATATCTATGGGATAGACTGTCTAAATCTTGGATCCTCTGAATATTATTGTGCTGATTGGTATTTTGATAGGTATTTAGCTTCTGGTATTTATATGGGATGCTCAGCATAGCCGACCTGCTACTCCAGTGGGAAACAAGTGAGGAAACCCTCAAGCTACTAAGCTTTTTTTTCCATTCACTCACTGGAGCTCCTTTTACTTGCTTCATTTAGAAAATGTGAACAGTATCACCAATTACTTCTTTGGAATGCAATGGATGGATGCTTAATAATCATAAATGTTCTCAGATTGGGATGGGTCTGCTTTGAATATTTGTTCGCTTCCCAGTTAAATGTCATCATCAACATTTGGTACATGAGGATCCACTTCAACATTTTTATAATAAATGTTATTTTGTACGAGGTATAATGTTGCCTGTTTAACTTTATTAACATCAACCAACTCTTGTCAAATGATTTTATTTTTAGTAGGTACAACATTTACCAGAATAATAAGTGGCTCTTCATTGCCTTTCTCTACTCCTACAGTTTACAAAAAATGTAATGTCTGATGGCAAATACACTACTCTTCTGTTAAGGCCTTTCAGTAACTCCTGTTGAATGCAATTTACCTGTTTTTGGTTCCAAATGTATAATCGCTTGAGATGGATGTACAGATTGTATAAGGATAGATTCATATACATTTAAGTCTCAGAGTTGTTCTTGAATACTCACCTGTTTTTGGTTCCAAATGTATAATCGCTTGAGATGGATGTACAGATTGTATAAGGATAGATTCATATACATTTAAGTCTCAGAGTTGTTCTTGAATACTCACAAGTTCTATCCTGTTATATACTGCTCTAGCTGGTGTTTTCTGATCTTCTAACTTATCATACCAGTACTTACATCTAACTTGTTGCATGGACAAGTCGAAACACTCCTCTACAAATAAAAAAACAGCAAATCCTTGCCACTTTTTGCTGTTTCCCCTTCAGTTTTGGATAAGTCATTTACATTTCTTGTTTGACTTTTGTAGTGAGTGCACCTGCAGCAAGTACAAATATAGTTTGTTTTTTCAGAACAACTTGTAGTAAACATTATAGTCTCTTCTGAAAATTTGTCAGTTGAAATACCTGTGCTCTGCTTCTCAATTCCTGCGCCTACACATTCCTCATTCTCCCTATATTCCTCTTCAGGACCAAAGACCCAAAATTGCACATCCTCACAAACCTTTTCTACCTCCTATACTGTACAATGCAAAAGTACTCTGTTGATCTCTCCTAAACATAACGCTGGAGTCTTCACAAAGCAAAGTCTTCTAACTAGGCTTTGTATTTTTGAAGGGTAAACTGCCAACATTCTAAAGTGATGAAAGGTGCTTTGACACGCTTTCTTTGAAAAACAGGCTAATGAATGTCCTTGTAGATTTGTAAATGTTCTTACTTACATGGATCTTGCAAAATGTTAATTTTTTGCTTCAGACTTCTATATGAAAATGCATGTCCAAAAGTGCTTAACAAATCAATAGATTGCTGACGAATGCTACCAGTACTACTGCACTTTAACTTATAATCATATGCCTGTCTATACCTTCCTTGAACCTCAGCTATCACCTCTTCCACATTTCTTGGAACAATCTCTTCTTTTTTAACTAGACTGCCATTCTCCATCTCATAACATCGGGCAGTTGAATCAACTGCATGCACTAACGAGTTCTCTAGTAAATACCCTTCTTCATTTAATAAGTCTCTGTACTTGAGGTATGGTTCAATTCACCTTTAAAATGTGTACAAAAATTACTTTCATTAGCAAGCCTTTTCCTTTCACTGCATTTCTTCATACATAACACGAGTGAGAATCAAAATAATAAAACTTCCTCATTAGACAAATGTTCTATCAACTACAGCCTCATGATATTATTTTTGTTCCACTACTTTCCTTCTCCTTTTGTACTGCTTCATTTGTTTAAAAAGATTCTGAATGACTCTGGGACAAAACATTCTATATCTAATTTCTTTCATCTGTTCCTGCCTTCTGTTTAACCTATCTGATTTCCTCAATGATGTCAATTTATTATAGACACAATTTTTCACACTTTGCAATTTGCTGCATATAAGTTTAGGAAGTTTTCTGCTTCTCTTACCAGTGGCTCTTTTCTCTTTAATTGCAATCTCCTCATCTTCCACTTTTTGTTTTTCTATTGCAAGTACATAGTAGACTTTTCCAGTTTGTTTCAGATTTTGTGGCATCTTCAAAGTCTCTTCTTACTAACAATAGATATCTGGAACACAATACAATATAACTACAACATTAGATTAACATATCAAAATATACAATTACATATGATTACAATAGCCTCTTCATAGAATCAGTTGCATTACTATATTATAGTCACTATACATCACATTAATTTAAAATGACTGACTGGCTCACCATATCTAATACTATTTCCCTTCAAGTCTCATTTTATGCAACAATGTGTATTTCTGCTTATTGCGTTATGCATCAACTTGACACTTTATTCATTAGGGTACACCTAATACTGTTGGTGTGTATATCATTATACACCACACACTCAAAAAAAAAAACACTTATTATTTTGGAATTTATCCAATAAGGTAAACCATTCTGCACAAAAACAATTATCCACGGAATGCAAGCACCCTTGTACTATATTACAAGGTGCCTGCATTGACAATATGTACTAATTTATGGGTCAGCACTCAGACAGACGAAGGAATGCATTATATCTTCTAGAGACAGCACTTTTCTCCCCTTTCCCAGTGCTTTAAGGCAGCACAGCAAGATACTTGCCCCAGTGCCCCGTGCCATCTGCCTGATTCATAGATCCCATATATTTTATTTGATAAATGGATATCTCTCTATAAGACATAGCCTCTATGTACTAAAAATCTAACGGTATGATATCTAAGGGGATATAAATACCAGCTCAACTTCCACCACAAGGCATACATATAAAATGTATAGCTGCAAACAAAAACCATGATGTTAAACCTTCTACTGGTAATCATTTTCTAAAACATTAAGTCCAATCCTATCCATATATTTAAATAAAAGTGTCAATATCTCTCTGGTATGACTCAGTTGATATAGTTATATCTATATAATATTCACTTTTGTCACACTTATTCACAAACACACCTTGCTTGTAAAGTAATAGTTTTAATGACATACCTGTTAATAGCTTCTGTTGACAGGTCGAATACTCTCACAATGCTGCTTTGGGTCTTTTTTTTCTATAATAATGAAATCTCAGAACAAGAATGGCACACCACTCCAAGTTCAAGGAACGAGTAATGGCAACCTATTCACCTTTGCTTTCAGTGATACTGTCCTACTTATCAAATCAGACACTATGGCCCTCATTCTGACCTTGGCGGTCGGCGGAGAGGCGGCGGTCGGACCGCGAACAGACCGGCGGTATTAAAAATGGCATTCTGACCCTGGCGGGAACCGCCAACACAGCCCGCCAACTTAACACTCCGACCGCCACAGCGGTACAAACAAACAGCGCGGCGGTTCCCGCCAACAGCCCGGCGGCAGACAAAGTACCGCCCACCCTATTACGACCCACCAATCTGCCACCTTTTCCGGGGCGGGAGCACCGGCGATAAGAACACGGCGGAAACAGACTACGAACGGGAAAACGCTCACCTCTACGCACTCCACGCGAGATTCCGGCAGTATGGAGCCAGAGTTACAGGTCATCCCCGCACTCCTATTCCTCCTCATATACCAGGAGCACGCCCGGCGGCGCGGAAGACATCGGTGAGTACTGCACCTACGACACAGGTGAGGGAAAAGATTACCGGCACACACCCACCCACCCACACCCACTACAACACACACATCAATGCATTCCCACAGATCACTGTCACAACCCACAAACCACCCCCCTCCGAAATAATGCAAAGACCAAAAGAAGAGATCATAAACGGCCAGATATATTGAAATATGGACACCAGTAATCCAAATAAATAAATAAACTATGTACAAAATATATACAGCTACTAAATGTAGTCCAACCACTGTCCGTGGATCACAGGGGTCCTGTGCAAAGGGGCAAGGCCCAGTCCCACGACAAGAACTCCACGGAGAGAACACTGCAGGGGCATCAGAAAGAAAATAGGACAGGCACCTCAGGGGGAAGGGAAGGGGGGGCACCTCAGCCACTTGAGTACACGACGCCAGATCCACGAGGGGACTCCATGACCACTGGGCCATCCTGGGGAGTGCAAAGCCACAGTCCATACAGTCCATACAGTGGGTGGCCTGCCCACTGGGCCATCCTGGGGAGAGCAAAGCCACAGTCCATACAGTCCATACAGTGGGTGGCCTGCCCACTGGGCCATCCTGGGGAGAGCAAAGCCACAGTCCATACAGTCCATACAGTGGGTGGCCTGCCCACTGGGCCATCCTGGGGAGAGCAAAGCCACAGTCCATACAGTCCATACAGTGGGTGGCCTGCCCACTGGGCCATCCTGGGGAGAGCAAAGCCACAGTCCATACAGTCCATACAGTGGGTGGCCTGCCCACTGGGCTATCCTGGGGAGAGCAAAGCCACAGTCCATACAGTCCATAACAGACCCCACTGCCACTGGAGGAGGCAAGTTGGCCAGAGGACATCCTGCAGCCCTGCCCGAGATAGATCCTGCCCTGCCACGTCTGCCAAAGGGCCAGCGGTTCTTGCCCTGAAGGGCCCAGTTCAGCGGTTCTTGAGACGGCGGGGCCCAGTTCAGCGGTTCTGGAGACGGCGGGGCCCAGTTCAGCGGTTCTTGCCTTGAAGGGCCCAGTTCAGCGGTTCTGGAGACGGCGGGGCCCAGTTCAGCGGTTCTTGCCTTGAAGGGCCCAGTTCAGCGGTTCTTGAGACGACGGGGCCCAGTTCAGCGGTTCTGGAGACGGCGGGGCCCAGTTCAGCGGTTCTTGAGACGGCGGGGCCCAGTTCAGCGGTTCTTGCCTTGAAGGGCCCAGTTCAGCGGTTCTTGCCTTGAAGGGCCCAGTTCAGCGGTTCTTGAGACGGCGGGGCCCAGTTCAGCGGTTCTGGAGACGGCGGGGCCCAGTTCAGCGGTTCTTGCCCTGAAGGGCCCAGTTCAGCGGTTCTTGAGACGGCGGGGCCCAGTTCAGCGGTTCTGGAGACGGCGGGGCCCAGTTCAGCGGTTCTTGCCTTGAAGGGCCCAGTTCAGCGGTTCTGGAGACGGCGGGGCCCAGTTCAGCGGTTCTTGCCTTGAAGGGCCCAGTTCAGCGGTTCTTGAGACGGCGGGGCCCAGTTCAGCGGTTCTTGCCTTGAAGGGCCCAGTTCAGCGGTTCTTGAGACGGCGGGGCCCAGTTCAGCGGTTCTTGAGACGGCGGGGCCCAGTTCAGCGGTTCTGGAGACGGCGGGGCCCAGTTCAGCGGTTCTTGAGACGGCGGGGCCCAGTTCAGCGGTTCTTGCCTTGAAGGGCCCAGTTCAGCGGTTCTTGCCTTGAAGGGCCCAGTTCAGCGGTTCTTGAGACGGCGGGGCCCAGTTCAGCGGTTCTGGAGACGGCGGGCCCAGTTCAGCGGTTCTTGAGACGGCGGGGCCCAGTTCAGCGGTTCTTGCCTTGAAGGGCTCAGTTCAGCGGTTCTTGCCTTGAAGGGCCCAGTTCAGCGGTTCTTGCCTTGAAGGGCCCAGTTCAGCGGTTCTTGAGACGGCGGGGCCCAGTTCAGCGGTTCTTGAGACGGCGGGCCCAGTTCAGCGGTTCTTGAGACGGCGGACGGTCTATGGCCAACTGCTAATTGCCTGGTGGTGCCCTCCTGGGCAGCGGGGATGGTGCTCCTTCACTGCCCACCTGGGCTGTGGGTGGTGGGGCCCTCCTGGCCAGCTGGGCTGGGTCCTCCCTGGGCAGCGGCTATGGGGGTGGTGGGCTCTCCCGGGGCAGCTGTGCCGGTTCCTCCCGGGGCAGCGGCTATGGGGGTTGTGGGCTCCTCCTGGGCAGCAGGCCTGCTGCCTGACCTCTCCAACTTGCTGCCCTTGCCCTCCTTAGTCGTCGGCCTGTGGCCCTTGCCTCCCTTTGGAGCTGTGGCTGGTGACTGTCTCTGGGTGGTGTCCGGGGGGGATGTAGAAGGCGGGCTCCTGCGGCGCCCCTTCCGCCTTCTGCTCCTCTTCCCAGGGGGTGGGCTGGCTGTCCCCTTGCTGCTGGGCGAAGATCCAGACATGCGGGCTGGCGGGCTCCAATACCCCTGCACCCTTGTCAAGGGGGCTGCAGGGCTGGTGGTGGCTGAGGTGCTCTTCTTACCCCGACGAGAAGGAGGGGGGGGCTCAGGGTCAGGAAAGAAGTTAGTAGTGGCGAGGAAGAGCTTCTTGGGACAATGGAGAGTGGTAGGTACAGTGGGAATGGGAGTGGAGGGAGAGGATGTGGTTGTAGGTGAGTCACGTTTGCTGTCTTTGGGTGCAGGTGCAGGAGGGATAGGCTGTCGTGAGGTGGATGGCTGTTGGGTGGGTGGGTGGCTGCGTTTGTGTGGTGTGGAAGAGGGGGTGACAGACACAGTGGGAGAGGACACAGGGGACGTGTAAATGGCAGTGGGGATGGTGACTGCACATGTGCGGACTGGAGTGGAGGGTGTGCTGGTGATGGAAACACTGGCTGATGGTGAGGTGAATGGAGGTGTGAGTGTAGACGTCACAGGGAGGGAGGAGGGAGACGAGGAGGTGGGGGTCACAGAGGTGGTAGTGACTGTTGGCATGTCTGCATCGGAATGTTGCGTGTGTGAATGTCTGGGAGATCTGTGGTGCTTATGTTTGGATGAGCTTCTCTTGGGTGTTGAGGTGTGTGCAGGCTGGTCTGATGGTGTGGGTGGGACAGGCAGAGGAACAGGAGACTGGGAGGAGGGAGTTAGTAGAGGCAGGCAGGAGACAGGGACAATGGCTGCCGTCAGTGCTGAGGCCAGAGCCTGGAACGATCGCTGATGGGCAGCCTGACCCGAATGAATGCCCTCCAGGTACGCATTGCTGCGATGAACCTCCCTCTCCACCCCCTGGATGGCATTCAAAAGGGTAGTCTGCCCAACAATGAGCGTTCGGAGGAGGTCAATGACCTCCTCACTGAGGGCAGCGGGGGTAACAGGGGCAGGGCCTGAGGTGCCTGGGGCGAAGGAGATGCCCGGCTTCCTGGCAGAGCGGGCACGGGGCGAACGCGGAGGGGCTGCTGGGAGGGCGGAGATGGTGCGCTGGGTGGCGGCTGTACCTGTAATGGCGGGGGGCACGGATGGTGCCACCCCCGCAAGGGAGCCCCCTTCCGAGGACGTGTCCGTGTCGCTGCAGGCTCCAGTCGTCCCCGTCGTGGAGCTCCCCTCGCCCTCCGTCTCACTGGTCCAGTCTGACTCTGTGGCATGGCCCTCCTGGGCCATGTGAGATGCAGCTCCCTCCTGCCCCGATGCCACTTCTCCTCCGCCTGATGATGCTGATGCACACAAGCACAGAAAGACAAACAAAAAGGGGGGGGGAGAGAGAAATAAAGGGATATTGAGTACATGGATCTCCGGTACAGTTAGCGGACATGACAGACACAGATGCCCCCTGCACTAAGTTGCGCACTTGGGGTCCGCTACGCATTCCGTGGAACATGCCCTACACGCCTAGAGTTGTCAACTGCACCCATGGATGACACGGCCCAGGGATGGCTGTACTGACACACTACTGAGGGTGGTGGCTGGGGACACAGGGGCTTACGGGGGTGCCCAGCCTACAGATATCGCCCTGGCCTAGGGGGACCCCCAGCCCTCCTCCCCCACCCAGACACCTCCACTGCACGACAACAGAGTAGATGATGCTTGTACTCACCCCCTTGTGTCTGCTGTGCTGCCCTCACGCGCCCATCCAAATCAGGGTAGGCCACCGCCAGGATCCGGAACATCAGGGGGCTCAGTTGACGGCAGGCACCCCGCCTACGTTGGGAGGCCATCCCCAGCAGAGACTCGGCGGTCTTCTTGGTCCCGCGGCGGATGTCCTCCCACCTCTTGCGGCAGTGGGTGCCCCGTCGATGGTGGACCCCCAGGCCCCGGACTTCCTTGGCGATGGCACGCCAAATCCCGATCTTCTCATGGGCGCGGACCTATGTGACACGTACAGGGAGGGAGAAATACCACGTTCAAGTTACTCAGCATTTTCCTTTCCAGTGGCCCAACGCCCCCCATCCCCGCCAGGCCCCCCGCCAGGCCCCCCGCCATGCCCAACATGCACCCCATCCCCGCCAGGCCCCCCGCCAGGCCCCCCGCCATGCCCAACATGCCCCCCATCCCCGCCAGGCCCCCCGCCAGGCCCCCCGCCATGCCCAACATGCACCCCATCCCCGCCAGGCCCCCCGCCAGCCCCAACATGCACCCCATCCCCGCCAGGCCCCCCGCCATGCCCCCCGCCATGCCCAACATGCCCCCCATCCCTGCCAGGCCCCCCGCCAGGCCCCCCGCCAGCCCCAACATGCCCCCCATCCCCGCCAGGCCCCCCGCCAGGCCCCCCGCCAGCCCCAACATGCCCCCCATCCCCGCCAGGCCCCCAAGCCAGCCAGTGGCCCCAAATCCAGATGGAATTAAACTCACTTGTTGGTCTGGAGGACCGTAGAGTAGCGCATACTGGGGGAGGACCCCATCCACAAGTTTCTCCAACTCCTCTCCAGTGAAGGCAGGGGCCCTTTCCCCAGTCGCAGCAGCCATTGTCCCTTCCAGACCGAGGTCACAGCAACACTTGCAGTATAGGTCCTCTCCTGTGAAAGTTCAAGTCGCAAGTGGATAAGTAGATAGAAAATGGCGGTCACGTCCGCGGCGGTGCGTACCGCGGCGGTGCGTCCCGCCACCGCCGGCGCCCTTCGCCATTGGCTCCTGAAACCCATAGGCTTCAATGTTAACCAATGCGGCTTCGCGCCGCGGTCTTGGCCCGCCGCCCGCCGCGGTGTGCCACGCCAGCGCATT
This sequence comes from Pleurodeles waltl, assembly GCF_031143425.1. Taxonomy (NCBI): domain Eukaryota; kingdom Metazoa; phylum Chordata; class Amphibia; order Caudata; family Salamandridae; genus Pleurodeles; species Pleurodeles waltl. The sequence goes on along the minus strand of NC_090446.1, from coordinate 1,503,714,772 downwards.
GACCTCACATCCCATTGTCACACTTCACAGGTCAGGCAGCCGCCATTTCCAGGGCCCACATGGCTCAATTTCAACTGCGTCACACAGGTCTAGGCCTTGCATAGCCACTCATACACGCCATTCACTGCATAGAGAATCGTATACTGTGCTAGCTGTGAGTACGTACCTGTGGGTTGCCTGACTGTGTGCTCCATGTTGTCCTTCCTAGGCACCGTCCGCTGGGTTGGGCGAGGAGACGGATGAATCCTCCCGTGTACCGACCGCTGGTGGACCTGTCGACAATGGAAGAACGCCACATTATCCTGACCTACCGTCTAAACCGTGCCACTATCCATGAACTGTGTGCCCGGCTGGAGCCCGACCTGATGTCCCCCATCCGCCAACCCACAGGGATTCCCCCTCTGGTGCAGGTCATGTCAGTACTCCATTTCTTGGCAAGTGGGTCATTTCAGACAACCGTGGGAATTGCTTCTGGGATGTCTCAGCCCATGTTTTCAAAGGTGTTATCCAGAGTGTTGTCTGCCCTGATGAAATCCGTGAGGAACTACATCATTTTCCCTGAGGTGGGCGAACTGGCTACAGTGAAGGGTGATTTCTACGCCCTTGGACATATTCCCAACGTAATTGGTGCCATTGATGGGACCCATGTGGCTTTGGTTCCCCCAAGAGACAGGGAGCAGGTGTACAGGAACAGAAAAAGTTACCATTCAATGAACATCCAGGTGGTGTGTTTGGCTGACCAGTACATCTCGCATGTAAATGCCAAATTCCCAGGGTCAGTGCATGACGCCTACATCCTCAGGAATAGCAGCATCCCTTACGTGATGGAACAGCTACAGAGACACCGTGTATGGCTAGTGGGGGACTCTGGGTACCCCAACCTGTCGTGGCTACTGACCCCAGTAAGGAATCCCCGGACCAGGGCAGAGGAACGGTACAATGAGGCCCATGGGCGTACTAGGAGGGTGATCGAACGCACCTTTGGCCTCCTAAAGGCCAGGTTTCGCTGCCTGCATATGACCGGTGGATCCCTAATGTACTCACCTAAGAAGGTGTGTCACATCATCGTGGCCTGCTGCATGCTTCACAACCTGGCTTTGCGCCGCCAGGTGCCTTTCCTGCAGGAGGATGGTCGAGACGGTGGTGTTGTGGCAGCGGTGGAACCTGAGGAGAGTGACGAGGAGGAAGACGACGGGGCTGAAACAGACAACAGGGACAGAATCATTGAACAGTACTTCCAATAGGACACAGGTAACATTTCAAAGATAATTTAGTAAAAGTTAACTACTCTGCAGCATCTCTGCTGCCTGTCTATTTGCCCCAGTGTATGATGACTGAGTTTTGGCTTTTCCCTCCCTATTTCAGATCTGGGGTCCCCACTACGAGTCCTGTGCTTCGTTTCCCCATGGACTACAGCTTTGTGGCAGCTGTTTGTTGACTTCACCATGTACAAGGACATATTTGCACTGTCATGTCAATTACAATCTATTGAAATCACAGCCAGACTCCTGATATTTTGGTGCAAAATAGGTGTTTATTGAAGTGCTCAAAATGGGATGGGTGGTTTCAAGTGGGTGGGGGCTATGGTGAAGGAATGTCCATGGCAGAGTCCAGAGTAACAGTCACACAGGTGCATTGTCCAGAGGCCTGTGGAGAGATGGAGCATGGGCAGTTCGAGGATGGACAGGGTGACAATGTGGGACAGTGGGATGACATCAGGTGGTATCCATTGCTGGCGGGGGTCTTGACATCCTACTCTGTCTTGCGAGATCTCAGGGCCCTCTTGCGGGGTGGTTCTTCTCCTGCAGGAGGTGGGGGTCTGGTGGGCTGCTGCTGTGCGGGGGCCTCCTGTCCACTAGCGCCGGCGGAGGTGGATGGCTGTTCTTGGTCCCGGCTAGTGGCAGGGGCCCTTGGGTGTTGTTCAGTGTCCGCCCTGCTGTTTACGAGGTCCTGCAGCAGCCCTACCATGGTAACCAGGGTGGTGTTGATGGCTCGGATGTCCTCCCTGTACCCCCGATAGTGTTCCTCCTGCAGCACCTGGATCTCCTGGAACCGGGCCAGTACCGTCGCCATCGTCTCCTGGGAGCGGTTGTATGCTCCCATGATGGTGGTGAGGACCTCGTGGAGAGTGGGTTCCCTGGGCCTCTCCTCCCCCCCCTGTCGCACAGCTGCCCGCCGAGTTGCCCTGTTTCCCTGGGCCTCTGCCCCCTGGCCGGTGTGCCCACTACCACTGCCCCCAGGTCCCTGTTGTTGTTGGGGTGGTGGGTTATCCTGGGTGCCCTGTAGTGGTAGACACACCGCAGATTGACGCGCCCTGGAGACAGAGGCATGGGCCCGCTGGGTGGGAGCTGTGCTGGTGTTCCCAGAGGGGTTAGGGTCTATAGTGGCCTGTGCCTGTGTGAGGGGAACCGACTGTCCAGAGGTCCCCGATGGTCCGGGCTGGTCATCGGTGTCCAGATCGACAGAGCTGCTGTCATCGCTGACGGCCTCTTGGGTGGGGGGTGTGGATAATTCTGGCCCCTCCGCCGCGGTGTGTTGACGGTCGGGTCCTGCAGGGGTATAGAGGTATGGTTATAGTTTCAATGTGTGGCATATGGGTGTATCTGTGGGTTCCCGTGTCCCCAAGTGCTGGCATTCGTGTGTGGGGGCTTTGGTGAGGGTGGCTTGTGGGGGGGGATGTGTATATGCATTGGGCATGCTTTGGTGATGGGTGTCCATGCTTAGTGGACGCATGCAGGCCTAGGTTTGGGGATGTGTGGGTTGTGATGGTGAGACATTGGCGGGGAATAGGTGTGCTGGGGGTGGGGGTGAGGATGGTGGTGGGGGTGAGGATGGTGGTGGGGGTGAGGGTGGGGGTGAGGATGGTGGTGGGGGTGAGGATGGGGGTGACGATGGGGGTGAGGGGGGGGTTCGAGGATGGGGGTGAGGTTTGGGGTCTGATTTGGCATGCAGGTGGGGGGGAAGCAGTATTGAAGCTTCAACTTACCAGTATCCATTCCTCCGCCGACTCCTGCGAGGCCGTCAGGATGCAGGATGTTCAAGACTTCCTCCTCCCATGATGTGAATTGTGGGGGTTGAGGTGGGGGTCCTCCGCCAGTCTTCTGCACGGCGATGTTGTGCCTGGATACCATGGAACGCACCTTCCCCCGTAGGTCGTTCCATCGCTTCCTGATGTCTTCCCGATTTCTGGGGTGCTGTCCCACTGCGTTCACCCTGTCGACAATCCTCTGCCATAGCTCCGTCCTCCGGGCAATGCTGGTGTATTGGACCTGTGTGCCGAACAGCTGGGGCTCTACACAAACGATTTCCTCCACCATAACCCTGAGTTCTTCGTCTGTGAAGCGGGGTTGTCTTTGGGGTGCCATGGGGTGGTGTGTATGATGTGTGGGGTGGAGTATGTGTATTTAAGTGAGTTGAGTGTGGTGGTGTGTGTTGTTTTGTGTGTGGATAGTGTGTGGGTGATGGTGTTGAGTGGCTGTGGCTGTTATGTTTTGGATGCTGGTGTCTCGCTCTTGCCTTCTTTACGATTTTGTAAGCGTAGGGGTTTGTGGGTGATGTGGGTGGGTGTTTTATATTGTATTGTGTGTGTGGGAGTGGTGTGTGTATGTGTATCAGGTGTGTGGGATTCAAATCGTCCAATGTGGGTGAGTTTTGTTCGTTGGTGGGTATTCTGACCGCGCCGGTGTGTCCCGCCAATGGAATACCGCGTTTGAATGACCGCCGCGTGGATTCGTGGGTCGTAATGGGATGGGCGTATTTCTGTTGGCGTGGCGGTGGAGGTTTGGTCACCTCCACCTTTCCGCCGACCGCTGGTCTGGCGGTCTGTTGTGGCGGTCGGATTTTCGGAGGTTTGCCTTCTGCGGGTCAGAATGACCGTGGCGGGTTTCTGCGACCGCGGCGGGATTATGGAGGATTTCTGACCGGCGGTAGGCGCCTTTTACCGCCGAGGTCAGAATGACCACCTATGTTTCATGTTTTACCGATGTTATCCTACATCTCATTGGCTAGTAACTATTTACTCTTTATTGTATTATTAGTAAGAATCCCAGTTTCCTACTGTGTGCTGCTGGAGTTGCGACTCCTCCGCGTCCTGTGCGGACCCCTGTGTTATTTTGTGACAGAGTCACGGTTCCAGTTGGGGGGTTGAAAATATATTTCCCATTTTCTGTACATTATAAATTTACAGATGATAATAATGTGGAAAAATTATTTATTTGGTTTCCAAACTGTACTTTAAGCTCACTTTTATAAAATAATGTTGGTCTCCTTTAAGAGTTGCTCTTCCCCCGACACTGTATGTGCACAGGTGCTATAGCAACCTCCTGCAGACCACTATACTGTAGCAGGAGTTCCGAAGTTCATACAATTTTTTTGTTTGTAGCAGTCTAGCTTTATTGTTTGTTGTAGCAGGTGTGGATGACTATTACTAAATGTAACCGTATCCAAAACAAGATTACTTGTTAAAACAAAATAGGAACCACTCACAGGCTGAGTGACTTAATATTTCATTTACAACCTACTTTTATCTATCTCTGTTGTTAGAAATGGGGTCCTTGGTTGGCAGATTACCCCCGTCCAAGCAAGGACCCCTCACTCTAGTCAGGGTAAAGGAGAATCACCCTCAGTTAACCCCTGCTCGCCCCCTTTGTAGCTTGGCATGACTTCAGAAGCAATGTGTAAAGTATTTGTACCAGCACACACAGTAACCCAGTGAGCCTACTACAAAATTACACATCACAGGGTTAGGAAAATAGGTAGGCCCATATTTATACTTTTTGACGCAAAACTGCGCTAACGTAGTTTTGCGTCAAAAAAATTAGCGCCGGCTAACGCCATTCTGAAGCGCCATGCGGGCGCCGTATTTATCGAATGACGTTAGCCGGCGTTAGCCGCCGGCGCCGTCTGGTGTGCGTTAAAATAAACGACGTACACCAGGCAGCGCCGGCGTAGGGGGATATGGGGCTTGGGCGTCAAGAAATGGGGCAAGTCAGGTTGAGGCAATTTTTTCGCCTCAACCCGATTTGCGCCATTTTTTTGACTCCCAACCCCCATAGAAATGTCTCCTGTCTTAGCAAAGACAGGAGTCATGCCCCCTTGCCCAATGGCCATGCCCAGGGGACTTCTGTCCCCTGGGCATGGTCATTGGGCATAGTGGCATGTAGGGGGGCACAAATCAGGCCCCCCTATGCCACAAAAAAAAATGAAAAAAACACTTACCTGAACTTACCTTAATGTCCCTGGGATGGGTCCCTCCAGCCTTGGGTGTCCTCCTGGGGTGGGCAAGGGTGACAGGGGGTGTCCCTGGGGGCATGGGAGGGCACCTCTGGGCTCCTTCAGAGCCCACAGGTCCCTTAATGCCTGCCTTTTGCAGGCGCTAAAAAACGGCGCAAAAGCGGCCGTACGTCATTTTTTTTGACCCGTGAATTTTGCCCGGGAGTATAAATCCGACGCACATGCCTCGGAGTCGATTTTTTAGACGGGAACGCCTACCTTGCATATAATTAACGCAAAGTAGGTGTCCACGCTAAAAAATTACGCTAACTCCATGGACTTTGGCGCTAGACGCGTCTAACGCCAAAGTATAAATATGGAGTTAGTTTTGTGTCGGAATTGCGTAAAAAAAAACTACGCAATTCCGGCGCAAACGGAGTATAACTATGCCCCGTAATGTTTATCTAAACAAAACAAGACCAAAAAGATAAAAATCCAGCATACACAAGTCAAATTATGAATTTTAAAAGAAAAAGAGTCTTAATCCTTAGAAAACAGTGAGAATACTGTTATTGCACAAAAGTACTTGGGTAGTGTCAAAATAAAGCCGGACGGGTAAATGTGCATCAAAAAAGGCCAGCGATGCCTTGATTTCTCACTCGCAAGCTAGACCGTGCGTCCTTCCTCCTCTGGTCAGGTTGGCGTGAGTCATTTCTTCTCTCCTGCAAAAGAGTGATGCGTTGATCTGGATAGGCACCTCGGGTGCAGGCAGGCTTTACGTTGATTTTCCGCACCCAGCGATGTTGCGTTGAAATCCAGTCGCATGGTGTCAAGAAATTGCACTCCATGGGGACTTGCGTCATTAACAGCAGCCGCTGTGGGTGTTGCGTGTCGTTTCTCCAGCCGTGTTACATTGATCTCCCAGTCGCGTTGCAGGTAGAGTGTTGATCTTAGCCATGAGGCTGGTGGTGCATCGTTTATCAGCCTCGAGGCGAATGGTGCGTCAAAAGTTTCCCCGCACATCGGTCTTCGTGTGGATTTCTGTCCTTTTCCACCAGCTGCACCTTTCAAGGTTTCAGAGACAGGTTAGGGCACCACTTGGCAGGCAGGACTCTCAGCAGAAAGCCCCAGGTGCTGGCAGAGAGAAGTCCTTGTTGTCCCTGAGACTTCAACAACAGGAGGCATGCTCAGTTCAAGCCCTTGGAGATTCTTCATCAATGGGAAGTCACTTAAAGTAAGTCTTTGTCCTCTCTCAGGTAGAAGCAGCTACTGCAGGCCAACCCAGCCAAGTACAGTCACAGGCAAAGGGGCAGTACTTCTCCTCCAGCTCTTTTCCTTGGCAGAGGTTCTTCTTGGTTCCAGAAGTAATCTGATTTTAGGGGTTTTGGGTGCTCTTCTTATACCCCTTTCTGCCTTTGAAGTAGGCCTACTTAAAAAAAAGTCTCAGTTGTTTTCAAGATCCTGCCTTGCCCAGGCCAGGCCCCAGACAAACACCAGGGGGTTGGAGACTGCATTGTGTGAGGGCAGGCACACCCCTTTCAGGTGTAAGTGTAAGCCCAAATGGGACATCAGGATATGCAGGCTACACCCCAGCTCCCTTTGTGTCACTGGCTAGAGGAGAGGTGCAAACAGCCCAACTGTAAAACCGACCCAGACAGGGAATCTTCAGACAAGCAGAGTCACCAAATGGTTTAAGCAAGAAAATGCCTACTTTCTAAAAGTGGAATTTTCAAACACACAATCTAAAAATCAACTTCACTAAAAGATGTATTTTTAAATTGTGAGTTTAGAGACCCCAAAATCCATGTGTCTATCTGATCCCAAAGGAAATCTGCGCTTGAATACTATTTAAAGGCAGCCCCTATGTTAACCTATGAGAGAGATAGGCCTTGCAACAGTGAAAACCAAATTTGGCATGATTTTACTGTCAATACATGTAAAACACATAAGTACATGTCCCACCTTTAACACCCACTGCACCCTGCCCATGGGACTATTTAGGGCCTACCTTAGGGGTGACTTACATGTATAACAAGGGAAGGTTTAGGCCTGGCAAGTGGGTCACATGCCAAGTCGAATTGGCAGTTTAAAACTGTACTCACAAACACTGCAGTGGCAGCATGGGCAATGCGTGTGTGGCACAACCAGTGCTGCAGTCCCACTAGTATTTGATTTACAGGCCCTAGGCACTTTTAGTGCACTTTACTAGGGACTTACTAATAAATCAAATATGCCAATCATGGATAAGCCAATGTACACTTATAATTTATACAGAAAACACTTACACTTTAGCACTGGTCAGCAGTGGTAAAGTGTCCAGAGCAAGCAAAACGTCAAAAACAGAGTCCAGCACACAGAAACAACCTGGGAAGTAGAGGCAAAAAGTTAGGGGAGACCATGTCAATGATGCCAAGTCTACCATCTGTTTTTACAACATCCAATAAAAATGTGCTTTTTTAAAATCTGGTAATCCCTCCATTTTAAACGTCTCCCATTTTGAGAACTCCTTCATTCAGCTGCAGCCTTCTCCTGCGTGCAACTTCTCCTTTGCTTCAAAATGTTCAGAGTCTGGATTGTAGGTCAAAACTATGTTTTTTGGGCTACTGAATTTGCTAGAAAGAGTGGCATAGACAGAGACCTGTGTTTGCCTAATGTGGATATTACTTGGGTTGGGCTTAGAGGTTTAAAGTGGCATCAATTACTTCCAATGGCTGAAATATTTCTGTAGCTGCCATCTGTCATGTGCAAAAGTCTATTCTGTAAACAGTCACCAAAGGCTAATAAGCATGAATGCCTCAAGCAACGGGTAGGAGAGGCATTGGTTGACATAACACAGTCAACACAGGTCTGTCAATAATAGATGTGAAACTAGCAACCTGCAGTGAGTACACATGCAAGACAAGATACATGCAAAGTCTGGACCTTACACCCAAGCAGTCACTTCCCCCAACACACACATAGGGATAGGAACACTTTACAACACTGATGATTCTAATCAGGACGACTATTGACATCAATCAATGTGGATATACATGACTTGCAAATACACAGTCACCATACCTGTATGTTACTGGAAGTACTGATTGATGAGCTCAGTCCTAGAGTCAACTGCACCTTCCTCATCTGCCTCCTCATCACTTTCCATGTCTGCATCACCAGCCACTGGTTCAGCTGCCTCATCATCATTCGCTAGCAATGGTATTTGACGCCTGATCTGGCATGTTTTGGGGAGTGTAGATGAGGGCACCTCCAGAGACGTTCAGGCACCTGTACCTGGCTTTCAGAAGGCCAAATGTCCTTTTGATTGCATGCCTTGTCCTCTCCTGGGCCTCACTGAAACGGAGTTCCCCTTCCATGGCAAGGTACCTTACTGGTGCCAACAGCCAGGGAAGGTTAGCATAGCCAGAGTCACCTGTGTGAAGAAAAGTAGGAACTGTTACAATATGGGTACAGCCACAGGGAAGAATGTGATGACAGATGCCATGACCGAGACACACATCCAAATGCATACATACCAATAAGCCAAGCCTTCTCTGTGTGAAGTCGTGCCATCATGTGTGGGACATTGCTGTTCGTCAGAATTTAGGAGTCATGCACAGATGCAGGAAACTTGGCTGTCACCTGTGCGATGTACTGGTCTGCCAGACACACCACCTGAACATTGAGTGGTAGTTCTTCCTGTTCGTATACGCCTGTTCATTGGCACTGGGAGGGACCAAGGCTAAATGGGTGCCATCCATGGCCCCTATCACATGAGGGATGTATCCCATATCATAGAAGTCTGCCTTCACATAGGCCAGATCTGCATGTTGGAGGACCCTGATGTAGCAGTCCAGGTGTTTCAATAAGGCTCACAATACATCTTTCAGCACAAGACTGATCTTGGGCTGTGACATCCCTTCTGTCAAGCCCACTGTAGTCTGAAAGGACCCAGTGGCAAGAAAGTGTAGCACTAACAGGAATTGTACTGTGGGAGGGATGGCATAGGGATTGCGTTTGGCAGGCAATAGATCAGGCTCCAACTGGGCACATAGATCCATGATGGTCTGACGATTCAGACGAAAAGTCAGGATGATATGCCTGTCCTCCATGGTTGCAAGGTCAACTAGTGGTCGGTACACTGGTGCATGTCTCAGTCTCCTCATGGCAGTGTATCTAGGATAGGGAGTAGAAAATGTACTAAGTGGTAAATATTTCACACATGTAAGCAGAACATGTCATCATCACACACACCTAACACTGTACACATGTGTCGCACCTCTGACACATACCATTATGGGCATGCAGAAGCGTCACTGTATTTGCATGTCACATGTATTAGCTAGACTATGATGGCACGACATAGGCCTACTACGCAGTTTGGACATAAATGTGTATGACACACTTATTTAGGGAGAACTAGGCATGATATATACGTAAAATGGCAGCCACCTGGCCTGCTGCACAGGACAGTTGAAAGTGACCTAAGTCCGCCGGCGTATGTCATCATGGCGGTAGGCGGTCACAACCGCTGTGAAGCTTCTCATTGGTTAACATTTCTTCCTATGGGGGATTGGGGCCTATTGCGATCACAGCTGGCGGTGATGGGCCTGTATGCAGCAGCCGTAACTGTCATTTTCTGTGAGCTGCTGTGTACTGTCTCTGGGAGCCATCATGTCATGTCCTGCAGGTGATAGGGCCCCATCGAGAGTACTGACTGTATCCTGGCACTTGCCTGGGCTTCATAGGGGTTAGGTGCCTTACTGCAGGCAAAGTGACATTGTTGTAATGACATCCTTTGTTTTGTCTATTGGAAATGGGTATTATGCACCATGGCTGAGTATAAATAGTAGAGGTGTCGGCATGGTTTACTGTCAGTGGTTGTACAGCTCCCATTCCTAGACCTCTCCACATCTGGAATGTGGAAATGGTCTAATGACATAGGCACATCTTTGAGACTATCCTACCTATGCAATGGATCTATTACTATCACCCAAAGCATTGAGTATGACCAGCTTCATCCATCTGCACTTGTGGCTCTGAGGTGTTAGTCCACTCCCATCTGTGTAGCATACCTATATATGCTACTGTGTAACTGTAGTTTTATCCTAAGGACTAAATACATTGGCCCTCATAACAACCCTGGCGGTCAGTGTTAAAGCAGCGGTAATACCGTCAACAGGCCGGTGAAAATCAAAAATGGAATTACGACCACGGAGGAAACCGCCAACATAGACAGCCACTTTAACACTCCGACCGCCACGGCGGTACAAACAAACAGCGCAGCGGTCTCTGCCAACAGACAGGCGGAAGACAATGTACCGGCCACCCTGTCACAAAACGGCAATCCGCCACCTTTTCCGGGGCGGAACAAACACGAATAAAAACACGGCGGAAACAGTACACAGAAGGGAAAATCACACACCTCTCCATACCCCACGAGGAACCAGGATGCCATGGAGCCAGAACTGCAGATCCTGCAGGCGATGGTCTTCCTGCTCCTCTCTCAGGCGCTCCAACGACGGCGGCGACGACCACGGTGAGTACTGCACCTACAACACAGGGGAGGGGGAGGGAAAAGTGAGTGACACACGCAACACGCAACACCCCCACCCCCACCCTCAACCACAACACCATAGACACAAATACATGCTGCAACATTACATATACACCCCCCACCCCACCTGGAAGAACGCAAGGACAAAAGGAAATGATTTGAATGATTGTAATCAATAAAAATCCAGTAGTCAAAATAAAAAATACAATATATACAATTATGTACACCAACTACACAAGTCCCGATAGTGCACCAATCATTGTCCGTGGACCACTGGGCCCAATATGCCTGGGCGTGGCCCACACTAGATACCTGACTGGAAACGGAGAGAACACTGCTGGGGCCTCAGAGTGAAAATATATAGGCACCTCAGGGGGAGGAAAGGGGGGGCACCTCAGCCTGATGAACGCATGACGCCACTGCTCCACGAGGGGGCTCCATTCCCATTGATGTATCCTGGGGAGTGCAAAGCCACAGTCTCAAGTCTCTCCAGTGGGTGGTTTGCCCACTGCATTATCCTGGGGAGTGCAAAGCCACAGTCTCTCAAGTCTTTTCAGTGGGTGGTTTGCCCACTTCTTTATCCTGAAGAGTGCAAAGCCACAGTCTCTCAAGTCTTTTCAATGGGTGGTTTGGCCACTGCATTATCCTGGGGAGTGCAAAGCCACAGTCTTTCAAGTCTTTTCAGTGGGTGGTTTGCCCACTGCTTTATCCTGGGGAGTGCAAAGCCACAGTCTCTCAAGTCTTTTCAGTGGGTGGTTTGCCCACTGCATTATCCTGTAGAGTGCAAAGCCACAGTCTCTCAAATCTTTTCAGTGGGTGGTTTGCCCCCTGCTTTATCCTGGGTAGTGCAAAGCCACAGTCTCTCATGTCTCTCCAATGGGTGGTTTGCCTACTGCATTATCCTGGGGAGTGCAAAGCCACAGTCTCTCAAGTCTTTTCAGTGGGTGGTTTGCCCACTGCATTATCTTGGGGAGTGCAAAGCCACAGTCTTGCAAGTCTTTTCAGTGGGTGGTTTGCATACTGCTTTATCCTGGGGAGTGCAAAGCCACAGTCTCTCAAGTGGATAACAGTCTCCACTGCTTCTGTAGGGGGCTTTGTGCCCAGAGTGCTTCATCCTGCCAAGGACTGAGGTAGTGGATGTATCTCTCCACTGGTTCTGGAGGGGGCTTTGTGCCCAGAGTGCTTCATCCTGCCAAGGACCGGGGTCGTGGATGCCTTTCTCCACTGAAAGTGATGCTTCATGGAAGCTGTCCAGGCTCCTGGAACTCACCACCAGCCTCGGATGACTGACCACTGGGGATGGCAGCCATATCTGCGGTGGTGCCACTGGCTCAGGATGTCGCAGGCCGCTGGTGGTGCTTGCGGCAGTGTCAGTCGCGGCGGTGCTTGCGGTGGGCTCTGTGGCGGCGGTGCTGGCGGCAGGCTCTGTCGCGGCGGTGCTGGTTGCAGGCTCTGTGGCAGCAGTGCTGGCGGCGGGCTCTGTGGCAGCGGTGCTGGCGGCGGGCTCTGTGGTGGCGGTGCTGGTTGTGGGCTCTGTGGCAGAGGTGCTGGTGGCGGGCTCTGTGGCAGCAGTGCTGGCGACGGGCTCTGTGGCGGCGGTTCTGGCGGCGGGCTCTGTGGCGGCAGTGCTGGTTGCGGGCTCTGTGGCAGCGGTGCTGGTTGCGGGCTCTGTGACAGCAGTGCTGGCAGCGGGGTCTGTGGCGGCGGTGCTGGTGGTGGGGTCTGTGGTGGTGGTGCTGGTGGCGGGGTCTGTGGCCGCGGTGCTGGCGGTGGGGTCTGTGGCAGTGGTGCTGGTTGCAGGCTCTGTGGCGGTGCAGGTGGCAGTGCAGGTGATAGTGCAGGTGGCGGTGCGAGTGGCGGTCTTCTCCGACGCACAGGTTGGCATTGATGTAGACAGAAGGTGCGACACTGGTCCCTCAGTCGGTGCCACCGTGCCCTCTCCTGACCTGCCCTTCAGTTTCTGGCCCTTCCCCACCTGTGATGGTGGTGCAGCTGTCTTGCCATTATCCCCTTTAGTTTTCCCTGACCCCTTGGTGGTAGGTGTTTTTTTTTTGCTTCTCCCTCTAGGATGTGGGCAACTTTTTTAGCTTGGCAGGTGGCGGAATGTCCTTGCCCTCGCTCCGTGGTACACTGGCAGCCCTGATGGTTGGCGCACTCCAATAGCTGCAGTTGCTGGCACCACTGTGGCTACGGATGTGGTGGCTGAGGTTCTGGGTTGGGACCTGGAAAGCCTGGCTCTAGGGGACGGATGGGGGGGAGGTGTAGGGAAGAGGTCAATATTAGCCAGGAAAGGTTTTTTAAACACACTGGGATAGGTAGATGGAGGGGGTTTGGGACTGGAGGAAGAGGTAGTGGTTGTAGGAGGTGTATGTCTGCTGAATTTGGGTGAAGGTGCATGAGCCGGAGGCTGTTGTGAGGTGGATGGCTGTTGGGTGGGTGTGTGCCTGCGTTTGTATACTTTGGGAGGAAGGCTCACTGACACACTGGGAGAGGACACAGGGGATGTGTGAATGGTAGTGGGGGTGGTGAGTGCGCGTGAGCGGTGTGTGGTGATGGGCGTGCTGGGGATGGAGGTAGTGGCTGAAGATGTAGCGCATGCAGGTGTGAGTAGAGACAAGACTGGGAGGGAGGAGGGAGACATGGAGGAGGGGGACACAGTGGAGGCAGTGGATGTTGGTATGTCTGCATGGGTATGATGCTTGTATGAGTGCCTGTGGGATGTGTGGTTCTTATGTTTGCCTGAGCCACTTTTGTGTGTTGATGTGTGTGCATGCTGGTCTGATGGTGTGCTTGGGATAGGCTGAGGTACAGGGGATTGGGTCTGGGGGGAGGAAGTTGGAGGGGGGAGGCTGGACACAGGGACAATAGCTGCCATCAGTGCTGAGGCCAGAGCCTGAAATGCTCTCTGTTGGGCTGCCTGGCCAGAATGAATGCCCTCCAGGTATGCATTTGTTTGTTGCAAATGCCTCTCAACACCCTGGAAGGCATTCAGAATGGTAGGCTGCCCAACAGTGAGGGATCTCAGGAGGTCAATAGCCATCTCACTGAGGGCAACAGGGCTGACTGGGGCAGGGCCTGAGGTGCCTGGGGTGAAGGAGATTCCCACCCTCCCGGGTGAGCGGGCACGGAACACACGGTGAGGGGCTGCTGGAAGGGCGGTGCTGGTAGGAGGGGTGGCGGCTGTACCTGTTGATGCGGGGGACACAGAGGGGCGTGCCACCGCAAGGGAGCTCCCATCAGAGGAGGAGTCGCTGTCACTGCTGTCACCTCCTGTCCCCGCCATGGAGCTACCCTTGCCCTCCGTCCCACTGGTGGCTTCAGACTCTGTTGTTTCACCCTCCAGGGCCAAGTGGGATGCAGCTCCCTCCTGCTCCGGTGCCACTACTCCTCCGCCTGATGATGCTATTGCACACAAGAACAGGGAGACCACAAAAAGGGGGGGAAAGGCAGAAGAAAGACATGTTCAGTGCATGCAACACCACTACTGTTGGCAGACACTACAGACACAGCAGCCCTCTGCACTACGCCATGCACTTATAGTTCCTAGATTATTCACATGCCCATGGGGTACAAGACCTAAGCCCGATTGCTGCACACATGGAAGTCACAGGAGCCTGACTAAGTGTAGATGGCACAGACCACTAGTGGGGTTGGGGTGCCACTGAACCTGCCTCACAAGGGACCTTGCCTACCAAGCTCGCCCTGGCCTAGGGGAACCCACTGCCCACCTCCCCCACCCAGACACCTCGTAATGGGCGCAGAGTCAGATGAATGTGACTGTACTGTACTGGACTGTACAGGGCTGCTGTGATGCCCTCAAGTACCCATCCAACTATGGATATCCCACCGCCAGCATCTGGAACATCAGGGGGGTCATGGTGCGATGGGCACCCCTCCCACATTGGGAGGCCATCCCCAGCTGGGCCTCCGCTGCCTTCTTGCTCCAGCGGCGAAGGTCCTCCCATCTTTTCTGGCAGTGGGTGCTCCGTCTGTGGTGGACCCCCAGAGTCCGGACGTCCTTGGCGATGGCACGCCAAATATCCTTCTTCTGGTGGGCGCTGACCTAGAGGAACAGTACAGGGGAAAAGGAAAATCTTTACCCGTCCGGACCGTCATACTCATTGTCCCACATTCCTACCCTTGCCCTGACGCACATCCACTCACCGTCTGCACATGCAGGCCTCAGTCTCCCCCCATGTATCTTTCATCCACATCACTCCAAACAGGCATTGCCCATGCAGCATGCTCACAGTGTGCTCACCTGTTTGTCTGGAGGACCGTACAGTTGTGTGCACTGGGGGAGGACCTCACCCACTAGTTTCGCCAACTCCTCCGAAGTGAAGGCAAGGGCCCTTTACCCAGACCCATGAGCCATCGTCGCTTCCAGACTGAGGTCACAGAAGCACTTGCAGTGTAGGTCCTCTCCTGTTGAAGGTCAGGTATCAAGTGAGTGAACAGACAGAAAATGGCAGTCACGTCCGCGGCGGTGCGTACTGTCACCGCCGGCGTACATCATCATTGGCTCCTGGGATCCATAGGGTCCAATGTTAACCAATGCAGGATTGCACCGCGGTCTTCAACCGCCTACCGTGACGGTGTAGAACGCCAGCCACATGGCATTAATACTAACTGCGTCACACCTATCTAGGCCTTGTATACACA
The DNA here is from genome assembly GCF_031143425.1 of Pleurodeles waltl. Taxonomy (NCBI): domain Eukaryota; kingdom Metazoa; phylum Chordata; class Amphibia; order Caudata; family Salamandridae; genus Pleurodeles; species Pleurodeles waltl. The sequence goes on along the minus strand of NC_090446.1, from coordinate 1,503,699,363 downwards.
CAGTAACAGCCACATTGCGGATTAATAAATGTGTGCAGCTGACATTTTGTGATACCTCAGTGTTGGCTGACTCTCTGCTCGCTGTTCTCATCCATAGGGCACGTCTGCTAGGGCAGGTGATGAGATGGCATCATCCTCCGGTATACAGACCGCTGGTGGACCTGTCGACAATGGAAGAGAGACACGTAATAGTCACCTACAGACTTGATTGTGCAACAATCCATGAACTGTGCGCCCAGTTGGAGCCAGACCTGATGTCAGCTATCCACCATCCCACAGTGAGGTACTGGGTTTTTCAGAACCGGTACTGATCCGGTAACCCAGTGGTGCCAGGCTACACCCAAAGACCTCGGGTACTTTCCTGATTCAGACCACAGAAACTCAGAGTCTTCTAGGTGAAGTCAAAGATCGAATTTATTGGCTGCAACCAAGTAACAAGCGTCCTAGAAGTACAACAGCACGGTTTGTATGTTCTCAGGAGACGGTGTTTCAATGCAAAGTCAGGTTTCCTTATATACAGTTTTTTAAGCTTCAGGCAAACATTCTTGACATTTTGGTTGGTCATTCACATGTTTTCACTACAAAGGAAAAAACAGTGTCATGATGAAACCTCATATTTCATGTCATCCAACCCATAATAAATTACCCGGCAAGGCCTAGTATTTTACATCAGATAAGTGTGGACCCCCAATAAAAACGGGCACCTCCCCCTCGTAAAGTAAGAAGAAGAAAAGAGCAGGTGCAGGTGTGAGCAAGATTAGGCAGGGTGTGTGAGCGATAATAAGGGTTTTATGGCATGGTGTGCCTTGATGCTATCTGATTCGGCCACTGGGAGAGGGACTGACCAAACAGGTTTGGCCTGAGGCAATGGTTCCAGCTTGCCCAGGTCAGAGAAAAGTCAATCAAGGTGTACGTGTCCTTGGAATCAAATCTGACTGTATTATAAGCCTATGTGAGGGCAACTTTAAAAAATGGCTGCCGTGTATAAAATGGGAGCCACGAGTGCAGGACGAAAATGGCGATTTCGAGGTGAAAACGCTGCTGGAATTGAGTGAAAATGCTCATGCTTAGTGTACTAGTCATTATCGGTCTTTTGATACTAAAATCGTACTGCTGTGGCAAAGTAAATTACATGGGTCCAGAATTTTTAGAACCACAAACCCTCCTTTTGCCCTTACATAGGCAATAAACCTATTCTCATGCTAATCTGAGTCCAGGTCTATGTTTCTAAAGTCGTTGAGATGTTGCTGTAACATCATCCTAGTATTTATCTCGTCTCTTGGTGCAGGTTTCCTTATGCATGATGTAACACAGAGGCCACATATGGCAGGACAAAGTAAGGAATACCTCTATCTGTAGTAGGTGGCATAAGATCACACACCCAACAATTAGTGATGTTCACTACTAACTAGTGTTGATGCAGAAGCTGTACAAAAGAATTGCTTACGAATTCTGATCTTCTAACCTACTCATGTTCAGGAAAAGGGTGAAAAGAGTGCAAAGAAACAATAGTAGGAAAAGACATAGGTTGGGAAGTGAGTGCAGAAGTCAATTGAGTAGAGAAAAACAATCCCACCCATAAATGACAACGTCATGTTTAAAAGACACTAGAAAACACGTTATTAAGAACATATAGACAACGGGAGAAAGTAGTGACCACTATTACAAATGAAATAATAATTTTTCACAACCCTAACCAAAAAGCAAATCCTAATATTATCTAGTAACATTTTTAGGGCTCCTCTGCATTTCAGTAATTTTGGTATGTTCAGGTGGAACAGTGGTGACTCTCATCAATGCTCTAAGGTGAAAAGGGGGTACTCTTTCCACAGAAAATGGACTTTATTCTGCTTTTACTAAACAGAATAGTACTTTAAAACAATGCCAGCAAAACAATCAGTCTCCTAACACCTAGTCTATACAATCACACGGAAACCTCTTGTGAAACCAACTATGCCCAGAGTCCGTTCAAAAAGCCTCTCTAGCAGGCTTCTATTGTCCATCAAATTTTCTTTTGTTGTTTTCTTTCGCATGGGCCTCTCAATTCAGGCCTCTTCGTGAGAAAAGTACTGCTTAGTTGGAGTGCCCTCCTGGCAAACACCCACAGCTCACTCGAAAGTCTCAATGTCTTAAAGCAATGCACCAGTGTCTCTCCTCTGTGGCAGACACTACAAACAATGTGCTCTTCATTGATCAAGGGCACAAATCATCTCGTGCAGACCCAAGCACCATTAATAGGGAAATAGCTCAAGCTCAGCAGCACTTTCAGACTCCAACACTCATTATTTAGTGTCAGAGGACGCTCAAGCTGCTCTTTTATGGGCACCACAATATAGTGCCTTTTTCCAAACTTGAAATCTCCGGTGCACTGCCCTTCTTCCGTTGGAGCAAAGAAAAGGGGGTGTGTGGCCAAAACTCAGGCCAAGGGGCTCAAGGGATTGCACACTGTCAGAGGTTACCAGCACATGACAGGTAGAGAAATGAAACCTCAAAACAGCTCTGCCATCAACAACAGGAATCCTTCTCTTTAGCTCTTTTACACTGAAACTTTGGTTTTGTGATGTCCAACGCCGTCTGATGGAGCAAGTACCATACCATGCGCTGGCGATCGCTGTCCAGCTTTGCTACTTTCTGGGTGCTGAGACTGTAGGGCCAAAACTTCCGTCTTTCATCTGTAGCTGTCACTGATGGGAATTAGGCTTAAATCAATGTCCTGCAGGTTATTATGACTTGATACCCGCAGAATCTAGTGACGTAGGAAATGTGCCACAGTTGTTAGTTCCCTTCAATTTAGTACAAAAACAGTTCATGGTTTTTAACAAGGGGACTGCAAGCAGGTGGTCTGCAATCTTCAAAGGAGTAGCCATACACCATGGGCATAAAATACAAAGACAAAGGCAGAAGGGCAAAACAGGGTCTCTAGCATCTTTAATTGGGTTCTCTCCATTATTCTCTGCCATCTATAGCTACATGAGAATTCTATCTGAATGGATTTCCTCACACAGTGGCATTGTCTAATGGGGTAAACACATATTTTCCTCAATGATTAAGTCTAGGTTTTCCTCCTTATCTTAGAACATCTCAATAGAGAAATCACATGATACCGATTATCAGGGACATGTAGAAACCTTCCTTTATAAACTGTGCATCAGGTGCACTATGCAATACACAGGCTAATAGTCAAATGTGCAAACAAAAAGACAAGAACTAGAGGGTCCTGATATTTGCATGATTAGGACACATCTGATCCCACCAAAAATTAAAGTAGCAGGAACAGAAGGGAACCGAAAACCAAATTAAAATAGACATTGAAAATTCGTCATGTTCAAAAAGGTAAACATAAGATATCTCCTATTGAGATGGAAAACTTGTCTTACTATAATATTGAGTCAGTTAACCAGTCTATCGCTACCCTGACAGTCAGGCTGGAAAACATTGAAGCAGGCCTAAGGCAAATTCTTGAAAACCAGTCTGGTCATACCAAAGGGAATTATACATAACATGGGGGTCCCTGGTACATCACTGCAGTCTGGAAATGTGAACCTGAACAATACATCAATAATAATAAAAGGTCTGACTGGTGAAAGGAATTTGAAAAAGAGAAATGGGACTAGGACATAGCTAAAATCTCAATAACTAAGCATGATGCGACATTGGTCAGGGGAAGTAACAAAAGAAAAAATCTATAGGAAGAACAAAAAAATTATTTGGGTGATAGTCAGGCATGTGACACAACACCGAGAGTACGGGTGATACACAAAGGCCAAAGTTACACAAATTTTAACTCTACCGTTGGTGACTACACCATATACGGTACTCCTAGCTAATGTTTCAGTTCCTTCTTCAGGAAAAAATGAAAACCTGGTTTTCTTTTAAGGAACAAAAGCCATATGCTACTTAGGAAACAGAACATCATTAACTAATGTAATATAGAAATTAGGCCACCTTGAGTCACAGATCTATAATTTCATCCTTAGGTCCAATCAAGGCTACATAAATGTAGGGCTGCCTGTTCCTTTAAGGGAAGGGGCAGTAACGTGACTAACTGCAGGTGACACACTTTGATCCTGTATATCTCTTTTTATTTTCCTTCAATACCATTATAGCCAAATAGACATGCACTGGTGAAGTGTTGTCTCTTATGTTCACAGCATGAAATATCATTATCTGTGGAATTTAGTAACCAGAACAAGTTCAACCAACTGTTGCGTAGCGATGGGCATCGTCATGACCATCCCCTCACAACACAGGGGAGCTTGTAATAGTATCAAAAGCAGCAACAAACATGCAAAAAAAAACAAATAAAAACGCACAAAACGTCAAGCTATCAGATATACTTGCTGTGTATCAAGCTCAAAAAGCATAGACAAAACAATAACATGTGTGAATAAGCGGTGACACACAACACCATGTCATGTACTTTATGCACTGTAAACCTGCAGCCCAAAACCCAATATTTGGGCCTGTTTAATTTGTCAGGTTTAAAATCCTTACCCTCCTTTTGACAGTAGATCACCAGGCAATGGAAATCTGCTGTCAAATATAACTTTACTGTTTCTCTTCTAACATACAGGACCAGCAAGAACAATTCATGATAGGACCAAATACACGAAAATAAATTTCCATTACTTAACTGTTACTCCTTAACTGTTACTTCGCAACATCAAGCCACCTTAGTTTTACCTTTCTAAAAGTAAAAATTGTTACACTGACACTCCATATTAATTTGGCACCTACAATTTCCACTGTGAAAAATAAGTCTTAATTGGTAAATCGTTCTCATTAAGGCATGTAGCCTTCAAAATTTTAGAAAAGGGCTGCATCTTATTTTCTGTCTAAGACTTAATGCAACACTTCGTTTTCTGTCAAATAAAAGCAACTAGCAGGCATCATTTTATTTTTTTAGACACAAATGTATCAGTTCTGCAGAGCATTTAACATGATGTTGGGACTTTCGAAGAAACCCCTTTTTTTTATATTTTCCCTTTGGAATTAAGTTCTTTAATTGTATTGATGTTCTTCTGGAGAAACCAGAAATCCCACTTTTAGAGGCCCGTAGGGTCATTCTGCATTTCACAGAGACAAGGCCCTAATTTAAAAGGTCACAAGTGTCAACATGACAGCCTCCTCCATTGTTTATGGGAAAACTAAAGATAGCATCTCAGCAGCGTGACTTGAGCCAGCCTCTGTAGCTCTCCTAGCTTCTGCCACTCTGAATCTGTCAAAGACAGTAGGCCTTCCTGTTTTCCTTCTAACCTACAATAATTCACTCTATTTAAAAAAAAAAAAAATTCCTTTTTAGGCGCTAAAAAAAATTATCTCTATTTCCAGATTATTAAACTACATTTACTGTGAATAATTCACAAACCTTAATAACACACATACCAGTTGTTAGAATAAATGCTTGTTGCAATCCCATGCAATGGTACATATTTCATCAACCTCGAATGAATGAACGTCTCAGTAGGCCCAGCTGAAGTTAGAACCTTCAACCTCAATATTAAAACAAGCCTTTGTACTGGCACATTGACTCATTGAATCATAAGAAGGCACAACCTGCAAATATATATCAAACCTAAATGTATGCATTTACTGAAGCCTGAGACACTTTAAAAAGTACTCTGAATGAAAGAAAATGCAGTTTAAACAGTGCTTTTGCCCAAAATCGACTTTGATATTTTAGGCATTAAAAAATCAATATCCTACAATTTTCTTGCATAATATGCATTACCAGAATGTCTATTACACAATCAATGAGTCAGCCATTGAAAATATTAACTTTATACTTTATAGAAATGAGCTTGTTTGCTCCTGCGCCAAGGGAAAATTGCACATACAAATGTCATTTTAGCGGTGCAACATAACTTAAATTACATTTTAATGCTAGGAGGTCATAGTATAGGTATTAAGCTTTATAAATATTAAAAAACGATTTTGAAAGGCACTTATTTTTTAAATAATTTTTCCATAATTAATAATTTTCTTTTTAAAAAAAAAAAAACCAATTATTCTTTTTTTTGTGATACTTCCACATATAAAAGCAAGCTGCATCCCTTGCCTATTATTTGGGATACATTAACTCACAAGCCTAAGCGCATAAGCCTAACTTGAAATGCGTCACATTTTTGCGCCACTTTCATTTAAAAGGAAGGTTATGCAAAATTCCACCCGTGTTTAACTGGGAAAGTGCTGGCTGAATTGAACATTCCTATCAAATATACTGCAGCTGAAAAGTTTGCCTGTGAACATCTAATACAATGCATCTAAGAAAAATGCTGTAAATGTATTTATTTTTTTGCAAAAATAGATAATTTTGTTTTTTTTGGGGGGGCCCTATTTATATCTATTGAATGTGTTTTCTAATTTATTAAGCATTTAACGGCAGTTTTGTATATGTGCACAATTGCTCATTCTATAAATTAAAGAGCAACATATAGCTATGTTAGCACATCACATGGTTCATTTCTAGATTTTTTCTAAGTTTCTACTTAATATTAATTAACCAACATTTTACTTAACAAACTGAAAACATCAAGAAGACCCACAAACACCCATTGAGCTCATTTCAGATATAAACAGAAAACACTCAGGACACACAATACAGCGCGCTTTAGCCATTTTTCATAAATAGCGCCGTCGCAATTTACTTACAGAACCGTTTGCAGATCCTAGTTGTAAGTCATATTTACAAGAGATAAGAAAACTTTTCTCAATAGTGTTCCAAAAAACTGCAAAAACAGCCTCACAGACATTTATTTCCAAGAATAGCGGACCCATACTTTATTAAACGTGATGGGGCCCACTCCGTGCTTCACATATAGTTCATAGGTTGGAGTTCCAATCGGAAGAACCGGACATGAGTCCTCCAACCGGGAGTCCCTTTTACAACCAAGACAAAACAAATTTCCAAGTCTGCTAAGACCAGGCATCTTCGCTCACTAGTCTAGCTTCAAACTTCAAAGGATTATCGTTTACGATAGTCTCGTGAATACATGAGTCCTTTGGCTTTGGTACTTGCAAGTTCCAAATCAAAGTGATCCCGAAGGGATACCAAACCAAATGTCCAACTAAGGACCAAACCAAGTGTCCAACTAAGGACTGGGAGACGCTCCACTTATACTTAACTGAAAATATCGATGACGTCACCAGAAGACTCGTCTTATCGTTTCGCTCTACCAAACATCAAGGGTCCAAATCAGGGCGATAGCCAGGGCAGCAGTCCTTCGTAGCCGTCGGGAAGCGGGGAACCTCGCAGCAAAGACTTTCGGACCACGTCGACATGCAGGGGTCGATGAAGTGGCGGCCTTCCTCCAGAATTTTCACACGAAGCTCCTCACGGACCTCAGGCTTGGACCGGTACCGCTGGTATCGCCCCACGTTGGGCGCCAACTGAGGTACTGGGTTTTTCAGAACCGGTACTGATCCGGTAACCCAGTGGTGCCAGGCTACACCCAAAGACCTCAGGTACTTTCCTGATTCAGACCACAGAAACTCAGAGTCTTCTAGGTGAAGTCAAAGATCGAATTTATTGGCTGCAACCAAGTAACAAGCGTCCTAGAAGTACAACAGCACGGTTTGTATGTTCTCAGGAGACTGTGTTTCAATGCAAAGTCAGGTTTCCTTATATACAGTTTTTTAAGCTTCAGGCAAACATTCTTGACATTTTGGTTGGTCATTCACATGTTTTCACTACAAAGGATAAAACAGTGTCATTATGAAACCTCATATTTCATGTCATCCAACCCATAATAAATTACCCGGCAAGGCCTAGTATTTTACATCAGATAAGTGTGGCCCCCCAATAAAAATGGGCACCTCCCCCTCGTAAAGTAAGAAGAAGAAAAGAGCAGGTGCAGGTGTGAGCAAGATTAGGCAGGGTGTGTGAGCGATAATAAGGGTTTTATGGCATGGTGTGCCTTGATGCTATCTGATTCGGCCACTGGGAGAGGGACTGACCAAACAGGTTTGGCCTGAGGCAATGGTTCCAGCTTGCCCAGGTCAGAGAAAAGTCAATCAAGGTGTACGTGTCCTTGGAATCAAATCTGACTGTATTATAAGCCTATGTGAGGGCAACTTTAAAAAATGGCTGCCGTGTATAAAATGGGAGCCACGAGTGCAGGACGAAAATGGCGATTTCGAGGTGAAAACGCTGCTGGAATTGAGCGAAAATGCTCATGCTTAGTGTACTAGTCATTATCGGTCTTTTGATACTAAAATCGTACTGCTGTGGCAAAGTAAATTACATGGGTCCAGAATTTTTAGAACCACAACAGGGATACCCCCTTTAGTGCAGGTTCTGTCAGTGCTCCATTTCCTGGCAAGTGGGTCTTTTCAAACAACAGTGGCCATTGCATCTGGGATGTCCCAGCCAATGTTCTCTAACGTGCTGTCCAGAGTGTTGTCTGCCCTGCTGAAACACATGTGCAGCTACATCGTGTTCCCTCAGGTGGAGGATTTTCCTACAGTGAGAGGTGACTTCTATGCCCTGGTACATATCCCCAACATCATAGGTGCCATTGATGGGACACATTTGGCCTTGGTACCCCCCAGCAGGAGTGAACAGGTGTACAGAAACCGGAAGAGCTACCATTCGATGAATGTGCAGATGGTGTGTTTGGCCGACCAGTATATCTCCCATGTGAATGCCAAATTTCCTGGCTCAGTGCATGACGCTTACATTCTGAGGAATAGCAGCATTCCTTATGTGATGGGGCAACTACAGAGGCACCGTGTGTGGCTAATAGGTGAGGACAAGGACCCTATACTGTGTGAATAGTTTTCTGGGTATGGGGTTGTCCCTACGGGTTAGTGTGTGTCTAACAGTTGTCCCTCGAAATTTGCAGGTGACTCTGGGTACCCCAACCTGTCATGGCTACTGGCCCCAGTGAGAAATCCCAGGACAAGGGCTGAGGAACGCTACAGTGAGGCACATGGACACAATAGGAGGGTGTTCGAACTGACCTTCGGCCTCCTGAAGGCCAGGTTCCGGTGCCTCCATATGACAGGTGGTTCTCTCTACTACTCACCAAAGAAGGTGTGCAAGATCATCGTGGCCTGCTGTATGCTGCACAACCTGGCTTTGCGATGACAGGTGCCTTTTCTGCAGGAGGACGGTCCAGCTGGAGGTCTTGTGGCAGCTGTGGAGCCTGTGGACAGTGAAGAAGAGGAGGCGGAAGAAGAGGATATCGACAACAGAAACAACGTTATCCAGCAGTACTTCCAGTGAGACACAGGTAAGAAGATGTCACTGCCTCACACATCTCATACTATTGTTTGAGCTATCTTAAGTTTGTCATTTTCACTCAGTGTATGGACCCTGACTTGTCACTTTGCCTTTCCGTTTAACAGATGTGGGTCCCACTTTGTGACCTCTGCTATATTTCCTCCAGCCCTACAGCTGTGTTTCTCGGTATGTGGACAATTAAATTGACATTGCTATATTCCATAGTTATTGCAATTACACATTTGTGAAAGCACAGACTGACTCCAGATTGTTTTGTGATTGATGTGTGTATATTTCTGTGCAAATAAGTGGAGGGGGTTGTAAAATGGGCAGGGGTGATTCTATTCGTTTCACAGGTGCATTGTCCAAAGGGGCATAGGAAGTGGAGCATGGGCAGTTGTAGGATGGACAGGGTGACGAAGTGGGACAGAAGGGTGACATTCAGGGGGGGTCTCATTTCCTAACGGGGGTCTTGGCAATGTTCTCTGTCTTGTTCCGGATCTCAAGGACTGTTTGCCGGGTGGCTCTCCATCTGCAGGGAGTGGGGTGCTGGTGTCGTGGTCCTGTGGTGGTGCCTCCTGTCCACTAACGCCGGCGGAGGTGGAGGGCTGTTCATCATCCAGGCTAGCGTCAGGGGCCCCTTGTTGTGCCACAATGTCCCTCCAGGTGTTGACAAGGTCCTGCAGCACCCCTGCAATGGTGACCAGGTTGGTGTTAATGGACTTCAGTCCTCCCTGATCCCCAGATAGTGTTCCTCCTGCAGCCACAGGGTTTCCTGAAAGTTGGCCAGTACCGTTGCCATTGTCTCCTGGGAATGATGGTACGCTCCCATGATGTTGGAGTGGGCTTCGTGGAGAGTGGGTTCCCTGGGCTTGTCCTCCCCCTGTCGCACAGCAGTCCTCCCAGTTCCCCTGTTTTCCTGTTCCTCTGTCACCTGAACTGTGTGCCCACTGCCACTGCCCCCAGGTCCCTGATTTTCTTGGGGTGGTGGGTTTGCCTGGATTCCCTGTAGTGGTGGACACACTGCTGCTTGATGTGTCCTGGGGACAGTGGGATGGGCCCGCTGGGTGGGTGCAGTGGTGGTGTTTCCTGAGGGGGGAGTCTCTGTGGTGGCTTGTGCCAGTGTCAGGGGAACCAACTGTCCCGAGGTCCAAGATGGGCCGGGCTGGTCATCTTGATCCAGTTGTGCAGAGCTGCTGTCATCACTGTGGGCCTCTTTTGTGGGGGGGCTGGCTATGTCTGGAACCTCCTGTCCTGTGACGTTGGGTAGGGGTCCTGCAGGGGTGTAAAGGCATGATTATTGCATCTGTGTGTGCTATTGTGTGCAATGGATTAGTGACCCTGTACTCCAGTGCTTGCATTCTTGTCTAGGTTCTTGTGTTATATTTCGTTTGGGATCTGTGTGGGTATCTGTAGTGGACATGCTTTGGTGATGGGTGTCCATGCTTTAGTGTTGCATGCAGGACTTGGTGTTGGGATGGGTGGGTTGTGATAGTGGGACATATGTGAGGTGTTGGAGTGATGGGGGTGAGGGTCAGGGTGGGGGTATATGATGGCATGCAGGTAGGGTGGGGGATATAATAGTTAAGAGTTGACTTACCAGAGTCCATTCCTCCTGCTACTCCTGCGAGGCCCTCAGGAAGCAGTATTGCCAAGACTTGCTCCTCCCATCTTGTTAGTCGTGGGGGATGAGGTGGGGGCCACCGCCAGTCCTCTGTACTGCAATCTGGTGTCTGGAGACGACGGAACGCACCTTCCCCCGTAGGTCGTTCTACGTCTTCCTGATGTCATTGTAGGAAAGTACCATCTTGCCTGGCATGTTACCCCCATTTTTCACTGTATGAATGTTTGTTTTTGCCCATGTGTCACTGGGATCCTGCTAGGCAGGACCCCAGTGCTCATAATGTATGCCCTTTATGTGTTCCCTGTGTGGTGCCTTACTGTATCACTGAGGCTCTGCTAACCAAAACCTCAGTGTTTATGCTCTCTATGCTTTTCAAATTGTCACTAAAGGCTAGTGACTAATTTTACCAATTTACATTGGCACACTGGAACACCCTTATAATTCCCTTGTATATGGTACCTAGGTACCCAGGGTATTGGGGGTTCTAGGAGATCCCTATGGCCTGCAACATTTCTTTTGCCACCCATAGGGGGCTCAGACAATTCTTACACAGGACTGCCACTGCAGCCTGAGTGAAATAACGTCCACGTTATTTCACAGCCATTTTCACTGCACATAAGTAACTTATAAGTCACCTCTATGTCTAACCCTCACTTGGTAAAGGTTAGGTGCCAAGTGACTTAGTGTGTGGGCACCCTGGCACTAGCCAAGGTGCCCCAACATTGTTCAGGGCAAATTCCCTGGACTTTGTGAGTGCGGGGACACTATTACACACGTACACTACATTTAGGTCACTACCTATATGTAGCGTCACAATGGTAACTCCGAACATGGCCATGTAAAATGTCTAGGATCATGGAATTGTCACCCAATACCATTCTGGTATTGGGGGGACAATTCCATGCATCCCCGGGTCTCTAGTACAGCACCCGGGTACTGCCAAACTGCCTTTCCGGGGTCTCCACTGCAGCTGCTGCTGCTGCCAACCCCTCAGACAGGATTCTGCCCCCCTGAGGCCTGGGCAGCCCAGTCCCAGGAAGGCAGAACAAAGGATTTCCTCTGAGAGAGGGTGTTACACCCTCTCCCTTTGGAAATAGATGTGAAAGTCTGGGGAGGAGTAGCCTTCCCCAGCATCTGGAAATGCTTTGATGGGCACAGATGGAGCCCATCTCTGCATAAGCCAGTCTACACCGGTTCAAGGATCCCCTGGCCCTGCTCTGGCACAAAACTGGACAAAGGAAAGGGGAGTGACCACTCCCCTGACCAGCACCTCCCAGGGGAGGTGTCCAGAGCTCCTCCAGTGTGTCCCAGACCTCTCCCATCTTGGATTCAGAGGTGCTGGGGCACAATGGACAGCTCTGAGTGGCCAGTGCCAGCAGGTGACATCAGAGACCCCTCCTGATAGGTGCCTACCTCTTTCAGTAGCCAAACCTCCTTTTTCAGTAGCCAAACCTCCTTTTTTGTCTATTTAGGGTCTCTCCTCTGGGCTATTCCTCAGATAAAGAATGCAAGAGCTCACCAGAGTTCCTCTGTACTTCCCTCTTCGACTTCTGCCAAGGATCGACCGCTGACTGCTCCATGGCACCTGCAAAACCGCAACAATGTAGCAAAAGACTACCAGCAACATTGTAGCGCCTCATCCTGCCGGCTTTCTCAACTGTTTCCTGGTGGTGCATGCTCTGAGGGCTGTCTGCCTTCACCCTGCACTGGAAACCAAGAAGAAATCTCCCGTGGGTCGACTGAATCTTCCCCCTGCCCAACGCAGGCACCAAACTTCTGCATCAACAGTCCTCTGGGTCCCCTCTCACCCTGACGAGCTTGGTCCCTGGAACACAGGAGCTGGGTCCAAGTGTCTCCCATAGACCAGTGGCCATTCTGTCCAAATTTGGTGGAGGTAAGTCCTTGCCTCCCCACGCCAGACAGTAATCCTGTGTACTGCTCCGGCTTCTGTGCACTTTTCCAAGGATTCCTTTTCGCACAGCCTAGCCTGGGTCCCCAGCACTCCATCCTGCATTGCCCAACTCGTTAAGTTGGACTCTGATGTCATGGGACCCTCCTTTGTGACTCTGAGTTGACCACTGTCCTCAGATCTTCTAAGTGCCTGTTCTGGTACTTCTGTGGGTGATGCCTGCTTCTGCGGGGGCTCTCTGAGTTGATGAGCGCCCCTCTGTCTCCTCCCCCAAGGGGCGACATCCTGATCCTTCCTGTCCCCCAGAGGCACCCAAAATCCTCAACCGCGACTCTTGCAGCTAGCAAAGCTTGTTTGTGGTCTTTCTGCGTGGAAATACTTCTGCAACCTCCAGCACGCCGTGAATCAATCAAAGCATTTATAGAGCGCGCTACTCACCCATGAGGGTCTCAAGGCGCTGGGGGGGGGGATTTTTTACTGCAGCTCAAAGAGCCAGGTCTTTAGGCGTCTCCTGAATGCGAGGTGGTCCTGGGTGGTTCTCAGGTGAGCGGGGAGGGAGTTCCATGTCTTGGCTGCCAGATAGAAGGATTTGCCTCCAGCGGTGGTTCTGCGGATGTGAGGGACGGTGGCGAGAGCGAGGCTGGCGGGTGGGCGTGTAGAACGAGAGGCGTCTGTTGAGGCATTCGGGGCCCTTATTGTGGAGGGCTTTGTATGCGTGGGTAAGGAGCCTGTAGGTGATCCTCTTGTTGAAGGGTAGCCAGTGCAGGTGCTTCAGGTGGGCGGATATGTGGCTGTGGCGCGGTATGTCAAGGATGAGGCGTGCGGAGGCGTTCTGTATTCGCTGGAGACGATTCTGTAGCTTGGTGGTGGTTCCTGCATATAGGGTGTTTCCGTAATCCAGTCGGCTTGTGACGAGGGCGTGAGTAACGGTTTTCCTAGTGTCGGTGGGTATCCAGCGGAAGATCTTTCAGAGCATGCAGAGGGTGTAGAAGCAGGCGGACGAGACGTCGTTGACTTGCTTGGTCATTGTGAGGAGGGGGTCCAGGATGAATCCGAGGTTGCAAGAGTGGTCAGAGGGGGTTGGTGCAGTGCCCAGAGCTGTGGGCCACCATGAGTCGTTCCAGGTGGACGGGGAGTGTCCGAGGATGAGGACCTCGGTCTTGTCAGAGTTCAGCTTCAGGCGGCTGAGCTTCATCCATTCTGCGACATCTTTCATTCCATCATGGAGGTTGGCTTTAGCGGTAGCTGGGTCTTTGGTGAGGGAGAGTATCATCTGTGTGTCGTCGGCGTAGGAGATGATGTTGATGTTGTGTTTGCGAGCGATGTTTGCGAGGGGGCTCATGTATATATTGAAGAGTATAAGGCTGAGCGAAGAGCCTTGTGGAACGCCGCAGATAATCTTGGTGGGTTCTGAGCGGAAGGGCGGGAGGTAGACTCTTTGGGTACAGTCAGAAAGGAACAAGATGATCCAGTTTAGGGCCTGACCTTGGATTCCAGTGGAGCGGAGGTGGGTTATTAGAGTGCGATGGCATACGGTGTCGAATGCAGCCGAGAGGTCCAGTAGGATGAAGGCAGTAGTTTCTCTGTTGTCCATCAGGGTTCTGATGTCATCGGTGACTGCGATGAGGGTAGTTTCCGTGCTGTGGTTGGTGCAATTTGGGAGGGGTCGAGCAGGTTGTTGTCTTCAAGGAAGTTGGTCAGTTGCTTGTTGACGGCCTTCTCGATGACCTTGGCTGGGAAAGGGAGAAGAGAGATGGGACGGAAGTTCTTCAGGTCGTTGGGGTCAGCCGTGGGTTTTTTCAGGAGAGCATTGACTTTCGCGTGTTTCCAGTTCTCAGAGAAGGTGGCAGATGCAAACGATCTGTTGATGATGCTTTGGAGATAGGGGGCGATGATGGCATCGGCTTTGTTGAAGATGTGATGGGGGCATGGGTCCGATGGGGAGCCGGAGTGGATAGTGTTCATGGTGATTTTGGTCTCTTCTGTGCTGACGGGGGTCCAGGCGTTGAGGGTAGTGGCTGGAGCTGTTGGTTTAGTGGTGGGTGGCGGGGTTTGGGGTCCAAAGCTGTCGTGTAGGTCGGTGATCTTTCGATGGAAGAAAGTGGCGAGGGAGTTGCAGAGTTCTTGTGAGGGCGTGATGGTGTTTGAGCTGGCGTTGGGGTTGGAGAGCTCTCTGACAATGTTGAAGAGTTCCTTGCTGTTGTGGGTGTTGTTGTCAAGTCTCTCTTTGAAAGATGCCCTTTTGGTGGAGCGGATCAGCTGGTGGTGTTCGCGTGTGGCGGCCTTGAGGGCTGACATGTTTTCTGCGGTGTGTTCTTTGCGCCGGGTTTTTTCGAGGGAGCGGCAGGATTTCTTGGATTCCTTGAGGGCTTCAGTGAACCACGAGGGTTTCCTGATGTTGGTCTGTCTTGGGTGGTTCCTGAGAGGGGCGAGGTCGTCGGCACAGTTGGTGATCCACTGAGTGAGGCGGAGGGCTGAGGTGTTGGCGTGGGACATCTTCTCACCAAAAGAGAAGTTCCTGGCACCTTCTGTTGTTGCAGAATCTTTGGCTTCTTCCACCCAGAGGCAGCCCTTTTGCACCTTCATCCGGGGTTTAGTGGGCTCTAGCCCCCCCCCGGACACTTGCGTGACTCTTGGACTTGGTCCCCTTCCTTTACAGGTCCTCAGGTCCAGGAATCTGTCTTCAGTGTTTTGCTGGTGCTTTTGGTTCTTGCAAAATCCCCTATCATGACTATTCTGTCTTTCTGGGGTAGTAGGGTAACTTTACTCCTACTTTTCAGGGTCTTGGGGTGGGGTATCATGGACACCCTTACTGTTTTCTTACAGTCCCAGCGACCCTCTACAACCTACACTAGGCCTGGGGTCCATTCGTGGTTCGCATTCCACTTTTGGAGTATATGGTTTGTGTTGCCCCTAGAGCTATGTCTACCTATTGCATTCTATTGTGATACTACATTGTTTGCACTACTTTTCTTACTGTAACTTACCTGTTTTGGGTTTGTGTACATATAATTTGTGTATATTACTTATCTCCTAGGTCCGGGTATCCTCTGAGATACTGTTGGCATATTGTCACTAAAATAAAGTACCTTTATTTTTATTAACTCTGAATATTGTGTTTTCTTGTGATATTGTGCTATATGATATAAGTGGTATGGTAGGAGCTTTGCATGTCTCCTAGTTCAGCCTAAGCTGCTATGCCATAGCTACCTCTATCAGCCGAAGCTGCTAGAAACACCTCTATTCTACTAATAAGGGATAACTGGACCTGGCACAAGTTGTAAGTACCACAAGGTACCCACTATAAGCCAGGCCAGCCTCCTACAGTCATCCCTAGTTCTTGGATGCTGTCCCACTGCATTGACCCTGTCGACGTTTCTGCGCCATAGCTCCATCTTCCTAGCAATGGAGGTGTGCTGCACCTGTGATCCGAATACCTGTGGCTCTACCCTAACGATTTCCTCCACCATGATCCTGAGCTCCTCCTCAGAGAACCTGGGGTGTTGTTGAGGTGCCATGATGTGGTGTGGGTGATGTGTGAGGTGGTGTCTGTTGTGATGTGTGAGGGGAAGTGTTGTTGTGTGTTGTTTGAGGTGCGTGGATGTTGTGTGAGTGATGATGTTGTGTGTCTATGGATGCTAGTGTTGTTTCTGGTGGTGTCTCTCTCTGGCCTTCTTTCGAAATTTTGGTAGTAATGTTTTGTGGGTGATGTGGGTGTGTGCTTCATATTGGA
This sequence comes from Pleurodeles waltl, assembly GCF_031143425.1. Lineage (NCBI taxonomy): Eukaryota > Metazoa > Chordata > Amphibia > Caudata > Salamandridae > Pleurodeles > Pleurodeles waltl. Next base: position 1,503,682,874 of record NC_090446.1, on the reverse strand, counting down.
TTGGGTGTGTGGGAGTGGTGTGTGTATGTGTATCAGGTGTGTGTATTTCGAACTGTCCAATGTGGTTGTGTTTTGTAAATGTGTGTATTTTGAGCGCAGCGGTGTGTACCGCCAATGGAATACCGTGGTTGAAAGACCGCCACGTGGATTCGTGGGTCGTGATAGTGTGGGCGTATTCCTGTTGGCGTGACGGTGTCGGTTTTGTTATTGCCAGTTTATCACTGACCTTTGGTGTGGCGAACTTGTGTGGGTGTCTGGATTATGGCGGATTCCGAGCTGTGGACTGTAATATCTGTAGTGGAATTCCGCTGCCGCAGGAGTGTGTTGGCGGTCTTCTGCCCGGTGGTAAGCAGGATTTACCGTCAATGTTGTAATGAGGGCCATTATGTACTGGTAATGGTATTGACTGAATGTGGGGCTACCATTGCAGTTCCACAACAGATGGCCTTCATGGGACTGAATTATTGATTTGATAGCTGGCCATTGGCCTTTTATTTGTAAATATGTTTGTTTTTATATATGTTTCTTACCTAATACATCTGGCCCAACATGTTGTTGGATTCGATGTTGACATACCTGTCCTGCCTTTCTTTCAACGTGGCTGTTTGGTGTTTGTGTTCTTTGGTTTGTGTGTGTGTGACATGTCTGTCACTGGGTTGCATGTGTGGGTGTGGCACTGCCATTTGTCCAGCTGTCATTGCTGTGTAATGTGTGAAGATATGTTTGTGTTTGTCACATGCATGTATGCTGCAAAATTGTGTTGTGTTTGTATGGAGATGTGTTATGGTGGTGTTGTGTGCCTTTGTGTGGTTGTTGGGTGTGTGTCCGTGTGTGTGGTGATTTCTATGTCATATTCCGTTGTGTGTGATGTTAGCATCTTGTGACGTATGCTTCGTTATATGGCAGTGTGATTGTGTATATTGATTGTCTGGTGTTGTTACGTGTTGTTGTTAGTGTGCGTTGTCATGTGGAGGTGCGTAATGACATTGCTTGGTGAAGCGTTTGTGTAGTTGCGGTTGTGATGTTGTTTTGTGTATCGGTCCTGTTGTGTATGGTTGTGCTGGAGAGTGCCGGTGCTGTGTGTCTGCGGGTTGGCGTGTGTATGGCACGTGTGTGTTGGCCGTGGTGTGTGTAGTAAGGGCCCTGGTGTGTATAGTCTGAGTGTCGTGTGTGTATGTAGGTGTGTGCATGTGCGCATGTGTGTGTGGTTATGTGTGTGTCGTCATCGCAAGCCGTTCAGGATGTGGATGTTGTGTGTGCGTGTGTAGTGTGGGTTTTCCATAGAGTGTCAGGTAGGTGTGTGTACTCACGATTGTTTTCTTCATCGTCGTCGCTGGTTCCGGAGTTGTTGTGCGAGAGGGACTAGTGGGAGGACTTCCAGTTCAGGTTCCATGAGGGTTCTACTCAGGAATGCGTTCCAGAAGGTGGGTGTTTCTCTTTATACAGTTGGTTTCCGCCAGGGTTTTCGTGGTGGTGCGACAACTGTGGAAACCTTGGCGGTGTGCAGCCTCGTAATATGTCCGGCGGGAACATGGTCACCACTGGCCTGAAGGTGTCTACTGCCGTCTGTGGTGGCATGTCTCCACTGGTGATACTGGTGGTTGTTTGGGTGTGTTCTGTGAGGAAGACCGCTATGGTCATAATTTGGCGGTCTTTACTGCTGGCCCGTTGGCAGTCCGGGGGCCGCCAAACCCGTAATGACTCCCAAAGACCTTTTTTAAAGCTGCCCTACACCCCAAGCACTCTTTTATTTACAAAGAAATTCTGCATTTATTTTCAACAATAGTTTCAGAGTTGCGACTCCGTTGCGAATCCGCAAACCAAAAGCTCACATTAAATGCGAAACACCAACATATTGTTCATATGTTTATCTTCCACTCTCTTCATATGGCAATACATTTCTCAAAACCTTAGTGGAAGTCTAATGAAGTCTCTATCTGCATCCATAAGTATTTCAGTGGCTCTAGAAATGACTATGTAACATCCTCAATCAATGTGTGAGTGGATGAGTAAGACTGACTAAATCTGTCACTTGGGAAGCGGCTGCATAACAGTCTCAAAGTGGGTGCGTGAGTGAGTATATGAGTAACTAACTGGATCTATGAGTGGGTGTGAAATTGTGTGTCTGGATGTGTGTGCAAGTGTCTGAATGGGTCTATGAGTGGGTGCATTTCAGTCAGAGTGGGTTTGTGAGTGGTTACATCATTATGTAAGTGTATCTGTAAGTGGCTGCATGACAATCAACATGGGTGAGTCACTGGCTCCATGCATGTCTGACTGCATATCTCAGTGAGTGTGTTGCTGTCTGAGTGGCTCTGTCAGTGTCTGAGTGGTTCTCTGAGTGGGTCACTGAAGGTCTCACTCGGTTTATCAGTGAATGCATTCGCGTTTGTTGGTGTCTGTCAGTCACTGCATATAGGTGTCAGTGGGTTTGTGAGTATGGTATGAGTGACTCAGTGTGTTTCTGAGTGGGTGTACAACTGTCTCTCTGGGTCTGTGTATGGTTGTGCAACTGTCTGAGTGTGTCTGTGAGTGGGTCCATCAGTATATGAGTTGGTCTGTGAGTGAACGAGTGAGAGTCTGTTTGGGTCTATCAGTAAGTATATGAGGTCTGTGTGGATCCCTGAGGGCATGCATGAGGGTATCAGTGGGTGTGGCTGTGGGTGTATGCGTGACTCAGTGGGTCTCTAACAGGGTGTGCAAGTCTCTGTCTGGGTCTGTGGATGGGTGTTCAAATGTCTGAGTGGGTCTGTAAGTTGGTGCATGATGCTCAGAGTATGTCTATCAGTGGGTAGATGAGTGTCTGAGTGGATCTATGAATGGGTGCATGGCAGTCAAGGTGGGTCTGTGAATGGGTGCATGGGTTTCTGAGTGGGTCTGTGAGCTACTGAATCAGTGAGTAAGAGTGTCTTTGAGAGAGTGAAAGACTATCTAAGTTGGACTGCGAATGTGTGAGTGACGTTGTCAGTAGGTCTGTGAGTGACTGTATCAGTCTTGCTGTGAGTCTGAGTGGATGCATGAGTATATAACTGGATCTGTGAGTGGGTGCATGTCTGTCAACGTGGGTATGTGAGTGGATCCATGCATATCTGAGTACATATGTGACTGAGGCCCTCATTGTGACCCTGGCGGTGAGTGATAAAATGGTGGTAATACCACCAACTGGTTGGCGGTAATTACTGCCAAATTTTGACCTTGGCGGTGGTAACTCACATAGACAGCCAATGTACAACACCAACCGACAAGGCGGAAATAACACTCACCACGGCGGTAGCCGCTAACAGCCAGGCGGGAGACAAAGTACCACCCACCATATTGTGACAAAGGAAACGGCCAAGATTTCCAGGGCAGTACCAATGCCATCTAAAGCCTGGCAGAAACACATCACTGAAGAGAAAAGACTCACCATCGGAGACACAGGGAAGAACAATGTCGCCATGGATCCCGAACTGCAAATTTTCCCGATGATCTTCTACGTTATGCTCCACCTGGAACACCAACACCGATGAAGACGACAATGGTGAGTACAGCCGCCTAGCACACAAGGGAGGGAGGGAGGAAACCGAGTGTGACACACGCACAACACACACCCGACACACACACACCATACATACATCCAGCTGCACACGAAAAACAATTTGCTCCTGATACACAGCAGAATAATGCAAGGACAACAGGAATGCATGAAGGTGAATGTATTAATATCAACAGCTAATAAATATTGGGATTGTCCGTGAAACAGATATGTACACATGTACACAAAGGGACACTGCCCAGTCCAATGTTCAAAGTGCCTACGTGGCCACAGTCCAAGGCCCAACTCGAATCCTGACTTCATCCGGATAGAACACTGCAGGGGCATCAGTTTGCAAGTGGGCAAGCACCTCAGGGGGAAGTGGGGGGGCACGTCAGCCGGAGTCAGGAACAAGCCCACTGGTTCTGGAGGGGGCTCCATGCCCATTTCTCTGTCCTGGGGAATGCAAGCACAGAGTTTCTGGAGTGGGTGACTTTCCCACTGGCTCTGGAGGGGGCTCCATGCCCATTACTCTATCCTGGGGAGTGCAAGGCCACAGTCACTGGAGTGGGTGACTTGCCCACTGGTTCTAGAGGGGTCCCCATGCCCATTACTCTGTCCTGGATAGTGCAAGGCCACAGTCTCTGGAGTGGGTGACTTGCAAACTAGCTCTGGAGGGGGCTACATGCCCATTACTCTGTCCTGGGGAGTGCAAGGCCACAGTCTCTCAGGTGGGTGACCTTCCCACTGGTTCTGGAGGGGGGTCCATGCCCATTACTCTGTCCTGGGGCATGCAAGGCCACAGTCTCTGGAGTGGGTGACTTGCCCACTGGTTCTGGAGTGGTTCCCATGCCCATTACTCTATCCTGGGAGTGCAAGGCCACAGTCTCTGGAGTGGGTGACTTGCCCACTGGTTCTGGAGGGGGCTCCATGCCCATTACTCTGTCCTGGGGAGTGCAAGGCCACAGTCTCTGGAGTGGGTGACTTGCCCACTGATTCTGGAGGGGGCTCCATGCCCATTTCTCTGTACTGGGGAGTGCAAGGCTACAGTCTCGCAGGTGGATGACTTTCCCACTGGTTCTGGAAGGGACTCCATGCCCATTACTCTGTCCTGGGGCGTGCCAGGCCACAGTCTCTGGAGTGGGTGACTTGCCCACTGGTTCTGGAGGGGTCCCCATGCCCATTACTCTGTCCTGGGGAGTGCAAGGCAACCAGTCTCTGGAGTGGGTGACATGCCCACTGGTTCTGGAGGGGGTTCCATGCCCATTTCTCTGTCTTGGGGAGTGCAAGGCCACAGTCTCTCAGGTGGGTGACTTTCCCACTGGTTTTGGAGGGGGTTCCACTTACAGCAACCCCTGGTGTGTGGCCTACATGGCTTCCGCTGGTGGTGATGTTTGCAGTGTGGTGGCAGATCGAGGTGCCTCCAGGGCAGCCTCTGCAGGTGTTTATGGCTGCAGTGTGGTGGCAGATGAAGGTGCCTCCTGGCCAACCTCTGCAGGTGGTGATGGCTGCACTTCCTCAGCTGGGGGCCCTGTGACTGCTGGTGGTAGTAGAGGTGTCACACTGACAGCCTCCGCTGGAGTAGAGGGCTTTGTCCTCTCTATTCCATGGGGCGTGGATTCCTTACCCTTCCTGGCATGGGTTGCTGGCTTCTTCCCCTTCATGGCAGGTTGTACGTGGTTCTTAGCCTTCTGGGCAGGTGGTGCCACCACTGTACCCGTGGACTGTTTGGCTGAGGTGCTGAGCTGGGTCGTTGTGACCCTGCTCTTACGAGCAGTACGGGTGGAGGTGGGAGGGAGGGGAAGAGTTCAAGTTTGGAATGCAAAAGCTTCTTAGGGACGGTGTGGCGGGAGAAGGGAGGAGTGATGGGAGTGTAGGTTGAGGGACTTGTTGTAGGAGTTGGATTTCTGCTGGATTTGGGTGCAGGTGCATGGGCTGTATGCTGATGTGAGGTGGATGACTGTTGGGTGTGTGAGTGCTTGCGTTTGTGTCCTTTAGGAAGGGCAGACAGACAGGGTGGGAGAGGACACAGGGGACGCGTGCAAGGATATTGTGGAGGTGTCTGCTAGTGAGGTGTGTGTGCTGCTTGGTGTGGTGATGCTGGTGGTGGATGTTGATGTAGTGCATGCAGGTGTGAGTGTGGACATGACTGGGAGGGAGGTGAAGGAGGAGGAGGAGAGGGAGAAAGTGGAGGCAGTGTATGTTGTCGTGTCTGCAACTGTCTGGTGTTTGCGTGAGTGCTTGTGGGTTGGAGTGTGGTGCTTGTGTTTGCCTGTGCCACTCTTGGGTGTTGTCTTGTGTGCATGCTCGTCAGTATGTGTGCCTTGGATGGGGTGGGGTTGAGGAGAATGTGACTGGGAAGCGGTAGTTGGAGGGGGGACAGTAGAAACAGGGACAATGGCTGACATCAGAGAGGAGGCCAGAGCCTCAATAGATCTCATTTGGGCTGCCAATTCACCATGAATGCCCTCCAGAAATGCATTGCATTGCTGCATCTGGGATCCCAGCCCCTGGATGGAATTCACAATGGTTGATTGCCCTACAGAGATGGATCTCAGGAGGTCAATAGCCTCTTCACTCAGGGCAGCAGGGCTGACTGGGGTAGTGCCTGAGGTGCCTGGGGAACAGGCAACTCCTGAAGGGCTACTGGGAGGGCAGTGCTGGTACGGGGGGTTGTGGCTGTACCTGGAGCTGGGGTGGTTACAGAGGTGTCCGCCACCACCAGGGAGCTTCCATCGGAAGAGGTATCTGAGTCTGTGTTGTCACCTCCTGTCTCCGCCGTAGTGCTCGCCTCGCCCTCCGTCCCACTGGTTCCCTCAGCGTCGGTGGACTCTGCCTCCTGGGTCCTGTGGGATGCAGCTCCCTAGGTCACCAGTGTCCCTGCTCCTCCGCCAGATGGTGCTAATGCACACAAGGACAGGATAATAGAACAAAAAAGGGGGGAGAGAGACAAAGGAAACACTGAGTCAGTGACTGCACCAACACTACAGTTGGCATACACAGCACCGTCACTCACAGGAAAAAGGCTTTAGTACTATGCATTGCACTACCAGTGATGTGGCTAGATGCTAAGGCAAGATGAGGGCCACACACCGCCAACTGCAGCCCTCCTGGGACCCATGATGCCCTGCCTGAAATAGACTGCTAACAAGCTAGCTTACCTGTATTTGATATACACCCATTACCCTAGAGATGACCCACGCTGAAATGTCTGGCCTGGCCTTAGGGGCACCCACTAACTCACATCCACTACCCGGATACCACCCCAACTGCCAAAATGTAGAATGATACCCACTGTACTCACCCCCTTGTGGCTGCCGTGATTCCCTCAAGCGTCCATCGAGCTCAGGGTAGGCCGCTACCAGTATGCGCGCCATCAGAGGGGTCAGGTTTCGATGGGCACCCCTTCCTCGTTGGGAGGCGATCCCCAGCTGGGCCTCCACGATCTTCTGTGCCCAGAGTCTCAGGTCCTTCCACCATTTCCGACAGTGGGTGCTTCGACTTATATATATAAGTAATATATATATATATATATATACATATATATATATATATATATATATATATATATATATATATATACTTATATATATATATATATATACTTATATATATATATATATATATACGCCATAATCCCTTCTTTTGATGGGCGCTGACCTGCAGAGGCAATACAGACAGGAGAACACCATTCAACAAACAGTCCAGCCTGTCACACAAATGGCCCCCCATACCCGCCTCCATCACCATTGGCACACACATCACCCGTCGCACACCATGAACACCACCACAAGACATTCCCCCACCTCCCGATGACACAATACTTGCACACACATCTCCAGGCATCCTTCCCACATGCATTGTGCCCAATGTGTACTCACCTGTTGGTCTGGAGGCCCATACAGTAGTCCGTACTGGAGTAGGACCCCATTCACCAGTCGTTCCAACTCCTCCGAAGTGAAGGCAGGGGCCCTTTTCCTGTTCACATGGGCCATGGTGGGTTCCAGACACAGGTCACAGCAGCACATGCAGTGTAGGTCCTCTCCTGTTGAAGGTCAGGAATCAAGTGAGTGATCAGATAGAAAATGGCAGTCATGTCCACGACGGAGATCTCCATTGGCCACTGTACTCCATAGAGCCCCATAATATCCAATGAGGAATTACACTGGAGTGAAAGACCGCCTTCTGCCACGACGCCCAATGTCGGCGGAATTACCTCACTTGCACCTGTCCCTACATACAGGACAGGCGGTCGCCATTTCAGGGAGGGGGTGAAACTGTTATATTGACATTAACTGCCTCACAGATTAGATTGGCACATACCTCACCATTAACACTGTCCCATTACATAACTACACCAAGTAGGCTTAAGTTGTGATTCCATTGTTCCAATTGTGACAGCCTGCTCACTCTTCTGTCCCTTAGATACCTACCGCTGTGGATGAAAAGGAGGTGGAGACATACCCCCGTGTACAGACCCCTTGTGGACTTAGCTACACTGGAGGACAGGCACATTAACCTCACCTATAGACTGGACAGGGCCACAATCACAGTGATGTGTTCCCAATTGGAGCCAGACCTGATCTCATCTATCCCTCATCCAACTGGGATCCCCCCTCTTGTGCAAGTGCCATCAGTGCTCCATTTCTTGGCAACTGGTTCTTTCCAAGTGACAGTGGGCTTGGCAGGAGGAATGTCACAGCCAATGTTCTCAATCGTGCTGGCAAGAGTGTTGTCTGCCCTGGTAAAACACATGTGCAGCTACATTTCTTTCCTCCAGGTGGAAGAATTGGCCACTGTGAAGGCCAGATTCTATGCAATGGGACATATTCTCAATATTATTGGGGCAATTGACGGTACATATATTGCATTTGCCCCCCCTTGCCAAAATGAACAGGTGTTCAGGAATCGTAAGAGTTTGAACTAACTGAATATGCAGATGGTGTGCCTGGCGGACCAGTACATCTCCCATGTCAGTGCTAAGTATCCTGGGTCGGTGCATGATGCCTTTGTTCTGAGGAATAGCAGCAAACCAAATGTGATGGCCCAACTACAGAGGCACAGGGTGTGGCTAATAAGTGAGCCTTGGTCCCCACCCATTGTATGTTAGTGTATGCCTTCTGGTGTTAACCCCATAGGATTGTGTGAGGCTAAATGCGTTCCCTCAATACTTGCAGGTGACCTGGCTACCCAAACCTATTGTGGCTGCTAACCCCTGTGAGGAATGCCAGAACAGGGGCTGAGGAACCTTATAATGAGGCACATGGGCCAACCAGATGGATCATCAAGAGGACCTTCGGCCTCATGAAGGCTAGGTTGAGGTAGCTCCATCTGACAGGTACTCACCCGAGAAGGTCTGCCAGATAGTAGTGGCATGCTGCATGTTGCACAACCTGAACTTAAGACTCCATGTACCTTTTCAGCAGTAGAAAGAGACTGGAGATGCCTCTGTGGCAACAGTAGACACTGATAACAGTGAGAATGAAGAGGCTGAGGATGAGGACAACAGAACATCAGTTGTCCACCAGTACTTCCAATGACACACAGGTGAGACAATGCAACAGCACATTCCTATGACTATTGGTGTATTATGTGTGGCTTTACCATGATGGCATTAACTTCCTTTGCATCTCAACTTACTGTCACCTATGGTTTGTCATTTTATAGATGGTGGTGATATAACAACTGTGTACTGATGTGCTGACTACAGCCAGCTACAGGTCATTATTTCTATGCTCTCACAGTGTACAGTTCATTTGCACTAGATATGACTGTTTCCATAAATACACATTTTCAAGACATAAAATACTACTAGTTAAGTTGTGTTCAAAGGTGTTTATCGTAGTGCTAAGAAATTGAGGGGAAAGTGCAAAGGAATGGGGTGATGATGGAGGAAAGTCCAGGGTACTGTTCCAGTCTGTTTGTAGCACAGGTGCAGTGTCCAAGGGGCCATAGGAAGGGGATCAGCTACAGTTCAAAGTGGACAAGGTGACTGAGTGGGGCACAAGGGGGACAATCAGGAAAGTCTCATTTCCTGGCGGGGTCTTGGCAAGTGTCTCTGGCTTCTGTCTGGGTCGCAGGGAACATTTGTGGGGTGGTTCACCTTCTGCAGGGAGAGGGGTGCTAGTGGCCTGTGGGTCCTGAGGAGGGCCCTCCTGCCCACTAGCTGCAGTGGAAGTGGAGGGCTGGTCAATGGACTGGCTAGTGTTAGGGGCCAGCTGGTTTTCTGTTGCCTTCCTCATGATGTTGGCCATGTCTGCCAGCACCCCTGCTATGGAGATCAGGGTAGTGTTAATTGCCTGCAAGTCCTCCCTGATCCCCTGATACTGTCCCTCCTGCAGCCACCTGTTGTCCTGTACGTTGTCAAGGATCTGGCCCATCGTGTCCTGGGAATGTTGGTAGGCTCCCAGGATATCGGAGAGTGCCTCCTGGAGAGTTGGCTCCCTGGTCCTGTCCTCTCACAGCGCACAGCAGGCTTCCCAGTGACCCGGTTGGCCTGTGCCTCTGTCTCCTGAACAGTGTGCCCACTGCCACTGAACCCAGGTCCCTGATTGTCTTGGATATGAAGTGTGGCATGGGGTCCCTGTACAGGTGGGCACACTGCTGATTGACGTGTCCTGGGGACAGAGGTGTGGGTCCACTGGGTGGGTGCTGTGGTGGTGTTTCCAGATGGGGGAGTCTCTGTGGTGGTGTATGACTGTGCCTGAGTAACCGACTGTCCAGAGGTCCCTGACGGGCCAGGTTGGTCATCCAGATCCAGGCGACCAGAGTTACTGTCATCACTGTGGGCCACTTCAGTTGGGGGACTGGATAGTACTGGCACCTTTTCTGCACTGACATTGGCTGGGATACTGTTGGGGATTTAAATGCTGTGTTATTGTTTCTGTATGTGATATATTGTGCATCGGTGGATTACCCTCTGTGGTTGTATTTGCCCTGGCAGTTTTAACTTGTGTAAGTTGGTATGTGGTGGGCTAGGTGATTCTCTCTATTGATCATGCTTTGGTGATTGGTGTCCATGCAGGGCTGTGAGTAATGTCCATGCATTGGTGGTGCATGCAGAGCTTGACATTGGGATGGTTGGGATGTGATGGTGGGGTGTGTGGGAAGTGGCAGAGTGATGGGAGTGAGGGTGGGGGTATGTGATGGCATGCAGGTGGGGGGTAGTGGTAGTAGTATAGAACTGACTTACCAGAGTCCAGTCCTCCTACTCTGGCCAGGCCCTCAGGATGCATGATTGTCAAGACTTCCATGTTGTTAGTTGTGGGGGAGGAAGTGGGGGTCCACCGCCAGTCCTCTGGATAGCGAGCTGGTGTCTTGCTGCTATGGAACACACCTTACCCCTAGGTCATTCCACCTCTTCTTGATGTCGTCCCTGGTTCTTAAGTGCTGTCCCACAGCGCTGACCCTGTCCACGGTTCTTCGACATAGCTCCATCTTCCTAGCAATGGATATCTGCTTCACCTTTGCTCCAAATATCTGTGGCTCTACCCTGATGATTTCCTCCACCATGACCCTTAGCTCCTCCACTGAGAATCGGGGGTGTCTTTGTAGTGCCATGGGTGTTGTGTGAGTTGTGTAGGTGAGGGTGTAAAAGGTGATGTGTTGGAGTGTGTGATGTGAAGTGGCAGGGTAGTGTATAGGTGTAGGTAGTGTGTGGCTTTGGTTTTGTCTGTGGTCCTGCCAATGGTTTGTAGTTGTAAGGGGTTGTGGGTAATGTGTGTGTGTTTTATAGTGGTGTGGGCGTTTGGGTGTGGTGTGTGTATGGGTGTCAGGTGTGTGTTGTTTGAATTGTCCACCGTGGTGATTAGTGGCTCATAATGTGATGGGCGTTGTTCTGTTGACGTAACGGTGTGGGTTTTGATACTGCCAGTTTATCACTGACCTTTGGTGTGGCGGACTTGTGTCTGAATAGTGACAGACTGGTGTGTGTATGTCATAATATGGTGAACGGATATCTGCCGGGGCTGCGGTATGTTAGTGGCAGTCAGCATGGCGGTAAGTGGGATTTACTGCCAATGTCATAATGAGGGCCTAAGTCTCCGTGTGTCAGAAGAAAGCACTGTGATCGGCTGGCCGCAACCTGTGGAGAAAGTTGCAGCTGCCATCTTATGAACTGGTGCACAGCCCCCGGGAATTAGAATAGTTGGTGCGAACAGCAAAAGGGGTCAGAGTAGACCAAGGAGTGTCTGAGTGACCCCTTATATGTTTGAGATGGATCAAAAGTATTTTTTTCCACGATCGTGGAGTGAAGACTCTGTTGTGTCCCCCTGTGTAATGTCGCAACAGAGCCACGAACCCTGGCGCTAAAACAAAAAAAAAGGACAATCACAGACACACACACACATGCACTCATTTAAAAAGCAACTGAGACACTAACACACCCACTGGGAGATCCACAGACACACTTGCACACCCACAGAGACCCACTGAGTCACTCATACATCCACTCTCATACCCTTATACATCCACTCACTGACCCACAAAGAGACTGATGCAGTTACTCACAGACCCATTGAGACCCTCATGCGTGCACACACAGACCCACACAGACCCTCATACACTCACTGACAGACCCACTCACACTTTCACTCACTCTCTCACAGACCAACTGACAAGCTGATGGACCCACTCACAGACTCACTCAGATGCTTCCATACCCAGTCACAGACACAGCTAGAGACTTGCACACCGAGTCAGAGACCCACTGAGTTACATATGCACACACTCACAGACCCACTGACACCCATAAGCAGTGACTAACACATGCAAAGAGACTCTCATGCACTCACTGACAGATCCACTGAGTCCTTCACTCACCTACTCCCAGTACCACTCAGGCACTAATGCACCAGCTTACAGACCCAGTAAGACACCGATGCACTCAGTCACAGATGTACTCAAACATGCATGGACCCACTTACCCATGTTGACCATCATGCACCCACTCACAGATCCAGTCATATAGTCATGCATCCACTCAGACACCCACAGAGACACTGATGCAGTCACAGACATACTCTTTCACCCTCTGAAAGACCCTGTCAGACACTGATTCACCCACTCACAGTCCCACTCAGAAACTCATGCGGCAGGGGGAGCACCCATTGTCGGAAATGGTGGGAGGACCTGAGACGCTGGACACGGAAGATGGCAGAGGCCCAGCTGGGGATGGCCTCACAATGAGGAAGGGGTGCCCGTCAAACCCTGACCCCGTGATGGCCCGCATATTGGTGGTGGCCTATCCAGAGCTGGATGGGCGCTTGAGGGAATCACAGCAGCCACAAGGGGGTGAGTACAATTCCCATCATTACTACTTATGCATGGTAGGGTAGTATCCAGGTGGGGTATGTGTGTCATTGGGTGCCCCTATGCCAGGCCTGACATTGCAGAGTAGGTCCCCTGGTGGCCAGGGTTCTGAACTTATCAACGTGCTACCTAGCTCGTAGGCATCCACTACTGGTCAGGACTGCCTGGGTCCCCTGTGTGCTGCAGTTAGTGGTGAGTGCCCCTCCCCATGCCTTGGTGGCTAGCAATATAACTGGTAGTGCAATCCATAGTGCGTAGGGCTGCTTCCTGTGTGTGGGAGTGGTGTGTCCGCCAACAGTGTTATTGGTGCAGCCATTGACCCAGTGTATACTTTGTCTCTCCCCCCTTTTTGTTTTGTCACCCTGTCCTTATGTGCATTAGCATCATCTGGCAGAGGAGCAGAGGCACCGGCGATGGTGGGAGCTGCATCCCACAGTACCCAGGAGGCAGAGTCCACCAACGCTGAGGGCACCAGTTGGACGAAGGGTGAGGGGCGCACCACGGCGGAGACTGGAGGGGACAGTTCAGACACAGATACATCCTCCGATGGAAGCTCCCTGGTGGTGGCGGACACCTCTGTGACCACCCCAGCTACAGGCACAGTTGCCACCCCTGTACCAGCAGCGCCCTCCCAGCAGCCCTTCATCAAGTTGCCCATGCCTGCTCACCCAGGAGGGTGGGCATCTCCTTCGCCCCAGGCACCTCAGACCCTGATCCAGTTAGCCCTGCTGGCCTGAGTGAGGAGGCTATTGACCTTCTGAGATCCAACTCTGTAGGGCAGTCAACCATTCTGAATGCCATCCAGGGGCTGGCAGCCCAGATGCAACAGAATAATGCAGTCCTGGAGGGTGTTCACACTGGATTGGCGGCCCAACAGAGATCAATCCAGGCTCTGGCCTCCTCTCTGATGGTAGCCATTGTCCCTGTTTCTATCGTCCCCCTTCAAATTCCACTTCCCAATACCATTCCCCTCAACCTATCCCAAGCACACAGGCAGACGAGCATGCACACAAGACAACACACAAGAGTGGCACTGGCAAAGACAAGCACCACACATCATCCCACAGGCACTCACACAAACACCATCCAGATGCAGACATACCAACATCCACAATTTCCACTGTCTAGCCCTCCTTCTCCACCTCCACCTCCCTCCCAGTTGCGTCTATACTCACACCTGCATGCACTACATCCTCATCCACTACCATCATCACCACCACACCTAGCAGAACACACACCTCACTGGCAGACACCTCCACAACAGCCATGCACACGTTCCCCGTGTCCTCTCCCACTGTGTCTGTCTCCACTCCTAAAGTACACAAACTCAAGCACTCAGAAACCCAACAGCCATCAGACGGCGGCCCCACCACCAACCACGGTTGTGCAGCCATCCGAGGCTGCAGGGGATGGTCTGGAGCCTCCCCCCACTAGCAGCAGCAACAGCAGCAGCACCACCACCACCAGTGGGCAGCCGTCTGAGACTGCAGGGGATGGGCTGGAACCTCCCACCAGCATGCAACACCACCACCAGTGGGCAGCCGTCCGAGGCTGCAGGGGATGGGCTGGAGCCTCCCTCCACCAACAGCAGCACCACCACCACCAGTGGGCAGCCGTCCGAGGCTGCAGGGGATGGGCTGGGGCCTTCTCCCCCCCAGCGGCTACAGCAGCACCACTACCACCACTGAGCAGCCGTCACCGCCAGCGGACGGCATGTAGTCCTGCGTCCATGGGCTGCTGTGCAGCCTGGCCCCTGCAAATCCAGTGGGTATGGCACCCACCTGAGAGACTGTGACCTTGCACTCCCCAGGATCAAGAGCACAGGTCACGAGGTCCCCTCCACAACCAGTGGGTAAGACACCCACCTACCCCAGACTTCCCAGGATCAAGAGCACAGGGCACGATGCCCCCTCCAGAACCAGTGGGTAAGACACCCTCCTACCCCAGCCTCCACAGGATAAAGAGCACAGGGCACGATGCCCCCTCCAGAACCACTGGGTAAGACAGCCATCTACCCCAGCCTCCCCAGGGTCAAGAGCACAGGGCACGATGCCCCCACCAGAGCATGTGAGGAAGTCACCCACTTGAGAGACTGTGGCCTTGCACTTCCCAGGATCAAGAGCACAGGGCACAATGCCCCTTCCAGAGCATGTGGGCAAGTCACCCACTTGAGAGACTGTGGCCTTGCACTCCCCAGGACCAAGTACAGGGCATTTGTGGCCCCCTCCAGAGCCAGTGGGCAAGTCACCCACTTGAGAGACTGTAGCCTTTCACTCCCCCGAACGAAGCACAGGGCATGTTGCCCCCTCCAGAACCAGTGGTCTTGTTCCATCTACCGGCTGAGGCGCTCCCCGTCCACTGAGGTGCCTGCCTATTTTCCGACTGATGCCCCTGTAGTGTTCTCTCCGTGTTGGTGCAGGTGACCAGTGGGGCCTTGGACTTTGGCCTGTGGGCCTGTGTCCCATGCACAATGAGGACTGGGCAGTGTCCCTTGAACTGTACATATGTATATAACAGTTACATTGCATTTTCTTATTTCTACTGTATTGATCTTATTACAATCACTTTCGTACATTCCTGTGGTCCTTGCATTATTCATCAGGGGTACGGGGTAAATATGTTACATTACTGCAACTGATTGTGTTTATGGTGTTGGCGGTGGGGGGGTGTGTTGTGCCTGGGTGTCACTCTCTTCCCCCCTCCTCTGTGCTAGGTGTCTCTACTCACCGTAGTCTTCTTTTTCGTTGGTGTTCGTGGTGGAGCAGGACGTAGAAAATCATTTGGAAGACATGCAATTCGGGCTCCAAGGCGGTGAAGTTCTTCCCTGTATCTCCAAAGGTAAGTCCTTTCCCTTCTGTACAGTGTTTCCGCCAGGCTTTTGATGTCTTTGGTACCGCCCCGGAAAAGGTGGCGGTTTCTGGGGTCTTAATACGGCTAGTGGAACATTGTCTTCTGCCTGGCTGTAGGCGGCTACCGCCGTGGTGGCTGTTGTTTCCGCCATGGCGGTCGGTGTGGTAAAGTGGCTGTCTATCTGAGTTCTCACCACCATGGTCATAATTTGGTGGTAGTTACTGCCAGCCTGTTGGCGGTATTACCCCCACTTCATCACCAACCGCCAGGGTTGTAATGAGGGCCTAAATGTTTCTCTTTGGATTTGCAATGGATGTGAGTCACTATAAATACAAATTTAGACTTTGTTTAATTTTCAAAAACTACTGAATGTATTTACACAAAATTTCAAAAGGGCTCTTTCTGGACCAAGAGGTAGCTTTATGCCGAATTTGCTGTAGTTCCGTCAAGTGGTTTAAGCGCTATCGCTGTTCAAAATCCCTATGGAAAAAATGTTTTGGGACCCCCCTAGGATGGTTCACCCCAAAACTTTCCAGACAGCAGGTAAGTGAGCATTGTATTTTCTTGGAAAATTTTGTGAAGATTCCCTAAGCGGCATCAAAGTTATTATCAAAGCAAAAATTGATTTTTTATAGAAACATGGCCCTAACTAGGTAATATATATATATATATATATACATAAATATATATATATATACACACACACACACATATATATACGTATATATATGTATATATATATATATATATATATATATATATATATATATATAATTAAAAATGTATTGACATGTTTTAAAATTAGACAGCTTAAATATTTTGTTATTTTTGTATAGAATTGTTTTAGTATGTTTTCAAATGTATACATTTGGATGTTTAAATACCATATATATTTTTAGCTTAAAATGGTTATTTTTATAAGGATATTTTTTAATATATCTATAAGGTTTTATAACTGAGTGTTGGGTGGTTTTGACATTGTTTTTAAATACAAAATGCAAAGTAATGTTTTTTTAATCAACAAATTTTATTACATTTTGTTACAGAAGTCAAAAGTACAGCAAGATAGCACAATGCAGAAACTGTAAAACATATTTGTTTAAACATGCCACAGATTTCCAACCAATAGCATGTAATTATACCCCGGTGATTTTTTAGGTCTTGCAGAAACTTTAAGATATTTGCTCAAGCCGTTTTTCCCATACTTGGTTATATTTGTGGGGGCAGCCCCGGGCCTCAAAGACTGGTCTCTCTGGTTGCGCACACCCAACCATCCCACGCCGCCAGTAGGAAAGAGTGGGAGGAGAGGAAGCCCTCCAGTGCATTGTTATATCTCATTTGGTGATCATCAGAGCAGTCCCCAAAAAAGGTTTGATCAGCCCTCGTAGCCCTAGAAGTATTGAGGACCCCTAGAAAAATCACCAGTGGGGATAACGGCACCTCCCACCCCAGTACCTCAGTGAGTTCGCCCACCACTGCAATTCAGGACTTCAGAATCCGAGGACACATCCAGGCCATGGGGTAGAAGTCTGCTGGGGTATCTCCACAATGAGGGCGGGTCGGGTCAGGGAGTAGCCCCGCTTGGTGTAGCCTGGTTGGAGAGATAGGCACTGTATAAATAGTATGTCTGTATCATTCGCAAACGGGAGGAAATGGCCATTAGTCTTGGTGCCATTAGGGCGTCTCTTCAGTCACCATTTTTGAGCGGGCCCAACCAGTTTTCCCAGTGGGTCGAAGGTGGAAGGTGGTCCAAGGTGCCAGGAGCATGAACAATCAGTGTTTTATATATTTGGGATACACCCCTCCTACTTAGTGTCCCGATAAGGAGCTTAGCCTCAAGTGGGCTGAACTCTAGAAGAGGATCTGTGTAAGAAGTATGTGATTAAAGGACATGTCTCAGCTGGAGGTATTTGTAGAATTGAGTTTTTGTAAGTCTATAAGACTTGTGTGTCCACGTCCAGACATCGCCCAGTTGGGAGAGGCCAATAAGATCCCATTTTTCAAAGCTTTGCAATGTTGCCGTTCCCCAAGGCATGTGCCATGCCATAGAGGTGTTTGTTGAGTAAATGTATTGGCCTACCGGATGTGGTGCAGTGCAGCTCTCCAAGCCAGAAGGACCATTTTGATCACTGGGGAAGGTGCTGGGGAATCGGGAGCCATCTAGCATGGCAAGTATTTGGGGGAAGCCAAACTGGGAGAGCTCCGGCTGATAGGCTGGCTCTTACCACCCACTGTTGAACCAGTCATGGTTTGCTAGAAGGTGGGAGGCCAGCTAATAAAGGTAATAGGTAGACATTCCCAGGCCCCTGTCATGCAGGGCACGTTGGCAGTGGTGTAAGACAATGCAACATCTGAAGCCACACCACAAAACGCAGCCTTTGTACTCTCTAGGGCCTGAACCATGAACGCGGGATGATAAGAGGGATATTTTGGAAAATATATAGGAACCTTGGAAGGATCATCATCTTATATAGAGCGATGCAGCCCAGGACATTCAAAAAAAGGGAATCTCAGCGATTGAGGTCGCTGTTAACTTTTTTGTGTCAAGGCCATGAGGTTTAGGAACCAAGTAAAACAATGTTTTAAATAACAAACTATTAAAATATTATTTAAGAAATAAAACAATAATTAATAATTGTGTAGTATTTTGTATTTTATTATAGATTGCAATATTGTTTCATTTGTTTGATTATGTTTAGTTTGTATTTAAAATGTTTTAACTATTTATTTTTTTGTAATATTTAACCACAATTTTTTATTAGAACATTAAATATTTGAGTGGTTTAATAGTTATATAAATTATTTAATTTTGGATTTATTATAGTAAATATGGTTCTTTAAGTATGTAAATTGTTTTTATTAATTAGTTTAGAGTGTAAGTGGAATAGGAAAATTTTTACTTTTAATATTTACCATCTTTGTCATAGAGATTTGGCCGCAGTGACTTTTGGTGGCCTTGATGAGGTGGCTCTCCATCTCCCAGCTATCTCTGAGCTACAGAAGGGGCAAGCAACACTCTAAAAGTACCTTGCTGGACTAAGACTTCATCCCCAGCTATTCCTGAACTACAGAAGGGGCAAGCGAAGCACTAAAAAGCACCTGACTTCCCCAGTGGCACGGGATGCTTCGCTTGAGATTTGGGCTGTTTCTCTTGCCCGTAGTGACTTTTAGAAGCCTAGCTAGAGTGGGATTTCATCTGCCAACTATTCCAGAGCTACAGGAGAGGCAGGCAATGTGCTTAAAACACCTGACATTCTCAGTGGCGCAGGACATGTACGCGATGCTCTCGGTTCAAGACTGGGCCAAGACAGGCCCGTCTTCATCTGCCATCGCCAAAAAGAGGCTGAGCCACCCCCGGTTTTTCTTTCCTATAGATGCCTCCATATTTTCGAAAACCTTGCTGACTCTTGAGGTCCGGAGTATTTTTATATTTTTCTATATCTTTATAGCTTCCCAGCAAAATTGGAAAATGTAAAGTTATCCCTGCGACCCCTGGGGCACTAAAAGTGCACTCCCATACAACCACTGACAGCTTCCTTTTTCGGGCAGTTGATGTTATCTCTAAGGAGATCCAATTGGTGGAGCATTGGGTATCCCTCACATGTGATGTTAGTGCTCCACCTAAGTCACCTTCTACACACTTACACCTTCTACACTTCTAATGGCGATGCTTTGGCCGATGGCACCACTAGTGTCCTTGACCCCTTAGAAGGAAATGCTGATAGTATTGACATTATGGATTGCTCAGCAGGATTAACTAGCTCTGACCTCACTGTGCTGTCACCCGGATCTGGCCCTGTGATTAAACGAAGAAAAAGGGCATTGAAACCCAAGATGGAGAATCCAAAAACCCCTGCTGGTTAACAAAAAGCAGAGTATGGTACCTAGCCCACCACAAGCGGACTCTGATTTATGGGTCAATATAAGCAGCTCATCTTGAAATTGATCCATTTGTTTGGTCACCTTACTGTTATTTCAGAATGACTGAAAATCGTGGCCAAAAAATGTGAGGGGTGTTTATCAGGCTCACCTCAAAAACAATCATGCGTAGACGCAAGGACAACTCACCCAACCATGTCAGCTCAGACTAATACTGGGGATCTACATGGAAGGGGACATGAAATTGTTCAGAGATCCTCCGGATCCAAAGGAACTTCTTCCAGTACTAAAACCTGAGTGTTCAACCCCTTTGGCTTTTGCCTCCATATTTATGAAGACCTTGCTGATTCTTAAGGTCAGCTTGGTCTAAAGTAGGCATCGGATGTAAAATTTTGCCATTCCTGATGGAGAGGGAAACAATGCAGGCCTTTGATCTAAGGTGGGGCCCAAACTTTGGTATTGTTAATGGTATTTGGTATTTGTTATGCTTAATTTTTATAACAACAACTTCGCTGCCAGGAAAAATCTGAATATTCTTGGGTTATTGGCCCTGATTTAAAAATTTGCTTTGAACAATTATTACCTAAGAGGACCATTTAATCTAATTCTGGCTGGTGATTACAACCAATAGTGGGCACTTTGCATACCCTCTCACCATCGGTCTTTTACTTGGATTCTGATGAAGCTAGCGGGGGATGTTATGGACCCTAGAGGGCACCCACTTTACACCTTCTTGGTACCCTTAGTGCTGTCCCTGCTTCGGTGACCCCTATTATTCTGACCTGCACAGGGAGGGGTGTGGCTCTGTAATCGATTATGTTTTTTTTTCTGAGCATCCACCCTCTTCTATTTATAGTGACCATAATGTATTAACTTGCTTTGTCCTGAACTACTGGACATTATTTCTGATGATTTCCACATTAGGCTTGATAAAGTCATTGTGATGAAACATGTGTCGGCTCTAAGCTGTATTTTGGACCTATTTGTTCCCAATAAGAATAAAACTTCATCACAACCTACTAAGTGGCTTTGGACTTTCAGTTAATTCAACTTGGACGAACTATTTTGGACTACTTCATGGTGTGCCCTGGTGCATATTGATAATAATACATGAGGCATGTATTACAGTTGGCTCCTTTCTAAGAAGCGCACTTTACCTTCATAGTTCTATGATGTTTTAACAATTATGCTGTCTTATTAATGGCATTGGCTTCTTTTTGTTACAACTGGTGGGCCTTATTGTATATAATGTAGACAGGCTTCAACTCAAAAAGGATATTTTACCTGCAAAAAAAAGTTTTATGATATTTTTACGATGGTGCTTGTATTCTCTGTCAATTTAAATACAAAGCAAACTGGGCCCTTCTTCTCTTATATATTATGATTTTAAACTCAATGCGTGTATTCTACAACTAATGTTTTTAACCATTTTTTATGGTATCTGTAATTCACATTTATGAATATATTAGATTTTATCATCGATGTACAGTTTTTTTTAAATAATTATTTATTATTAGCACCTTTTATAATCTGTTTTCTGGGATTGAAAAAAAAAGATTGGTTAAGACTGGAGTGGGAATAGTAAACTGTAACCCTTCAGTGTCCAACAAATTCCCAAAAGTAGATTGGGGTGTGAATAGTAAATTTGACATCTTCAGTTATGATGTTATGTTATGCAGATTTGTAGAACACACTATAACCTAGGAGGGTATCCTGGGGCTGAGCAGGTGTGAGTATAGGCACAACTAGGGTCCACTGGCAATATCTGAAGTGCCACGTCTTCAGATGGTTGTGGAATTCAAGAAGTGAAGCTGCAGATCGACCCACGCTTTAGGACTTGTATAGGTGAAGGCTCGACTGCAGAATCTGGTTTTCTGTGTCTGTGGTATTTGTACACGTAGGAGCCCGGCTCAGCAGAGGCATCTGGATGGTTTGCAAAGCAGATGTCACAGTTGAGGTGTGCTGAGCAAGAGTTATGTAGTGCCTTGAAAGTGTGGTTGAGGAGTTTGAATTGTGCTCATGTACACATAGGGAGCCATTAGAGCTCCTTCAGGTGTTGTATGATGTGAGTGCGGCATGTGAGGCTGAAAGTGATTCTGGCTGACGAGTACTGCATGGTCAGCAGCCTTTTAGTGAGTTTTTTGTTAATCCTGGCATAGAAGGTGTCCTATAGTCCAGCTTGCTTGTGACTAGGGCGTGTGCGAAGCTTTTCTGGGTGCTGATTGGGAGCCATTTGAAAACCTTCCTCAGCATCTTCAGCGTATGCTGTTGATGATCCAGAGGTTCTTGGCATGGGTGGTGGGGTGGAGTCCCATAGTGATGTGCTATACCCAAAGAACACAATTTTGGTCTTGTATGTGTTCAGCTTGAGATAGTGGATCTTCATCCAGTGGGCGATTTTAGTCATGCAGGCATTGACCTTCATCCGGGTACTAGGCTTTTTCACCATCAGGGAGAGAATGAATTGTCTGTTGTTGGCATGGGGAGGATGTTGATTTTGTGAGACTGGATGAAGCTGCCTAGAGCAATCATGTATGTACCCCCTCTTTAGTGCCCAACATGTTTCCCAGAGTAGGTGATTGGAGTGGTAATAGTACATCTGACACACCCAATGTCCTGGATCTTCCCCAAAGTGGTTTAGGTTGGAATGGGAATATTAAATCTGACCCCTCTAGTAGCCTACATCTGCACCAAAGTGGTTTGGGTTGGAGAGGGAATAGTAAGTGTGATCCCGTCAGTATCTAACACCTTCTTTAAAGTGGCTAAGGTTTGGAGTAGGAATACTAAATTATAAAATCTCCAATGTCCAACACCTTTCCCAAAGTGGTTTAGGTTGGATGGAGAATAGTAAATCTGGTCCTTTCAGTGTCCACCACCATCCCCAAAGTGGTTTAGACTGGAGTGGGACTACTAATTGTAATTCCATTATTATTTAAATGCTTTTCTAATGTGTGGTGTAGGAAAGTGTCTGCTACTTTTTAAACAGTGTGTACCACTTTTTAAATATACGTCTCCAAAAGTATTGTTTTGTACAGTACATCTTTTTTTAACTGTGTAATCTATAGTTTAATGCATAATGCAATGTACAGGGGGATAGGATACGTAATTAGGTTTTATTGAGTGTTTCTATGTTTTTTTTAATGTTGGGTGGTCTGTGTTGTTTTGATACATAAACAATACACTTGTTTAACATATACTTTAGTTATACATTTTTAAGTTATTTACCAAACATACATTTATTTTACTTATTGCTACACTTGCTTTAACAAATAAAAGGAAGTATATTGTTGTTTCTTACTCTTTATATTTTTAACCTATACATTTTTATTTGAACAAATATACATTTTATAATAATGTTTATTTCAATATGTAATAAGCAGCACTGTTAGCTATATTATTTTTGCAATACTTTTTAATATATATTTTACAAAACTACTTTTACATCTTTATTATATTTTTTATAACTGTAAACATGTTTTACAAACATATCTAGACACATACAATTTATATTTGTAATAATGTCTTAAAGTATTAATGCACTTTTATTAGAACATATTCTTATTTTTTATTTTAATTTAGCGCCCATTTTTGTTTACCACTAACTATAATGTTTAGTCTGTTAACATCATTGTAGACACATTTGGTTCATCTTGGTCACAGTTTCCTGCTTCTAATCTCCAGATAAGGTTCATGATATGAGTATAGTTTACAAATGTGTTTTATATTGTATCTTACGTTTATTGGGGTGTTTGTTATGTGAGGATAGAATGTATTTGTTTATGTTTGTTTTGGAGGAGTGGAAGACTTTCTTTACTTTATGCATATGTTTTGTTTATAAATGAAATTATTTTGCTTATATATTAACCAATGTTACTTTTTGCTTATTCTTCAGTTTTCCGGAAGCATATTTTAAACAAATGTTTCTGTTTTTTATGTTTTTTAGGACTGTGGAACGATTTTATGGGTTTGCTTTTTTGCTTATTTCATTTTTACATTTTTCAGGGTTACATTTTGTGTATTTTTCTGGAATTAGCTGCCGAACTGTCAGTCCTTTTACGTTTTCATTTTGGGTGGTTGATGTTTGCTATGTTTATGTTTTTCTGCTATTATGTTGTTTTAAATTAAATACTGTATTTTGTATATAGATTTTATGTTATGTTTGTTTGGAATTTCTTTTAGTTTTATGTTATTTAGTTTGACTTATGCATTTATTTATTAGCAATTTTAAATTAAATTATTTTTATTCATCAGTCTTGTTGCATATTGTTTTATGTAAAATATCTATCTAGACTGATGAATAAATGTATCTTGTTGGATGTTAAATTGGACTATTGAGTGGTTTATAGAAGGGCCCTGGCTATGCTGTCATGGTATTAGATGCCTTTGTTTTTTATAAAGAGTTTTACTTTGCATTTTAGCATTTTGTGCATTTCTTTGGTCCGCCTGGATAGTTCAGGCTTAATTTGGCTTAAAGATTGTTCTAGTCTAACTTCTTGGTAGCTTTATTCTTTTTAAAATATTTCTATGAATTGGAACGAGGTAGGATGATTTTGGTTTTGTTGGTTTTCGCTTGTTGTGCCATGGTGGTGTCATAGACATTCCACCATAGTATTTGAAACTTATGTTGGCATCTGTGGCAAGAAGGGTGCAATCTGCCAACCCATATGTATTAAACATAATCCATTACAAGACTTAGGGCCTGATTACAAGTATGGTGGTCCATACGATCTCCGTACCTGCTGTGGCGGTCCGACAGCTGCATCCCTGGCGGTGAAAGTCATGGTCAGCCACGGCAGTGCTGAGTTTGGGACTGCAGAATTGGAGCATCTGGGGAGGGGCCCTGCACTGCCCAGAACCATGACTTGGGCAGCACAGGGGCCCACCTGTCAACACCCTCTGAATGCGCATTGTCTGCTATGGCAGGCAGGTGCATTCTGAGGGTGCTGTGTGCAGTGTCAATTGGCCTCAGCTTCCTGAAGAAGCCAAGGTCAATGATGCTGCACTGTTTCAGGTGGTTCAACCCTCAAATTTGCTTGTGGGTTTGGTAGTAAGCAGTTGAAGTGCAATTATGTGGCTTGCATGGGTGTGTGGGACTAGACTTTTAAAATCGATTACATTATTGACTGGTAAAAGTTTATTATGATTATGGGTGAATAATTTGTTTTTATTGCAATTGGGTTACGTAGGACCACATAAATGAGATTTATGTTATTGTTCTGATATTCACCATGTATCATAATCTCTGTGTGAATGGGAGAGGGTACAATTTGAAAATGCCATTCATCATCCAAGTTTGGGTTTGGCTTAGTCTGAGGAGATTATTTTCTCTTGCGTATTTTATTATTCCCCCATCATTTTTATGGTCGTACAAGAAACGGGTTCTTCAGCAGTATTAGTTAAATTTTCAGGAATGTCTGTGTCTTGTTATCTTCTGCGGGCAGCAGGGTTTTCTCTTGTGACTTTTTTGGTGCATGCTATTAATCATTTTATATTGTGGATTTCTGGCATTTGCCTTGTTGTTTGTTAGAATATTTGCAAGCATATTTTGTAAGATTTTTCCTTTGGGTTCCCTAGAAACTAGTGCTGCCTTCTCTCAGGTTGTTTAACACATCTTAATTCCATCTCTGTTTTATTGTAGAGTGGGGTGGCTGTGCTCTCTAACATTAATTATGGCATCAATTCTAGTTGTAGCCCTTCCATAACAAGCATTAGCATATTATTTTGTACATTTTCAATGCAAATTTTCTGTGTTTGGTGTCTTTCGGCTGTATGCATATCTCAAGTGCATTAATAATTTTATACCTTTCTTGGAAGTAGATATTTCTGACATTATATCCACAAATGTTAGAGGTATAATTTGATTAATTAACTAATAATTTGTGTTTAATTCACAATTACAATTTTTAAGTATGTTTTCAATATTCACCTTTTACATGTACATAGTTGCTGTCCTTTTAATGTGCTGCTTTTTTTAAGCTGTTAATTATTTTTGAGATGTGGGTCAGGTTTTTCTTTTTCTGTAGGATATAGGGTTTTTTAATTTTGTTTTTAAATTATTTTTTTGCATTCGTTTGTTTATTAGTTTTATTTTTAATATTTGGATGTTTAGAGTTCTTTAACTTTTAATTATATGGATGTACTTTTTCACAGTGTGTGTTTAGGTTTATGGTTTGGAAGTTGGTCTTTATGGTGAGCAAGATCAATATTTTCATGTGTAATTTTTAAAAAGCAGCTTCAGTTTGGAGACATAAAGAGACAAATTAATATAGTAGTTTATTTTAGGATTAGAGGAAGGTAATTAGTTAAAGTACATTGCTGCAGGCATAAAGCTAGCAAGACCTAACACTCAATCAAATGATTGAACCATTTTTTGCATCCCAAACAATCATTCACAGTATCAGAAATTGACTCTGTAGTTTTGCAGCATGTACAAAGCAAAATAATAAGTAGATGAGTGTCATATTTATTGCGTTGTTTGAAACCTTCACATACAGATCATTTAAGTCAGAAAAAGGTGTAGAGCTACATCTATACTTTCAGAGATCACTTATTATCCCTGGAGGTTGGGTATACTCAGAATACAGCTGAATTCCAGTCTTTCCATGCATGAGTGTTCCTAATTCCAGCCATGGGCTATCTTGGGAAGGAGACAACAGCTTCTGAGAACGTATACATCTGTAGCAGGGCTGCCGTTGAGGACCTGCATCATTAAAGCTTTTTGTTACTTGCCTAGAGACCACCCCACCCAATCCCTAGTGCAGTGAGATGCTACTCATAACCACAGACACCTCGTGGTCAGATACAAATATAAGTAATTTAGGGCCTAATCATGAGTTTGGTGGTCCAAGGAGGATGCCATGGCGGTGGTACCCCCGAGCATATTACGATGTTTCCGCTGGGCTGACTGGCAGGAACATTGTAATACTTTCTCCTGCCAGGCTGATCAGCGGGAACAGCGCTATGATATTGGTCTCTGCTCCTTTAAGGGAGCCAAGGCCAATACCGTAGCACACAGCACCCTAAGAATGTGCACTGTCTGTAAAGCACTCTGAGGGTGCTGGATATGGGGCCCCTGCACAGCCCACGCCATGGGACTGGGCAGTGCAGGGACTTCCCTGTGGCCCCCGGCACTGGCTTTCCGTCAGCCTTCTTGTGGCGGCAGCCCCACCATGAGAAGGCTGGCGGTAAGATGAGTTGTAATCAGCCAGGTGGCTCTAAGTTCAGTGCCACTCTGACTCAGTACAACTCGGACTGCCATCACGTGTCAGGAACCACGGTCCCGGCGCAAATGGCGGTCCCCTGGCGGGCTAGCCCACCAGGGTTGCAATGTGGCAGTCAGACTGCCTGGAGTGTGGTTGTCCAACCGTCACCACAAGTATGGCAGTCCGAGGACCGTCACACTCGTAATGAGGCCCTTTCTCTTTATCTTAAAAGACATGCTGGGACAAATGCATAACAAAATCACATCTGCTTTGGAGATGCTCCACCCTTCAACCACTTACATCCTGTTACAAAATCAAATTTAATGAACAAGTATGAATGGGTTCACAGGAGATTTTTCATTGAAGCCAGGTATGCAGTCTGGAAATGGTACATCAGGTATTTGGCAGGAGGGTAGATGGGTTTTTACCAGCGCATCCTTCAATGTAACATGTCATGAGCAATGGTGGGTCAACTTGCTCAGCTACCTTAATTGATTCACTGCCTGGATGGTGCCTCAGACATACATATTGCAGTCATTAATGCAACAGATTGTGCTACCAGCATGTAGTGCACTAAACCGTTAAAAGGTACATGGGTTTCCACAAGTACTATGTTGACCCTACTGTCTATGGGTTGGGGTGCTGATCTATTTCACCTGGCAAACAGAGTAGTGAAGATTTTGGTAAAAATCTGCTGTGCTTCAAGAATGCTTTGGTGAGATATAAACATCTCTGAACATCTCCATGCTACCTAAGGTTAGGTGAACAGTTTAAGCAGAAACAGCACAATCAGTGCAGCTAAGAGCAGATGTTGCCCCTTGTTGATAGCATTGGCACCACTCCTGGCAGTGCTAGTGTCTCGGGTTGATCTGCTACTCATGCTGTTGCTTAGTGTATTTGTGATTATATGACTGGTGCTGGGGCTACTGCTGGTGCTGAGGTGTATGCTGGGATTGGTGCTGGAACTTGTTCTTCTATTGTGGTCCATCACGGAACTTGTTCCTGCCAAGAAACCTGTGCTTTGATGCATGCTGGGCCTGCTGGTCACACCACTGTCCACACTAGTGATTTTGTCAGTGCCGATGCTGTCATCAGTGCTAGTGTTTTCAGTCCCAAAGCTGTCATCTGTGCTGTCTTCAACAGTAGTGATGGGGCTTGAGCTTGGGCTGGTGTCACCACTTGTGCAGTTAATGTCAATTTTAACTGTTAGTCCTCGTGAGTTCAGGACTGGTGAATTTCTGCAGTAACTTTCACTTGCACATCCAGAGAAGGCTGCTTTGTAGCCCACCATACCTGTATATAGAGATGCAGACATGTTATTACAATGATTCAATAAACAAACCCTCTGCCCCACTGTCAGACAGGTGGGGATATCACAATATGGTGGCTAGTCCTCTATCATATAATCGTAGTCCACAACCCACCTACTCTGGATCTTTCTGTTTGAGCAAGTGGTGCAACAATTCTCTGCCAGAACCTATAACTACAGCACATACCCACATACTCTTCACACATATAATGTTTCTCATTAGACGTGACACAGTGCCACTTTTTGTTGGGCCCATTACAGCTCCATGCAAACTGCCATTCCTGATGTCAGTGTATGGATTTACACAGCCTGGTTGATAGCGCTTCCTGTAGCTGCAACTCATGTATGTGCGGAAAAAACGATTGGTAACTTTTGTTCAAGGTATGGAACAAATCTATGACATGCTCTTGCTGGGACCCAAAGATGAACAGGACTGTGTAATTAATGTAAAAATGTATACCCATGTGTAATGTAAATATCTAATGGCTAACTGCATTTTCTGCTATCTAGCATCACCCAATTACATTTCCCACCCTTCTCACAACTCAGCCCTGCACCCCAACTGTTTTGTGTATGGTTGTGTGTGAGAATATTGCAGACAAAAATCTCATCTGAGATAAATAATGTGTTCTAGAAATTATTTACAATATTATCAACCCATTGTTTGTGCATTTGTAATATTATTTCCAATGCGACAATATTTCTTTCAGATTATATTCTCACAATGATAGTCTGGGACCATGCCTCTCAACAGAACTGTCTGTTATCATAAATAGGTGGTACCTAAAGGCTAGCTATAAACTATATAAAAAGGTACCATAAAGATGCAATACTTGCTCCAAGGGAACTAGTGCCTTTTGTCCTGAGGTTAGATCTGAGCCACAGCCCCATCTTTACCATTACCTGTTGTCACAGTTATGACAAACTGAAGGCACTTGTTCTCCATCCCAGAGCACTCCATGGTCCCTGGGTTTGGGCAGGATCCAGAGTTTTCAGAGAAGCAGGAATCACACATCAGTCCATTCGGCTCAGCTGTTGTTGATGGCACTGGAGATTGAAAGGGAAAGAAAAGGTGAACTTCATATTGTCTGTAAGTGGAAAGACTAAGAGACAACATGGTGGTGCTGAAGCCTGTGTGTGGAGGAAAGCCCTTGCCTTGCATTGAGCCGTTCTGCCCATGATCAGCTAATCCAATCTTTTTCCCTGGTGGCATCAATACCTTCGATCCTACTGGTGGTTCTCCACATTGTGTCTAATTGATCCACCAGTTCACAGCACTGGTGGAGAGCGCAGTGTGTGGTTGCATCACAGTGGTATACAGGATAATGCAGTCTATTCAAGAACACAGCACATGCAGTGCAACATCTCTCCGTTGGGGTTCATGGCTGCCTTGTGTTTAAAGCAGCCCTTGGACCCTGCGCATCACAGTCCCTAATGATTTCAACCATTGCTGGTTCCTAGCCTGCAACAAACCTTGAGCCTATCTTTCACCCAGCAACACTTTGACCCAACTTGAGATGTCTCATTGTGATTTTCTTGTGCACATCCTCTGGCCATCTGTTACTCCCTCCTCTCATTATTGTTGGTAGAAGCCTCCTCTTACTAGGGTCTCCAGACACTAGACCGACAAAAATTTGCAAGGAGGAAGAGGAGAGAACTTTTCAGAACTTTCAGAGACTGTGCCTTGAAATGAAACTGACTATCCTTGAATACACTTCTACCTTTAAGAGTCACATTGTAGGAAAGTAGCCTTTTTTTAGCTTGGTAACCCCCACTTTTGGCATGCTTGTCAGTGTGTTTGACTGTGGCTACTGTAATCCTGCTAACCAGGACCACAGTAGTTATGCTCTCTCCCTTAAATTTAGTTGTTGGTTACTGTTATCACAGTATTTCACCCACAATTGGCACACTGGTGCCCCATGATAAGTCCCTGGTATATGGTACCTAGGTACCCAGGGCATTGGGCTTCCAGGAGATGCCTATGGGCTGCAGCATATATTTTGCCCCCCACATCAATCATGGAATTTGTAAAGCGCACAACTCACCCGTGAGGGTCTCAAGGTGCTGAGGGGGGGAGGGGTGGGGAGGGCTGCCACTGCTCAAACAGCCAAGTCTTGAGAAGTCTCTTGAAGTTACGGAGGTCCATGGTCTGACGCAGGTGGGTGGGAAGAGTGTTCCACGTCTTGGCGGCGAGGTGCGACAATGATCTGCTGCCGATGGTTGTTCTGTGGATGCATGGGATGGTGGCGAGGGCAAGGTCGGGGGAGCGAAGCTGTTGGGTCGAGGTGTAGAAGGAGAGCTGTCTGTTGAGGTATTCTGGTCCCGTGTTGTGCAGTGCAATGTGAGCGTGGGTGAGGAGTTTGAAGTTTATTCTCTTGTTGTAAGGGAGCCAATGCAGGTCTCTCAGGTGGGCTGTGATGTGGCAGTGGCGGGGATGTCCAGGATGAGGTGTGTAGAGGCATTCTGGATGCATTGCTGTCTTTTCTGGAGTTTGCCCGTGGTTCCTGCGTAGAGGGCATTGCCGTAGTCCAATTCGATGCTCACGAGGGCTTGGGTGACTGTTCATCTGGTTTCAGTGGGGATCCATTTGTAGATCTTCTGAAGCATGCGGAGGGTGTTGAAGCAGGAGGAGGCAATGGCATTGACTTTCTGGGTCATAGAGAGTGAGGAGGTTGTGTGTGTGGTCGATTGGTGTTGGTGCGGTTCCTTGTGTGGCAGTCCCACAGGAGTCGTCCCATGCGGAGGGGGTGGGGCCGAAGAGGAGGACCTCAGTCTTGTTGGAATTCAGTTTAACGCAGCTGTTCTTCATTCATTCGGCGATGGCCTTCATTCCTTCGTGGAGGTTGGTCTTGGCGGTGTCCTTGGTGAGGGAGAGGATCAACTGGGTGTCATCGGCGTATGAGATGTTGTTGAGGTTGTTAGATCGGGTGATGTTACCAAGCGGAGCCATGTAGATGTTGAAGAGGGTCACGCTGAGGGACGAACCGTGGGGTATGCCGCAGATGATTTTGGTGGCTTCAGAGTGGAATGGAGGGAGGTGGACTCTCTGAGTTCTGCCGGTGAGAAAGGAGGTGATCCAGTCCAGGGCTGTGACGCAGATTCCTGTGTTGATGAGGCGTATAAGAAGGGTGTGGTGGCAGATGGTGACAAGCGTGGCTGTGAGGTCCAGGAGGATAAGGGCTGTGGTTTTGTTGTTGTCCAGTATGGTTCTGATGTCGTAGGTGGCGGCGATGAGTGCAGTTTTGGTGCTGTGGTTGATGGGGGATCTGGATTAGGATGGATCCAGAGTGCTGTTCTCCTTGAGGAAATGGGTCAGTTGTTTGTTGACAACTTTCTCTATGACTTTTCCCGGGAAGGGGAGCAGGGAGATGGGCTTGAGGTCCATTGGGTCCGCCTTAGGTTTCTTGAGGAGGGCGTTGATCTCACCTCTCCGGGAAGGTGCCGGACTCGAAGGAACTGTTGATGATCTTCCAGAGGGGTGCAATGACAGAACTTGCTTTGTTGAAGATGTGGTGAGGGTAGGGGTC